>NC_080539.1:85746095-86412881 GCF_028640845.1 Ahaetulla prasina | reverse complement strand
GATAAGGACTAACTTTTGTCCTTTCTGTAGGTAAGATTTTATATTTTCCTTGAGGCACCTGGATAATCTGTATTGTTAATACAAAAATAAGAAGCTCATTGCTCATATTTCTGAACAAATTAGCTTTTCTAAATAATGAAGAAATATTTATTACATATCACATCCATGGATTTGCCATACATACATCCTTTAACAATACATCATGTAATTTAAGATACATGTTTGAATGATCCTATTATATCTCAAATACTAGATCACACAACTGATTTAAAACTGTATATTCAAGAGTATCTGAAACACAGATGTCTGCATTTCTTTTCAAATAATATGGCAAATGCACTTGGTGTCATATAGGACAATATACAGTTAATAAATGTAGTGTAAAATTCTATCCTATATCTACAAATTTCTGGTTGACAAGTATGGGTAGTAATTTTTGTCTTTCAAGCTATAAAAATAATACCAAAAGGAGGTAATCAAAATATTTTTGTAATATTACATTTTGTTTGAAGGCGAAAGATGAAAGAAAAGAAATTATGACATATCCTCCCTCATATAAACAATTCAGAACCATATTTTAATAGAATGTGGTTGTATTTTTTTATGGGCTTCTATGTTTAATTGTATTTTTTTAATCTTGTCATAGCTCCTTACAAAATAAAACACTAAAACTACTATCATAGTTAAAAATGCAATAGCAACCTGGATCATAACTGTTAATTTCATCTCATTTGAAAGCAAAAAATGAACAACTTGATTGGGAATGAAACTATATGGAAATAAGGAAATCTAGCAATAAGGCTGAAAGCAAGACCATAATCTGCGAGTTCACAATGTTTCTAATCTGAGAACAATATTTCATTATTGTACATAAATGGGAAAAACATTAGTAGTCTAGAGAAGTAGTATATTTGATTTGAAAAAAAGCTATTTCACTCCCTAAATAAAATCTTACAAATTAACTCTGAACTGTAATTGTAAAGCAGAACAAAGCAAAACAAGATGCTTGCTTTGCAATTAGAAGCAAGGAGGTCACATGGTTTAGCATAGCAGCTTTGATGGAATGGTGTTTGCTCAAACATTTATCAAAGCAAAGTAGTTTTTAAGATTTCTACAGCCCTGCATTCTCCTGCCACAAGAAAACTAATTTTCACTGTTGTATAAATATCAAACCCAATGTTACTTTGCATCCACAATATAGGGTAGATATTCACAAATAATAGAATTCAACTTTACTAGTTGTTCCTAGTGTTACTTGTTCCTTTAGTGTGTATGCAATGTTTGTCCTTTTTACATTTTTTCTTTGTCGTCTGCCATTACCATAGATCTCTCGGGAAACCGGATTACAAGCAAGTCTATGCTTACAACTGAAACAAGAAAATGCAAGTATCCTACATGTGTTTGTAAATCAAAGTAGGCCCGTCTTTCTTCCATTCGTTCACGGTTTAAGTTGCTGTTGAATTCGGCAGCTTTCTTGGCAGCTTTCTTAATATATTCTGGAACTTTACTTGCTTCAACTTTTTGGGTATTCTGCTGCTGCAATTGCTGAAACAATTAATTTCCATTAGTTCACAAAAGCTTTAGAAATTTGATATCCTGTACTTATATTGCTCTGTATTTGTAAAACCATTCATCATAAACAAGTTACTTACAGAATACTCTTTATAGTGGTCAGTTATTCGTTGACGTTCTTTCTCTTGAAGTATAACCGAGTACTCTGCATGTTTGGCAGGGTATTCTTTAATCATCAGATCAATTACTTCATCACTTCGCAAGGCAGTTAGACCTAAAGTATATCAAAAACAATTAAATGATTTTGAAAAAAAAATTAGGAAGGTGAAATTAAAATCTTTGCTTTTATGTTTAGCCTTTTTAGAGGCTTATAACAATCTAAAGTTGTCAGATCAATATAAGACACAATATAATAGGCAACTGCATGTTAACCCAAGAAATTAAATTCAACATGCAATGTAAGAATTAAGTTGGGAGACATTTCTAAACTGATTCTGTTCCAATTCCTCCCAGCCCATTTCTATCTTACAACATTCTAAATATCTTAGCAAACACATGATATTCTAGGAATTAGAGCTTAGTGAAACAAATTGCATTTTCTCTAAGTCATAGAACAAACTAAATTTAACAATCTTTTGAAGGATACTTTTCAAATCTTCACAATTTTATTAGAATAACCTCCAAAATTATATAAATACTTACATACCATTGCCCAGAGACACTTATTCTGATATTGGGAGGGGTAGGTGTGGTGTTATATAAGTATGATGAATAGATAAGGTAGGTAGGTAGATAAAACAGATGTGCCTTTCTTTTGTCCTTACCTAAAGTACACTGTGTTTCCGTAATGACATTTAGTTCTCTGAGGTAAAGTTTCTCTTTGTGAGATAGATCTCGTCTTTCTAAATCTCCAAGAAAGCAATGGGAAAAATAGTAAGAAAGCATAAAGGATTTTTGCAATTTCTTCAAAATATGTAATATTAAAACTTGAATTAAAAAGCTAATGCTGCTTCTTTTGGGTAATGTTTCATTTGAATTGAGTTTAGTTTTTCATAAATATATAAATATATCTATGTAGGTATATAATTTTCCTCACTACAATACAGAAGCTGTTTGATGTGCCTTTTTCCAAATTCTTTTTTAACTTCCCAGTCTAGCTTACATTCTTGCTTTTCCTTCTGTAAGAATGAAGTCCTAACCAGGTCCAACTCTATTTAGCTTTTAAAGATCAGTTAAGACTGGAACACCATACCCAAAAAATTAGTGCCAGAAATAACATACTTATTGCAACTGCCAAATCTGAGAAACATTTTGTGTGGGAATAAATAAAACAGTGCTGTTTGTCCTGGTGCTCTTTTCCACAAACTAAAGCACATAGGCAAATCCATGTATATAAGAATGAGTTGCAAGAAAGCTCCAATTTCAAATTAGGGATAATTTCAAAGAATTATAAGAAGCAATAGTATAAGTCTAAGGGGCTTAACACTGACTGCATTGTCTCTGAAACATAAAACTGACTCGTACATTATCCATTATCACAAAACACATAACTTCCAAACATATGCTAAACTCTCACATCTGAGCACAGAGCGATATGAAACTCTACATTATTTCAAAATTATCTGTTTCAGTGCTAATGGCTTGTTTTAATCAGATGTAACAGATTTGCAGCCATTTATTTAATTCAAATCTGTGAAGTGTCAGAAAGGGTTCCAAAGCTTATGGAGATAGCAGTCTATGGGTACATAGAAGAAGCCCACCTATAAGCATTTCCAAACAAAAGCAATAGATCACCAAGACATTTGATCATCTATACGCTTGGAAGCACTTTTAAGACACATGAACAAACCTGCCTACACTGTGTGTAAATTTTAACATTTCATGTAAGTAAGTGTAACATGAATACCTGGATATTTTCGCTTAAAGGAAGTTACTCCCAAGTATTCACTAACTTGTTCTTGAAGCATGTAATATTCTCCAGTTTCATCAGGTGGCCATTTGTATTCTATCAGGTTTTCAGCTGGAAAATAACTAAAACTAAACACAAAAAATCAAATTATTAAAATTATGAGGATTTAACTCCACAGTCCTAACAGAACCCACAGTGCCATGTGCCCTATATTTTTAATAAATTCCGGAGTTCACTCGAGCGGAAATATAGTGACACATTTATGATTAAATATTTTGCTTATTACTTTGTAGGTAACTCAAAGTGGTGAATATACACAATACACCTTCCTCCTATTTTCCCCAACATAAGAATGATTTAATTAAATAAGAGCTGAAGTGACACAGTGGTTAGAGTGCAGCACTGCAGGCTACTTCAGCTGACTGCTGGCTGCAGTTCAGCAGGACGAATCTCACTGGCTCAAGGTTGACTCAGCCTTCCATCCTTCTGAGGTGGGTAAAATGAAGACCCAGATTGATGGGGGCAGTATGCTGACTCTGTAAACCACTTAGAGAGGGCTGTAAAAGCACTATGAAGCGGTATATAAGTCTAAGTACTATTGCTATTACTCTAAAATATGCTTTCTGTTCCCCATTTTGAACTATCAAGAAGTACCAATCTCCTCTTTCCAAATTCTTCTGCTGGCTATCTTTATATATTGGTAGCACATTTCAGAGTTCTAATTCATGAGGTTTCTGTATACCCTAATAAATAACAAAGACCATGCATTTATTTTTGTTGAAAAAACAATATATCAAACTAGAGCAACTTTTTTAAAAATGGCAATACCTAAGATCTTGACTTGAAGTCTCACAACTTCGTGAGCTGTCTCCTGAGCCCATGCGGCGTCTTTTAGATGGTTGGCTGCCATCATTTGAATTTTCTTCTATGTCATCCTGAGATAATACCATAATGTCAAGTATTGAGCAACAAAATACCAAGACCAAGAACACACTTATCAAGAATATGAAGTATTTGGGTTTGAAAACCTTAAAGAAACTGTGAACATCTATACCTTATTCTGGGAATTTTCACTGCTCTTTATCCATTTAATTAAAACATAAGTCAAGGAGTTACACAAGACCATGGGAAATCAACAAAGCTAATAGGTACAGGTACCGTACTCTAGAATATATGATAATACTATATACAGCATGTTGGAATTGGGTACAGGTAACCCTCAACTTACAACACAATTGAGGTCAAAATTTCTGTTGCTAAGTGAGAGAGTTGTTAGTTTTGCCCATTTTACATCTTTCTTGCCATAGTTGTTAAGTGAATCACTGCAGTTGTTAGCAATATAGCTGTAAAGTAAATTTGGCTTCCTCATTGACTTGTCAGAAGGTCGCAAAAGGGGTCACATGAACACTAAAACCACCATAAATGTGAACCAGTTGGCAAGCATCTGAATTTTGATCACATGATCATGGGGATGCTGCAACAGTTATGTTAAAAAGTCACAAGTCACTTCTTTCAGTGCCGCTGTAACTTTGAACAGTCACTAAATGACCTGTTGTAAGTTGAGGACTACCTGTACAGTTCTTGGCTCACACATAGTTAAGAATCACACTTTAAAAAATAAAATAGTACGGTCACCCTGAAGGCAATCCTAAAGCAATGTAAACTTGGAAACACTGAAATCAATGTGACTTACTTCTTAATAAACATGTTTGATGCTTGAATGCAGATGGCCAGGCAGGGGGTGCCAGCATTATTTTCTTATTATATCAATCAGCATGGGACCTTAATATTCTGTAGGGCAAATGGTTTCTAGCTACAATACCTTTCCCAGCATTACACTAAAGAAATGGGAAGTCAGGAGGTAGCAATTTGGCTAGCCATCAAAAGCCCCATCCCCATAATCAGGTTATAAATGTACCACAGGGTTCTCTTTCTTCTTAGATTAAGTGGGCCTGCTGCATTTTTCGATCTACATACTTGCAATTCAACCTTCAAGAAAAAAAAATCAATCTCCCTGGAGTCTAAAGTGTTGGTGATGGTGTTGGACTTCCAGAGGAAGAGAGGAACCTGCTCCACTTTACATTGAGGGGGGCTGTGTTTCATCCTTTAAATTCCTGGGAGTCCATCTCAGTGAAGACCTCACCTGAAAGACCTCACCTGGAAAAACAACACAATCCAGGTGGCCAGGAAGGCCCAACAGAGACTCCTTTTCCTTAGGGTCTTGCGTAAACACAGGGTGGAACAATTGATGACCTCCTTTTACCGGTCCACAATAGAAAGCATCCTCACTTTTTGCATCACAGCATGGCATAGAAAAACATTACAGAGGTGAGCACAGCACAAAAAATTGTGGGCTGTCCCCTGATACCACTAGATGAGATCGTTAGGGCTCGTTGCCTTAGAAGAGTAAGGAAAATTCTCAGGGATGACTCTCACCCTGGTCATCACTTCTTTACCCTCCAACCATCAGGAAGGAGATATAGAAGTATAGCCAGCCATACAAAAAGGCTGAAGAACAGTTTTTATCTGTGGGCTGTCAAGACTCCTGAATGAGAAATAACATCATAACTATGTATTATGATGAACTGCAGGGCCGGCGCAATGTGTAACATGTTCACATTGGTGAAATAGGACTGGGGGTTTTGTTAATAGGATTTATTGGGTTAGGGATTTTCTGTCTTCCCTGTGAGCTGTATTGTGTTGGAGGGGGTGCACTAAGAGAGCTCAACCAATCTCATTACACGTACGTTGTGCACCGACAATAAAAGATTTGAACTGAATTGAATTGATAGACTTTTTTTTTAATAAAAAAACAACAACTCTCCTTCAACCCAGCTGCCCCACTTTTTTCCGGCCAGTTGTTCAGTTTAGCGTCTATGTTCTTTATTTCCTTTCAGTGAACTTCCTTTAACTTTGGATGAGCTAAAATTCTTCGACTTCCGTTCAGTCCTTCAAAAAGGAGAGTTAAGTGGGAGAGGATCCAGGGAAAACCAACAACAACCACCACCACCACCGCGTATAAAACCCAGTGGCAAAAACGGTTTGACCTCCAGGTGCCTTCAGAGAGTAGACACTAAGAGCGGGAGGTGACACTGAGAATCAAAGCGGAAAGAGCCATATCTCTCCAGTGCGGGATAAGCATAGTCGGGGGTGGGGGGGGGGGGGAGAGAGAAAAACGAGGCTGCCTCGCCAGGGAAGAAACCATCCGGGAGATGCCCCGTCCCAGCAGGCGATGAGGCGGAGCCGGCAGAGACCTTCCCGGGAGGCTCCTCCTCTTCACGGAAGGTTGGTGGTGGAAAGATTAAAATCCCAGCCCGCGAGGGGTCTCGCGGCCGCCCTCCACGGAGGAACGAGCGGCTAGCCGACCGGCGCCCCTCGGGAGGGGAGGAAAATGGCGTTAAGCCGCCGGGAGCATCGGACGACAGGCACCGACGGAAGGAAGGGGGACCGAGAAGACTTACGAGGCCGGGAAGGAGGTAACTTCCCAACGCTCTACCTGCGCGTCGCCTCACCTTTAAAGACTGGGCTCCGGGCGTGGCTGGGTCGCTGTCGCACACCCGCGGGGACAGCACCGCCGCCATCACCGGCCACAGATGGGCTGGGCTAGAGACCGCTTCGCCCTCTCCTCCCACGCGCCAGGCACCCCGCTCCCCCCCTCCCACACTCAACCCGTTTCAGGCCTGGCGCCATCTGCAGGCCCGGGGATGGCAATGCAGGCGACGAATCTCTTTTTCTTCTTGTCCGCGGAGGGCGCGATCTTTGCCTTCGCGAGCGGCTTCTAACCTGGAATTGCTGGTTCAGAAGTCGGCGATGAAACCTGTGGTTTTAGGGCCTGCGCTATAAACGCAGTGCCTTTATTGGAGCAGATCGCAGTTTCGTTACGAGCGGCAGCTGTTTTCTTAGAGGCGTGTGTCACCATCTGGGGGCGGAATGGGACAATTCGGTGCGGCCAACTCGCCACGGCTAACTCCCTGCGGGACAATTCAACGATTTAGAGTGAATTGTTTTAAAATGATTTTTAAAATATTTTAATTTAATTAACATTTTGTCATTTGTATTTTATTTGTATGTCCCTCATTTTGCATCCTTTCTTTAACGTTTTTATTCCGCTGTTTCTTTCGATATTAGTGTAAGTTATCCTGCAGCGAGTTGGCCGGGCGATGAGCTCAGTGAAGTCAAGAAGTGTATTGAGTCAATATTTAAAAATGTATTTTTTAAAAAAAGGTTGTTTTATCTTGCCTATTACTTTTTATTAATAACTCAAGGCTGCGATCATTATAATATACTTCCTTTCCTTCTATTTTCTCCACAACGACAACCCTGTGAGGTGAGGTAGGCTGAGAGAGAGGTGACTGGCCCAAAGTTGCCCAGCTGGCTTTTTTGCTGAGGTGAGACTAGAACTCAAGAGTTTCCTGGTTTTTATTTGTTCTATGTCCTCCCAGATGTTTGCTGAAGTATATATGTGTGTGGAGGCAAGACATTGAATCAAACTGTGAGACTCAGTTAAGCCCACTCATAAAACAAAAGTAGATACTATTGCAATTATGTGGGTGCAAATGTTTTGAAGCCTTAATCAGTCAGCCATGGTGATTGGGAGAAAAACCCAAGCAGCAAGCCTGGAAGAAAGGCAAGATACCAAATATCACATGTCTAACAAATGCAGTAAGTGTTACATAAAATATTACTACCCTATCTGGGCTGCAAGTATCCAAATCATTGCAAGATGATGGGAAATATAGAAACTTTTTCTGCCATCCAGTGGTCACGTAGATTTTTAAAGTCCAAACTAGATATGACCCACGGAGTCATTTTTCTTTCCGGATATAAAGTAGACTTGTACCATTTCCTCTCCTTTCACCATCCTCAGGAGAGCCACTGAAGTTGTGTCGTCCTCCTCCACCTCAGATGATCCAAGGAACTCCCTGCCACTTTGGGGAGGAGGCAGATGGATGGAACAGAGTGGTGAACCATGGGGAAAACTGCACTCCTCCTCCCCATTCTTGTTTGCCCCCAAGGGCCCCCTCCCTCCAGGAAGGAACCATCAGTGCCTCCCAATCAGCTCTACCTTGCCAGTAGACATCTGAATTATTCCCTAGTTTCTTCCCCAAATCAGCCACTGCTATTAAGAGATTTCAAATTTCAGCCTTTATTCCAAAATACTTGTCTGTTGGGTCTTGCCACCAGCTGATTTGTATCAAGCAACCTATGGGTTTCTGCAAAGTGTAGTCAGATGTGGTGTTGAAGTGACAACGATTAACAATTTTCAATCCCATGGACCAATGGGTTCTGGATTTTGGATGCATTCTGTAAGTTAGCCCTTTTGATCCAAAACCTGTTGGTCTATGATGCACTGTTTCGCCTCAAATTGAAGATTACAAATTATCAAACAGATATAAGCATTTTAATCATATACGGATATGTATAAAATCCTAAACTGGGCTCAGTTGGCAGGGAAGGTCACTAATTGTGATTACATAACTGCTAGATACTGAAGGATTGAAAAGATTGCAATCATGTGACCATAGGGATGCTGGACAACCAAGAACTTCAAGACTAGTTGTAATTGACACTGTTCCAGCACCATCATAACATTGAACAGTCACTGAACGAGTTATCTTTAACCAAGGACTATCTGTAGACAGTAACAGGCATGCCCACTCAATAGGCAGCAAGGAGTATGTCATAAATGTTTTGCACAAAAAATGTCATAGTGGTAGTGTAGTTGAAAAAAAGCAAATACATTTATTTGAGCAAATAGAACAAGAAAATCTCAGTATGTTGCTACACTGTTTCTTTGTTACTGTTTGTAAGCCATCTAGAGTCACTGTTGAGTGAGTAGGCAACTATATAAATCTCTATTAATAAATTAATTATTTATTAATTACTCAAAATAGGAAGCAACTACTAAAGCCACCATAACATAGTTCTCAGCTTCATATTGAGCTTGAACCCAAGTATCTCTTGCAACATCCCAGACCCATCTGCTGGCAATCTGGGGGGGGAAAAAGAAAGTAGCAACAAATTAGCTAACATATGTTTTAAAATTATAATTCATAATCACATAAGAAATCTATTGCAACAATATCTTATGTTGGGACTGTTGGATTAGTATTGTCTGTTCAGTTTAACAGAATTATCTACAAATTGCCAGAAATTAAAGTTAAACTACATAAATTGAAGTAACTTCTACAATGTCAGCACATAATATATAACATAATGGCATGATGACTAATCAAACTTGATTTAATAAAAATGTTAAAAAAAACTTCTAATATAAGAGCAAACTTATATGGAAAAAGGTAATAGCATTGCCCAGTTTACAATATGGCAAAATAATCGTAAATTAAGAAAAAAATCTAAAAGAAAATGCAATGCGGTCGTCTGCTACAAATAAAAAATTCTAGATAAAATGTCTATAAGACATTGGAGAGGTACCAAACTAGTATTAGAATTCACCAGATTATTTTTTAAAAAGTGTATCTTCATGAACATAGCCTAAAATATAAAAAAAGACTCGAATTAAAATCCAATCTCATAATTAAACAAGAGATATAAAGAAAATTAAATTTAGCATTATATAGAAAGCAAAGTTAGCGCAAATTCCCTGTATATCTAATACTTTTTACCATGACCTCCATAACATGCCTTTTCTGTCACACCTGATGGAACACCAAGAAGTAATCGGTAAAGTTCCAACAACTTTAATCATACTAACGTAGGTAAATAAAGTGTTTTATTTCATCAAGTGAATACAGTTGATCTAGTTAGTGATAATATGTGCAAAACAATTTATTACATCTTACCGATTTCAACCAGAGCTAATTTTCTGCACATGAATTTGAACCCAATGAAAAAAAATATTTCAGCTATGATGGCCATTACTTACTTGCTGACTGTTCTTGAAAATGCTGGAACATAAGGCCTTGAGTATGATTTAACAAGGTAGTTCATTCCAGTTGAATAGAATAGAATAGAATAGAATAGAATAGAATAGAATAGAATAGAATAGAATTTTTTTATTGACTAAGTGTGATTGGACACACAAGGAATTTGTCTTGGTGCATATGCATCAAAACAAAAAAATATACCTGTATTAGTAATCTGATAGGGTCCCATTTCAAAAGTAATATTCTGCACAATTGCAACAGACAAATGTGGGCATTTTTCAGAGAACAGAATAGGGTAGTTTATGTACTTACATGTATTGACTGACCAGTCTTTTCCACAAGAAATAGCTGAACTATATACTTGTAACGATCAAACCCCAGTTCCTTGACACCTGCTAATATATCTTCTGAGATAGCTGTACAAGTGGGGGCACCATTGATTCCAATATATTTGAAATCTTGAAGTTTCTGCTATTAAGGATCAAACAAAATTGCCAATAATTGTAATAATATGCTTTTCTATAAATGGTCCATACAGCATTCATTTAACATTTAAACTAAAGCTATTCTATATTTGATACATCCTGTAGGTATATTGTTTTTCAGTAATTATAGTATTCAATAGGGTTTGTAACTAAGTATTTTTAACCAAATCTATATAATAGGACTGTACTTAGTTTGAAGGTTTGCTTCATGGAACTTCAGTTTTAAATAGGCTATTCACTATCCCTCTGATTTAAAAAAACAAAACATCAAACTGCTTTTTTGACTGCAGTAGAGCACTATTGCAACTTATTAAAAATAAGCCCATTTTAGGAACCATTTTATTTGACAAGTTAAATATAACTTCACAGGATGTTAGAATATATTGGTGCTTATTATTAATTTAGTTTTAGATCACTTTAATTTTAGAGATTATATTCCCCAAGGAATTGGGAACTAATTTGTGAGAAATGTTCAGAATTCAATTGCAAGATCTCTGATTTGTCCATAGAGGCTGGAATTGCCCATACTTGTTACCAAAAGTTAACAACTAAATTATGTCAGGTGGTAGATCTTAGCGAAGGAAGGCCCTTTCCCTTTCAAAAGCCCATCACTGATGTGCAATACTTTTTACTTCTTGTTTCTTCTTACACAAGAAAGTTCAGCACAGAGAAAGAACTAATGCTCCTTACATGGACAAAAATAATTTGCATAGGACAAAGTAGGATGTCAACAGAGTGGTGCAGTGGCCTAGAGGTGGAGCTCTCGCCTCACAATCAGGAGGCTGTGAGTTCAATCCTAGATAGAGGCAGATATTTCTCTCTCTCTGGGTACACATGTCTGCTGAACAAAACTCTGCATTGGCGACAGGAAGGGCAACCGGCCATCCAAACATTCTGCTAGCTCCATTCAGTTGCCCAGACTCTACCCTGCAAGGGATGATGGGGTCATTAAAAATGAGGATGATGATGAAAGTAGGATGTCAACACTTCCCAACTCACCCTGCAAGGAATGCTTCAGTCATCAGTCACTTGTCTTCTAGAAAACACTCAAGGCAGCCAGGAAAGAGCCTCCATTACAGGCTATTAGTGGCCAAGGCAGAAGTGCCAATTTGGGCACTTGCAAATGAACTCATGGGAATTTCAATACTTTTAATTAAAATCAGTTAATTATACACACACACTTCTCCAATAATGCTGATATTTCTATTACTGTTTGATAACATGGAACACAGTGGCTCAAAGGGTTAAAACTCTGGTTGAAGGTTAGCAAGCCTGCATTCGAGGCCCAAGTGCTGCTGCGGGTAGCTGCCCTCATTCGCTCCAGCTCAACGGGAACATGAAAGGAGCCCCCATGGGCATCCCCCAGGCAACAGTGATATCAGTGGCTAATCCTTTCATAAGGATCCTTTCATATCCTTCCAGCATAAATGGGACTGAAGTGTATGAGGATGATGAATAGGCTCCATTTACAGGTAGTCCTCTATTTACAACAGTTCATTTAGTGACTATTCAAAGTTACAACGCATTGAAAAAAGGGACATGACTATTTTTCACACGACTGTTGTAAAATCCCCATGGTCACATGATCAAAATTCAGATGCCTGGCAACTAGTTCATCTTTATGAGGGTTGTAGTGTCCTGAGTTTACATGATCAACTTTTGTGACCTGACAAGCAAAGTCAATGGAGAAGCCAGATTCACTTAACAACCAAGTTACTAACCTAACAAATGCAATTATTCACTTAACAGCTGCGGCAGGAAAATACATAAAATGGGGTAAATCTCATTTAACAAATGTTTCACTTAGCAACATAAATTTTGGGCTCAATTGTGGTCATAACTCAAGGACTACCTGTAGTTTAATAAGTTATTTGCCATAAACTACATTTTAAATGAGTTATGCTGTTAATAGGTGATATCACAAAGTATGTTAAGTAATATAATTTATGGTTTAGAACCTAATTCTTATTAGAAAATATTTTACCTTTAGAATATCTTCAGCTCTCTTCCTTACTATATGAGACTGACATTTTCTATAAGGTTCCATCCTGTAAGTGTTAGCATATTTCGGTCTTGCAAAGCTAGTCTTGAATACTAAGAGCTCATTTTTTGTAAAATCTGTAATGGATTCATCATCTGGGTCCATACCTTGTATGTCATAGCTTGAAACTCTGTGTTTTCCTGACTGTGAAAGCTAAAAAAACCCAATACATAAAGACATTTTTATTTCACTCGCAAAATTAAAATGACAAAACTTAAAACATAAGCTTAGCTTTTTTTTTTCATCCTGCCCCTTTTTTTCATATACAATTCAACATGGTTAAAATACCAATATTTCTTCCTTTTCCCCACAACAACAACCCTGTGAGGTTGGTTGGACAGAGAGTGACTGGTCCGAAGTCACCTAGCCAGGTTTTCATGTCCAAGGCAGGACTAAAATTCACAGTATCCTGGTTTGTAAGCCAGCATTACTATATCAAAGTGGCTCTTTAATTGAATGCAACGGAATATTCTGATTTGCAGCCATATAAATTAGTTCTGCATTCTATGTATTCCATTTTGCTTAACATGGAACCGCAAAGTTATTGTTTTATGAGGGAAAACAAAATTACTATATTTTCTACACATTATTGTTTCATCAAAACTTCCATTTGGGACATAAACATTGCCTTTAAACCATATTGATATCCTCTTGATCTTGCAGTTGCTTTTCTGAACAAATTTCAGTCAGCACTTTATATAGTCCCCAAAAGTTTGCACAAACATTGCCTCTCCCAAAGACGAAGATATTCAACAGAATTTACAGAGTCAGAGTAGAAATCATTTTGTCTTTTATTTTTGGCGCATCAAAAGTAGCAATCCTGTGAATACTTTCCAAGTAAAGTGCTTTATCTAATTCATTATATTTTATATGTTCATTTAAACCAGTGTTTTTCAAACTTTAAGATGCTTAATCTTTATCACCTTTAATATCCTTGTGTGTCCAATCACACTTGGCCAATAAAAATTCTATTCTATTCTATTCTATTCAAGTTGTCAATTTTTTTAAAAAAAATATTTAAACAAAAGACTGAAATGTAATCCTGGTAAATGACTGTCTCTTGTCTGCTCAACTTGCAGTGGATGAAGGATTCCTTATAAAGTAGAACAGCATACTTGACCAAAGACTCAGATAGGGTTTTCTCCAAGGGAAAAGTCAAATACAGGTTTCTATTATGTGATTCGTGCACAGGGTACTTGAAGAATTTGTTAAACAGAAACATTCCAATTTGAATTTTGTTAGTGTGCTAGGTAATAAAGAGAAGGAAAGATAATACACCTATAGAGAAGCTAGAATGGCATACATTTATTACAAGCAATAAAATTGTACTTCTTTACAGTACATAAGAATATAGTAGAAACCAAAATTAACCCTCCTGAACAGGGTCTTCTTAGATCTGCAACATGCTTTACATAAACCAACATTTCTCAACCTTGGCAACTTTTAAGAGGACAACTCTACAGCATGCTGACTTAAGTGTTGAAGCCCACACGTGTTAAAACTATCAAGGTTGAGGAAAAACTGGTAAGACAACTTTAGTGTTGTTAACAGCAAGCACTCCTCGTGTAGCTTAACACAACTTTGGACCGAGCCCATATCTACACAGCGTTTTAACTGAGGGGAAAAAAAGGCTCTGGCTTTCCAAAACGCACCATCCCAACAAAACGGGTGCAATGAGTTTCCCTGCCGTTCGGCCCCGCCCACTCGGTGGAAAGCCTCTAACCCAGGGGTGTCCAACCTTGCCAACTTTAAGACTTGTGGACTTCAACTCCCAAGAATTCCTCAGCCAGCAAAGCTCCCAAAGGTCAGCAAAGCTGGCTGGGGAACTCTGGGAGTTGAAGTCCACAAGTCTTAAAGTTGCCAAGGTTGGACACGCCTGCGCTAACCCGAAGTCCGTCCCCCAATGTCGCTCCGCGCACGCGCAGATGTGCCGCTCCGCCTCGTCTTACCCGACCGAGCTGATCTCTGTCTAAAGCGCTGTGTTTTCTTCCCCATGGCTGCGCGGCGTGGGAAGGAGTGACGGCCAGCTTTTTTTTGGCTTTATCCATTGGGAACTCCTCCCTTTTAGGCAACTGCTTGGGGCGGACGGTGATACACCGGCGCAGCAACCGTCCGCACACACACACGGACCCGTTAGAAGGAGCCTTTCAGAGGCGCGAGGCTGGTCTCTACACATGACGTCAGTAAGCACGAGCTAAGCAACCCAAGAACCAGAACCGAGCAAGAGGTAAATGCGGCGGATCAGCCTCCCCACAATCTGGTCGGTCGCCTAACAGGAGTTGGAGGATCCTGTGAATTGTAGTACAATTATACAAATATATGTTTATATGTGTATATACTATATAATCTTTTTGTATGATGTTGTGACAAAATAAATAAAATAAAAAAAAAATTAATTGCGGCTCTAGGAGCAAGAGCGCCTCATATCGGTGCAGGTCGATATTTTGCTGTTGTTGCCTGGCTTGCTATTTCCTTTTGCTAAACGCCAGGTTAAGCAGTTTAAGGCAAGGTTTTATTTTATTTTTATTTTATTTTCTTTATTTTGTCACAACAATATATGTAGGAATCATACAAAAGATTATATAGTATATAAACATATATGGGTAAATATAGAAAGAAGAAAAGAAAAACAATAGGACAGGAACGGTAGGCACGTTTGTGCGCTTATGCACGCCCCTTATGGTCCTCTTAGGAATGGGGTGAGGTCAATAGTAGAAAGTTTTTGGATAAAGCTTTTAGGATTATGGGAAGAGACCACAGAGTCAGGTAAAGTGTTCCAAGCACTGATGATTCTGTTACAGAAGTCATATTTTCTGCAATCTAGATTAAAGCGGTTGACATTAAGTTTAAATCTATTAGTTGCTCTAGTATTATTGCAATTAAAGCTGAAGTAGTCTTTAACCGGAAGGACATTACAATAGATGATTCTGTGAGTTAAGCTTAGGTCTTGTCGAAGGCGACGGAGTTCCAAGTTTTCTAAGCCTAGGATTTCAAGTCTGGTGGGATAGGGTATTCTTTTTGCCATCATACCTTCCTTCGTTGTAATCTTAATGTACACACCTCCCCTAAAAATATAAACAGCAAAACCAACACAGGAGAACAATGAAGCTGCAGGAAAGGTGGATTTATTTTAAAAAAATGTAATTAAAAGGTTCTTCAGAGATCCTCTGGACCAATGGTAGTCAACCCCAGGTAGGAGTTTTGTCCGATACTGAAGCACTTTCCTTTTTTTTAATTTAATTGACTTTTTAAAAAATTTTCATAGCATTATTTAAAAACATTTTCATTAGATTTTCATAAAATTCCTCATGACAATTTAAATTTCTGAAAATATATTCTTTGTATCGTTCGCGCATAAGTTTAGTTCACGTTTGTAAGTGAAACTAAATGGCGCTATAGTGCGACCGCAAACAAAAGAGCCTCACGCATCTCCCCCCATACCACCCAGCTGTAACAGACAAGCTGACCTAGTAGCCGGTGCCCCCCCAAACCCAATCCATGATGCGCGAGAGGCATGCAGAGACGACGATACACCATTACTGTGGAATCGGTGGGTGGTTAGAAAATTTTACTACTAACAGAGATACAAAAGTGGGTGGTAGGTATAAAAAAGGTGACTACCCCTGCTCTTGACTCTGCTCCACCCCAAGGGAGGCAACACCTCACCGTTTGCCTTGGGAAAGAGTTTGGAATAAGAGTTTGCATAAGTGCACCTGTGTGCCTACCGTCCCTGTCCTAATATTCCTTTTTACTTACTCTTTTCATGTATCCAAATTATGTTTATACTTTTACCTGTTATATATGATTGACAGTAAATAAATAAATAATGAACATATCTTCCTTGCCACCGATGTGTTTGCTGCTGTTAAAGCTCCAGTCCAAAGGAGACAAAAAGGAGCACAAATCATGATGGTAATGGAAACTAAATATTATTTTACAGCAGTGGTAGAAAGTTCTAATTTTGCTGGCAACACTTGTGAGTTGTGACTTTTTGCAAGTTACGGGTAGTGCTTGACTTACAACCATTTATTTAGTGACCGTTCAAAGTTATAGTGGCACTGAAAAAAATGAATTATGACCAGTTCTCGTACTTAGAACTATTGCAGCATTCCCATGGTCATGTGGTCAAAATTTGGATGCTTGGCAACTGGCATGGATTTATGACAGTTGCAGTGTCCTGGGGTCATCACCTTTTGCTGCCAAGCCAAGTCAATGGGAAAGCAGATTCACTTAACTATGTTACCAATTTAACAACTGCAGTGATTCACAGTGAACAACTGGCAAGAAAAGTCACAAAATGGGACAAAAATCACTTAACAACTTTCTTGCTTAGCAACGGAAATGGTGGGCTCAGTTGTGGTTGTAAGTGGAGGACTACCTGTATGTGCTTTCAGCCGGTCAGCTAGACAGAAATGCATCTTAAATGGAGAGGTTCAGTGACTGCCTGGCATAATTAGTATTAATGTTGAACTGTTTGCTTAATTGTGACCTGTATTTTGTTGCACTGTATTGTTCTGGGATTACAAAGTAATTGCATTGTGTGTTGGTGCTTTATTAAAAAAAGATTCTGATGTGAGGCCTACATTAGGGTTACCAGTCTGGGCTGTAAAGCTATCAATGACCACTAAAAGGCAGCAATACCATTTTCTGTTTCTCCTACTCAGAAGCTATCTTTCCCTAATGTGAACAAGAAAAAAAAAAACTCTTGTATTTATCCAGAAGAATTAGAAGCATCGTTCTCAGCCAATGAAGAATGCATTTATGCAGTTTTGTCACAGCTTCTTTACAAGTGGTGGCTGTTTTCTCCCAAATTTATTTATTACAACCATAGTGAAGTCAGCAAATGTTAATATGTTGAGGCCCATAATTGGCGAAATGAGTTGGGCAAGGATAACCAGGTTAAACTGAAGGGGGTTCCCCAGAGATTCTCTGTCTCTTTAAACCTACCTTCAGTTATGGAAGTGTTCCAGATCCAGATGATTGCTATGTGGTCAGGAAGAGTTGAGATTTTCAGTATTTTTGCAACAAATCCTAAAACATCCTCTAAAATATAGAGACGAGAAAAGAATTTTGGTTGTAAACTCAATTACATACATACTGTGTAATGATTGAATTTGACTAAATGACACAATAAAAGAAGCATTTTCTTAGACCCAGCACATCTCTCATCTACAGTAGTGATATTTATTTACACTAAAGGATTGTCAAACAATTTTATTCAATCATCCTATTTGTAGAATGTGGGCATAACAACAGGGTGTGAAAAAATGTTCATTGCAGGACTGTTTTCAAGATACTTTCAGTTCTTGAAATATGAGGATAAATGGCCCACTGTTTACATATACAGAGTGGTTTTTAAAATATTGTAAATGATAATAAAAAACATAAACAGGAATTATTTATGGCATCTTTAGGCTGCCAAGTAGGGAGGAAAAATGCTGTTGTGGCGGTGCCTACCCAAATATCCATGATTTTTCTCTTTACTCTGGTTTACATTAACTTTCATCCTACAGGGGAAAAGTCAAAAATATCAAAACATCAAATCTCTATGTAATACAACTGTCAGCACTGGAATTTTATTTTCATTTTTGCCATTGGTTTAACCGTGGGATGTAGCAATATGAAATACTAGTAAAATGTGTAAAAGTAATTCTGACAGTACTAATTCTGTTCACAAACAAAATAAATGAGGCTGCAAGAATTCCCTTATTTTATATCACCATTTACATTTTTATTTCATTTCAGATGTTCTTAGCTGATCCACCATCTACCTGCCTTTCCCCTACAGTGTATTATATGATTTGTGAAGCCGGATTTGAGAGGAAATCAAGCTGTGCTCTCAATAGTTTTATATGCGACACTGGTGAAATAAATTGGGAATTCATCACAAAACATGTACAATATGGAGAGCAAGGTCTCTATTGCTTTTAAATGTAGTATATTCCTATACTGGGGATAGTAAGACATGTTTCTGAATTTGCATATACAGTAGAGATCTTTTACTTGTTTGGTGGGATCTTTTTGTTAAAAACAATAGAATTAGAATTCCTAATTTTAGTTATTTAGTTTCAGTGACCAAATGGTCATTATTTAATATTTTCTGCAAAAAAGCAAATTGCTTAATGAGTTTAGGGGAACCTTTTCAAAAGAAAATATTTTTGAAGTTTTTTATATTTAGCAGTATTAACAGTATTCTTGAACCCGATTGGTTATTTTTGTTCTTTAGACTCAACATTGGATTATATCAAGAGTGTGAGATCTTTAGGTCCTTTATGTGAATCTATTCATTTGCATTTGAAATCACTTACAGTGGAGCAATTTGAAAACCAGTTTGTGGTATGGCTTCAATGGACAAACTGCCCAGAGGTAGGAAAATGTTGGATTGGATTGGATCCCCACCCCAAATTTATGGATGGATGGATGGATGGATGGATGGATGGATATACACATAGATATACACACATTTCTTTCTTTAGTATGGCAGTGGTCCCCAACCCCCAGTCCATAGACTGGCATCGCTCTACGGCATGCCAGAAACCGTGCCGCACAAACAAGCAAAGCCCCATCCATAGGATGCAGGTAGCACACGAAACCGCACATCCTCCAATCCACAAAAAACCCTATTTCTACTGAATTGGTCCCTCGTGTCCAAAAGGTTGGGGGCTGTTAGAGTATGGCATATCATACATGAACTTAATATTTCACCTACCTTAAAAAAAGAGCCATATTCACACATACTAAAATAGGGATCACTGTATATGGTTCTTTATTAAATAATTCTATTATTTTCATATTATTATTAATTCAACACTGTCAAACTATTTACTAAATCTGCACTACTATTAATCTTCTCATCGTTCCCATCACCCATCTCCTTCCACTTATGACTGTATGGCTGTAACTTTGTTGCTTGTATCCTTATGATTTATATTGATTTTTTCCTGATTGCTTATTTGTACCCTATGACTATCATTAAGTGTTGTACTTTATGATTCTTGATGAACCTATCTTTTCTTTTATGTACACTGAGAGCATATGCACCAAGACAAATTCCTTGTGTGACCAATCACACTTGGCCAATAAAAAAAATTCTATTCTATTCTATTCTATAAAAATAAAGTAATGTGGGAGTTGTAAATTTCACAAAGGGGAATAAAAGAACAGAAAGTAAGGATATTAATTACTTGGTACGATTATTTAGAAATCTGTAGCCAGTTACAAATACATTTTGATGGGAGAACTTAGGTTTTGAGAATACAACAGCACAGAGTTCTTCAAACAGGCAATATTCCCTCAAAAATGTGTTTCGCCTTCCAAAATACTAGTGAGCCTAGCCCTAGGATATTTGTTCTGATGATCTATGGGTTTTCCACAGAAGAATTGTGCTCTGATGCAGAGATGGTTATCCCAGATTTAGAACTGTGATAAAATTGTCCATCCAAATGGAAATAAATTAGAAAAAAAGAAAGCCAGCAAATCATGCAGGCCTTGTCTCCCATGTATATATAGTAAATATAGAGCAATTTATTTTGCAGCTACCTTGTGGATTGTATAAGTTAGCCGACTTGGAAGGTTGTGTTTCTTTTGATAACTTCTTGGTCACTTCCAATTCTGTGGCAGAAACATCTAAATGCTAAATTAGCTGGGCAGCAGACACTTTTATGACTTAATGTCATAAGTGATTATAAGCAAAGTGAAAGACATGAAATTTTGTGTACTGTCCAGCTGGAGAAAAAGACAAGAATTAATTTGGTAATAGACCAAGTAATAACCATTGCCTTGTCTCCTTTAACATTTCCAAAAAAGAAGTTCAACATTTTAAATTTGTAATTTTGTGATTTTTCACATTTAAGTACTTGTTAAAGAAAAGTAAATATATTCTTTTTATAATCTGTCAAACAGTGATTAAAATAAACTTAATTGTTCTAATTGAGTTGTGTATGTAATTTTATTAAGCTCCATTTTTTCCTAATATAAATGCACCGATAAAAATAACATGGCTATACTTTATTTTTCCATCTTGTATAAACTACAGATATTTCTGGAAATGTTCGATACCATAAAGAATCCACATGGTGCAGCAGTTGCACTCAGTTTAATGAAGCTTACATCATGTTTGGAAAGAGCCTTGGGTGATGTAAGTGCTAAAATCTTGGAATATGTCAAACCTAAGGTCAACGAGATTCTTTTTTACACTCAAGAAATCAGCATTTCACTTCCTTCTTTACTAATTAAAAGGTCACAGATTCAGTATAATTACCAGCTGGTTTCTCTGCCCAAGCACTGAGAATGGCTGGCTTTATACAGGTTTGCCAATAGAATGAACTTGAGAAAAAGGCCGATTACTTGCTTTAGAGAATTTTCTCACTTTGTTGGATATATGACTCTTGGCGTCATAAATCTTGCAATATTAACATTTCGATCCAAAGCACTGTATTCTGTATGACTAATACAACATTCCTCCATAAATCCTTCTACAATACATTTATGGAAAAGCTAAGCAAAGTCAGCCAAGTTTTGATAAGTAATAGTTCATAGACATACTTACTTGACAACCTATACATTAATCTCAGTGGGGCTTATCCCATGCTAGGTGTGTCTTGCATCCCAGTGCAAATTCATCACAGTGTCTCACTTTGGAAGCTTTAGGCCAAGAAGCAGGGAAGTCAAAAAGGAGCAATCTTAATTATACCTCATTACTGGGTTTCTACAACTAACTTAGGTATCATTTGTGTATTTGTCAAATTTTGCTTTTGCGGCAGTTTTTATCTGGAGCATTTTTAATATCAATAATAACAATGAAGAATCCATTTTAATTTTCTGGTGTATGATAAACCCGATGTCCTATAATAAGAACTGAATGAGTTTTCTGCAGTCTTTCACTTCACATGCATTTGGAAGTAAAGGCAGCAAGACAGTCATAGCGTTCATAAGACTTTTTTTTTCCATTTAACAACCCAGTAATCCCTTGCATCAGTGTGGAGTTGGGTTGACTGAACGGAGCTTGAGCGTTTAGAATTCATAAGACAATAAACCAAGTGAATTCACAATGAAAGATTGTTGGACAATTTCCCCAATTGCTTCAAATCATTTCAGCCAGAAAGACTTACTAATAGTACCACTTAGCTTATATCCATGTTTGTGGGCTCCTGATTTGGGCTATCTTTGGATGTGTCCTCTTTCAAAAATCCAAACAGGCACACTTTGTAATGCTTTGATGATCCAAGAACTAGTATGAAATTGCTTCATACTTCTTTGCTTGGATGAAATAATTAAAGTTTCAATGTCATTATTTTTCTGTGTTGCTTTGTTTCAAATTAATCTTTTAAACATAAAAAAGGGATTTGATATGATGCTTTTAACAAATACATTGACTGTGAAGGACAAATATTCAGAGTGAAATATATTGTATTCTAGGTATTCTTACTAATTGGGAAAAATTGTCCTTTTCTTCTAAGAGATTTGCTTGCATCTCAGGAACTTGTTTCTATCTTTGGGCAACCAGTGGTGAGTGTTAAGATTTTTAATTTCAGATTTAAAATGTTTAAATATTATGTATTTTTACATTTATTTAAATACACTATTTTTTACTCAGTGGCTTACTTTGAACAATATGAATATAACAAGGCTGTTAGTAAATATTGAATAAGAAGGATAGAGGATATTTAAACAAAGATTGGAAGTTGGCATCCAATGAGTCAGGTTTTATAGAGAGTTTTTACAGGATAGGAAATTTGTGTGGTTCATTTGTTTATGGAAAAGTATATGAACAATATATTGTTTTGCACTATTTACTTTTTGTTCAAATTAGATGGATGTTCTGAAGGTGTTCATTGGGTCTCCAGATAGTCTAAATCTTCGTAATATTTTGTGGCACGGATTTGTGTCAGCTAAAGAGATTCCTGTCAAGTAAGTAAAATTAATTATGATTCTTTTGTTCCAGGTGCAACAGAGTTAGAAACATAACTGAACAAAAATTGAAGGAAAATGTATTCATTTAGAAAGGTGTAGACGATTCACATCTAAATGACATGCCAGGAATTAACTGTGAATGATTTTAATTTATATTTTTATGAATACTTTATTCTGTTTCAAGGTGTTTGAATATTTATTTGAATTTTATTCTTTGCCAATTGTAATTTACCCTGTTTCTCCCAAAATAAGACATCCCCTGATAATAAGCCCAATTGGGCTTTTGAGCACATGGCAATAAGGCCAAGCACTTATTTCAGGGTTCAAAAAAATATAAGACAGGGTCTTATTTTCAGGGAAACACGGTATATTTTTATGAGTACTTTCTTCTGTTTCAAGATATTTGAATATTCATTTGGATTTTATTCTTTGGGAAAGATTGATGTATATTATATTTTCTGCTGCATTGTATATCTTATTTTCCATAGATATTTCTCCATGCTACTTTTTTTAACAGCTGGATTGGGGCAACTGCTTAATACTTACTGCCTTCAGACTCACACTGTTTTAATTCATCGACCCTATGTATCTTTTACTCACTTGAAAGAGCTACATATATTTCCAGGTATTTGTTTTAATGATTTATTGTTGAAGATTATACATAGCTACCATCTTGATACATACACACACACACACACACACACACACACTCTTATTGAAGTTATTTCGGTTTCACTTTTAGCTAGGCTTAGAAATTGGAACCTTTATGCAAATGTAGCTTCCTGTTTATGTTCTAGATACAAAGAACATTAAACATTGCATTAATTTATTTAGTTCTGGTGAATATGTGCATATAGACATCATCTATGGCCAATTTTATAAGTTCTTCAGGTGAGGAATGGGTTTGTCTGATTTATTTATTTATTTATTTATTTGATTTTTATACCGCCCTTCTCCCGAAGGACTCAGGGCGGTGTACAGGCAAAATAAAAACAGACAAGACAATATACAGTATAAAATGCAAGATTAAAAAACTTATTATAATTAGCCTAAAAATTTAAAATGTATAGAAAACTAAAACCCCATTTAAAATTAGTAATAAAAATTATAAAATCAATAGAATTTAAAATTTAAGCCAGCCCCGCGCGAATGAAAAGATGTGTCTTCAGTTCGCGGCGAAAGGTCCGAAGGTCAGGTATTTGGCGTAAACCCGGGGGAAGTTTGTTCCAGAGTGTGGGAGCCCCCACAGAGAAGGACCTTCCCCTGGGGGCCGCCAGCCGACATTGCTTGGCGGACGGCACCCTGAGAAGTCCCTCTCTGTGAGAGCGTACGGGTCGGTGGGAGGCATGTGGTACATATGCGTGGGGGCCCCCACCCTCTGGAATGAACTACCCCCCGGTCTCCGTCAGCTTTCGGACCTCCGGACCTTCCGCCGCGGGCTTAAAACACATTTATTTAATTGTGCAGGGCTGAGCTAAATTTTAAATTTTAAATTACTGGTTTTTAAATTGGCTTTTATTCTATATTTTTAATTTTAAATTAATAGGCGTTTAGAATAAGTTTTTTAACTGTTTTTATATTTTTTACATTGTATTTATGTGTTTTAAATGCCTGTACACCGCCCTGAGTCCTTCGGGAGATAGGGCGGTATATAAATTTGATAAATAAATAAATAAATAAAATAAATAAATATACAGATACAATAGGAAATCTGCTTCCAAATGGGGACTAAAGAGTTGTCAGATGTTTTCTCATGTAGATCAGGCCAGTTGGAAATTACTGGAGAACACTAAATTGTGAAGAAAAGCTACAACACTTGTTGAGTCTGTGCATTTGAAAATAAATGACTGATATACAGGTAGTCCTCAACTAGCAATAGCCTGTTTAGTGACCGTTTGAAATTACAACAATGCTGAAAAAACTGATTTATGACCATTGGAGCATCCCTATGGTCATGTGATTTACATTTGGATACTTGACAACTGATTCATATTTATGACGATTGCAGTGCTCTGGGGTCTTGTGATCCCTTTTTGAGACCGTCTGACAAACAAATTCAATGGGGAAGCCAGATTCACTTAACAACTTTGTTACTAACTTAACAACTGCAGTGATTTGCTTAACAAATGTGGCATGAAAAGTTGTAAAATGGGGCAAAACTCACTTAACAAATTTCTCAATTAGCCACATAAATTTTGGGCTCAATCATGGTCATAAGTCAAGGACTACCTGTATTCACGGAGCATTCTTTAGAGGTATGTTTAAATTTAATAGATTTTAGAAGCACGTAAAGCATTTTGAGTTGAACCATTTGCAATCGAAGTAACCCCTATCAAATGTGTATCAATTGCTTCAAATGTAAAGCTGGCTGCATTAGTCAGTTTGGAAGATTTTCAAGTTGGATTAAACTGTTTTGAATGCAAACACTTAAGAAATAGCCTTCACAGGGATTTTCAAATTCAAAAGTGATGTTTTGAATCCAGAATTGTTTGAATTATTAAAAATATGCATTGTAACATAAAATGCATAAAAGAAGCAGAATAAAACAAGTGACGTTTCAGACAAAGGAATGACATTATTGTAGGTTCCCAAACTTTTTAAGCCACAAGTTTATCTAAAACAGCTAAAAAATAAAAACTTTAATCTTAGCTCAGGCTTTTCCAAACAATGGGTGTGAGAGGCTTAAATGTGTTTATCTGTTTAATTCTCTTGCCTAAATCTGTTGTATAAAGAATCATTAAAATACCACTTCATTGGTGCTATTCATGATCAGTACAATAGAATTGGTATCGGTGATCTTTATCGGTAACTGGTATCTAAATGTTCTTTTTATCCTTCTTGCTTTCAGCACATTTTGCTTTTGAGTCACATTTTTTAGATTGTAAATCTGAAAACAAATACTATCTTATTTCTGTTCAGCCTCTGGGAACACCTTTTGTGACGCAGAGGGTAAAATAAGGATAAAATGCTTCAAATATAGAATGCTTTGCAAAATCTTATTGGAAAATGTAAAAAATCAATAAAGGTGCACTAGACTTGGCAGTTAAATCTTACAAGTACTGGTAGAAGCATTGTTTGAACATTATTTGAAGATTGTCTTAATAGATTTTGATTATATTTTTTCTCTACAATAATTTTTTTTACTAATGCAACAAAAATTCAATTTCAATGCAAGTTCTTCTCCTATTTTATAGATCTGAATCAAGAACTCTTGTCATTGGCTGAAGAATTAGTAACAAAATCCAATATTATACTAAAGACTATGATACCTTTTTGGATTGCTGCAATAACTTCATTCCAGCAGGCAAGGTAACAACATTAGTGTATTTTAATCTTTTTTTAAGTAGTTGAAAAGTGGTTTAATGCAATTGAAGTGCAGAGTATAATTTATTAGATGTCATTTACGTATTGCCCATAAGTTGTCATTTCTTGAAATCTTTGGCATAAGATTCCATAGGGTCTAGGACAACTGTCACGACCAATTTGCCTCAGCTGACTTGATGCAGGACAACTTTCCATGGTCAATTCAATGTGGGATAACTTGCCGTGGGACAATTCAGTGTGGGATAGCTACCTACTTAACACAACAGGAGGAAGCTTTTATTCCCCATCCATATACCTTTTGCTGAATATCAGCAGAGGAGATGATATATTAATCCCCCTAAGTATTGAAAATACTATGAGGTATATTTGAATCAACAAGTAACAAAGGCAACCATAATCAAGCAAGGGGATCGGTGTGATGATGAGAGAGAGCATTTCCCTGAAAATATGCTACATCGAAACAATAGAAATGTTCAATTTTCTAATCTTGCTTGTGAAAGTGGGGGGATATTCTCTATCCATCTACAAAGGAAGTTCTGATCACAACAAAGTAATGCATCAACAGGAATTAGTCTGATACAGGTTGCAGTGTATTGTGTATGTATGTATGTATGTATTGTTCCTTGGAATGAAAGCCAGCAGACTTCAAGTTGCTTATCAAATTAAGGAAAGAAAAAGTGATTGGATATTAAGAGAGTTTATTTATTTATTTATTTATTTAATCATATTTATATACCGCCCTATCTCCCGAAGGACTCAGGGCGGTTTACAGGCACTTAAAAACACATAAATACAGTATAAAAACAATTAAAAAACTTATTCAAAAAGCCCGTTAATTAAAACATACAAATAAAACCCAATTAAAACCCATAAATTTAAAATCTAGCTCAGTCCTGCACAATTAAATAAGTATGTTTTAAGCCCGCGGCGGAAGGTCCGAAGGTCCGGAAGCTGACGGAGTCCGGGGGGTAGTTCGTTCCAAAGGGTGGGAGCCCCCACAGAGAAGGCCCTTCCCCTGGGCGTCGCCAGACGACATTGCCTCGCTGACGGCACCCTGAGGAGACCCTCTCTAAGAGAGCGCACGGGTCGGTGAGAGGTATTCGGTAGCAGTAGGCGGTCCCGTAAATAACCCGGCCCAATGCCATGGAGCGCTTTAAAGGTGGTCACCAAAACCTTGAAGCGCACCCGGAAGGCCACAGGTAGCCAGTGCAGTCTGCGCAGGATGGGTGTTATGCGGGAGCCACGAGGGGCTCCATCTATCACCCGCGCAGCCGCATTCTGGACTAACTGTAGCCTCCGGATGCCCTTCAAGTAGAGATTATCAAGTCATGATATGGCCTCCTTTAATTAGTTTCTGGTTGGGATAGGTAAAGCGATTTCTCAACTTTAACCCCATGCATGGAACCCAATTAAGTTGGCAGTCAAGTTTCATTCCAGGACGGGTTATTGGACATACATTATAATTGTACATAAAAATGCATTTTTTAGGAAAAATGGATAGGGTGTTTCTAACCTACTACTACAGCTCTTTCTTCTAAACCTCCTTCAGCTCTCAAATGGTTCTGCTGAAATCTATCCAATTTGATACATGCTGCTACTATCTGCATTTGTTCAACAGTAGTTTGGAAATATTAATAAATATTCAATGTTTATTGAATACTTTTCCTTACCAATATTCTATTAGGCCATATTTTCATTTTTTCTCTCTCTCCTTGTTTTCAGTCTTCATTGGCAATCCATCCTCATTAAGTTCAGCCCTTTTATCTTCATAATGGGTACATCCCAATCACAAAGAAAGGGTTTGTATCAATATAATAAAAATGTTCCATGGAACATCGAAACGAAAGGTATAATCAAGGCTAGCACTGTTAATTAGGCAAAAAAGAAGTGGCAATGTCTTCCTTTTTATAGGATAACTGCAGTGTTCATTCATTGGTGTTATTTCCAAAAAGAAAACCAAATTAAGAGCTGTATAATGGCCCCAGCCCCCAGGCCAAATATCATTAATTTTCAGATAATTTGGCTATTTGTTTATATTTTGATCTATGTAAAAACTACCTTCTTTTTTTGCAGCTTGAATAATCTATGATTAGTGTATGTTGGAGATTCGTAGTTATTTTCAGAAGAGATGCCTGCTGGAGCTTTTGTTCAGAGTTCCATACCCATTATATCGTTATCCCGGGGCGAATTGGCTGCAGTAAGTTGTCCTGCATTGAGCTAGCCGCATTGTGTTTACCAGGCTGAGACCCATTATACCCTTATCCTGGGATGAGTCAGCTGTGGCAAGTTGGCTTATCCTGTAGCGAGTTGGCCATGGTGAGTCAGTTGGGACAAGACCCATTATACCATTTTCCCGGGACGAGTCAGCCACACCAAGTGGGCCAGGACTTGTCCCGCACCAAGTTGCCCCTCAGTGAATCAGCCACAGCAATTCAGCCATGGTCAGTTGGTTACGGCAAATTGTCACATTCCGTATTCCATAAGCTACTGTTGTTTGATGTAAGAATTACAAGTATCGTCCCATAGATACAACTAAAGTAGATGGTTCTTTTCCAAAAAAATGACCAGCAAGTCTGTTGACCCTTAATTTACATTAGAATCTAAGGACTTCCCTATTGCCTGAGTAACTAACAATATGCTCCAAGCATAGTAAGATCCCTATTTTCACAGGTTATAGCATCTGAATAGTTAAAAGCATTTTTCTGCATGAAGTAAGGACAAAGTATGCTGCAGCTCAGTCTCACAATAATATTTCTTTCAGGTATGCAGATTGTGTCATTTTGCTACTTCCTCAGCTGGAAGGTGGGCTTAGAGTACTCTTCACAGCAGTTAATAAATGTCCAAGCAGACTAATGACAGCTGAGGTAATCAGTTTTTATCTATTGTTATCCATATGTTTTTTAAAAAACAGTGGAATTTGTTGAAAATTATGCAGACTATATTTCAGATTAGTCTTCATTTTTTATATGATTGCTTTTATGTTGATACCATTATTTAAACTGCTTAAGTTATTTTTAGGTCTTTGCTCCATAATCCCTTTTGACAAAGGAATTTATGTAACAAATTGTGTTTTTACCCAGTAAAAATATGCCTACTGGAACTTGAGACATTTTCTGTCATCAATCTGTACATGAATGTAGTTTGAATCTGTTCAATTATTGTTCTTCTTAACTGCTCAGTCAGGTGTAAAATGTGGCTCATTGCTAAGCCATATTTTAACATTCAGAAATTAATGTTGGAATTGTATGTTTTCCCCTTTTTGCAGTTTTCTTTCTGAGCTCACTAATTCTAGTATAGTGCCTCACAATGCGCAAAAGAAATAACTTTGAGTTACTCTTCATTTACAAACAAATATCTTAAGCCATAATTTATAGTACATCATTATACTCTCTGCCTCCCTGCAGGGCATTAGTATCCTATTTTAACTTATACTTTTTGCTAAAAGCTGAATCTTGGGCCAGTCATTCTCTCTCAATCCTATGAAGCAGGCAATGGCAAACCACTTCAGAAATCTTACCAAGAAAACTACAAGGACACATCCAGGCAGTTGCCAAAAATAAACACCATCTCAAAGGCACAAATAAATAAATAGGTAGTTTATGCACCTTGCCTGTATACCTAAAACTATTTATTATCAACTTCACTGCTTTCTTCCTGCAAGTTGAGATTTGTATAAAACCCAGCATGGATAAATAAAAGAGAGACCATAGACTATTTCACATTCATATTGTTCCTTAGGGCAGAATGCTGAAAATATTTCAAGTTCAAATATTTCAAGTTTTGGTCAATTAGAATACAATCCATTCAAAATGAATGTGGTTGTTTGTTCCAAGCTCATAATAAAATAGGTTTTTTATTTATTATAATCGGTACTTATTCATTATACTCTGGGTAGAATATAGGTGGAGAATCATCACTGCAGATAAGTACAGTCCAGAAAAATAAACAATTTTGGACCACCCAATAAATTAAAAACTCAGCCAGTATAAAGCCCAAAAGTCATACTAAAAACAAAGGAGGTCTTTTAAAACATCCCCACTCTTTTTTAATTGCTGCTACTGCTTCCATCTCTCCAGTAACAGCATGAAAGAAATCGATGTGGGGTGGCATGATTCTCTCTTCCCATTCTGTAGACATCTTAGAACAGGGGTGTCAGACTCGCGGGCCATACTGGCCACACCTACCCCCATTTTAGCGAAGGGGGGGAAATTGTGATATGTCACGTGATGAGTTTGACACCCCTGTCTTAGAACCTCAAGATGTACAGGATTCCAACCTCTGCCAACGTACAAACAAAATATTCCCAAATCTACCCATGTATTACTCTACAGCAGTGTTTTCCAGCTTTGAAAACTTTCAAGGCATGGACTTCACAATCACCATGCTGACTTGGGAATTTTAGGTAAGGAAGTCTGCATATCAGGAAGTTGCCAAGGTTTGGAAATACTGTTCTAGGGCTGAAAAGATTCCATAAGAACTGGGAGATCTCAATCTTCATTTTTCTCCAATATAGAGTTTTGTCTCTGGCTTTGGTGAAGAAATTTTCAAACAGTTTTACAGTCATTGCAGCTTTAGCATATTTGAGATGAAGTAGTGACCAGGTGAATACAGATTTTATTTCTTTGCATCGTCTTAGAGAGAAAGGAGAAGTTAGCAACTATTTTCAATATTATACAGACTGTTACATTGTTCACAGAAAAAAATTTGTTACTTATACAGTATTTCTACGCAGCTCGGATCTTATATTATTATTAGATTTTTATTCCGCCTTTATTACTTTTACATGTAACTCAAAGCAGTGAACATTACTGTTATTACTTAATGTCAGAAAGCTGTATAGAAATGCATGACCACATTCTAGCCTTTGTACAAATATTATTTCCAATTATATATAAAGTATGTTTTATTCTGGAAATGAAATGTTACAAATAGTGATATTTTTCTTTCATTATATTCTAGTCATCTTCTCTGTATACCACTTTTGATGAAGTAAGTTCCTTATAAGATTCTTTGAACTATTTGATAAAGTGCTAGTCAATTACTGGTATTCTTTTAAACTTGTCATGCTAAAATTAGCTAAAATTACAGAATGGGACATTCAGTGAAGACTTTTTTAATATATTCTTGGGATTATTAAGCTTTATATTACTACAACAATCTCTGTTTCTTATGAGAAGAAAGGTAGAAAGCATTCCATAAATGGAGAGAAAAAACAATTACAACAATGTGTCCGTTCTTTGATAGGCCCAAATTAGTTCCTAATCAATAATATTCAGTAGAATTAAAATAATCAGATTTAATATCCAATTAAAGATTAGATACTGAATATTTATGGTGTAGAATGATGTATGTTACTCTTTGCTCATCATAATTTTGAAGGGAATGCAGTGCTTGCTAGAGAAGTATATTTTTGTGGTCCCATATAAAGGCTGTACTAGACTACTATTTTCTTTAGAGTCTATTAATTTGACCAATTTCAATATATTTTTATATATTTATTAAATTTATGTGCTGCCCATCCCACATTATCTCCAAATCTGTTCAACCTCTTCAGTGTAATCTAGATTCTTGTTTAACCAACGTGCTCTGACCTACATTCCACCAACAAGGAGATGCATGCCATTTATTGTTCCATATGTTGGAATAGGCCTCCTGAAATGTTGTAAACCATATTGTTCTAAGCAGAAGCCAACTATAAAGTGAAATATCAACATATCCATTGTCCCTTGACCATTTTGTAAGGATGAGACTCGGATGTACTATTTTGCCTTGTCAAGTCCTAGAAGAATCTAATGTTTGCAAGAAAGATATGGCAAAAATACGAGCAAATGTTGCAGTGGCCAGAACATAGTCAATTCTGCCTGATCTTCTTTAAATAAGTTCCCCAGAGTTCCATTACAAGCCTCTGCTCTTATTAAATCAAAACCTGTTTCATTAATTTTTAAATGTATTTCACATCCCTTATTTTTCCTATGTAGATGCTAACAAAACAGCTGAATAATGAAGAAATAAATCAGCTCCCCATAGTCCTTGGTGAACCAGCAATGGTAATGTAATTTAAATTTTGGGGTTTTCGTGTTTCATTTGGGAATGCTGAATGCTACTAGGTTCCCTAATTCATGCTCTGTACATGTTTCTGACAATAAGCCTAATTGGATTTATAGATCTAAAAAGGTATTATTAAAATTTCAATGTATAATGCAGTGTCATCTTTGGTCAGTCTTACTTGGAAGACAGGAAGCTAATAGATTTCTCTATTCATATGCAGCATTCAGGCTTTTAAGATTGGAGAAAAAATTACATATTACCTTATTAGGCCACTATTTTTTTAAAAAAAAGTCTAGTTATGGACATGTGAGAATGCTACACATATACAGAATTTGGCATTCAGTTTTCATTATCAGAGAAAAAAAATGATTTAAGTAATTTCTTTCCAGCTATTGCAAAAAAATGGTAAATAAGGGTTGCTTTCTTGGGTTGGGTTTTGACTTCTCCCAAATTTTCTTCGATGCATGATTGTAAACAACCGAATATTTGCAATAGATCAAGTGATGATAAGAAAAAAAATACTCTTATTGGCACATTTTGCCAGGAATTTCTTTGGGATTTTTTGAACCATCAAGAAGGCCCACGTGTTAGAGACCATCTGAGCCATGGAGAAATCAACTTAAATGGCTTCCCAAGAGAAATAGCAAATTCCATGCTTTCGTTTTCTATTACACTCCTCTGCAGATTTTCATCGGATGACTTTTCTTTCATTAAGGTAAGAAACATGCCAATATATTTTAAATTTTAAAATACAGGTAGTCTTCAACTTACAGCAGTTCATTTAGTGACTATTCGAAGTTACAACAGCACTGAAAACAGTGACTTATGACCATGTTTTACACTTATGACAATTGTAGCATCCCCATGGTCACGTGATTTACATTGGGATTCATTTAACATGTGGCAAGAAAAGTTGTAAAATGGGACAAAACTCAATAAATTTCTCACTGAACAGCATAAATTTTGGGCTCAATTGTGGTCGTATGTTGAGGACTACCTGTACCAGAGGTAGTATTCAGCAGGTTCTGACCAGTTCTGGAGAACCTGTAGCGGAAATTTTGAGTAGTTCAGAGAACCGGTAAATACCACCTCTGACTGGCCCCACCCCCATCTATTCTCTGCCTCCTGAGTCCCAGCTGATCAGGAGGAAATGAGGATTTTGCAGTAACCTTCCCCTGGAGTGGGGAAGGAATGGAGATTTTACAGTATCCTTCCCCTGCCACACCCACCAAGCTACGTCCACCAAGCCAGACCTGCAGAACTGGTAGCAAAAATTTTTGAATCCCACCACTAACCTGTACATTAAAATTATGCTGTTGTAGCTTTCAAATCCAAATGTTTTTGTATTTAGAGTATATTGTCTCCCTGTTCCATATAGCATAGCATTGTAAATCTCTCTTTTAGTGAGACAGAGCAACCAAGTGGCCCACATGTTAGTCCTGCTTTTTAGATGACCGCGTGTTTGTCACATTCCCTGAAAAGTCATTTCTGAAGGGGAAATTTCTCTCCTGAATATCATTTAATGTAACATAGAGGAATAAAGGGCATTCTCCTGGATGGGCGGTTGTCTCTTGAAGATCACTTGACGACCGTCTCCAGGAGAGCTTTTTATCAGGTCCGCCTGATTCGCCAGTTGCGCCCCTTCCTTGACCGGGATGCCCTATACACGGTCACTCATGCTCTTGTTACCTCTCGCTTGGACTACTGCAATGCTCTCTACATGGCGCTCCCCTTGAAGAGCACCCGGAGGCTCCAGTTGGTTCAGAACGCAGCTGCGCGGGTGATAGAGGGAGCCGCACGTGGCTCCCATGTAACACCACTCCTGCGCAGGCTGCACTGGCTACCTGTGGTCTTCCGGGTGCACTTCAAGGTTTTGGTTATTACCTTTAAAGCTCTCCATGGCTTAGGGCCAGGGTACTTACGGAACCGCCTATGCTACCAAATGCCTCCCACTGACCCGTACGCTTGCACAGAGAGGGACTTCTCAGGGTGCCGTCCGCCAAGCAATGTCGGTTGGCGGCCCCCAGGGGAAGGGCCTTCTCTGTGGGGGCTCCCACCCTCTGGAATGAACTTCCCCCTGGACTTCGTCAATTGCTGGACCTTCAGACCTTTCGCCGCGAGCTGAAGACCTATTTGTTTATTCGCGCAGTACTGGCATAGGAATTTTAAATAGCTTTTAATATTTGATATAAATTTTATGGGGTTTTTATGATTTTAAATATTTTAATCTGGCCTTATGTTTAATAAGTTTTTTAATCTATTGTTTTATTTGTACATTATTGCTGTTTTATCCTGGCTGTGAACCGCCCTGAGTCCTTCGGGAGAAGGGCGGTATAAAAATCCAATAAATAATAATAATAATAATAATAAAGCCACAAGGAAATTCAGTTATTTGTCTTTTTATATGGATTTTTAGAGAGGGGGGCAACAAGACTTACCTTTCTTCCCCTTCCTATTTTTCTATTATCCTTATTTGCTTGCTTATTTATTTTTTTAGAATTCAGAGAGGTTCTCAGATCAGGTATGCATATGTATGTAATATTTAATATTCATCACACTATTCCCTTTCAAGGTTAGCAGTGTTAGGCAAAGTGAGAAAAGGAGTATGAAATAATAAGCCAAAAAACTAAGGAATAATTCTTATATTAGGCATAGGAAAAGGAAAGATTTTATATATGCATATACCACTCTGCTGTTACATTTGAGGATGAACAATGACATGTGAAGTTCAGAAAAAGAGTAGAAAGTAATAATCAAAAGAAATTTAAGACAAAAAATAAGAAAAGTAAACATAGCTAGTTTAAATCAAGACTATTCACTATATAAACACCTTTCTATCCTTGCAAATCATTACAGCTTCCATCACATCCATTGACTAGTTCATAATATGTTGCCTTTTATTCTTTAAAATTCTCATCTCTTATCTTTTCGAGGATTGTTTCAACAAACAATTGCACAACTGGGAAGTAATTTGGGACTTTTATTTTGTAATAAACTGGTAAAATCATTTCTGTGCATTGCCCTTAATTTTCAGCAGAAATTTATTTGTGAAAATGCTTGAAATCTCTTTGCATTTTATCATTTACTTTAACATGTCTTTAAACCAGGAACACGAATCCTTAAAACCATTAATGACCTGTGCAAATAGTTACTGTACCAAGTTTCATCCAATAACTCAGCTTAAGAAACAGGTATGTAGTAGTCATTTTTCCCATTGTTGCTGATGTATATTGAATTTATACCAGCACCTTTAAATTGAATAAAATAATAAAATGTTATGAATTGAATTAAATTTAATATTCAATTAAAATAAATTGAATATTATTAAATTGAATAGCCATATTAATTAATATTGGCTTCAAATCGTGTTGATGAAAGTGTGAGATTTCCACATATAAAAAAGCCCAGCATGAATGGTCCCTAGTGCTCTCTGATCTTGGTTGTTTTCTTGCAGACGTTTCATTAACCAAACTAGGTTAACATCATCAGTACTAGTCCAGCATGTTAAGTGAATGTTTGACAGCAACTGAGGTTTTATTGAAAATTATAGACAGCCACAGAAATTTAATCAGGTGTAGATTTATATTGCTTGTGAGTTCCATTTCAGAAGATGTGTTAAAAAATTATTAGCAAAGCTGTGCATTGGCATGGATCCTGAACATTCAAGAGGAAATATTTTGATTGCAGTGATTAAAGATAGGAAACTATTGGGAAAACATTCCCACGTCTTATTAAAAGCAACAAAACCCAGCACTGAAAAATGCTGTGGTGTTTATTGATCTGTACTCAGGGAACATTCTTAGTGAGAGAAGGCAGAAGTTAGAAGAAGCAATTGCAATAGTTTAGTTTAGTTTATTCTAAAGATGGCTTTGGTTACATCTTTGCTGATTTCGAGGCCCTGCAACACAACATGTTTGAGACCATGGGAGTTTCTTGAATCATTGGTTTAATGAAAGTAGAATAGTTAAGATTTTTCTATAATTCATGTTTTTCTTTCTAGATACTGAACTGCATAAAAAGTGTCACCTCTTGGCCAGATTTTCCTATGGGGTCTGAAGAGCAAGAAATTTCAGGGTAATACCGTTTTCTTTCTTCCCTTCTTGGAGTCACGATCATGGGATTGAAAGAAATAGATGATTTATTTATTTTTGGATAATTGTATTAATGATCATCATCAGTCAAAATGGACTCAACATCCTCAAAACAGGTCTTTATGGCTTGTAAAACACTTCTGTCCATTGTAAAATGGTGCTTCCCCTTAACATGAGCACATTTAGGGCTTTGGCAACCTGTTCAAATTTATGACAGGTTGCAAAGTGCGCTTCACTCATGTGGTCACCATTTGCAATCTTCTCAGCCTTCTTCCCCAGAAAATCAATGGGAAAGCCAGCAGGGAAGGTTGCAAGTAGAGCATTGGATTTGAGGTCCATTCCCCAAATACATACTGACCTCTGTATCAGTGTTTCCGCCCCTCAAGATGGGACAAACTAGTATTTTGAGCTTTTCAGAACAATGGCATTTGCTAGAATTTTGGCAGATGTAGGTGCTATTATCAATGCTACAAGCGTCTGCCACTAGATAACTCCAATTTGGACAACAGCCATTCTCTAGAAACTGAGTTGAAGGCTATTTTAAAATCAATAAATATCACCATGGGAGAAATATACATGTTTCAATTAGATGCTAAGCACAATGCACATACATAGAAAGAAGAGAGGACTACAAGACTAAATCCCTTTTATTTTGTAAGGGATACATACCAATGGTCAGACAAATTCTCTGGAAATAACATTTTAAGGGAGCAATTCTTCTCCTACTTTATCATGTTGTACGGCAGAGGTGAACAGTCTTAGGTGTGTATAAGGCACTGAAACCCTTGGCTGCATTCCACAGAGAACTTGAAAGAAAATATTATCAAACTGTAGATTTTAATGTGACCAAAGATAAATAAGATTAAATGCAAATTTGGAGAGGAATTATATTAATGATTTCTTTTTTTTCATTGTAAATCAAAACTTAAATCTAATTTAGATTTTGTTCAGATTCATTCACTATTTCACATTCACTATTTCACATATTCATTCACAAGCACTGCACATCAGAACAACTAGACACAAGAACAGTTTTTTCCCGAAGGCCATCACTCTGCTAAACAAATAATTCCCTCAATACTGTCAAACTATTTACTAAATCTGCAGTACTATTAATCTTCTCATTGTTCCCATCACCCATCTCCTTCCACTTATGACTGTATGATTGTAACTTTGTTGCTTGTATCCTTACGACTTATATTGATAGTGTTTCCTGATTGCACGTGAAGTGTTAGTGCCACTTTATAATGCCTTGGTAAGGCCACGCTTGGAATATTGCATCCAGTTTTGGTCTCCACGATGTAAAAAAGATGTTGAGACTCTAGAAAGAGTGCAGAGAAGAGCAACAAAGATGATTAGAGGACTGGAGGCTAAAACATGAAGAACGGTTGCAGGAACTGGGTATGTCTAGTTTAATAAAAAGAAGGACTAGGGGAGACATGATAGCTGTGTTCCAATATCTCAGGGGTTGCCACAAAGAAGAGGGAGTCGGGCTGTTCTCCAAAGCACCTGAGGGTAGAACAAGAAGCAATGGGTGGAAACTGATCAAAGAAAGAAGCAACTTAGAACTAAGGAGAAATTTCCTGACAGTTAGAACAATTAATAAGTGGAACGACTTGCCTGCAGAAGTTGTGAATGCTCCAACACTGGAAATTTTTAAGAAAATGTTGGATAACCATCTGACTGAGATGGTGTAGGGTTCCTGCCTAGGCAGGGGGTTGGACTAGAAGGCCTCCAAGGTCCCTTCCAACTCTGTTGTTATGTTATGTTATGTTATGCTTATTTGTACCTTATGACTATCATTAAGTGTTGTACCTTATGATTCTTGATGAACGTATCTTTTCTGTTATGTACACTGAGAGCATATGCACCTAAGACAAATTCCTGTGTGTCCAATCACACTTGGCCAATAAAAAAATTCTATTCTATTCTATTTTACGTACCCAGCCAATTCAAAGACTCAGTGCAGCCTTCATGGTGCAATATTTCTGCTCGGTTTTCAGTATAAGAAATTATACTGAATTGGAGATTGTTGGAATGTAAAGTGCTTATTGTAGTAAAATGAATACTTATTTGTGTCTTACAGAAAATTAAGTCTTGGGTGAGTTTGTATTGTAACAACTTTTTTTTTGTTTTTAGGTCAGGAAAAGATACTGCCCCCTGTATTTTTATGATCAGTGATATTTTGTCTCAACTGCAGCGCTATTTGTCCGTGAATGTTACACTATTAGGCGATCCTGTAAACAATCTGCTAACTGAGAAGTAAGTTTTATAAGATATTCTGGGCCTTTTTCAAATATGAGAACACATTTTATTCTATTAATGCTTTATCATCCTGTGGAGATTCATTTATGTTTAAAATCATAATATAACATTCAGATAATTACTGGACCAAATAACATCTTAGTTTTGCATGATAGATGATTCCAACCATTTTGTTTTTAAATCATAATGTCAACTTTTGCATTCTGTTGTGGAAATTGAGTCAGTTCTGACTTATTCAGTAAACCATGGATAAATTATTGTGATATATGAAGGCAACCATCATATTGTTTAGCATGCATTTTTTTATAAAGTGTGCCTGGAGTTGTCTATGGAGATTCTCAGTCATCCAGGTCCCAAAGGTGCTTTTTCAAGAGGCAAATGGACTTTCTGGTTTTTCTTTGAAGACATTTCACTTCTCATCCAAGAAGCTTCTTCAGCTCTGTGCCTGGAGTTGGCTTGATTCTATTACCTGTAATTGAATTAATGCAGTTTGGATTTGAATGACATTAGATGCTGTATTTAACAAAAATGAAAACAAACTTCCAAATTCCTTTTAGTTACGCTAGAGACTTACTGAAAAATATTTACTCACCATATTTTTCGGAGTATAAGACGCACCTTTTTTCCCCAAAAAAGAGGGTGAAAATCTGGGTGTGTTTTATACTCCAAATGTAGCCCCACCCAGCTTCTCAAATAGAGGTTTCAGAGGCTGAAAAAAGCATTAGAAACGGAGCTTAGAAAAAAAGCCCCAAATGGAGGTTCACAAAGCTTAGAAAAAAGGCCCCAAACGGAGCTTCAGAAAAGAGGCCCCAAACAGAGCTTCTGAAAAAAAGCCCCCAAATAGAGCTTCAGAAAAGAAGCTCCCAAACAGAGTTTCAGAGGCTTTTTTTCTGAAGTTCTGTTTTGGAGGCTTTCAGAGGCAGAATTTTTTTTTTCTGAAATGGAGTTTCAGAGGCAGGGAAAAAAAGCGAAAAAAAGCAAGGCACAGAGCTCACAACCAAGGAACCTGTTGCTAAAATTCACTTCTGGGAACAGCTGATTCAGAGTATTTCCGGGAGACCAATCCACCTGCCAATCAACTTTTTTCTTATTTTCTTCCCCAAAAACTAAGGTGCGTCTTATACTCCGGTGCGTCTTATACTCCAAAAAATATGGTAGTATGGAAGTAGTCATAATTTTTTGTACATTAATAGAAAACAGATGATATTTCCCATAAGTAATAACTAATTTTAGTACAACCTTTTGTTCTGTTCAGGTTGCTGACCGAACTTTGTGGCAGGCACATTCATACTCTTTTCTCTCCACGAATTATCCTGGAAACCATTGTGGTGCTTCGCCAGATAAGCACCCATTGCCATCATGTGTCACGTCAAGTCATTTCAGTTTGTGAAACCAGATATGAACAGTGGATAAATAAGTCACTGAGGTCGCGCCAACGACTTAACTTTCTACGCATGAGAAAAAGGTGAGAAGTTCCTTATTTTTAAGAAAATGAGAATTTTAACAGAAGGTGGTTTTAAAATAAACTATCGGAGAAAGTAATTTCAATATTGTACATTGAATATTGTATATTTATAATAGTGATCTGATCTTCCAAAGTTAATATCATTTGTTGTCATGAAAGGTTCTCATTGAAATGAGTGAGATTTAGCAGCTAGAATATCAGCATAGAGCTAGGGAAATTTGAGTTCACTCAGCTGATGCTGACTGGTCTTCAGCTGGTAAACAAATTTCAATCTGATTTTTTTAGGAATAATGCCTTAAATTCTTAGGAGGAAAAATGGGATATAGATTTAATAAAAGGTTAAGTTTGTGGTAATTTGAAACAGAATGTGAACTTAATAAGAGAAGCTAATTAAAATATTATAAAAAAATAAGGGAGTGTTCCAGCTAATTACTGTTCATTTAGCTTCTCCCTCCTTTATACTACCCTGTTTCCCCAAAATAAGACATCCCCTGATAATAAGCCCAATCGGCTTATTATCAGGGCCAAACACTTATTTCAGGGTTCAAAAAAATATAAGACTGGGTCTTATTTTCGGGGAAACACGGTATATGTTTTCCAGATTCCCTTCCTCACTTTATTATTTTGGGTCCATGTAATATTATTTTAGTGTATGTTTTTAGATGTATATTTAGTTACTTGCTTTTTTTCCCTTCCAGTATCAAATTTCTGTCCCCAGTTTTGCAACTAGTTTTAATCTTGATTACCATGGAGCTAGCGAACATTCATATGATTTGCAGAAAAAATACTTTTGAATGTCAACAGTACTTAAAGTGAGTATATATTTTTTTTTCAGAATAGTCTAAAGTTAGAATTTTTTTCATCAATAATCATCTAAACGATAATTCCCAGTAATTTACAATTCTTTGCATTCTTGTATCATTATATTTTTAAAAAATTATATCTCTGAAGATGCGCATTAAGGATATCATTGCATTTGAAATATCTTTCTTCATTTGTTCTTGCTGCTGCTTTTTTAAAAAAATAGCTGCTTGAACTGAATTGGATTTAGAACCATGGTGTGTGTGTTATTTATTTTGTAGTTTTATGTATGTATCTGTATATGTGTGTGTGTGTATTTATTTATTAGGGGACTGGAGGCTAAAACATATGAAGAACGGAATGCGTAGTTTAATGAAAAGAAGGACTAGGGGAGACCTGATAGCAGTGTTCCAATATCTCAGGGGTTGCCACAAAGAAGAGGGAGTCAAACTATCCTCCAAAGCACCTGAGGGTAGAACAAGAAGCAATGGGTGGAAACTAATCAAGGAGAGAAGCAACCTAGAACTAAGGAGAAATTTCCTGACAGTTAGAACAATTAATCAGTGGAACAACTTGCCTGCAGAAGTTGTGAATGCTCCAACACTGGAAATTTTTAAGAAAATGTTGGATAGCCATTTGTCTGAAATGGTGTAGGATTTCCTATCTGGGCAGGGGGTTGGACTAGAAGACCTCCAAGGTCCCTTCCAACTCTGGTATTATTATTATTATTATTATTATTATTATTATTATTATTATTATTATTATTATTTTGTGTGTGTGTGTGTAGGTAGGTCTTGGAATTTTCGGGTCTCTTCCCATGTAAGGTTGAGAGTATCTTGGTGATGTTTCGACGAGGTCTCACTCATCATCTTCAGGCTGGTGTCTTTGGCTTCGTGCTTCTCGAGCAAAGAGTGGTTGGAGCTGCCGTCTCCCTATAAATACTGGTGGGGAGGTGAGGAGTGTTGCTGTGAGCAGGTTGGTTGGCTGTGTGGTTGCATCTTGATTGGTAGATGGAGTGGGTGTTTGCAGATTGGTCGAGGTGGGGAATGTTGCTGTGAGCGGGTTGGTTGGCTCTGTGGTTGCATCCTGATTGGTAGATAGAGTGGGTGTTTGCAGATTGGTCGGCTGTTTCCTAGCATCCTGTGTGGGTGTGGTCCTGGTCTTTTTTTCCTGAGCTTTGGTGTTGTGACCTCTGAAGTTCTGTGATGTGATGTCTTGAGCTGATGGCTGTGATGCAGCATCCCGAGCCCTGGTTTGGCTCTGAGTCCTGTCATGTGTTCCTGATGTGTCAGCCTGCTTTGTGTAAGGACAGAGGGGGACGCAGCAGCCAGTGGTGTCAGCATGGTCTGGCTTCTGGATGGCTATTGTGTTTCGTCTGTGGGATAGGTTTGGGTTTGAATCTGGTGAGGATGATTGGTGGTGGCGTTGTGTGTTGTCCTGGGTCCAGGGTCAATTTTCGTGGCTGGGACTCGTTTGTTGACCAAGGCTGGTTTCCAGATGTCTGGTAGGCGGGAGGTGTCATCCCGTTCGTTCATATTGTGGGGGTGTTTCTCTATTTCAATGGCTTCCATAATTATTCTCTTGTTATAATGTTCAGTTTTGGAGATTAATTTGGTTAAGAGATCTATTGTTATTCTTCATACAGCCCCAAGGTATCAGTTAACAGCCTTGTCTATTAATAAGAACTTTTTAAAGAAAAATAACAAATCCAGACAAGGAAGAGAGTTGTTAGTAAATAAAAAACTGGATCAGGGGTTAGGGATACAAATTGTCTTGGGTAGATGTACTACCTCTGGAAAAAATAGGAGAAACAGTCTTGGAGCGTTCTTTAGCTTCTCTTGTGGCTGAATCTGTAGGTTGTACCTGTGGTAAGGAATGCATTTGTCAGCTATGCATATTATCCTAGCTACCAATGTTCTTTAGTCAGTCAGATTTGAGGGTAGTCACATCTCTTGAGAACTGCAACATTCATGATGTGAGGCTGTTTTGGGAAAACGAAGTTTGCAAGTGATACAAAATGCAGCAGCTAGTCTAAGTGGTATAAGCCAAAATTCCTCAACCTTTCTGGGTTGGCAGCCTGGAGGAGGGAGGGGCAGGCACCTGTACCAAGTTGGAGACCCCTGGTATAAGCATCATATGGATATATTAAAAGATCTGAACTGATGATGAGTACTTTACCAGGCAAGTTTTAAGGTTTTGGTATTGACCTTCAGTGCTCAAACAGTTTAGGATTTATGTAAGGATCAGTTCTTCATTATAAATCTGACTATGAAGATGTACAGACAATGTTCTTCAGTCTGTCAAACTTGGGTTTATCTGGCAAAGGAGAAGCATTTTCTTGAATGGCTCCCAAGGTGTGGAGTAGCATTGGACTTCTCTTTTTCATAGTTTATAAAATCTGCTTGAATGTATTTCCTCTGCAGTGTATTTAACTATTAACTAATGTACAGTAATTTAATTTGTTTTTTAACTTTAATTGTGTTTTAATTTTGTAAGTAGTACTCATTTCAATAGAAAGCCGGTTTATATATCAAATACATAATGAATCAGGGTGACTTCTGATTTAATATCTAAAATAATTGTATTGGGTATGTCCATTACTCTATCAGCAAAAGCAAAAGTGAGTTAAAAGCTTGCCAGATTTATTATGATATAAAGGTGTTATAATGGTAGGGCATTCTCAAATGATTTACAAATGACTTAGTTTTAGAAATAATTTTAATCAAATGTATTGACATAATTTTATTTTGTTTTTTCTCCTAGGTTTCTCAAACTGATTTTGCAGTATGTTGAGAACTTGGTGACTTACACAAGTCCAGAAAAAAATAAATGGGATGAAACCATAGTGCTTACACATAAATCATTGATAAAAATCAGAACCTTTCTAGAAAAGGAATTGATGCTTGTACAGTTGGCTGAAACAAAGAAAGTAGTTAGTCCTCATCACAATTCTATAGGCTTAACCTAAACAGGCAGTTATCCTTTCTCCCCAATTCATACAGATCAACATTTGCAAAAACTATGTGCATATGTCCTTCAAAGCAGTGATGTGTGATTGTGAGTATGAAAGAGATTTTCTGAGCAAAAAAATAAAATTTATGGCAAAGCCACTGTTATCTGTTGTGGATGGGTGTATTGGTTGATGGGTTGATTGATGGATCGATGGATAAAGGAATATCACATTGATATTATTGCTGCTATTAAATATAATTTTATTTTTTTTACTAAAGTATATTAAATACAGCAGTATAGAAATGTTTTAGTAAAATATACTGATTTGTAACTTATTTTTTAAATTTTCTCTGATTAAGGTGAATAAACTACAGTCCTTCGGGAGAAGGGCGGTATAGAAATCAAATAAATAATAAATAAATAAATAAATAAACTGGGAGACATGAGTTATAATTATAGATTGAAAATGTTATTGCCTACTCATGAACTCATTCTGAATTCAAATTAATATTTAATTATCATTATATTATATAATTGTCATTTATATCATATCTAAATTATGTTTTGACTAGTGAGAATTGTACTATGCATGTGCATAGAACATAGTACACCTCACAATTCTTTTACACCAGTCTTTGGAATTCCTTTCCTGACTAGTGCCTCTTGCACAGCCTTCTTTTATGGCTGCATTGCTTAGTGATGGAAATTCTGGTCTCAATTGCCCTTGTAAGTTGAGGACTAGCTGTACTGCATTAAAAACAAAAAAGCCTACAGTAGCATGTCAGTTAACTTCTTACCAGGAAACTAAACACAAGGTGGCAGTGTAGGACAACATGTACTCCCTTTATGGACAACATAAAGGAAAATAAAAAGCACAAGAGTAAAAAGTTAGAAACCATATTACCTTCATTGGACTCAGGGAAAATGTAGCTTTCTAAATAAGGGAATATTAAAAGAGCAGAACTAAACATTCTTCAGTCAAATGCATTCTTCCTAGTCTTAAATATGCTGGGAATCCATCATTCAAATAATGCAAACTCTTTCTCTGCCAAAAACCATATCATTCCCATTACTCATTCCATCAACCCTCAAAACTGGTTGCAGTAACTTTTTCTCCCCCCTTCATTTTTTCCCCCTGGTTTAGAAAATATACCTGAGCCCACAGATTCTTCAATTGTTTCAAAATCCAAGGATGATTCAGGTGTAGCTGTTCCTTGTGTTGTCATTTCCTCCAACTTGAGTGAGCAAGAGATATCTGTTGATGGAATCAATGAGTTTGGGGGTTGATCTGTTAAATCCCTTAAAGGGCAAGTTTAATGAAATCCTATTTATCATAGTTCATGTCCATGTGCATTTAAAGAAATTGAGTCCTTACAACATGACTTTGATTTGTGTTCTGAGTTATTCTACTCTTATTTTTAAAAAGTTCTATATAGAAATATATAGAATTTTTTCGATATATATAGAAGTTTTTTAGGAAACTGAAACCATAGAGTCACTTATTTAATCATAAAGACTTGTTCCTTAGCAATAATAATAATACTGTTATATTTTATTAAAGGTTGTATGGCTTTCTTAAGAGCAAGTGTTTTCAATCTAATCTTATTTAGTGATCAAGTAACTTTTTAATAAATTGTGGGAATGCTGCGGATATAATATATCTTGACTTCAACAAATCTTATGACATGTTTTGTTTAGCAAGTTAAGCTTAGGCTGGATAGGGGGCATAGTTGGTTTGATTGACAAACACTAAGAATATTAGTGGTGCTATATCCAATTGGAGCGAGACAATTGGAGACTACCATAAGGTTCTCACTTTGGAAAACAGAATCTGTGAAATATGCTTTCATTTGGATTTTTGTACTGTTTAGAAAGTTAGACTCGGCTTACGTGGCTTTAGATGATCCTTTCATCTAATTATTGTAGAAATATATCTACTTTATATAAGTGTACTCATCAGGATATTATAATGTAGATTTCTCACCTGCTTGAAAGCCACTAACATAAAATGGAAACAATGAACTAATCAAATACAGTAGTAGTCCTGAAGTTATGACCACTCATTCTATGACCCTCTAAAGTTATGATGGTACTTAAGTATTCTAAGTGGTACTTTCGACTAATCAAAGTTTTGGCCATTGCAGTATGATTGCAATTCAGACGCTTGGCAACTGTCTCACAATTACAAAGTTGCAGCATAGTGATGGCCATCTGCAACCTTCCCTGCCAGTTTCCCACAGACAAAATCCATAGGGAAGCTGGCAGGGAAAATTGCAAGTCACTCCCATCACTCTTTCTCCCGAAGAGCTGTGCTTTAGGACAGGGCTCTCCAACCTTGGCAACTTTAAGCCTGACAGACTTCAACTCCCAGAATTCCCCAGCCAGCTTTGCTTTGCTGGCTGTGGAATTCTGGGAGTTGAAGTCCGCCAGGCTTAAAGTTGACAAGGTTGGAGACCCCTGCTTTAGGATATGATATCCCAGGCTTGCATACTTCATAGCACTCGCCCACATTCTGTAGCATGTGTGCACTTGCAGCACCCCCTTGCTTGCCCAGACTCTGTAGATGCATCCTCCTGTATCGCTCTCCTGGCCCCTGTGCTCCATGCCTAAAGCTCCCATTTCATCTTGCTTAATGACCTGCACGGTCCTGGGATTAATACAGCTGCCACAATTGCCATCATTAAGCAATATGGTTACGTGACATTGCACTTCATGATTGCATCACTTAGCAATGGAAGTTCCGTTCCTGGTGGCTGTCGTAACGCAAAGACTATCTGTATGAGATTGAAAGATAGTATTGGGTTGGGTTATTTTATTTTTTTAATCAGACCTGATCACTACAGCTATGACCCATCAAATAGTTACTTAACTGGAACCAGCGTTATTAGAATACTTCTACTTTAACCCTTTTCTCCTTTACCGTGGGGAGGATTTAAAATAAGACGTCACATTGATAAACGTATGGGTGTTTTTAAGAGGACTGTAAATGAAGGAGAATATTTGATATCCTTGGAAAAGCTGGATCGTGCTATAGCATTGGGTAATGTTAGGTGTGCCCACAAGAAATGGCATGAAGGTACTACAGAACAAGTGAAGAAATACCATAGGCTTGATTGGGGGTCTTTTTTTTTTTTAAAATGAATCTGATGATAAACATAGCTCTGAGGAGGCACCAAAGGAACAATTACAGATACAATAGCCATTAAATTGATGACATGTCTAGCATCCCTAGAGTTTTATGCTATAAAAACAGAGTATCTTTCAAGTAATGAATAATGGCTTTTGGGGTGGAGAATAAACATTGCACAGTGTGCAGATGTGGCTCTGAATTGTCTTTCTAGACCTAGGATTTCATGAAGAGCATTCTGCATTTGAGGTTAATTTCCACTCAACCTAATAGTCATTTCTGGATAAGAGGATTCCTACCTTAGGAGAATTCAAACACCGATCTTTGTATTTTTATCTGAATATTGGGTTCATTTGGCCTCCATTTTTCTAGCTTCTTTCTTGGGTGAATGGGAGACCGATCCCAAAATAACCCTTTAAAAGTTTGTTTCTCAAAACAGAATTCATTCTCATCCTGCCTTCCAAGAGCTTTTTCATATTTGATATGTAAATTAGCTGGATAATAGATAGATGATTACCATTAAAAAGCAATATAATAAACTATAAGTTTTCTACTTTTTGTTTTTTAGCTGAGACAGGTCTAACCTTACACTGAATGCTACAGGCAATACCTGACTTATTTCCTTCAATGCACTTAATAAAGTATCTGTTAAAATTGGGTGCCTGTATCTAGGAACTGTGCATTGCAGAAGGTTTTCTGGAACCTTTTCCCAATCTAGATTCTCTCCGAGAATTTTATCTCTTCAGTTATCATCGTTTTTATCATGCTGGTAGAATTTGATGTGAACCGATGTTCAAAAATCTGGGTAATGTATCATCTCAGTATATACTGTACGGCAGAAATAAAATGGCTATATTAAAAAAAGAACTGTAGTGAGATTCACACCCCACCATTCTGTGGTTTCAATACTCATGTTCTTCTTTCTCTGATAAATATGTTGCTAACTGGTAATAAAGGGTCATCAGAGAGATTTATCTATTTCCCTATTTAATCTTCATGTGGAAGGATTTGCTTCTTTGCACCCCATCTCTAGTAGCATGTGCCCTGTCCTATGCTGACATGATGCCATGTATCTCAATTCCTTCACTGGAATGTTTAAATGAAGAACAACAATATACTTTCTAATGCCATGGCTTCAGTGTTACAAAGGTCAGCAGGTGTGCTTGCTTGGAAAGATAACCTGTTTCCACATCTGCTGATAAGACTAAATGATCTAATTCTTGTGATTTAGTTAATATTTCCCTCTTCAGCCTGCTGTGTACACAGAGGCGTACCGGATAAACTGTCTACAACAGTAGGACACTGTGCATGGTGCTGTTTTGTATGATACTATCATCACCTGGTGCCTTTCATTAAACATCTCTTTAATCATTGCATGAAAATTGACAGCGGTTTTGGCTCCCGTGTCTTTCAGTCCTATCTTTAAGACGAGCAATAACCAAGTCATAAAGTCATATAAGGAAATGTAACTAGGGTGGCCACCAAAACACATACTCTCATATGCTTCTATTCTTAAAATCCATTGAAAGGATGGGAAATAATGTGCAGCTTTGAACAGATCAAACATACACATCTGGCAAGAGCAAAAAATATAGGATCACAAGAGTTCCAAAGAAGACTGAAAGCATTCAATTGAGGTATTTCTGGTCATATCAAAGACTACTGAATTGAAGAAAAAGCACCCCAGAAATCCTAATAAAAGTTCTAGTTACAAACTTGAAGTTTTTCTGTCTTTCTTCTTTCATATATCTCATCTCAATCATTATACCTCTCTGCAACCAACATTAGTGGCTTCTCCTTTTGGACCATCTCTTTCCTGACTCCGTAGTCACTTTTATGGCAACACACAATTCCTTATTCTACCTTGGTTTACTCCTAAGTTTTGAGCACTTTTTTCCTTTGATCTATTTTTCCAAAGCCACCTATTAATGTTAAATGAATGGAGGAATTAATTGATTTATTTTTTTAAAAATGCTCCCATTTTTCTGTTCAAAAGCAACCTAAAAGACTAGCATGAAGGAAGACCCACAAACTGAAACATAATATATAAATTTAAATTATTGATCCATCCAAAGGTTGAGCATCTGCTAGACCAATATTTCTCAAACTCAGCAACTTTAAGAGGTATTAAACTCCTAGAAATCCACAGCCAGATTTAACGCAATAAAACTAATAAAATGTTGAAGAGAGAGGGGAAAAAGGAAAAGTATCAAAACTAATGCAGACGTAAGGAACTCTATGAAACCAATGACCAAAAGAGATCCTTCCATGTAGATACTACTATGAGTATAGAGAGTGGGGGAAAATAAAGAGAAGCTCATTAGCTCATTAGTTGTAGTATTCCAGGTGTAGTCTTACTGGGGCTTTATAAAACAGTACTAATATTTTACATGATTTCAATTCTAAACAGAGGTACTGTATGGAATCAAAATCACTTGAAGTATTATTGCTCTAGTAAGATCACATCTGTAATACTGCAACCAATTTTGGTCACCACACTACAAAAAAGATGTTGAGACTTTGGAAAAGGTTCACAGAAGAGCAACTAAGATGATCAGTGTCCTGAAGACTAAAACATATAAACAACAGTTGCAGGATTTGGGTTTGGCTAATCTAGAAAAAAGACGAATTAGGGGTAGCAGTATTCCAATATTTGAGGGACTGCCACAAAGGAGAGGGGGTCAAATTATTCTCTAAAGCACCAGAGGGCAGGACAAGAAACAATGGTTGGAAACTAATCAAAGAGAGGAGCAATCTGGAATTAAGGAGAAACTTCCTAACAGTGAGGACAATTAATCAATGGAACAGCTTACCTTGAGAAATCGTGGGCACTCCATCACTGGAGGTTTTTAAGAAGAGACTGGACAGCCACTTGTCTGAAATGGTATAGGGTCTCCTGCTTGAGTAGGGAGCTGGACTAGAAGACCTCCAGAGTCCCTTCCAGCGCCTATCCTATCCTATTCTATCCTATCCTATCCTATCCTATCCTGTCCTTAAAGTCTGAGCAGAATCATGTGAGAGCCAGGAGCTATAAGTAACTTTGGGTTACCAGGCCAGTTCGAGAAACAGTAGCATTATATACAATACTTGATCTTTTACAGCCAACTATAATTTGTACAGAACACTATGATAAGGTAATCAAGGGCACAAGTCAATTTCAATTGGAGGAATGATTGTGGTTGATATACCAGGCAGAGCTGGTCCTTGTGCTATACCAGTTTTTTCTTCCATACTATCCCTTGAAGGTTTATTTATGGTTCCTGCTCTTTTCTATACTTGTCATGTGCCAGTCTTCGACTTTGTAAGCCTTGAACTTATTTTCCATCTTATCTAGGATTTCTTAATAGTTATTTTGTCATTTTTATGTTTGTTTGTTTGCAAGCAATGCAATTGAATGTGGTTTCTGGTCCTTTTTGTTCCAATCCCCTGACTCGCTGGAGCCATAAGAGAATTAGTTATCAATTAAGGAGTCCATACTTAAAGGTTAAGCTAGGAATGAAGGTCATTCAAGGACATGGACACACACAGAGGAAGATTTTATTTCTCAAGCAAGATACAGGTCTGCAAATCTTGTGATTCTTCATTTGATCTGGCAACTGGTCTAAGCAGATAGAGCGACATGAGAGCAAGGTATTATACTGAGAAATCATCACTGCATGGGATATTCCCCAACACACACACACACACACACACACACACACACACACACACTGATTACAGTTCAGTGGTATTCAAACAATATCATTGCTAGACATCTGAGATGTGGCATATTAGGTACCTTCTGCATGACAGTAGAATTTATGCCAATTCCTTTCCTCTAGAGCAGGGGTCTTCAACCTTGGCAACTTTAAGCCTGGTGGACTTCAACTCCCAGAATTCCCCAGCCAGTTTAGCTTTGCTGGCTGGGGAATTCTGGAAGTCAAAGTCCATCAGGCTTAAAGTTGCCAAGGTTGGAGACCCCTGCTCTAGAGATCACCACTTAAAATTGCATACATAACATTATGCAATAATCAGTGGTCATCCTTGCCTCCAAACCTGGGAGGTTTCCGACTGAAGCACCAAAAACACAATCTTTACTAATCCTGCAAGATTTCAGTCATTTGATCTTTTAAAAATGTATTTAATTTGGGGATCCACTGATGCTATAGGAGGTAAGATTGTGTGTGTTATGGCAGGGGCAGAATTCTGGGAGTTGAAGTCCACAAGTCTTAAAGTTGTAAAGGTTTGGAAACCCCTGTGCTATGGTACTGGCAGGCACTATACTGTCCACCCTAATTTACATGTTGATTCTCAAAAGCTTTAGATAATGCAGTAGTCCCCATGAAGGAAAAGAGGAAGCCATTGATTTCTGATTCTCGTTCATTCTAGTAAAGATACATTTTACCATCCATTGGCAGAAAGGCAAAATAACTAGAAATCCCACAAATAAATAAACACTTTTTTTAAAAAAAAAATGAGAGCTTTATACCTAAGGTATCGTGATTATTTTTTATATTTTTGTAAATACTTATTTTCAAAAATCTTAAAATTTAGATGTTTATAAAAATTACTACATTAACATAAGTATTGATGAGGAACATATCTTATTTGAACCTATAGTAGACCATTTATGGGGGTGGGTGAGCCAGTTTCAAATTTGTATCACCCTCCATTAATAAGTACAAGAGAAAATTCAGGTAGTACTCAACGTGGAACCAGAATTTCCATTGCTAACCAAGGTGGTTATTAAGTATTTCGTGCTCTTTTTTATAATTTATTGTGCCTTCCTTGTTAAGTAAATCACTGCAGTTGTTAAGGAAAGCAAACAGTTGTTAAGTGAATGCTGGCTTCCACTATTAACTTTGCTTCTGTTTTATACGTCAGTTACCAAGTGGCTGAATTTTGATCCCTTAACTGTGAAGATATTGTGATGGTCATAAGCACAAGGACCAGTTATAGGTCACGTTTTTTTCCATGTTATAACTTCAGAAGATCGCTAAATGAATGTTTTTTAAGTCAAGGGTTATCTGGTAACTATAACTTTCTCCTTTTCTTTAGCTTACGATAATGATGCAAGGATGATAATATTAAAGCCTTTTATTTATGCATGTATCCAAGTTTCCTTGGAGTCCTGGAAATCAGCCTGTCAGGGGAATTTTTCTCCTTCCCAAATAATAAATGTTGCAGGAATGTGAACTGCATTTGTAATGTGCTAATCTCTGAGGAGATTTCTCTCCTAAGTATACTGTAAATGAAAGCTTGTTATGAATGTAAATATTAATTATACATTGAGAACCAGGAACTGTTTTTACTCAGAGCTCGTTAGCTTGCTAATTATCATAATTATCATACAAGAGAGAGAGGAAGAAAGCAAAGGCAAGAGACTGTGATTAGCGTTGGTAATTTGCCTTGGCTTCTCTCTATGGTGACCATTTTCGTTTGAGGGAAAATTAATTCTGTAGTATCATCACTAGCTAGACTCTTTATGTCCTTCCCCTACACAACACACACACACACACACACACATCTGTGTTCCAACCAAATGCAAGGCTAATGTGGGCCTGGCATCTTTCCCATCGCTCAATATCTTGCCCTGTTTTGAATCTGAAGGGCAAAGGCAAGCTGTCTCTCTTGTCCCTTAAAACCAATGAGAAATCAATGTTGGCTCCTGCCAGTTCATTGCCATTTTCATCGGTAGCATAAGGTACAGTCCTCACCTGGTTGTTGCAGACCTTTCCTGTCCTGGACGAACAACCCAGACTAGGGTATTCAAGCATCTTTCCCTTAGCTTTCTTATTCATTCTAGGGACATTATTTTTCCGTGAATAAACAGACTACAAATTGATGGAGCAAATGTGATTTCTAGGTATGAGATGTACAAGGGGAGAAAATGATTTAAAACTCTTGATAATCATGTTAGAGGGAAAATACTTCCCTCACTATCTATTTCTATATCTATATCTATAGATATAGCTATAGCTGTATCTATAGCTATAGCTATATCATCTATATCTATATATCTATATCCAGGGGTGAAATCCAGCAGGTTCTGACAGGTTCTGGAGAACTGGTAGTGGAAATTTTGAGTAGTTTGGAGAACCGGCAATTACCACCTCTGGCTGGCCCCAGTAGTGGGGTGGGAATGGAGATTTTGTAGTATCCTTCCCCTGCCACGCTGACCAAGTCACAGCCACGCCCACAGAACCGGTGGTAAAAAAAATTGGATTTCACCACTGTCTATATCTATATCTATATTTATCTATCTATCTATCTATCTATCTATCTATCTATCTATCTATCTATCTATCTATCTATCTATCTCTATCTCTATCTCTATCTATTTAACTCTAACTCTATCTATCTATCTATCTATCTATCTATCTATCTATCTATCTATCTATCTATCTATCTATCTATCTATCTATCTATCACATCACAGACTGTTAGTGGATGAAGATCACTTTTGCAGAACTAATGCAGCACTTTTGCACCTCTAATAAGCATCTGGAGTCTATTTGAAGTGTTGGTTGACTCCTAGCACTGTTGAATGAGCCATTGCCTTACCCAAACAATTATCTATCTTGTAGGAGCATAGATGGTGAGTTTGCACAGAATCCCATCATTGTGAGAGATAAGGAAGGTAACTCAGAACGCTTGGCAAGATAGTCCTAGAGAGAAGGGGATGGGTGGGCTCCTTTTCTCTTGGCATCCCAGTGAGTTTTGAAGACAGCTTTTTAAAGGGGGCATTTACTTTCCAAATGGTGATTGACAGTTGTGTTTCAGTTGTGTTATACAGGGACAAGGAGACTGAATTTACATTTATGATTATTTCATGTTTTTATTGTTAATTACCTGGAGTTAACTGGAACTGTCTATAACAGTTAATATGTAGAAATAAGAACTAACTAAACATAAATTTCCTGACAGTGAAAATAGTGGAATGGCTTACCTCCTGAAGTTGTGGGTGCCCCGATACTGGAGGTTCGTCTGGAATGGTATAGGGTCTCCTGCCTGAGCAGGGTTGGACTAGACAACCTCCAAGGTTCCTTCCAACCAGTGGTGAAATCCAATTTTTTTTACTACCGGTTCTGTGGGCATGGCTTGGTGGGCATGGTGTGGCTTGGGTGTGGCAGGGGAAGGATACTGCAAAATCTCATTCCCACCCCACTCTGGGGCCAGCCAGAGGTGGTATTTGCCGGTTCTCTGAACTACTCAAAATTTCTCCTACCGGTTCTCCAGAACGTGTCAGAAGCTGCTGGATTTCACCCCTGCTTCCAACTCTGTTATTCTGTTAAAAAGTGAGCATACACACCAACCATATTAAGTGTTGCCCATGCCATCACCAATACTACAAAACCTTCCTCGTGCCTGCTTTATGGTTCTTTAAACACTGGTCTGATTCATAACAGACAGCACTAAGCTTTAATGTGGATTGTTTATGGCTCCCAGGCTGTGATTCAGATTGTTATGTGTGAAACAGACCACTATGGTAATTAGTTAAAATATGACAATATTATTGTACATAAGTAGCTAATAGGGCCAATACGGTAATCTGTTGAAGATTATAAATTGTACTTTAAAAGGACTTTCCCACTTGTGGGAAACGAACAGTCTAAAAATGTTACAGTGGAGCTGCTATGCCCACCTTCATATTTTCCAGATACATTGGATTACAGATCCTAATTATCTTACTTTACAAAGCCCGTGGACAGAGTGGATATAAAGACTGGAAGGTGTAATCTGGTGCTTCTGGAGAGCAATAAAATGTGGTGATTTGGGTGCTAAAACAAGGCAGTTAATTATACTGAGCAAAATATATACTTGTAAAAAAACGGAATCATGTGGAATTCTTCATGTGGCATTTATCTACATACACAAGCCTTCTGTGTAGATGAAACTTCTACATATCCTAATGCTTAGTGATAGCTAAAGATCTTAATAAAACTTCAGTCTTAGAAAACATGCTTCCTTGGGGCCTGAAGAGATAGAAAAGATAAAGAGAAGCCCCCCCACCCCAAAAAAACTCCAACAAACAAGCAACCCCAGGTTTAGATGTTTTATCATAGGTTCTTCGGTGGTCTTCCTGCAAAAACAAGCCCTTTAGAAAGGGGACAGCGGCAAGCAGCAAACATGACATCTGGAAGATACACCACCCTCAAAACTGAAGTGGCTTTGTTATAATTTAATTGTGTTTGATAATTAACCAGGGTGTAATTAGATATAATCACCCTGACAACAATGTGCACCTATTTCAACAGACAAGTAGATGGCTTGTCATCCACCTGGACCTGATCAAAAGAGACCAGGAGCAGCAAGCTGTTTATCAGGCACATGGCAAAAGGGATGGATCTGCCTTCTCTTTGAAAGCTTGGTAATTGATACAGCCAAGCATGGCAGAAAATAACTAATTCATGCCTTAAAAGGGGGACAGTATCAAAAACAACCTGCTCTTAAGCTCAGCTTTCAGAAATTGGCCTTCCTGAATGTAACAGAAAGGCAATGCACAAGAAAGACAGGATGTTTGTTTTAAAATGTTTCCATCAGAGATTGACCCAACTGTCTTTGGACTTCAGAGATCCAAGGGTTCCAGGCATACCATATTCCCTTTAATGCCCCTCAGGCAGACCAAAAAGCTCAACTTTACCACTGAAAAGATGTCCACGCCAAGGCATGTAGAAGGCTGCCTATATGTCGGGGTGAAATGTAAAATTTATTACTACCGGTTCTGTGGGCGTGGCTTGGTGGTGGGGTAATCTAACTGGGTGGGCGTGGCCAATATTTTTTTTAAAAAAAACTTTTAAAAGCATTTTTTCTGCAACCTCTTCGGCTGAAGAGATTGTAAAAAAATGCTTTTAAAAGCCTGTGATGATCAGGCAACTCAGCTGGGATTGCCAGAGGAAAAAAAGCTTTTAAAGGGTTCTGATGATCCCAGCTGAGTTGCCTGATCACCAGAACCGATCAGTTGAAGAGGTTGTAGAAAAAATGCTTTTAAAAGGTTCTGATGATCCCAGCGGAGCCGCACGATCATTGGAGGCTTTTTTTTTTACTTTTAAAAGCATTTTTCTGGCCAAAGAAAAAATGCTTTTAAAAGTTAAAAAAAAACAACTTCTGATGATTGCATAGCTCATCTGGGGCGGGGGGGGGGAACAGGGATTTTTGCTACCAGTTCTCCAAACTACCCACCGCCATCGCTACTGGATCGGGCAATCCGGTCCGAACCGGGAGCATTTCACCCCTGCTATACATACATCCTGCCTGTCCTTCTCTGCTCCTACAGTTTGTATTATTCTGCAAAGCTTCGTGAAGAACATTTCATGAACTCTAGATGATGCCTGGAGTCAGAGTTGGGCTGCTGGGGGTTCGCAGGGATTTGGGAGAACCTCTAGCTAAGATTCTGTGGAGTTCGGAGAACCACTAAATTCCACTCCTGGCTGTCCCCACCCACCCCGCCCCTCCCAGAAGTCCCCACGTGGCTTGTTTTGGATGCAGGTAAGTGCAGGGCATATGCATGGAGGCTCGGGGAGGGCAAAAAACAGGCCTACCGGAAGTTTTGGAAGGCCTTCAGAGGGCCTCTGGAGCCTGGGGAGGCCATTTTTGCCCTCCTGGAAGCTCGAGGAAAGCTTCCAGAGCCTGGGGAGGGCAAAAATGCCCCCCTTGCCATGGTGCAGGAGGCTGACAAGGCCATGCCCACCCAGCAACTGGGCACAGAATCCCTTGCTAAAATTTTTGAAGCCCACCCCTGCCTGGAGTGTAGCATGTAGGCAAGACCACCGATGGGAAAAGATGTTCAAGTGCAACCACATTTGTCTTGTTCAGATGTCATCTGCCTATGTTAGACTAGCGGTGGCTGAATAACTTCTCTCACAGTGCAGCCACCTCACCTAACAAACTGCCAAGTGGAGTTTTTGGAAAGGTATGTAGGAATGACTTTGGGAGACAGGAGGAAGATGTGTTAAAGTTAGAGCTAGTGCTTCTGGGTATGCTTCAGAGGTGGGTTTCAGCAGGTTCTGACCAGTTCTGGAGAACCGGTAGTGGATATTTTGAGTAGTTCGGAGAACTGATAGTAAAGATTCTGACTGGCCCTGCCCCCATCTATTCTCTGCCTCCCAAATCCCAACTGATCAGGAAGAAATGGGGATTTTGCAGTAACCTTCCCCTGCCACGCCCACCAAGCCACACCCACCAAGCCACACCCACAGAACCGATAGTAAAAAAATTTGAAACCCACCACTGGTATACTTCCTGTCTGGTCTAACTCACAACTCTAAAATTTTGAAGCTTTATTTTAATTCTTGTCCAGCACATCACCTAACAGCCAGAGGAAAACCAGTATCCAAAGTGGCAACCGGTTGCTACCCTTCAGGTCATACCCCAACATCTTACCATATATATCAAGGAACAGCAGAACCAATTTTAGAGGCATTTGCCTCTCTAAAACAGGAACACTGAGATGTACTAGACATGATCTGATTGCTTTGTTGATGGTTCTGGAGTCATTAGAACTTGTAAGGCCTGGTTTCTGTTTACTGTGCACATTGGATCATTATCAGTACAGGTAGGTCCTTTGTGGAAGTCTATGCCTCAGATCAGTTGTTTTTCATGAGAGTGGTCTGGATCAATTTACCTCAGTAATCCAAGTTCTGCTATCTATCAAGAGTCTACCTTCAAGCAACATTGGTACCTTCCAGCAATATTCCACTAAAACAAGGGTGGAACTCAAGGCCCATGGGCCGGATCTGGCCCTCGGGGTGCTTAGAACTGGCCCATGGGGCCACCCTGGAAACAGCAAAGGACAGGTCCACAGTGCCTCTGGCAGTGAAAACAGAGCTCGGGAGGGCCTCAGGCAGCCCTCCCAAGATTCGTTTTCACTGGCAGAGGGTTGCAGGAGGCTGTTGCAGCTGAAAACAGAGCTTGGGAGCCCGTTTTCGCTGGCAGATCACTCAGGCCACCACAGGCACCACTGACACCAGTGACGTCGAGCTAACCATGCCCACCCTGGCCACGCCCACCCCGGCCCCCCAAGGTCACACACAACCCTGATGAGGCCCTCAATGAAATTGAGTTTTGATGCCCCTGCGCTAAAAGGAAAAGTGAAAATAGGAGAAAACATTGGCCACATTGTAAGCCTTTGTTTAAATCCAGAAAAATAAGTTTGAGAAATACCACAGAGATCATCAAGAGATTAGAAATGAAGTAGGGTGAATTTAGATGGAAGGAACAGGAAACACTTAGATTTGAGAAGAGCAGAGGGGGAGCAAAAGTTTAACGCAGACCTGTGTTGTATCCAAGTTCACCAAGATTGAGTCCTCCTGAGATGTGCAAAGCAGACAGTTACCAGATCTGAGCTCCAAAAATTCCTACAGCAATTGAGATGAGAGCAAGAGATTTCCCTGTATCTGACTGCTGCCGTCTACCAGGCATCTGAAGTTTTACCCTTCATGAATTTGCCTTGCCATGTGTTATGTACCATATAAGGAATGAGCTATAGGCTTCACTCAGGTCCTTCAAAAAGGCGGGAAAATGCTTAAAGCTCATTGATTAAGCCATCCGGCAACCCACTATAAAAGAGGACACTGCCAGACAAGCAGGTTGTTAGATTTATTATTTAAATTTTTATTATTTATTTATTATTTAAATTTTTATACCGCCCTTCTCCCGAAGGACTCAGGGCGGTTCACAGCCAGATAAAAAATACACAATAATACAATATAAATACGATTAAAATACAATTAAAAAACTTATTAAATTGGCCAAGATTAAAATTTAAGATAAAAACCCATTAAAAACCCATAAATTTAAAAACTAACCCAGTCCAGCGCAGATAAATAAGTGAGTTTTAAGCTCGCGGTGAAAGGTTCGGAGGTCCGGAAGTTGACGGAGTCCTGGGGGGAGTTCGTTCCAGAGGGCGGGAGCTTGGGAGCCCGTTTTCGCTGGCAGATCACTCAGGCCACCACAGGCACCCCACAGAGAAGGCCCTTCCCCTGGGCGTCGCCAGACGACACTGTTGCGCCGACGGCACCCTGAGGAGTCCCTCTCTGTGAGAGCGCACGGGTCGGTGAGAGGTATTCGGTAGCAGCAGGCGGTCCCGTAAGTAACCCGGCCCTATGCCATGGAGCCATTGTACTGGTCTACTAATAAAGAGCTGTTGTTACTGAAAGAGCTGTGTCCGTCTCTTCCATCATCGAATCTAACACCATGCATAGAAATTTAAGTATAACTGCTGTGAAAATAATTAACTTTATGACCCTATTTTCAAAAGGGAAAGTGGGCCACGGAAGTGTGAGCACCTACCGATTTGCAAGATGTAGATCTACCGGATCTGGTCTGCATAAACCTGGATGACTACTAGATGGCAGCACATTCTAAAGGAATTGAGGAAACTCTAATTTCCATACAGATTTGTTTCAAAGACTGGGAGAGGAGGAGGAGGAGGAGGAAGGAGGGAGAGGGAAAGGGAGGAGGAGAAGAAGGGAGGAGGAGGAGGAGGAGGAGGAGGAGGAGAAGAAGAAGAAGAAGAAGAAGAAGAAGAAGAAGAAGAAGAAGAAGAAGAAGAAGAAGAAGAAGAAGAAGAAGAAGAAGAAGAAGAAGAAGAAGAAGAAGAAGAAGAAGAAGGATGATCAGAGGCAGGTCATCATGCAGGAACAGGCTCCTGCCTCCTCCCGCTCTTCCCTGGCTGCTTTATCTCCTTTCCCGAGCAGGCACACATATGCCCAAAACGTGCTACACAAAGGCAATTGGTCCCAACTGCATTAAGAATATTTCTTTGGGATTTCTTTGGGACTTCTTTCTCCTCTCTTTCTTTTCCAGCATGTGACATGCACAGTGGGGGTGTATGTGTAAATACGGACAGATGGTGACACTCTGTTCCAGCTCAGGCAGATTAGTAAGAGAACTTAGTGTTCGTAGGACCAATTACCACTCTGTCCCCTAAGGGGAGAGCATATCAGGTGTTTACTGGGGGGTTAATAATAAATGAACTACCCAAAAAAAAAAATCCTCTCTGAACACCATATTTGGTTTATTCATGTCAGCAGGTTGTAATTAGCTAATTAAATGACAGAATGGCCCCTATGGAGGGGAAAGGGGGAAGCACAGTTTATAGCAGTCAAGGCAGCTCCTGAAATTCAGCAGGAAACATCTTGGAATATGTGGTCAGGAGAGCAGGGAACACTGATCATTTAATGGGATGCTTTTTCCTGTTAAGGATGCAGACTGAAAAGGGAGGAGATCTTCAACTATAAACTCAGAAACTGGCTAATTGAAAGATGTGGGGCAGGGGGAAGAGTATATGTTAAGGAAATAGTATCTATGGATTAATAACAACAAGAACGACACCACCAACTATGGAATAATAGTAAAACAATAACAACCGAGTGGTACCAATAGAAGAGAATATATGTAGCTCAGAGTTGAACTGTGGAGTTTTTGGTGCTCTCTAAGTTGGTCGTTTGCTTGCAGATATTTCCTTACTTGACCTGGTAATAAACAGAGTGCAAACCCTACCCTCTTCTAGCACTGATGATGTTACCTAGTTGGGTAATGAAACATCTGCAAGAAAACAACCAAGCTCAAGAGTGGACCAAGGACTCCAACAACAGAAGGATTTTCAAAGATGATTAGAAACAACAACCAAAGCTTTCCATGCATAATAAACACACAGTTCAAAAAGACAAGTAGCAGAAATGTGCCTCATAGATTTTCTTGTTTTTTAAAAAATTACCTTTGAGTCACTGAAGCAACAGGAAATGAGCATTAATGACAACTCAAACAATTTTTCATTTCCATTTAGCTTATAAGGGAGTAGTTCTGAACGTATAAACAATCCTAATTCTTTCATGAACCTCTGCTTCTTTAAGCGCAGTATTATGGCAGGAAATCACTCCTTGTGGAAGAATAATCATCAATCCTAAAAGGTGAGAATGAGGAACTGGGAGGCATGTCGACTTCATCACAGTTGGACTGCTGTGAGGCAATTGTCTGTTTTTCACCCTGTGTTCAATTCAGGGGTGAAATTCAGCAGGTTCTGACAGGTTCTGGAGAACCGGTAGCAGAAATTTTGAGTAGTTTGGAAAACCAGCAAATATCACCTCTGGCTGGCCTCAGAGTGGGGTGGGAATGGAGATTTTGCAGTATCTTTCCCCTGCCATACCTACCAAGCCACGCCCACCAAGCCACGCCCACAGAATCGGTAGTAAAAAAAATTGGATTTCATCACTGGCTCAATTCCTCTACCTCCTCAGTAGAAATTCAGATTTTTAAAAAAAATTAAATTCTTTGACATTGTGAGGAAAAATAAATAAAGATGTTTGAGGAACCAAGAGGGTTTCAGATTCTCTCTCAGATCTTTCTCAAGAAACTCAGGGAATTAAGGCTGGGAAAAAGAATCCCTTAGTGACCAATTCCATACTAGACTTGCCAGGAAAAAGCAAATCAATGTATCTGGCCATGTTTTTCTTGAAAAAAAAATAAGAAAGTGTCAATTACAGAACTCTCTGAACCCTGCTAGAGATATGCTTTTCTTTCTGTTGCAGAGAGACTTGAGTAATATAAGAGTACATTTTAAAAAATAAGTTAAGTCGAATGTTGAAGAGAATCCCATAGGAACTAGATTCCCCAGATAAATTACGTTGTACTTACACTATATGTCAGCCTGGCTTTCAGTAGCTCATTCATAATGACACTGTTGTCTTTTTCAATTCCGCGTAATTCTCTTTTGAGCTCAGTTATTACTTGTTAAACAAATTCCACTTTCCATAAACCTGTGACAGTGAAATGTAAAAATAACTGTTTCCTGTCTTTAAAAAAAATGAAAATTTGTTTTGGTGTATTTTAAAGAGAGGAGTTGTGATTGTTCACAAGAGGAACTTAGCGCTATCCTGCAAAGAAAGAGATTAAAGACAACCTGTGATCAAATTTGTGCCCTGTTCATGGCATCATCCTCAACTTCCAGTACTATCATAAAAGTAGAAACTATCTGTGCAAGAAAGGAAAGAAAAATTAGTGAGGGTCTTGTGGACTCTGTGTGTGTGTGTTAGTGTGTGTGTGTTGTAAATCAATAGATGTCCAACTAGATGGCACTGCCTTGGTGATTTTGGATGATCTTAAAAAGCTAAGCAGGGCTAGATTTGATTAGTACTTGGGTGGGAGACCACAGGAAATCCTGTGGCCTTAAGCTAGATTGGTAAATTGAAAAAATGCCCCAGGAGAAAGCAGTGGTAAACCACTAGCATATTGCTGCCAAGAATGTTATATGAATGATCCATGAAATCATCAAGAGTTGAGTTTGACTCAAAAGAGAGATTTTAAGGCACTACATACAGCAATTTATCCAGTTTCCATCCTTGGCTTTATAAGTGCCCCTAACTTAACTGTTCCTAAAGAGGCGCTCTTGGTTAATTTCCAATTTAAGACTGGAAAATTAATTACAAGTTAACGGGATTTCTACTGGCAAGGTGGATTTAAATGGGAAAATAAAACATGGTGAGCTTTACCGAAGCACAACAAGTACCTTCCAGTCCTAATTACAGAACCTCACCCTATGTTGCCTCCATGCTATGAACGTCTTCTCCCAGCAAAGCATTTCTTCTAGAGTCTACTTAAGTCCTTTGACACTTCCTCAGGCCAGGTCCCTGCATTCAAGATCAGATTCTATGGAGGCAGGGGCCAAAATAGTATCTGATATAACTTTTCAGCCTAAAGAGAGCCTTTTATATCAGTCTGAGGACTCTCAATGCCAATAGCTTGGGAAGCAGCCCACTGCAGTTCCTCCTTCTTGTGTGAGAAGCCATCATAGCTGTAACATTTTTTGAAATGCTTTTGTCACACAGATTCCTTTATAACTTGCCTATGTTTTTGCCACTGGCCTAAATTTTGTTACCTCATTTTCTTTGCTACTATCGGAACCCTCTCTTGTCATATTGCATAGGCTTTTTTTCCATGTAAAATAATTCTTTATAGTGCAATCTTCTCTGATTTTTAGGGGATTTAAAGGGGATTTACTCCCAGGTAACCAAAGATTGGGATTAATATTATATACCAAGGGTCCCCAACCAGTGGTGAAATCCAAATTTTTTTACTACCGGTTCTGTGGGCGTGGCTTGGTGGGCATGGTGTGGCTTGGTAGGCACAGCAGTGGAAGGATACTGCAAAATCTCCATTCCCACCCCACTCCAGGGGAAGGATACTGCAAAATCTCCATTCCCACCCCACTCACGCCAGAGGTGATATTTGCTGGTTTTCTGAACTACTCAAAATGTCCACTACCGGTTCTCCGAACTGTTCAAAATTTCTGCTACCGGTTCTCCAGAACCTGTCAGAACCTGCTGGATTTCACTCCTGTCCCCAGCCCCCAGTCTGTGGACCGGCAGTGGACCATGGCATGTCAGAAACTAGTCTGTGCAAACAAACGAAGCCCCATCCGCGGGATGTAGGCAGCATGCAAAACCACGCCCCCTCTGGTCTGCAGAAAAACCTGCCTCCACAGAGCCAGTCCCTGATGCCCAAAAGGTGGGGGCCGCTGTTATATACAACACATTACAGCATGTTTTACAAAGCAGTATTGACCTTCTGAGAAGTGTTAGTAGCATTTCTAGTACCATTAGTTGCAAAAACTAATTTAGAATCTAATTTATTGTTTACTCTTTATCAGCATCAAAACACACATAAATTTCAAATTGTCACCTTTGGTAATTTGCTGTTGCATTATTAATCATATGCGTTCTTATGGAAATCCTGTCAACTACTAACCATTTTTAGTTCCTTTTCATCATTTCAGTAAGAGTAACAGAGTTGGAAGTGAGCTGGGAGGTCATCTAGTCCAACCCCCTGCTCACGCAGGAGACTTGTACTAGGGATTTGAACCGCCGAACCGCCGACCTTTCTGATCGACAAGCTCAGTGTCTTAGCCACTGAGCCACCTAGTCAGGCAATTTCAGCTTGGGCTAGTTCGGTTTCCACCACTTGATTGAAGAAACCAGACAAATAAGGGAAGGAAAAATGAATTATTTCCTGGCAGAAAGCTTTAAAATATCCTACAACAAAAGTTAGAAATACGTCATCTCTTAATTCAAAAAAATTTCTGAATAACAAAACATTAGAATGCAAGGGGACAATCTCTGAAACTGCTTTTCTGTAGTTTTCTAAATTTAGGGCACATTTGATCCCTGCAAAAGCACAATGTTATATTTTGAGTAAAGTTGACCTTGGACTCAGTTGATTCCTCTTCCTTTCTTTTTTTTTCTGACTAATCTAACATGCCAGCCATAAAATAGGTCAGAAGATCTCTTTACATCTCTGGTTCCACTCTCCACCCTCTGCATCATTAACAAAGAATGTGGGTATTATAGATGAATAGGAGGCAAGTTGGTAGCCTAACCACATTAATGGGAAGGCAGAATTTTAGCCGTAACATGGAAATAGGGAAGAAGCATTGAACACCTTCTGAAATAGCAACTTAAAAACTATTTCCAGACAGGAAAGACATTGACTGCCCTAAACGATGCTCAGTGTGACTTCTGAGGTTACAAAGAAGAGTAAAGTAAAGTATTAGATACATTGTCCATACATCACACAGAAAGAGCAAAAGAAACACCTGGATTTGTTTTCAATCAAGATTCACCAAGATTTCAGGGGAAGTATATCTTCAATTTGAGTCCTCTTGAATCCTGAACGATGTGCAGAATAGGGCTACCAAATATGGACTGCAAAACTCCTGATAAATGCTAGATAGAAGCCCTTTTCTCGTTGCTACCATTACCCTTCTGTGTTGTGGTCGGTCAGCAGCCTACGGAGCTGGCAACGGAGTCGGACAGCGATGAGGCTGAGGTGAGGCCAGAGCCATTGGGAAGTGAGGTGCGGACTCCAGAGCCTCCAGAGACTGATAGTAGTGAGGCAGAGGAACAGGAGGAGCCTGTTCCTAATGCACGCATGAGAAGAGCTGCCAGAAGGCAAGAGCAGCTCAAGCAAAGAGGATGACTAGGGAGTAGGGCCAAGAGATGATTCGCCCCTCCCATAAGGCTTAAAACAGACCAGCACCGGTGTTTCAGCTTTGCTGGAAAACAATGTTGTAGCTGCGTCTTCTGCTTCGTCTTCTGCTTCATATCCGTCTTTGTTATTGTGGCTTCTGGACGTTTGCCAGGAAGGGCCTTTGGCAGTTTGCCTAATTGGACTAAGGTTTGTGAGATAACTGAGGAATTTGTGTTGGGAGGCATTTGTTTTACTTTGAGTTGAACGATGCTGGGAATGAAGTAATTCCCAGTTGTTCGAATAAAGTTTGTTTTTCCACGGACTAAGTTTATTACTACTTACTTGGGCCTGGATCACAACATTGTGCTTGCTTGGCACAATGTGTGACTGCATAACCAGCCTTCATTCTTTGAAATGAAGCAAGCCTTACTTTCTTTGAAATTATTTATAAAAATGAAATATTTAGGCTGCAATATGAAACTGCTTTATTATTATAATAATAATAATAATAATAATAACAACAACAACAACAACAACAACAACAACCTTTATTGTCACTGCACAACATATGTACAATCCTGAGTCATAGACCAACAATTGATCTAACACGGTATTGTCTAAATTGACAGGCAATGCTTTTCCAAACAATCAGGCAGAATTCTTTCCCCACCCATCTTCAAAATCAGTCTGGACTTTCTGCATAGGAATTGTACAGAATACTCCATCACTGAGGTAACTAATGATATTACATAAGAGTTTATTGACTGAAGGAGTCCTGGTAGTCTCATTCACACATTACATACACCAAGCTATAGCGAGTAATTTGCAAATGACAAAAGTTTAACATTCAACAAACCATAATAGAATAATCTAAAGTTTAACACAATATAGGTAGCCCTTGACTTACGACCACAATTCAACCCAAAATTTCTGTTGTTAAGTGAGATATTTGTTCAGTGGGTATTGCCCCATTCTACAACCTTTCTTGCTACTGTTGTTAAGTGAATCACTGCAGTTGTTAAGTTAGTAACACAGTCATTAAGTGAATCTGGCTTCTCCACTGATTTTGCTTGTCAAAAGTTTGCAAAGGATGATCACATGACCTCGGGACACAGCAACGGTCATAAGTATGAACCAGTTGCCAAGCGCCTGAATTTTAATCACATGATCATGGGGACGCTACAAAGGTCATAAGTGTGAAAAATAGTCATTTTTTTCCCAGTGCCATCGTAGCTTTGAACGGTCACTAAAAGAACTGTTGTAAGTAGAGGACCACCTGTTTATGAAATCAGTCTTTTTGTGTTATTTTTGGCACTTTATTAATATAGATAGTGGGAAAATTTAGGCATATACGGTATATATGGGGAAATGTCTAATTGAGGTTGTGGTTCTTATTATGGATTCAACATGCCGAGAGTACACCGTTAATTATTTTTGAATACTCTCACTTGGAATTCATTAGTTATAGCCCGAGATTTAGATCTGAATATCCAGCCACATTTCTTCTACAGAAAATTTGCCTCAGAACTATTCAGGATATTTTTTTGGTTGTCTCAAATTAGGAAATGATGGATAGAGATAGAAAAGGAGCAACAGGTGTGATTAGTGGCAGAGCCCAGAAGTCCAAGAAAATAAATTTCTTTGCTATTAAAATCAGGCTGAGATAAAACTGGAAGAAAATATTTTGCAGCAGTGCTACCCTGATGTAGCGACAGGGCATCTGTTTATTACTTCTCTGCCTGTGATTTTTTGACCTTCACCAAAGGGGGTAAATGTGATGTCTACTCCATTAATCTGAATGGCAGTGGCAGGCCCAGCATGCAGAGTTCCCATTCATTTGCCAAAGGATTTATTTTTTCGGAGCACTATTTGTACAATTAGATGGACGCGGAGCAAAAGCAAAACAAAAAATTTGCCTCTGACATTAGCCGCTACCTTAAAATCATTTTTGGGGGCGAGTGGGAGGTCGGTACAAGTTCTTTGCAAGGAACATAATGGAGAAGAGATAGAAATGAGGCACTGATGGTTGATCGTAAAAAGTAACAGAGTTGGAAGGGACCTTGGAGGTCTTCTAGTCCAACTCCCTGCTCAGGCAGGAAACCTATATCATTTCAGACAAATGGTTGTCTAATCTCATGTTTAAAACATTGGAGCATTCACAACTTCTGAAGGCAAGTTGTTCCACTGATTAATTGTTCTAACTTCCAGTAAATTTCTCCTTAGTTCTAGGTTGCTTGATTAATTTCCACCCATTGTTTCTTGTCCTGGCCTCAGGTGCTTTGGGAATAGCTTGACCTGTTCTTCTTTGGGGCAGCCCCTGAGATATTGGAACACTGCCATCATGTCACCCCTAGTCCTTCTTTTCATTAACCTAGACATACCCAATTGCAGCAATCATTCTTCATATGTTTTAGCCTCTGGTCCCCTAATCACCTTTGTTGCTCTTCTCTGCACTCTTTCTAGAGTCTCAACATCTTTTTTACATTGTGGTGACCAAAACTGGATAATAAGTTTCAGTCGCCGCAATGTAAAAAAGATGTTGAGACTCTAGAAAGAGTGCAGAGAAGAGCAACAAAGGTGATTAGGGGACCTTTGTAATTGTAATAAGATGCATAAGTTAAATCATAATAAGAAGGTAGAACAGAGATGATATAAACTGTACCCAGAGTTCTGTATCAACTGTTGCTTTGATCTGGCAAGTATCTTGCTCTGGAATGCTCAGGCCAGATGGCCTTTTTATCACTACTGCACTGACCACTTATTTCAATGGGTTCACTATTTTTAGTGGGATTTCAACTGTGGTGCCCTCTGCACCATTGTTCTGCTGCCATACCGTGAAAGAGATGGGGTAAAGCCAGTTTTCCTGGAAGGTGGTTAAAGGAAGGATTCATATAGGGGTAAAATCCAGGAGGTTCTGACAGGTTCTGGAGAACCAGTAGCAGAAATTTTGAGTAGTTTGGAGAAACAGGGGAAAAAACCTCTGGCTGGCACCAGAGTGGTGTGGGAATGGGGATTTTGCAATATTCTTCCCCCAGGAGTGGGGTGGAAATGGAGATTTTGCGGTATCCTTCCCCTGCCACGCCCACCAAGCCACACCCACCAAGCCACACCATGCCCACCAAGCCACACCCACAGAACCGGTAGTAAATAAATTTGGATTTCACTACTGATTCATATCCTGTCATCTTGGAGATGCTCTGGAGGTTCTCAGGAATGGAGTCTGTCCTTTTGTATGCTGCAGAAGCAGATGCCCACTGAGAATGGCTACGGGACGGTCTACAGGGGCCAAATGCTGACCCGTGTGTGACATCATCTGTAAATGCCATGACTTTCACACTCGTATTGAATGTCAGGATGCAAATGCTAAGACTGGCATTTGCATGATGGCATATAACCACACATCTGTCCTGTTTTACACATCATCAAGGTTTGTTAAGGATGCCACCGGGACTCTTGCCAGAAAAAAAAGAAGTACTGTTAGATTGGGCAAATGAGGAGGCACGAGATCAAGTGAGTGACAACAGCTTTTTTTAATATAGTGAGAATCCAGCAACTGGCACCAGGCAAGGTGCCCTTGATATACACATCTGGCTGAGGCACCAGCCAATCAGCATCGAGTATTTTTCCCTCCAAAATTCCCACCGATAGGTTCATACACAGCAAGTACTGTCTTTGAAAAGATTGGGGTGAGAGGAAATCCTCTGTCTGAAGTCATTCTCTCTTTCAAGGGCTGTTGAATGTCAAGCGCCAGGGAAATTAGGAGACTCAGGCAGTTCAAATGAGTATAAAGATTTATTGCAAGCTTAAGCTCTCTACAAGGATCTGACCAACTAGCGGTCAAGGGAAATGAATGGGAGATAAGAGAAGCATTCAAGGTGAGCTAGACTTAGGTCTTTTGTGGGTGTGCAGGGATTCGGGACTCATGATGCATTAGACCCCTCTCTTGGGCTCAGCCTGATCATATCCTACATCTACTTTAAATTTCACATAAAGGTAAAGGTTCCCCTCGCACATATGTGTTAGTCATTCCCGACTCTAGGAGGCAGTGCTCAACCCCATTTCAAAGTCGAAGAGCCAGCACGAAGACATCTCCGTGGTCATGTGGTCATCTCCGTGGTCATGACTAAATGCCAAAGGTGCATAGAACACTGTTATCTTCCCATCAAAGGTGATCCCTATTTTCCTACTTGCATTTTTTATGTGCTTTCGAACTGCTAGATTGGCAGAAGCTGGGACAAGTAATGAGAGCTCACCCCGTTACACGGCACTTGGGATTCGAACTGCTGAACTACTGACCTTTCTATCAACAAGCTCAGCATCTTAACCTTTGTAAACTGAAAATGGATAACACACTACATATGGGGGCAGGGTGAGGGAAGTATGGGTATTCCTCAAGTTAAACCACAATTGAGCCCAAAATTTCCTTTGTGGACCAAGACAGTTGTTAAGTGAGTTTTGCTCCATTTTATGACCTTTCTTGCCACAATTGTTAAGCGAATCACTCAGTTGTTAAATTAGTAACACAGTTATTAAGTGACTCTGACTTCCTCATTTGCTGGTCATAAGGTCGCAAAAAGGTGATCACATGACTCCCAGACACTGCAACCATCATAAACACATACCAGTCGCTAAGCATCCGAATTCTGATCACGTGACCGCAGGGATGCTGCAATGGTTGTTAAGGTCATGAGTCACTTTTTTCAGTGATGTTGTAACTTTGAATGATCACTAACAAATAGTTGTAAGTGGAAGACTACCTGTAGTGACATTTTGTAGGAGTCTTGGTTTGTGACTGACCCTCTGTGCCTATGCTTCTGAGAAGTCATACTACTATACTACCCATTACTATACTAGTGTTATAAATGGCCAATTAAATTTGTGCACTAGTTATGGATTGAAATAAAAGAACATTCTGTACCATATCCCTATTTTTTCCAAAGCTTGTAATTGGCTTCTATAAGGCTGGCACCCAGGCAGTCTTTTAATTGCCTGTCTGTTTCACTAGGATGAGGTGAAATTGTAGACAGAAAGTCAGCCCTTTAAAGCCTCCTTAAAAAATCAAGTCCAGTGACACTATGCACAAAATATAATTTGATGCAATGTCTTAAAAACAATGTCAACATTGTCACCTATCCCAACACTGGGATAGGTGACAATCACTTCATCTTAAAAGATTTACGTCTGGGCAGGAGGTCCTAAGGAGATCACAAAGCAATAGGGAATTTGGGCAGAAAGTCACATTTCTGAGGAGTTTTTGAACCTTGCCTGAATTTTGTTGCAGCCCTTGAGGTGCTGTCAGAAACTAATACGTGCGAAGAACCTAGTGCTTGATTTGGCCAAACCACAACAAAATGGCCAGGCGAAGCTTTTCAAAGCACAGCATAAGCATCCGTCAGCTGCTAGTATCCATCCATCATGCAGCATAGCCACCAGACTGAGGTGAATATTTGGCACCCTGCATTGGGCCCCATCCCAAATACCTGCATCCTATTGCTGGTGACAAGCAAGGCCGAGAAGGGAACAGGGGTGTTTATGAGGTTTAGTTGTTTCTCAACTGCAGCAACTTTAAGATGACTGGATGTCAACTCTCAGAATTGCTGGCTGGGGAATGTTAAGGTTTAGAGGATGGTTCATGATCATGCTGATCTGCTTTACAGAAAGCCCTTAGAGTACCCTGCAAGGATGCTTTGCCTCGCCTCGCCTCGCCTCACCCACCCCATCCCCATCCCCCTGCACTTCCCAGCCTTTTCTTTCTTTCTTTCTTCTTCTTTTTCTTCTCCTTGTGCACAGCTTGAATGCCCGGACTCTTTGTGAGAGATAGTGTGACAGATGCAAAGCAGGGACCCAAAGTGGAGGCTCCAATTATTCTGGCCTTGGGGCTCATTACAGGCACTGGCCTTCTTCATAAGAGTCACCGGTGTTTGGCCAGCTCCCCGATGGCTTTGCACATGCCTTTTCTTTCCCTGAATGAAGGCACTAATCTGGCTGCAGGGCATCTCCAGCCCCCATGGCCTGTGGACTGCACCTGCTCATTGAGGATTGCAAACACCTGCCATGGTTGCAGCTTAGCATTTAAGTGCTGCTATTTGAAGACAAAACTTGGGTTGTTGGTAGGATGATTTTTTTTGGGGGGGGGATGGGGGAGTGGTGTCTGTCCAGCTCAGTTTGCTCAGATATACACAGAGACTTCTTTTCTGCTCCCTTCCAGTGCCAGAGATATTTACAACAGGACAAATTTCTATTTGTTTGCCTATTTGCACAGAGATTGATATGACTGATGAAGATAGCCTAACTCAAGACACAAAGCAGAGAGGAAAGAGCTGTAAGTTTATAGCTTTGTGAAAGGTGAATATGTTTTCCAGTTAGTCTGTAAAGGTGAATATGTACCTGGGATTCTTCTTGTATCTAGAAGTTCTCAATTTGTATCTTAGGTTTGGTACAGCTAAACCCACTTTTCTTCCAGAAATCTTTCTCCAAGTTCTGCTGCAGAGACTTACTTGTTTCTGCCTACTGGCAGCTTCAGTGTAACACAGTTAATTTCTTTTCTTTAAACAGTAGATAATAAAAGCTAAATCAAAACATTCAATTCTATAAAAAAAATATTAACATTCCTCAGGCAGAAGCCATCCAAGGTCCAACAAAATGATAGATTTTAAGCATGTTTAAAACAGGGGGAAGCAACCTATGGCTCTTATGCTACTTGGGAAACTTGGCTGGGCTACCAAACCTGGGCTGTGGGAAAAAATCTAGGCAACTGCTAAGTGGCAGGAAGGAGATGAAGAAAATGCTACTTCTTCACTGATATCGTCTCATTGTTTGAGTTTGTATAGTTCACAAACTATACAACACACTTGGGCTTCTGTGTTTTTTTGTTTTACTTTTCCCTGATGCCAGGGGCCTTCTCCCACAGTGAAATTCAGTGGCAAATCACCAAATGGAGATGCAATGCTTTTTTTACAAGCTTTAGCGGGAAATTAAATAAAGTATCTAAGCCATGGGCATTTGTCCTTACTATAATGATGCCAAGATGATGAAACATGTGGTGTGACTTCATCGTGACCTGTTTCTTATTTGCATCACAACATTGCACAAGATTATGTAAGAGGCAGTGTCTGTGTTACAACATTGCAATGTATGTTTTGCCCTTTGTCTCCCCCACTTTCCTCCCCCATGGACATGGACATTACGGTTTAAGCCTCTGACTATGCAAATCACCCAGCATGGCAGTCAAGGCTGCTTTTATCTGAATAAAGATTGGAACAGAGGGGAAATTTAAGAGTTGCCCAACTATTTTGGAGAAGACCAAAAGTAAACTATAGTAAATTTTTTTTAAAAAAAAATACCGGTTAATAACTGTCCCGGGTACTGGTATCCAGTCAATTCTTGTTTAGCAATAAACTTGCAATTATTATTTATAGATGACTTAGAACAGAATCTTCTGTAAGAACCTTCATATAACTGTCCAGATGTGCTTTGTCACTGTTAGCAAAGCTGGACATCTGCTCCAGCATCTGTGGAGAGGAAATGTCAAAAAGTCAAAATGGGTTTTTGTGGCAAAGGGATTGAAACCACACTCCTTTTTTACATGTTTTACATTCATTTTTATATACAACACATGTAAAAAAGAAAAAAAAGGTCTTTGATCATGTGGCCACAGTTGACATCATGAAGTTTTCAACCTTCTATGGAGAGATGACATTGACAGATTTTCAACAAAGAAAGTCCTAGTCCAGTATTGCCAGGAAGACTGGAACTCAAATATTAGAAAATTGAAGTCCATGGGATTTGCCAATAGGGCCAAGAATCATTTCTTCAGCATAGATGGCCTCAAGATTGAGCAGGTTTTCTGTTTCAAATACTTGGGAGTAGCCCTTTATTTTGTCAGGAATAGAGGACCACAATGGTGAAAATGCATAGAGGGGTTGATTTCCAGACTTAACTGTTATAAAACTTAATCATTGATCATTCTGTACCCAGAGCTTTCAGATTATTTGAAGGCAAGCTATTAACATTGTTAGCAATTTAATACTGAAGCCAACCTGGGTCACTTCTCCAGTTTGTCTTCTCCCACTAGAGCAGGGGTCTCCAACCTTGGCAACTTTAAGACTTGTGGACTTCAACTCCCAGAATTCTGGGAGTTGAAGTCCACAAGTCTTAAAGTTGCCAAGGTTGGAGACACCTGCACTAGAGCTTGTACAGTCCAAATTTCTTCACGTCCCTAATTGTATGTCTCATGCAATTCCCTAACCCTAACCCTAAAAGAAAAGCAGATTATAAATCTAGCCCAAATAAATAAAAAAGATAATGCAAAGAGGGAAGATTGACATGTATAGTTGATTGTGGTGGATTTCCATTATGACAATGGGGTGGTTATGAAAGAGAAGACAGACTCGTTCATAAAGAGATTCAAGGAAGACCAAAATGCAGAAGAATATAAAAAGGTTTTGAATTTAGTCAAAAGGCCTAAATTATGCACTGTCATTAAGCAGTTGAAGACAAATATCATATTGGAACACTGAAAAGGGATTTTCAGATTGAAAATTGAGGCACTAAAGAGAAAATTATAGTTAGCCTGGCAAAAATATGCACCTCCGTTTATATTTAAGTGCTTGCATTTGGAGAGGATGCATTAAAACGGAAAAGGCAAATTTACAAAAGCAGGTAGTTGCTCAGCCCTTCCTTCAGCCCTCAACTCACCCTTACTAATGTCCCATCTGTTTTTCTTTCAGTTTAACTTCTCTTCAATCGCTCCTCCGCAAATTGCCTTAGAAGAGAAATCATAGAGGTTCCTTCATTAATGGGACTCTGTAAGGATCAATTTAATCAGAATTCTGAATTAAAGTAAACAGGAGAAAAGTCATAACAAGTGGCAATAGCTAACTGTCCCTGGGTGATCTGGACAAACTAAGCAGAGTTAGACCCGGATAACACTTGAACAGAAACCACTAGAAAATCCCAAAGTTTAAGCCAGACTGGAAGTCAAAAATACATACAGGAAGAAGACACTTCGGCATTGTTGCTGAGAAAAACTGCATCCCACACCACACCCGCACACCTGATTTATTTATTTTTATTTATTTATCAAACTTATATACCGCACCATCTCCCGTAGGACTCAGGGCGGTTCACAGGCATATTAAAACAATATAAAAACAATATAATAAATAAACCTTAAAACCTAGATTAAAACTAAATATTATCATAGCCTGATCACTAAAACAGTAAAAACCAATAAAACCCCCATTAAAATTTAGCTAAAACATTTTGTTCTTAGGCTAGTCCCGCACGCTGAAATAATAGAGTCTTCAGTTCACGTCTGAAGGTCCGGAGGTCAGGGAGTTGTCGTAATCCTGGAGGAAGCTCATTCCACAGGGCTGGTGCCGCCACAGAGAAGGCCCTCCCCCTGGGGGTCGCCAACCTACATTGTTTGGTCGACGGCACCCTGAGGAGGGCCACTCTGTGGGAGCGCACGGGTCGTTGGGAGGCAATCGGCGGCAGAAGGCGGTCTCGAAAGTATCCCGGTCCTAAGCCATGGAGCGCTTTAAAGATGGTAACCAAAACCTTGAATTGCACCCGGAAGACTACCGGTAGCCAGTGCAGGCCGCGCAGGATAGGTGTTATATGGGAGCAACGCAGTGCTCCCTCTATCACCCGCGCGGCTGATGAGTTCTCCCATCCTGAACCCAGCAGGGAGTGATGCTGTCCTAAATCTAGCTGCATCATTGTGTCCCTTTACCATGCACTGGGAATGGATATGTGCTCCACTGGTTTACTTATTTCTTTTTTTCATACCTTTTAGGTATAGAATGATTGTTTGACCACCAGGTAGCAGCAAAGAGTTAAAGCCTTTCTTTTTTTTTCTTTTTTTCTTTTTTTACTGCCTTGGCTGTCATCCAGTGGTCAGCTAGGTCTGTCTTTGGGTAAGAGTTGTTGAAGATCAGGAGTCTGAAAAATGGATCTTGCTACATCAGTCAGCATGAGAAATATACAAACTATCCTTAGAACATTATGTGAGGTCAGGTAGTAGGAAGCCTTTTTCCTGGAAGCAGCAACAACGGGGAATGAAGTTCCTCCTCAACAAAGCAACAAATTTCAAGCACCACGTTCTTTCAAATTTTACTTCCAAACAGGTACTCCTTGACTTACAACAGTTCATTTAGTGATGGTTTGATGTGATACAGCCCTGAAAAAGTGACATGACCAATTTTCACACTTTTGACCATTTCAGCATCCCCATGGTCACGGGATCAAAATTCAGGTACTTGGCAACTGACTCATATTTATGATGTGTCCCAGGGTCATATGATCCCCTTTTGAAACCTTCTGACAAGCAAAGTCAATGGGGAAGCCAGATTCGATTACAAATGATTCGATTACAAACTTACAACTGCAGGATTTCACTTAACAAGTGTGATAAGAAAGGTCATAAAATGGGGCAAAACTCACTTTAAAACTATTTTATTTAGCAACAGAAAGTTCAACACAACTGAGCTTTTGAGCTCAATTGTGGTTGTATGTTGAGGACTATCTGCACTTGCTGTGGAGAGCATAGGGAATGGCCTTGAAGGACAGTAGGAAGTTTCATCACTAAGGCAACTATCAAACAAGGGAGGCTTAAACCCATTCCAAGAAAAGGGCTTGAGAAAATGCTTCAAATGGGCCCTGTCTAATCCACATGAAATAAAACAAGGGAAGCACATTCAGACATGCAAGATCCTCTTACTATAGATGTTTTAATAAAAGTCATTTTATTGGGGCGTTGGTTTCTTAGTCTGGTCTATAACACACTGGATAGTTGCATTAAGCCAGGAAGAACCTGATCAGATTTAAGGCTTTGCTCTTGCAGAGATGACTTCTCCCATTAAGAAAGGAGAATATTTTATTTTTTATTTATTTATTTATTTGTCAATCATATATAAGATAACAGGTAAAAGTATAAACAGAATTTGGATACATGAAAGGAGAAAGTAAAAAGGAATATTAGGACAGGGACGGTAGGCACGCAGGTGCACTTATGCACACTCCTTACAGACCTCTTAGGAATGGGGTGAAGTGAACAGTATACAGTTTAAGCTTAAAGTTTTGGGGGTTTGGGGAAGAAACTACAGAGTCAGGTAGTGCATTCCAGGCATTGACCCCTCTGTTACTGAGTCATATTTTCTGCAATCTGCAATAGCTGTGAAAGCCAAAGTTCCAATCTCTCTTGCAGTTAAAGAATGACTGAAGAGCAGGAAACTCTGGAACCAGAATGAAGGCAATGGTCCAACAGAAAACCAGAAGAACCAGTTGGCCTTAAGCTTGCTGGCACACAGACTGCCATTTTAAGCCACCTCCCTGATGCCAATCAATGCACCTTACGTTACCAGCACACAGCATCTGTTAGGGAAGAACCACTTCCAGAATATAGAACGTGGGCTGACTCAGTTGCAGGAGGACACTGAGATGCAGGTAGAGGCTTGCGGATGCATGTTTGGAAAAGCTACAGGCCCATCCTCAAGTTGGAGTAAAGATGTGTGCAGATTTGCCCTTCAAAAGATGCCCTCTTTTGGGGTATCTGCAATTTCTGAAAGAAATTGCAATGAGTCTTTATCTGAAAATGTTTCCAATATACTTCAGTTCATTTTTTAAAAAGGCATTGAAAGGTACTGATAAACAGAACCAAGGAAAATAGGAACAACAGAGAGAAAAGAATGAATCAGAGATGCCACAGCAATAGAAGAAAAGTAGATTTAGAATTTAAAGCGGGGGGAGGGGGGAATGAAACATGTACAATGGCTGAAGAAACCATCATTAGGGAAGAGGGGGGAAAGGGGAGAGATGAGGCTTCACTGGCAAAAATCTGTGAAAAAGTAAGGATAAAATGAACACACAAAAGTTGCCTTCTTAAAGGTGTTTGGGCATCTTCTCTTTCCTTTCCTTCTCTTCTCTCCTCCCAATCTTCTGCAAGAATAGTCCAAGAATAAGAGGAATGAATGAGACCATTTAAACACAGTGATTTTTTCCCCCTCCTCTGTGGTGGACCCAGTAAAAACCGCAGCTGCCAGTAGTTTTCAACAAACACCCCACTTACCAAGGAGGGAGGAGATTATCACCTCTTGCTGTCTGCTTGTGGTGTGTTCCTCCCTCAAATCCCATTCTTGGATGCTTATTATCAAGTTCTCTTCAGTGTGGTTTGCCATCTATTTTTGTACCACCCTGCCTTGCCTCTGTAATTATGGTGAGAGTTTCTATAGTTACTCAGCGGAGGGTTGCTTTCTTCTTGACAGCCGTGGCCTGCAGTTCAGGGTGAGTAAGGAGCCTTGGCTGGCTGGAGCCACCAAGACACCATACCTGGAGCCACCAAGACACCAGCACAAGAACTCCAGGTTCTGGAGCATTTATACGGCTGCCAACTGACACTTTACGAAAGAAGACACGGGGTGTAGTAACAAAGCAAGGTAAACTGAGGCGCTAAATAAATCTGGCATGAACTCTGCCAGGATTTTGCCCTAGTTCAGTGTTTGATGGGAAGCAAAAATGCCTTTTTATAGTACGTTGGGGCTGAGGAATAAGCAAAAAAACACAACTCTACTCAGGGGTGAAATGGAAAATTTGTTACTACCGATTTTGTGGCCGTGGCTTGTGGGAGGGTGGGGAAATAATGTGACTGGATGGGTGTGGCCAACTTTTTTTTTTTTTACTTTTAAAAGCATTTTTCTACAACCTCTTCGGCCGAAGAGGTTGTAAAAAAATGCTTTTGAAAGCCTGTGATGATCAGGCAACTCAGCTGGGATCGCCAGAGGAAAAAAAGCTTTTAAAGGGTTCTGACGATCCCAGCTGAGTTGCCTGATTGCCAGAACCTTTTAAAAACATGTTTTCTACAAGCTCTTCAGCTGAAGAGGTTATAAAAAAATGCTTTTAAAAGGTTCTGGTGATCAGGCAACTCAGCTGGGATCGCCAGTGGAGCCTTTTAAAAGCTTCTTTTTTTTTTAACCACCTTTTCAGCTGAAGGGGCCAACGATCCCAGCTGAGCCGAGTGATCATCAGAGGCTTTTTTTAAGCCGCGTGATCATCAGAGGCTTTTTTTAAGCCGCGTGATCATCAGAGGTTTTTAAAAGCATTTTTTCGGCCGATCGCACAGCTCAGCTGGGGTGGGGTGGGGGCAGGGATTTTTGCTGTCGGTTCTCCAAACCATCGCTACCGGATCGGGCAATCCGGTCTGAACCGGGAGCATTTCACACCTGACTCTAATCTTAGAAATGCTTCCCTCAACCAGGTGCCCTCCAAACCATTTTTCTCAAAGCAGAAGAAAACTCATCCAATGTATTCAGTGAAACCTTGCCAATCTGACGGGTCCTAATTGTCACAGTACAGTAAAAAAAAAATCCAAAATATGATTGAGAAATGAAGTTTGGTCAAACTTTATGGCAGTAAAGGGTGTGAACTTGATGTAATCCTCAAACTCCCAGACACCAATCTCGTAAGCCGACCACAAAGCAACCGTTCCTGCAATCTGTTCATAAATGCTGTCCAGAGTCACATAGTGTAGATTGGCTCAATGATCTCTCCTTCTCTAGAGACATTTTGCTGATCCAGCATCCAACAGCAATTCATCTCGTAAACACATTCCTGCCACCTGCAGGATTTCAGCTCGTGATGGTGCTTGCTGGACGTCTCCCCCACCCTCTTTCCTCATGCACTTAAACGGTCTGGAATTGAAATCGCAGCATCCCCAAAATGGAGACACTTAATGGGAGAGCAGTTAAAGAGAGTGTAACACATGTTTCTTTATCAGTTTTCATCATGGCACTTCAAAAACCCAGAGTTTGATGGATAGATTTAAAAAAAAAACTATCATCGTGATCATCATCCTCAGAAACTACTTTCTTGAGGCCCCATGCCTTCTTCTGTCAGCTACATTGAACATATGTCTACATATTCCCCAGGGCAATATTCAAATGGGGGATTCATGTGGCTGTACTTGTTTAGTGTGTACTCCCACTGATCTAATGGGACCTTTCTCATGACCCATTGCTTCCTTAAGTTTGCCACTTGGTGATGTCAAATGACAATTGTTTTAACTTTGAAAGTTGGTGCTAGGAATGAGACCCTCCCTTTCTCTCTCATTCCTCTTTCCTTTTTTACCTTTAGCTACGAATCCTTCTATTTAAAAATCTTCCAGAAAAGGAACCATCAATTATTCTGTGCTTTTTGCTCAAGTGAAGGCTACTTGAACTCTATCAAAAAAATAAAAACCCATTGCAACTAATACAGTGGTGGTATTCAGCCGGTTCTATCAGGTTCAGGCGAACCAGTAGAGGCAGCTTTGGGAGGCTCCACCCACTGGGCCAAATGTCATCACATCCCGTTTTTGACGCTCTGCGCATGCGCGGAAGGCTCTGCGCATGTACAGAGATGGCACATGTGAGAGAAGCACGCACACACACACACACACACAAATTTGCAAACTGGTAGCGAAAGTAAGGGACTACCACCACTGAACTAATATACACAGTATATATCTCTGATTGTGCATATAAAATCTGTTTGGAAAGGAGAAGTTATTTTGGGCCAAAGCGGAGAATGTAAATAATAATCCTGGAAACTTTCATTTAGAAACTACGCCTGTTTTGCAGAATTGCCTTGAAATAAACAACTGACAGCTCAAGTTGATCCTTTTCTTCCCTCAGAAACTGAGCAGAATTGGGTCGTTTCCTATTAAATACATGGGTTTAGGATTAGGCTGTCAGCAAGAAAGTATATACATGGGTGCACAGATATTGTATGAGCCTGTGAGCTGACATTTACTGCTTCTTGGAGATATCTTTATGCACAAAGCCTTGCTAATTTATTTGCTGCATGTGGATTATGTTATAAAGATTGTTCAGTAAGCTCCTGGGGTGAAATGAAAACAAAGACAGCTGTCAGGTTATCTCTTATTTTAAAGAATGCCCCAAATATAATTCCCCGGTTCTGGCCAGAGAGTCCCTGTGTGTTGCAACCATTCCTGGTGGCTGAATTTTTGAGCTGACAGGTGTTAAACTGAATGCCTGCAGAGAGATCATTAGGACATTATGAATGAAAGCAGGGCAGCTGACAAACATCATTTGGCCAAGGGTGTGCAAGGAAGCTCCAGGTTTGAAGAGGTCCTTTGGGCTTGCTGAATTAGGAAGTCACAAGAATACCCAAAGTCTTAGACATCTGATTTGTCTGGGGAAGTCTCCATGGTCGTTCCCATACTTACCCCAGTAAAGTCACTTTGAAGATTGCAAATTTGACATTCATTTACATTGGTGTACCAGGAGGAAAAAAAAAACCCAAAGGAAAATTATTTAGACATATCCATAAATGAATGGGAATTATGGCTGAGAACTGAAATGACATTATTTATGATGGCCAGGATAAAAGTGGCTAGTAAAGGGTTCACATGTTTCTACAAATTCAGGGTAAGGTAAAGGCAAAGGAATCCCTGCAGATTGTACTTCGCTAGTCATTGCTGATTATAAGGGCTGATGCTCATCTCCATTTCAAGGCCACTGAGCCAATGTTGTCCAAAGACATTTCCGTGGTCATGTGGCCAGCATGACATCATGGAGCGCTACCTTCTCAATGAAGTGGTACCTATTTATCTACTCACATTTTCATGCTTTTGAACTGGTAGATTGGCAGGAACTGGGATGAAGACAGGAGCTCACTCTATCAAGCAGTGCTCAGGTCTCAAACATGGGCTGCCAGCTTTCTAGTCAACAAGCCTAATGTCTTAACCTCTGAGCCACCACGCCACCCCAGCAGACTAGGGGTATGGACATTAAAACAAAATGTAGCATTGACTCAGGATTCAGTTCAGTTCAGTTCAGTTCTGCTTATTCCTTTCCCTTTTAGTATTAAACTGACAATGGGCCACACAGTTTATGGACTGTAATTTTAATATAGTTAGACCATGTATAATTGACAGACTGGATTTTATCATAGATTTTAGTTGTTATTTATTATTTTATACTAGAATTTTTAATTGTATATTTACTGAGTGTTTTTATTTGTTCTGGTCTCTAGTCTATGACTGTAATAAACTGAACTGAACTGATTGACTCAGGATTGTATTATTCCTGTGTTGCATTGAGGATCTGACCCACAATCATTGTATGAAAAAAGACAAGTGTGTTGTTAACAGGCATACAAGAGGGCTTTTAAAAAAATTAAAGAACCTAGACAAGATTAAATAGTCCCCATTCTTTTTAATGAAAAATACAAAATGGGAAGCTGTAAGTAGTATCCTGGTACTGATATTAGCTTATTTTCTAATAATAATAATAATAATAATAATAATAATAATAATAATAATAATAATAATAATAATAATAATAATAATAATAATAAGTATTCTGTGTCGTGACCAAATCCTTTTTCATGGCTATTAGTCTGCATATGCTCTAAAAAATACTAATAGGGACCAGTAGTCCCACCCCACCCCAAAAATCTGAGATTTGTCAACTAGGGCAATGTAACATGAAAACAATGTACAAGATTTGAAGCAAGTTCTTTTTTGACATAAGTTAAACCAACATACTCAGGAATATAATAAATGTCTATGAAATTCCAAGATGGCGCTGATGAAGGCTGCCTCAGTGAAATGCTCTCTAATGGTTTCTTTATTTCTAATTATTCTCTGCGACTCATTACAGATTTCCTACTCATGAGATCATCTGCTAAAAATTAAGCAATATCTCTTTAAGGAGCAGCTTTCTGTAATCTCACTTCCCCTGTCTTTACAAACGTGGAGGAGATTCTAACACAGAAAGAGGCAATTTTCCCCATGGATTACCAAAAAAACCAAATGACGGAAGCAGAGAAGGAGAGGTAAACGGGCGGGGATTCTAATCAAGCTAAGAAATAAGAGAAATAAAACTCCTCTGCCTTCACTTGCAAATAAGATGGATGAAATACTCCTCTTAAACAAATACAATTCTGATTTTCACAATTCAGCAGTCCTATGCTTCTCTGAAACCTGGTTAAATGAATCAATTGATGGTGGCAGCCTGCATAGCCCAGGGTTTCAGATTGAACAATCAGACAGAATTACAGAAACATCTGGTAAAAAGAAGGGAGGAGGCTTATGCCTATATATTAATAGCAGCTGGTGTCAGGATTTAACTGTAATTTACAAATTCTGTGACAAAAAATTAAAGACTTTAATTATCAACTGCAAACCATACTATTCGCCTCGTGAATTTTCCTCATTTCTTCTAATTGCTGTTTATGTCCCACCACAAGCCTGTGTAAACAAGGCATTATGAACTCTAGCTGACCAAGGCTGAAGCCAAATACCCCGATTCACTGGCCATTATTTTGGGAGATCTAAACAAGGCAAACTTAAGGAAAGAGCTACCAAAATGCTTTCAGCATGTCAATTGTCCCACTAGAGGCAAGAATACTTTAGACCATTGCTACACAACACTAAAAGATGCTTATCGGTCTTTACCATGAGCAGCTGTAGGACACTCTGATCATTGCATGATTCACCTTGTACCTGCTTACAGGCAAAGATTTAAAACCACAAAACCAACAATTAAATGAATGAAGACCTGGATTGTGGAGGCAAAATTAAAGCTAAAGGCCTGCTTTGACTGCACTGATTAGAATATTTTTGAAGATACCTCTGCAGACCTGGATGAACTCACAGATACTGTAACATCATGTCAGCTTCTTTGAAGACCTATGTGTACCGACAAGGAACTTGCGAATATACAGTAACAACAAACCTTGGTTCACACCTAAACTTAGGCAGCTACATCATTCCAAAGAGGAAGCCTACAGAAACGGTGAGAAAATGCTGTACAATCATGCCAGAAATGTACTAACAAGGGAGATCAGAGCAGCAAAAAGAAGCTACTCTGAAAAGCTAAAGAATCAGTTTTCAACAAATGAACCAGCAAACATGTGGAAAACTTAAAAATATTACCGGCTACGGAAAACCTCCTTCCCAGGCTGAAGAAAATCAACAACTGGCAGATGACCTGAATGAGTTTTACTGCAGGTTTGAAAGGAAACTACAGCCACCTACCTCCACAACCCCCATCTCAGACACACCAACAACAGCCAAGCCTCCTACAGCTGACCCCATCCCAATGGGTTCACAACCCCTAGTGATCACAGAAAAGGAAATGTAGGACCTGTTAAACAGACAAAAGCCAGGAAAAGCTCCAGGCCCAGACAAGATAACTCCTTCTTGCTTAAAAGTCTGTGCTGACCAATTGGCCCCCATCTTCACTCATATCCTCAATAAATCACTAGAGATGTGCTATGTTCCTTCTTGCTTCAAACTCTCTACCATCATCCCAGTGCCGAAGAAGCCCACCAAGGAACTGAATGACTACAGACCTGTTGCGTTAACATCTGTGGTCATGAAAACCTTTGAAAGGCTAATGCTGTCCCACTTGAAAACCATCATGGATCCGCTGTTAGACCCCTTGCAATTTGCATACCGAGCAAATAGATCAACAGATGATGCTGTTAATATGGCTTTGCACTACATCCTACAACATCTTGAATCCCCTAAGACCTATGCAAGGGTCCTTTTTGTAGACTTTAGTTCAGCATTCAATACCATCACCCCAGACACTCTTCTAACTAAGCTAAGCTAACTACAGGTACCTGAACAGACTTGTAAGTGGATCACAAGCTTCCTAACAAACAGGAAGCAGCAGGTGAAGCTAAGCAGGATTACATCAGATACCTGTACAATTAGCACAGGGGCCCCCCAAGGCTCTATGCTCTCCCCACTTCTCTTCTCTCTGTATACCAATGACTGCATCTCCAATGATCCATCTGTTAAACTACTGAAGTTCACAGATGACACAACAGTGATCGGTCTCATTCAAGACAATGATGAATCTGCATTCAGACAGGAGGTCGAACGACTAGCCTCGTGGTGCGACCAAAACAGTCTGGAACTGAACACACTCAAAACCGTAGAAATGGTGGTAGACTTTAGGAAAAACCCTTCCATACTTCCACCTCTCACAATACTAGACAACACAGTATCAACAGTAGAAACCTTCAAATTTCTAGGTTCTACCATATCGCAAGATCTAAAATGGACAGCTAACATCAAAAGCATCATCAAAAAAAGACAACAAAGAATGTTCTTTCTGCACCAACTCAGAAAGCTCAAAGTGCCCAAGGAGCTGCTGATCCAGTTCTACAGAGACATTATTGAGTCTGTCATTTGCACCTCTATAACTGTCTGGTTTGATTCTGCAACCCAACAAGACAGACTGTTGTGACTCCACTCCCCGAGCCTGTCCTCATGGAGGAGAGTGACTCGGAAAGTGAGGGAGAGGAGCCAGCAAGGCCTCCCTCGCCAGGACCCTCCTCGCTGGCACCGCCTTAAGTTCCAGCTGCAGGCCAGGAGAAGGAGCTGACAAGGCCTCCCTCTCCCGCACCCTCCTCCTCAAGTCCCAGCACTGACGATCAATCCTGGATTGATCTGAGGCAGTGACGAAAAGATAAGCGTGCGCAGCAGAGGAAAAGGTGTGGCCGGTTCAGAGATTGCTGAGTCACTAAGCCACACCCCACAGGGTATAAAAGTGGGTGGAGCTGCCATGTGGCCTTGTGATGGATAAAAAAGCTACCAAGGGTGCACTCGGCTCGGTTGTTGGGGGGTTAAAGGACTTTGTCAGTGAGTTTTGGCAACGGATCTTGGACACGAGATAACGGACTCAGAACTTGGCAGGTCTTTGCATGGTCACTGCCAAGTATTTCCTCAACTGAAGAAAATCAGGTCTGTAGGAAATAAAAAGACTGGGAGACACGCGTCTTTGTGTTTGCTCTGTGAAGTGGGGAAGGGGACATAACACAGACACAGACTTCAGAGGATAATTAGAACTGCAGAAAAAATAATTGCTACCAACCTGCCTTCCATTGAGGACCTGTATATTGCACAAATCAAGAAGAGGGCCGTGAAAATATTTATAGATCCCTCACATACTGGATATAAACTGTTTCAACTCCTACCCTCAAAACGACCCTATAGAGCACTGCACACCAGAACAACTAGACATAAGAACAGTTTTTTCCCGAAGGCCATCACTCTGCTAAACAAATAATTCCCTCAACACTGTCAAACTATTTACTAAATCTGCATTATTAATCTTCTCATTGTTCCCATCACCCATCTCCTTCCACTTATAACTGTATGACTGTAACTTTGTTGCTGGTAATTCTTATGATTTATATTGATATTGATTGTTTCCTGATTGCTTATTTGTAGCCTATGACTATCATTAAGTGTTGTATCATTAAGTGTTAAATTTGTACCCTATGACCATCATTAAGTGTTGTAAGTGTTGTATCTTGATGAAGGTATCTTTTCTTTTATATACACTGAGAGCATATACACCAAGACAAATTCCTTGTGTGTCCAATCACACTTGGCCAATAAAATTCTATTCTATTCTATTCTAAATCAACCACAATGTAGAGAAATTGGACAGAGTAATTTTTGCCATTTTCCCTTATAATACTAGAATCTAGTATGATCAATTGAAGCTGAATAGTGGGAACCAAAAGAAAATCAAAGAGTTCAGCCCAGCTTTTCCATACATATCAATGATTTGTTGCAGCTGAACTAATGACCAGAATCTACACAGCATCCATTTGGGGTTTAAAGACTCAGTCAAGCATAAGATTGAGGATACTTCACACATGCAACTTGCTATGTGAGTCACTCCTATCATCATTCTATTTCCAAACTCCAAAAACCTATGGCAGGATATCCACAAATTCAGGTAGCTGGATTCTGATGAAATGCCATCCTCGTATTACAACATGAGAAAAGATATTTTAAAATTTTATTTTAAGAAATTGTCATATATGTCACCATGTCAAATTTCCTTCAGTTGTTAGAAGTGCTGTTGAAAAAAACACACATTAGAGGTTGCTTCTTAAGGAGAGAAGGTAATTACAGCAAGAAAATAAGGGAGTTATGTTGGTAAAATGATACAGTATCATCCCCCACGTAATCCTCCAGGGAAAGATTGAAGGCAAACGAGGTCCAGGCAGAAGAAGAACATCATGGCTTCAAAATCTAAGGGACCGGTTTGGACAAAACTGAGCAGCACTTTTTCATGCGGCTGTTGATAAAAATAGGATCACCAACATGATCACCAACGTCCAATGATGGATATAGCAGAAGAAGAAGAAGAAGAAGGAGGAGGAGGAGGAGGAGGAGGAGGAGGAGGAGGAGGAGGAGGAGGAGGAGGAGGAGGAGGAGGAGGAGGAGGAGGAGGAGAAACCCCCCACAATAGTAGAAATAAATGGGGAACCTAATGTGGAAAGCTAGCAAGAAAGAGTTAGGAGGATAGAAAATTACTCTTTGTTGATTCCCTTGTTCTTTTATAATTATGAGCTAATCTATTGCTACGGGTCAGCAATCTCCATCCCATCTTCAAAAACTTCCTTTCTGATGGTGTTTGTTTATGAAAACTTATAGATTATCTACATGCAAGCAGAATTCTTAGATTGTATTCTGAGCTACTTCAAACTACAAGTAGTCGTAGATCTTATAAGTAAAGTTTTGTACAAATTCCAGGAGAAAGACATGGTGCTTTGCTTTGCTTTGGTTTTTGGTGTTGCTGTTTGTTTGTTTCTCTTTATGCAAAATAGCATTCAAATATATGATTCTGCACCTGTGCTTTGTGAAATTATATACCATATTTTTCGAAGTATAAGACGCATTTTTTCCCTCCTAAAAGAGGCTGAAAATTTGGGTGTGTCTTATACTCCGAATGTAACCCGCATGCAGTGCCCAAAATGGCTATCCAGAAGGCTGCTGCCTTCTCTTACACCTTCACCTGCTTTAGTCACTGGAGCTCCCTCTGATGATCAGCTGTGCTTTTGAAGCTGTTTTTCAGCCCCAAGAGCCAAGCGATCTTCTGTACTTTACCTGCTTTTCTAGTTGCTGCTTCCTCCAATGATCAGCTGTGCTTTAGAAGCTGTTTTTCAGCCCCAATGCAGCGCTTGCGAGTGAAGCTATCTTCCATGCTTTGCCTGCTTTTCTAATTCCTGCTCCTTCAGAAGATCAGCTGTGCTTTAGAAGCTGTTTTTTAGCCCCAACCAGCCCCAACCTCAAAACCAACAAGTGAACTAATGTGCTGAAGCTGACCAGGCTAAGGCCGCTAGCCAGATGAATACCTGGTAGGCAGAAATAATTTTTTTCCTATTTTCCTCCCCAAAAACTAAGGTGCGTCTTATATTTCGAAAAATACGGTAGCTTTATCTATCCCTATTACCATTGTAGACTATTTCCCAAAATATTTTATTTTTTGAAGCTCATCTCAAGTCAGATCAGCATCATAGCTTGGGCAACTCAGTTCAACACCCTCACGTACAGTATCACTACAGTCTGTTTTAGCCGGGAACATTTACAAAAGGAGAGAACAGGAGGGCAGGATATTAATAATAGCAATCAAATCAGCTGAAAATTGTTTGGACAATTTGCATCCGTTTGTCTTCTTAAGCTGGATAGTTTGGTACACATTGCAAGCCTTCGTTACCAAAAGTCACTTAAAATATTTAGATCCCAGACAAACAGTGCCAAGTATTTCCCAAACAAATGTAGCAATTTAATAAACATATGTAGCAATGGAGCATTTATGATTAGATGCATGCTGTTGTCTTTTCCTGAGAAAAAGCAATGATGGTAAGTAACTCCCCCCCCCCATTCTCCAAAAAGCTAAAAAGGTCATGTTGAGGTTTAAATAGGAATTGGTGGGGAGTGGAATAGAATAGAATAGAATAGAATAGAATAGAATAGAATAGAATAGAATAGAATAGAATAGAATAGAATAGCACTTAGACTTATATACCACTTCAAAGTGCTTTACAAACCTCTCTAAATGGTTTACAGAGTCAGCCTATTGCCCCCAACAATCTGGGTCCTCATTTTGCCCACCTCAGAAGGATGGAAGGCTGAGTCAACCTTGAGCCTGGTGAGATCTGATCTGCCAAACTGCTGGCAGCCGAATAGAATAGAATAGAATAGAATAGAATAGAATAGAATAGAATAGAATAGAATAGAATAGAATATAGAAAAGTTCATTGTGTAATAATTATATTTGTGGGGATAAAACTGATCCACTGTGACAGATTACTTTAAAATGTTTCTGTAAATAAAGATATTGATGTGTGGGATATATTGCAACAATATCAAACAACTATATCCTATTACATGTGTTATGTGCGGCATCTTCCCTCTATGCATACACTTTAATGCTACATGGGGGATATTTCTCACATTAATAAATTAATTTTCCCACCCATACATGAAGTCCTTGACTTACAACCACAAATGAGTCCTAAACTTCCATTGCTAAGCAAGACAGTTGTTGTGCATTTTGCCCCATTTTATATCCTTCCTTGCCACAGTTGTTAAGTGAATTGCTGCAGTTGTTTAGTTAGTTTTTGTTAAGTGAATCTGGCTTTCCCTTTGACTTGGTTTGTCAGAAGGTCTCAGAAGGTGATTGCATGACCACAGGATGCTGCAACCGTCATAAATACATGCCAGTTGCCAAGCGCCTGAATTTTGATCACATGACCATGAAAATGCTATAATGGTCATAAGTGTGAAAAATGGCCATAAGTCACTTTTTTTTCATTGCCGTTGTAACTTTGAATGGTCACTGAACAAATGGTTGTAAATCTAGGGCTATCTGTATTTTCTTTTCCAGGGAAGAACTGAAAACTGAATATACAGAACATATGCTTAACATGGGCGCTACTGCTCTTCTTTAAATGAGATCTCACATTTAATGATGAGATGGAAATCTTCTAATCTTTTCCTTTTAGACTTTCTTGAAACTCCTACTTTAAGATTAGTGTCTGTTGGTTGTAGAAAAAAATTCTTTTAGTTTCCCATGTGAAATGATGGTATTGTGCTCTCAGGCCTGTTTTTGTTTTATTTTACATGGAAGAAAGCCAGAGGTGGGTTTCAGCAGGCTCTGACCAGTTCTGGAGAACCAGTAGCAGAAATTTTGAGTAGTTCGGAGAACCGGTAGTAAAAATTCTGGCTGGCCCACCCCCATCTATTCCCTACCTCCCAAGTCCCAGCTGATTGGGAGGAAATGGGGATTTTGCAGTATCCTTTCCCTGGAGTGGGGAGGGAATGGAGATTTTACAGTATCCTTCCCCTGCCACGTGCACCAAGCCATCCCATGCCCATCAAGCCACACTCACAGAACCAGTAGTAAAAAAAATTGAAACCCACCACTGAAGAAAGCTTTAAAAAAGGTGATCTGAATGATTTCAAATATTAGTACACTCAATTTGGATCCTACTCTTATCTCCTGAAGAATAGAAAGTGGTTTTACAAGGAGAAAGTCTTATTATACTCATTAAATTTCTTCTGCATAGCTTATTCTCTGAATTTATTGAGTCTTAAGAACATAGCACATATTGATTAGTTGAGTACAGTGGTGGGATTCAACCAATGTAACAACCAGTTAGCTGAGCACGCGCAGTCCATTAGAAAAGACGATTACAAGCAGTGTTAAAAGCACTAAAAACAGCTGAGGCGCAGCAATCCACTCTCCCGTGCCAATCAGCTGGGCTTCAAATGACCAAAATAAAGGTAGGGCCCAGCTAACAATCGGACTGAACCGGTTCACTCTCAGCTGATCGTCGGAGTAACCGGCTTGCCCGAACTGGACCGAAGAGGCTGAATCCCACCCCTGGCTGAGTACTCTGAATGTTCTTAGATTCTTCACAGTAAAATTGATGAAGAAAGTAAGCATTTTGAACCTTCAGCAGAAGACTTTTATCATTCTAACTCCTGTTAAGATTTTTAAAATATCACCTTCCTGGGGGGAAAAAAAGGAAAATTAAAAAAGGAGTTAGGAAAAGCAAAATTATGAGTGAAGTAAACAGTAGTAGTGTATTATAATCAACTGTTGATTACGAATCTTTATTAGAGATGCCATTCTAGAATTGGGTCGTCAACAGCTCTTTATCTTTTTCTTAAAGGAAGCGTTTAGGAAGTTAAAACCACCCTTCTTCATGAATGATCTGTTTCACAGAGCTTAAAGCTACGACAAGCGCTGCTGCAGTAAATCCTTCTCTTGCCATAATGGAGTAATGTAAGCAACATTGGGCTGCCGTTTAAACAATTCCCAGTGTGTGGCATAGCCGGTGCAGTTTGAAATAGCTCTCTCTAAACAGAAACAGATGTTTGAACAGCAGAGCTGTGCAGAAGTAATTCTTCAAACGGTAGATTAAAACATCTGCCTGGAGCATCCGATGAGGCCCAACAGGCAGCAGCCACCTCAGCTGGGCCTGCCACTCACACAAGCCTGTAGCAACTAGCATGGAGGGAGAGGGAAGAATCTTTCGGGGGAGGTGGCACCCTGATACCAGCATCCTTGCTCTTCTCGTGCCTTTTCCTTCATTTAGGAAATAAGTCAACTTCCATTGACTCAAAGGCTGCCCTAGATGGTGGGGTTGTGACTTTTTCCAAGTGGGGAAAGCCAGAGCCCATTCAGAAGGAATAAGGGAACATGGGTGCCTTACTTTTCTGTAAGGCTTTTGCTCCTTAAACCACCCCAACTCTCCATAAAAACAGAAGTCGGGATAACATTGTTAGTTTCACTTACTCCTGGAGAGAGAGTTCTGAGGGGCCCAAAAGGGAACTAGCTATGCTGGTTGTACTCAGTGGTGGGATTCAAGTGATTTAACAACCAGTTCTCTGCCCTAATGTTTTCTTCCAACAACCAGTTTGCGAAACTGCTCAGAAAGTTAACAACCGGTTCTCCCGCAGCGGTGTGGACTGGCTGAATCCCACCACTGGTTGTACTGCTAAATGATTTAGAAGATTGTAATTCAATTTCCTAAAATTCCATACAATCCCAAATTACATTATTGTTCCTTTGCTTTCAATGACTGTATTTATTAATAAGAAATTACCTTTCTCCACACTGATGGACATCTATTTCAGGGGTGGGCTGCTGGGGGTTTGCAGGGGTTCGGGAGAACCTTTAGCTAAGATTCTTTGCAGTTCGGAGAACCCCCAATCCCACTCATTACTGGCCCTGCCCACCCCACCCCGCCCCTCCCAGAAGTCCCCACCCGGCCCACTTTGGATGCAGTGCAGGGTATGTGTGAAGGCTTGGGGAGGACAAAAACCGGGCCTACCATATCCAGCCTCCAGAGGGCTTCCAGAGCCTGGGGAGGCCATTTTCACCCTCCTGGAGACTCAAGGAAAGCCTCCAGAGCCCAGGGAGGGCAAAAATGCCCCCCCCGTGGTGCAGGAGCGCAACTAGGCCACACCCACCATGGCCACTCCCACCCAGCAACCGTGCAGAGAACCCCTTGCTAAAATTTTTGAAGCCCACCCCTGATCTATTTTATATCATTTCATACTACTGAAGCAGATTTGGCTTTTGATTAGTCCATGAACCTATAAGTCTTAGCTATAGCTTTTGTTACCTAGATCTCAGGGACTCTGAAGATAAGGTAGTCAGCTCAAGTCAGAATCAATCAATGGAATTCACTTACAAAGTTTCTTTCATAGCAATGTTTGGGAGCAGAGCAGACAATGGGGTAATCCTCCAGTGGTCGGTTTCAAAAAATTTTACTACCAGTTCTGTGGGTGTGGCTTGGTGGGTGTGGCATGGATTGGTGGGCATGGCAGAGGAAGGATACTGTAAAATGTCCATTCTTACCCCACTCCAAGGGAAGGATATTGTAAAATGTCCATTCCCACCCCACTCCAGGGCAAGGTTACTGCAAAAATCCCCATTTCCTCCCAATCAGCTGGGCATTGGGAGGCAGAGAATAGATGGGGGTGTGGCCAGTCAGAATTTTTACTCCGGTTCTCCGAACTACTCAAAATTTCTGCTACCAGTTCTCCAAAACTGGTCAGAACCTGCTGACACCCACCTCTGGTATCCTCACAACTAAAAGTGGGCAGGCTTCCAATCTTTCATGTGGCTTCCAAAGAGCCCATTACCACAACAGCTAACAACCAATGAAATGTTTTTCATTTGGGAAAAACTGTAAAAAGTTGTGAAAACCTGAAAACAGGTTTATATCTTAAAAAGAAAGAAAACCACTCAAATCCCCACCAATACCAACTTCCCCCAAAAGAGGAAGTCCTAGATATGCCCATCTGGGTATATCAGGGCATCATTCACTTCCCCAAACGGTTAAAGGCAATCCCCAACCACAAAGTTTGGGCTGTTTCTCTCAGAGTTCCCGGCACTATTAATTATCTCAGTCAAGAGCTGAGGGCAGAGACATAATATAACTAGAGATTATATAGATGTGTTGCAGCTATACTATATCTGTTCTTGCAGATATAGTGGCTCTAGAAAAAGCCACATTAAATTTATACTTTTTGACCTTGGGTGGTGTCAGAAAAAGGGAGAAATGCTACTTCAATAATATCTAAGGAGAAGCTAGTGAGAATCAAAATCAGCCCAATGCAAAGGCTGGGTAGGGAGATGGATACACATTGCGAAGACATGGCCTTAAAAAGAAGTTGTCAAGCCATTGCACGATCGTTCTGTAGTTATGTGCAAGAGGGACACAGCCTAAATTTATGCCTGCTGCAATATATTTGAATGACACAAAAGGCCATCAGCCAAGCGGTCAGGCGAGACTCATCTTCAAAGGTGCTAATCTATTAACAGGCAACACTATGGACTTCTAATCAAACATTAATTGAAAAGTAACATGATCGATTCACTGTTATTGTTTTAGATCAGAAGACAGCTGTAGATGAAATACCTGAAATATTACTGCATTATTTATTTTATGTGCTGAAATATATGTATGTAAGGGATATGGTACTTATCTGAACGTGGCCTCTGTTGGCATTTGAACATAGGAGAAAATGTAGTATTGAGTATTTGACAAGTATCATCTCCCATGATGATTTCTGTGGGAATAGGCGGCTTCTAGAGTTTTTCAAAATTATTCCAGTAGATTCTTTTCTCCATTCTGCCTTGATCTTCAGCTCAAAAGAGGAGGACAGAAAGGCACACCCGGTTTTGTAAATTGGTTCTCCTGTTCCATAAAACTAAGTACTGCTCTCTCCTCAACTATATAATAAGCTAGTTTGAGGTCCTCTTAGTCACAGAACTAAATGGGACATTGGGCTTCTGCTCTAAATCTAATTAACTCTATGTTCTATACAGATCTTGCCAATGGGCAAAGAACATTGAAATATGGAATGAGGAAAAAGAGACAGTAATGAAATTAGCTACAGTTATAGGAGTGAGTCTTTTGGAAGCCAAAAAGTCATAATAATTGAGTTTAGAAAGGCCTAGGATATTCTATTGACTCTCTCTCTCCCTGTTGTGACCCATCTATCCATGAGCCCCAACAAGAGGCATACACTCATGGAGGAAGAGTTGGTTTTATTCATTATTTAAATTGGCAGTCAGCTTTTCATTCTTAAAAAATGCCCTCAATGTCAGACCTGGAAGCCATCTTTCCATCTTTATGTCTTCAGGCTTCAGTCCTGCCACAAATTCTACTGTGGGATAATGGGAGTGGGAATTTTATAGAGTGAAGAGGATATGTAGTCAAAATAGAATTCTTTATAGAAAGTCAAGGCCATTGTGCCCTGCAGCTGTGTGGAGAAGAATTAGGAGGTATCTTCTGTTCCAGAGGGTATCTGATGTGGTGCATATGTGGGTTGAGGGGCAAGGTCTTGAACTTTCTTTTGGGTGTGAAAACCCAGAAGCACTCAGATTCGGGTTTTCCCAGATGTGCCAATATGACATCTCTAATAAAAGTTAGCTTTAAGGCACTTCAAGCCTCGGAGTTTGATTTTGTTGGGGGTATTACTTGGAACCCTGACATTAAACTGAATCCCCTTTCAACCTAAGGCAGCTCTCCTGAGCTTTGGGGTGCTGTCCGGGGTCCTGAGCCCCAAGCATTGACCCAATACCAGGCGGTGTGCAGACTCAGGGAAGATCGACACTCAATCTGTAAATCAAGCTCAATATGTCCATGATCTAGTTTCTGCTGTCATAAAGATTCAGTTGATTGTAGCAGTTTTTTGAATAGCCAAGCTGAATAAGCTCATTTATGCTAGCGTAATAATAATGATCTTCCCTTGTGTATTCTCATTGTGAAACCTTTGGACTGTGTACAGCAATTGATAAACAAAGCTGCTTTGGCTTTTGGAAAAAGCCATTTATAACTGCTTACATGCTGCCCTTACCAAATTGAATTGGATTTTCCTTTTTTAGAGAACAGGTGCCCTCATTACTAAAACCACTTAGCCCCAGTGGCACTAAATGGACTCCTTTGTGCGCTCCCCCCACCCAAAAAAAAAGGATGCAGAGAAGTTGTTGTTTCTAGTTAATGGAAGGGCTGTGTGGAAGTGCTGGGCAACACTGTGGTGTGTATGTGTGTATTCGTAGTAAGATCAACATTTTGTTTCCATCTAGGGAGCTAGAAAAGGAGATCATAAGTACACTCTGTTGATGTTTTTTCTTCTTAAGGGTTAAAGCTTATATCAAAAAGAACTATACATGTATGATTCTGTTCTACATCTAGCAAAGAAGTAGTAGCTGGTATAAGAAACATCACCAACAACAAAAACAGGTTTACCAATAATCAAGCAGATCAATTATTTTTACTCCTGAGTTTGTAGCTATTGCATGTTTGCTCTATTTTTTTTTAAAAAATGACATTTCTCTCATTTCAAACCTAGGAGCCCAAACATGAAACTGCAATCATTTAGATTAACTCACTTACATGCACACTCTTCTTATTTTTTCAAACATTCATTAATAATATTGGACTCTTAATCTATGGTGGGCCTAATAAACAAAGTTGCGGTATTGGGGTGACATTTGCTGGGGAATAAACTATGAGTTTGTGTGAAGAAGAGGAACAGAGAAAACACTTAATATTTTCTCTACTCAACTTTTTTTCTTGGGAATTTTTCCTTTCCCAAACATTGCTTAGCAGTTCTGGCTCTGAGCTTCTAGGAAAAAATTCTTAGCACCACTACTTAAAAGACATTGTGCAACAACTCCGGTTATTTATCCCATAAAATATATATTTGTTTTCTGGAAAGCCCATGAGGGAAGAAGTAGAAAATGATGACTAATGATGTACCATGGAATAGGATATTAAAATCTTTCAAAATTTTTACAAACAAAATAAAGTATTAGTAATAATGAAAAGGCCTGATCACTTACTCTGACTAAATCAAATGGAGAAGCAAATGGGGGTCAGAATTGGGATGAAAAGAAGAAAAAATATTGCTCACTATTTCTTTTCCACTACAAATGCCCACAAGGGTTCAAAATCCCGTGTTTGTTGCTGCACATCCATAAAAATACAAACTGAAAGAAATAGATTATAATGAAATGTGTAACCCAAAACTTCAGAGCAAATCACTTCACTCGCAGGCCACTCATTATTTGAATCTTGTACAATGAAACTGCCTCTTTCTTTCTGGGTGAGTCAACATCCCCATTTTTTAAAAATCAAGTTTTAACCATACAATTCTGAGAATAGAGAGGAGGGAAGCTGCTTTACCACAGCAATGCAGGGCTTTACCAAGTTTAATAAGAAATATGACTTTTGGGTTATCTTCCTCCTAATGCCACTGTGATCATATCGTGTTGTTGGCTGCTCTAACCCACATCGGCCATCGATGTTAATAAGAGGTCATGGAAACAGCAATTATTTAGGGTACAGAAATAGCTGGGGCTTGCTTGGTTTTTACTTATAATATTTTACAACTGCTAAAGAGTTGTGATGGCCCAGCGGTTAGAATGCAGTACTGCAGGTGACTTCTGCTGACTGCTGGCTGCTTGCAATTTGGCAGTGAATCTCATCAGGCTCAATATTGACTCAGCCTTCCATCCATTCGAGGTCGGTAAAATGAGGAGCCAGATTGTTGGGGGCAATATGCTCACTCTGTAAACCGCTTAGAGAGGGCTGTAAAGCACTATGAAGCAGTATATAAGTTTAAGTGCTATTGCTATTTGTTTATTTGATTTGAGGGGCCGCTCATTTTGCTGCAGTGACTCAAGATGGCTAACCAGACATAAAAGGCAATCCCAAAATAAATAAATAAAAAGTAGGACATAAACCCCTACAAAAACAGCTGAGGTTAAAAACCAACCTACAATAAACACAGATTTACAACCACGCAGGCTCTAAATCCCAAAGACTGGGATTTTTTTTGTATACCTAAACCTGAATATAATGTATGAATCCAATATAAATTAATTTTCAAAGCAAACAGTGTACCTGAGGGTTACAGTATGCCATGAAGCCTGGCTGGGAATGCACTGAAATTCTCAAAGAACTGATCACTCAAAACTTGTTTGGGGAATCAATTCTTCTTCAATCACAATGCTGATGGTTGTGATGGTTTTTAACAAGGAATAAATCCATTGAATTCCATTGCAATTTATTTCTAATTGTTCTGATGGTCACAGCCTTAGGAGTTTTAGAAAAAAAATACTTTTATGATAGCATCCATTCTCTGGAGTGCGTTCTTGCTTTAATGCCATGCAAAACGGGGTCCAGGAAGTGTAGATTCAATAGCAAAGGATGGGTAATGATAGATATGGAAAGATTAACAATGGCTATTATTTTAAGGGTTGAGATGTCAAACACAGGAAACAAAAAGAACATCAAACCTTGATATATGTTAAAATCAGCAAATGTATTATAGATAAATGTTTATGGATCACTAACCATATTCTTTTATAATCTTGACTCTATAAATCACTAAGAGCAGAGTCTCCAACCTTGGCCACTTTAAGACTTGTGGACTTCAACTCCCAGAGTTCCTCAGCCAGCTTTGCTGGGAATTGAAGTCCACAAGTCTTAAAGTTGCCAAGGTTGGAGACACCTGATCTAGATAAATATCCGATTCCAATGGCAGCCTCAGGCCCGGTCATAAGTACTTTGTTAGAAATTATTTTAATGAAACAGAAAATCTCTAGTTCACTAAACTAATCGCTAACTCTGTATTCAGTTTGTTAAGTAAGGCATACGGGATTGGGTCTGCAAACATATCAAGCCATAAACCAAGTAGGATTGATGCAACGTGTCAGGCCAAAACTAACCAGAACACAATGGGATTTAGCACAATGTGAGAATCAGGCCTCTACATGATCTGTTGTGTAAATGGAAATACAGCATTGTAACAATATTGTTTGTTCAATTCACTATGAATGTGAATTGTGCAATGAGTAAGCCACATCAGATTAAATAGAATAAACCATCACTGCTTGTAATGTTATTAGAATTGCAATGATTACAATTGTTTATATGAAGTGTACACAATTTGAGGTCTAGGGTCTCCAAAGCCTCTCTAGAAGTGGCTGCCAAATTTAAAGTTTAATGTGAGAGAAAGATAAGTGGATTGTATACGTACACAATTATCATATTAACCGTAAAAATCTATTCCTGCTGACTGATATAGATGGGCATGTAATAACACTAATTTCATTGTTTGCAATGATTTCAAGGAAGATACAAAATGCAGATGTTGACAGATAGTGTTAGTAGTTTTAGACAGGCTGAATTTAGTTGATATGAATTGCTATAATTTTACACGAGTTTAGCTAAATGCTAAAACAAAACTGTTTACTTTGCAAATAAATGTATTACTGAGAATAACATTAACTGTTAATGACTTAATATGCCATATAATAGAGCCAGTGATGAAATCCAATTTTTTTTACTACCGGTTCTGTGGGAGGCATGGCTTGGGGCATGGCAGGGGAAGGATACTGCAAACTTTTCATTCCCACCTCATTCCAAGGGAAGGATACTGCAAAATCTCCTTTCCCACCCACTCTGGGGTCAGCCAGAGGTGGTATTTGCTGCTTCTCTGAACTACGCAAAATTTCCGCTACCGGTTCTCTGAACTGCTCAAAATTTCTGCTCTTGGTTCTCCAGAACCTGTCAGAACCTGCTGAATTACACCCCTGAATAGAGCTAATGTGGTTACTTGCTTGTTCTGTTCCATTGTTGAAATGCAACCTTAGCATGCCGTTCAAAAATCAAATGGGCCCTCCAGCTAGAAAAAGGTCACATGTTGCTGATTCATTTGGAGAAATAAAGCAAGAGATCTTCTCACCTTCTATTACTTGCTTGGTTTCCGAAACATCATTACATCTGTCAAACATCCTTGAGCCAAGGGCAATGTCTGGAGACCCCAACCATGAAGTCTTCTCAGCTGCATTGTGGCCTTTTGACTTAGCCATTTTTCCAAGGTATTCTTCTGACTTTCCAATGTCATTTGTCAAGTAATCATTTTCAATCTCTGTTGATTACAAAAATCTCCAGCAGCAAAAGTGTTAATTATACAACTACCCAGAGCTAAGCCAGTTACCTTACTAGCTCTTCAAAGTTATTATGAGGCCCAGAAAGAGAAAGGGGTTAGGAACAGAAAAAGTTTGGAGGGACAAACCCAGCAAGTGGTATCTGAAACTTCCATTAACTTTGCTGTTGCATTCTTTGCAGAGTTAATTACAAATCAGTTTAATTGTCCTTTCACTCAATAACTTCCTAATCTCTCCAAGATTTACTACTCAGCAGGCTGCAGAGTTATATTTTATCACTTCTGGTTCCATTAGCCACATAGGGTTTGCTTGAAACCTGCTTCCTCCTTTTCCCTTTAGTTTTAATAATTACATTGATTCGAACTGACTCCAGGAGAGACTCCATTTGGAGCACTCCTCATCTTCCCTCCCTGCCAGTCTGGGTCTCACACTGCAAGGTCACACAATGGCAGCTTCTGTGCCTCTGTAGTTTGCCTTCCAGTCACACCATGACAAATTGTGCAGTGAAACATGATTGTGCAAAGGAGAAGAAGAAAAGTGATGGGAGAGGGGGATTGCTACTGATGAAAGAAAAATGGTGTCCTCTACTAAAAAGTAAAATTAAAAAAAAAAGTTTAAAAAAAGCTTCTTGACTTGCATAAAAAAGTAATTATGGAATCTAGAAAATCTTCCTTACGTGGCCCCAAATAAAAATACTTCTGGTGGCATTTTCCACCTGACAAATTTATTAAGAGGTATAAATATTTTTGAACTAGGTCAGTGATGGTTAACCTTTTTGGTGCCGAGTACCCAAAGTGCGCGCTGGAAGGGGTGTGTGTGCAAATGCACATGCGCATGCCAGAATCCCCCAAAATGCAATGCGAAGCTCCCCCGCGCATGCACCCCACGCCTTGCACCCGTTTTGGCTTCCAGGTTGGTTCAGGAGGCTTTACAGGCCCAAAACAGGGTGCGGGGAGGCCCAGTTTTGGGCCTGGAAAGCCTCCTGCACCAAACTGTACCCCCCATGCATGCACCCTGCACCCCCCCGCACATGCATGTGCGAGATTCCCCATGCGCCCCACCCCCCATGCATGCACAGCAGAGACCTGAAGACCAGTTGGCTGGCAGGAGCGCACGTGCATACGCAGTGGAGCTGGGCTGGGTTGACAGCTGGCGTGCCCGCAGAGAGGGCTCTGCGTGTCACCTGTGCCACACGTGCTATAGGTTTGCTATCACGGAGCTAAATTCACTTCATTGAATGCCTTCGTTGTTTAATGGATGCAGATTACATGTAAGAGAGGTTATAAATACCTTATCAATTAACAGTTAACAATTGTGATGTATTAAAAACCCACTGTGTTTGTTGAGACCTTCTGAGATTGCCTAGAACCATTTGTTGGTTTCTTGCTCAATGGTGCTGTTTAAGAGCCACTTTTCTAAAAGATTATTTTGAAGTCTTCTATGGAGATGTCCTGGTTGAAATGCTCTCATGTGGCTTTATCCTTGTTTTGAGACCTGATGATAAATGTGCCTCCATTAATTATTTTGACAACCATTCATATTATCAAGTGGAAAACCTGAAATCTAAGATTGAATTCATTCTGACTTGAAAAAGAGAAGTTTCCATGCCACCAGCTCCAAGTTATCAATAATAATAATAATAATATTTTAATTTTTTATACCGCCCTTCTCCTGAAGGACTCAGGGCGGTGAACAGCCAGATAAAACAATACAATATATTACAATAAAAACTATTTAAAACACTTATTCAATATGGCCTAAATTTAGATATAAAATGTATAATATAAAATAAACCCCATTTAAAATCGAATTAAAAACCCTTATTAAGCCAGTCCTGCTCGGAAGAATAGATACGTCTTCAGCTCATGGCGAAAAGTCTGGAGGTCAGGAAGTTGTCGAAGTCCTGGGGGAAGCTCATTCCAGAGGGTAGGAGCCCCCACCGAGAAGGCTCTCCCCCTGGGGGTCGCCAGCCAACACTGTTTGGCTGACGGCACCCTGAGAAGACCCTCTCTATGGGAGCGTACTGGTCAGTGGGAGGCATGTGGTAACAGAAGGCGGTCCCGAAGATATCCCGGTCCTATGCCATGGAGCGCTTTAAAGGTGGTAACCAGCACCTTGAAGTGCACCCGGAAGACCACAGGTAGCCAGTGCAGCCTGCGCAGGATTGGTGTTATATGGGAGCCAATCATGGAATGTTCATGTAGTAAAACACATATGAACAACATATACAATACTACTTCCTGAATATCTGCCTACAGGTTGGTGCTGGCGGGAGAAGTGCTTTTACTTTTCTTGACACAGCTTTCCCCATAAGGTAGTATATGGTTTTGAAGGTCCAGAAACATCTGTCTTTTTTGGTTCTGTCACTAGTAATGTGGCTCTTCTTCCATCCTTAGGAGAATGAATTGTCTTGAATAGATGTTTTTTAGGAATACCAAAAATTTCATAGCCTTTCACAGGTTGTCTGTGTACATATATACTCAATTTCCAAGTGGTCGCAAGGAAAGTGTTCTGTCCCCCTCACCTCAGTCCGAGCAATGACTTAATTAGCCGGCAACTATCAGCTCTGGCAGCAAACTAGCGAGCGTCTGCCAAGTGTCTCTGTTATCTCTCTTGATGCCGATGAGTCAACCAGGAACAAACAGTACTTCAGCTCTAGTTAAGCAGTTGATTTGCTTGCCACGAAGTGGTATAGCAGCCCTGCTGCTTTTATATCCTGTGGGGTGTGGCTCCATGACTCAGCACTTCCTAGGCCTGCCCCACCCCTGCTTCTTTTGTTCCCACCTCTCCTGCCTATGAAACCTAGGATCCAGCCAGGCCTGATTGCCATCAACCGGGTCTGGAGGCGTGGCCTGGGGGGGAAGAGTCAGGGGATGGAAGCTTCGTTATCTCCTCCACCTGGCCTGCCTCTGGCTCCTGGAGCTGAGCCAGGGAAGTCGGTGCTCCAGAGGTAAGTCCTGATGGCCCTTCCCCCTCACTTTCTGAGTCACTTTCTGGCAGGGGGCCTGGCTCGGGGGGCACAGACACAACAGGAAAGCACCTAAGAGGACATTTTCTATTGAGTTTTTTCAGACTAACCAAAAACCAGGGAGATTTCAGAGTGATGGAAAGTCGTACAACACAAAGGAATCTCAATGTCATTAGTACCTCCATGTTTCCCACAAACTAATAAACTCAACATATTGTCAAGGGACATTCAAAATATATTTGCCTACAATCTTGATAGTAAGGTAAAAAACTAAAAATCTTATCTTGCAGCAGGAGATAGTTTCTAACAAATTGAAAGATATATTTTGGCACAGCATTAATGTAGAGTCATTTGGACACTCATCAGATTTCCAGATGACACAAAACTTGGGGTGGGTGGGACTGCTAACACCTCAAAAACAAAAGACTCAAAGTTGAAAGCCCCCTTGATAGACTTGACAATTGAACCTTTTCCAACAGTACGCAGTTTAGATAGAAAAAAACAGATACACAGATATGAGGTAAGTGATATTTGGCTTGGTACTAAAACTCGTGAAGAAGACTTGGATGTCTTTATAAACTGCAGAATAAACACAAATCAGAAATATGCTGCAGCTGCCAAATGAGCCAATGCAATCTTGGGGTAGATCAACAAAAATATAGTATCACAGGAAGTCATAGTTCTGCTCTTTGCTGCACTGGTGAGGTGAAATCTGGAGCACTGCATTAGTTCTGATTGCTACAATGTTGTTGTTGTTAGTTGTGAAGTTGTGTCCGACCCATCGTGAGTCCATGGACAATGTTCCTCCAGACCATCCTGTCCTCTACCATCCCCTAGAGTCCATTTAAGCTCATGCCTACTATTTCAGTGACCCCATCCAGCCACCTCGTTCTCTGTCATCCCCTTCTTCTTGTGCCCTCAATCTTTCCCAGCATTAGGGTCTTCTCCAGTGAGTCCTTCTTTCTCATTAAGGGGCAAGTATGTCAGGTTCACCTTCAGGATCTGGCCTTCGAAAGAGCAGTCAGAGTTGATCTCCTCTAGGACTGACTGGTTTGATCACCTTGCAGTCCAAGGGACTCGCAGGAGTCTTCTCCAGCACCAGAGTTCAAAGATCTCAATTCTTTGGTGCTCAGCCTTTCTTATGGTGATTGCTACAATACACGAAGGATAATTTGATTCTAGAAAGAGCACAGAGAAGAGAACGAAAATGGAGGCTTGGGAGGCTATAATTTAAGGAAGAATGGTTAAATGAAATGGATAAGTTTGGCCCAAAGAAGAGACGACTCAGAGGGGATATGATAGAAGTGTTTCAATATTTGGAGGGCTGTCATGGCAAAGAAGGGGGCGATATATTCTCCAAAGTGTCCATCATTTTGGGGGTGGGGAGAATAGATGGAATGTTTATAGCAGAAGTTTCAAATCTGAACCAAGGAAGAATTTCCTTCCTGCTAGAATAATGCAGGATTTTAAGCAAAGTTTGGGCAGCTATTTGTGTGGTATGAGGATTTTTGACCAGGGCTGGGATAGACTACAAGACTTCCAACCTCTCTTCCAGCCCTATGATTATATATATATGCTCTGAGCACAACCAAGCCCCCACCAACACAGGACACACCCCCAGCCAATCAGAGCACACAAAAAAAACCCATCCAATCAGAGCACAGCCAAGCTCCCACCCAATCAGTTCAAACCCCCACTAGCAGTTAAAAAGGAAGAAACAGCTGCAATCACACATTGCTCCCAGAAGCACGAAGCTGAAGCCTGAAGATGACGAATGAGACTTCATTGAAACGTCGCCAAGACACTTCCAATTTTACGCGGGAGAAAACCCGAATAACCAAAGACCTACATACAAACACCCGCGAAAACCTCAGAAAACAAATATTGCACCTCTACGGGGAGGAAATCCACCATCTGACCAGGACCTATGAAAAACTAGAAGTCCAAAGAGCTTCCATTTTATGTGACCTTGCATTCCTACAAAACTGCCGGGATCAAATTTCATTATATACATATATACACATGTTAATTTTTAAAAAAAAAAGAACAAACCACATACAAATCTTTGTTGAACAAGATATCAGTCAGGTACATAATTAAACAAATTTCAAATTTCACCCCCTCATTTATCGTTTATCCAATGTTTTCCTTTCCCCTCTTCAATTTTTATTATTGCCCATTTCTATCAAAATATCTATTCCATCCCTTTATCTTGAAAAGTATTTGATCAAATCTAGTTCCCACATTTTTTGTCCCCTTTCTTGCCCCTCCCTTCTTCATTAAACAAAATACAACATAATTATCCCTGATATTTATCAAAGACCAGTAGCAAAAAAAATAAAAAATAAAAACAAGATAAAAATCTCTCCTGTCTTAAACCTCACTTTAATTAAAAGGTCTCCCATCACTTATTTATTTCAAAATCCCATTCCAAGTAAAAAACATTAAAACAATAAAGTAAATAAAAAGAGCAAAATAAAAAGGAACAAACTTTATCCCGTTTCTCACATAATACTCATATTCAAATATTCTATTAGAAGTTTTGTCTCCAAATATTTCAATTTCACTAAATCAGCCCTATGATTCTATGAGAGATTGCTAAAATAATATCATCCAAAACTGTTGGACTAAACAGGTAGTTCTTGACTTACAACCATTCATTTAGAGACCATTCCAAATTACAAAAAGCACTGAAAGAAGTGACTTATGACCAGTCTTCACACTTATGACCATCACAGTATCCTCATGTTAATATGATCAGAATATGGGTACTTGGCAACCAGCATGTACTTATGACGGTTGCAGCCTCTTGCAATCATGTCATCACCACTGATCAATTTAAACGGTTTTTATTAGATTATAAGATAAATACAAAGCACAAAAGTAAGTAGGAAGACACAGAAGAGGGGGGGAAGGAAAAGAGAAAGGTGAGGAGGGACTGGGGAAAAGAAAAGAAGAAGCGTTGACTTCCTCTGTTGCAGTAGAATAAAACATTAACATCAAACCACCACCTTTTGTTTTTCCACAGTAATACAAACTAGCCATTTCTATAAAAATGTATCAATCTAATCGGTAAAAATCAAAGTTTCCTTTTTTCCCCACTTCAAGCACAAATTCAGAAGTGGTCTCCATGTGGAAACAAAGGTACTTATATTCTTTCCTTTAACCAAAATGGTCAATTTAGCCATTTCTGCCATCTCCATCAGCTTCTGTAGCCATTGGTCCATAATGGGAATCGAAATGTCCTTCCATTTTTGTGCATACAATAGTCTTGCAGCTATCAACATATATAAGATCAAAGTTCCAATTTTTTTTTCCTCCAAGTCTTTTTCCATTAAACCCAAAAGAAATATTTCTGGTTTCATTTTTATTTTCATTTTAATAATTTTTCTATTATAATATGAATCTTCCTCCAAAATTTCTTTCCTTTATCACATGTCTACCATAAATGATAAAAAGTTCCTTCTTTGTTTCCTTTTCCTTTCACTATCTTTGCTTTTACACTTCCAATATTCATTTGAAATACCTTTATACATTCTAGATAACTTATCTGGTATTAAATACATATAAGTGATACATCATCTTATAAAAATTTTCTTTTAAATTATAATTTAGTGTAAATTTTAAACCTTCAGCCACATATTTTCCAATTGTTCAAGCATCACCTGATGCATGTCATCACCATTTATGACCTGAGTTCTGACTTAACAACTATACAATTCACTTAACAACTGCAGTAATTTAGAATAGAATAGAATAGAATAGAATTTTTTATTGGCCAAGTGTGATTGGACACACAAGGAATTTGTCTTGGTGCATATGCTCTCAGTGTACATAAAAGAAAAGATACGTTCATCAAGGTACAACATTTACAACACACTTTGCTTAACACACTGTGGCCAAAAAAAATGAGGACTAGCTATATATCTCTAGATCTTTTTATTTGATAAAATATTTTCTTTCATTTTGCCTTTTAACTTTTCTTTATATATATATAAAGCAAATATATATATTTGCTTTATCTTGTTTGCACATGGACGATCCTAAAAGTGCTAATTGAAGGGTGATGTAGAAATTTATTAACTAATCACAAATGAATAATTTTGCTGCAGCTGTTGCATTTTCTGTAACATAGAAAAGGAAGTAAGGGACATTATGGAGAAGCCCATTTTTTCCTCTCTCTTTTTTTCTTTGCAGACTGCTGACTAAGGACAGGATAGGATGAAAAACGAACAGTAAGTTTGCTTTCTACTCCTTATCCATAATGTGATGTGCTGAAGGGGAAGAGTTTATGTTTATTAGCACAGATTGCCAGTTTTTAAATTTTTCTTGGTTTTAACCCAAACAGGCTCCTCACCAAGACAAACATACTTTGATGTAATGCAGTTGTGACTAATAGCATTTACATGAAGCTTCCCATTTCTGCTTTGGAAGAGAAAAGAAAACCTTGAAAATATTCCAGGGGAAACACTGTGTGCTCTAAAGTTCCTGATGGCTCCTGAGATACAGTGATCCAGGGCAGACCACTTCGCCGAATGTACCTTAAATAAATAAGGTCCCACAATTGCGGGACAAAACTGACATTCAGATCATAGTGTCACTGTGCCTTTGGCACATAAGCAGTGGAAAGAGGAAAAAAAATACATTTCTGTTCTCTTCCTCATACATTCCCAAGTACAATAGGAGACTTATTATTTAGCTTTTCAAGTAGGGGGGGAGGGGCAGCCTGGACCCTCAGGACTTGAACTTGCCATTTTTTATGACCCCTAAAGACCCTTCTGGCTTTACTGCCAAATTCCAAAGACAGAACTGAAAAATATTAGTAGCATAGTTTGCTGCTATGGCAAAGCCGGAAACATAAAAACTGTAGCATACTCCCTCAAAAAGACTTAATTTGTTTTTTTTTTAAAGGCCTTTGCTTGAACCTTGGGAAATCTTGACATACATGAGATATTGTCTCATGAAGTGCTTCTTTACCCATCACTCCAAAGATTGCCCATCTCTGTTCCTTTGGATGTTGAAGAATGCCTCCATGCTATGATCCTAATTCATCTGGTCATGATGAGGTGCTACTGTACATTTTCATATCTTTACCAGAATCTTCACACCACACCATACCCATCAGTTGTCACCCATCAGTTGTCACCCAGGTTAAGAAGGACCACAGTTGGACCACAGTAATTACTATTCTTGGCTAGGGTGCTCAACAAGAAGACAATGGGAATCCCTGTTCCTGAGGCATCCAGTGGCGCAAGCAAATGTCGGCATTGTACAACGATCCATTGGATAGCCACATGGAATATCAGAGGAATGACTCAAGGTAAATTAGACATTGTCAAACAAGAGATAATCAGGCTGGAAATTGTATCCTACGCTGAGCTACACGGGTCGAACAACTGCTTTTTCCAGTCTGAGGATTTCACTGTCTATTATTCAGGACATGATACCAGAAAAACAAATGGAGTGGCATTTATTGTAAGCAAGAAATTTGCTAGAGCTGTGAAAGGCTTCTCAATGACCAAATTATGACCATCAGAATTCAAACCCCTCGATATCACAATTATGGATAAGATCATCATCATTTTAACTAGTGTTTCAAAGTGGCTCCATTAATAACTTTTTGGAGTGTAATTTTCATTATACTCTTCTTGGCACATCTATTGGGTACCACAGAATTCTGCTTAACAGGCCAACTTTATAAAGAAATCTGCTTAAAATAAATCTGAATTAAATTCTAAAGTTTGCATCTTGTGCAACCCTAAACAATATGCTTTCACAATGAAATTCTATAGTGCAACAGAAGCTTATCACTTTACAATTCTTTTGAAATTAAAAAAGAGGTGTAGTTTTTTTCAAAGTAGCAATAATAAAGTATTATTTATCTATGCCACACACTTTTAGAGTTGGAAAGATTTAGCTGCATTTGAAATACATGAATACATGCGTATTTTTAAGTTACTATTAGATTATGAGCAAGGATCTTAGATTTCATGGCTTATCTCCTTATTCAACATGCCAATTGCTCTCTTGCTCATAAAGACCCTATCCATCCAGCAAGCAGGAATTGCTGACTGGAAACTTCCTAGATGAGAAATCAGATAATCAGAAAGAATCAGCCATAGCTTCATTCTTTATAAATCCTGAAGTCTATGTTATATTTCACTTGAGAAATCCTTTAGCTGCTTCTTGGTTATTGTGCTCACCCAAGATGATACTTAACAGTAAATGAACTAGAAGATGCATTTGCAGAACCTGCTAAGCTCGGCTAGTTTTAATTCTTGATTACTTAGATAATTGGCTTGCTGCTTTATTGCACCTTAGCAGGTAGTGTAAACACTTCTGCGAAGGTTAGTTTATAATCTAGCATCTTGTGAAACTGCAGAAATTTAATCTGATTCATCAAATGAAGCATATTGAGCAAATGCATCCAAAGCTTGACAGATTGTGTCTCTCTGACACTCTTTGCCTCAGGCTTCTGTTTAATTGGTGGCCATGGACACATTGATTGGACCACAAATTAGCCAATCACATTTTATCCAGCTTGCTATGCACATCCATCTCGAGTTATTAGTGTTCAAGGTTCCATGAAATGCCAGAAAACTTGTTTAACTGAATAAGCCTTAGCTAAGTCCATCTGAAGAAGGCAACCGTATCTCTTGTTTCTTAGATCTCAATGGAAGACATTGTGCACATAAAGCACCAGCAGATGAAGAACAGTTCCTCACAGTACCTTTGCAATATTCACAGAATAACCTGATCCATTTTTATTCCAAAGTTCCTTTTTAAGACCAGCTAAATGAATTAAAATTTTACTGCGCTGCAAGGCATTGGATACCAAAAATATTCTAAGGTTGAGAAAAATCTCTTTGTCTTTGCTAGTCGTTGCCACGGACAATGATTAATTATCAGCCTTTCACCGCTGGCTGTTCTATAGTCTCCTCCCTGCACGAATAAGTTTATTAATAGAAAGCGGCTTTGTTAGGAAACAGAGGCCTGGTCTCTTTTGGTAAAGCCTGAGCTGTAAAAGAGAAGCTTATAAACGTCCCAATATGGTTTGGATTACAGCCAAAGGATTTGTATCCTTGCATAACAGGATGCCTCAGAAAAGAAAAGCTCAATCTTTAAATAAACAAACAAATAAAAATACAAGAAAGACTCTGAGCTCCACGGTGCGAAAAAACACATACACACAGAGAGAGATTTCTTTTTCACTTGGATATATGAAAAGCTGATGCAGGGTTGTATGAAATGTTCTGACAAAAGTTTGCATAACTGGATATTTGTGTGAATCTGACAAGCAAGAATATTTGCTGTTCTATCTGATACACACACACACACACACACACACACACACGGCATATGTTTCACATCGATAGGTCTCACACAATTATTAAAAAATCAGAGAGGCCTTGGATTTGCAATCTGAATAAATTTTCTTCACAACATTTCTTTTTTCATTTGAGATAGAAGTGAATGCTACTCGTAGAAACACAGGAAGTAAGCCAACACTTTTACTGCAGCAGCTCCATATGTGATGGTATAAAGAAATAAGCCAAAAGAACTGCCTTCTATGTTCAACTTTAACACTGTAGCGCATTCTGAGGACTGCTTTGAGTATTTGCACATTTAAGATACACAAACATAGCTCCATGCAAACATAAGCAGCTCAAGACTTCTTTGAGGAAATTGGTTTAAGAAGATTTAATTTTTAACAATTTAAATAATCTGAGCATTGTTATAACTCGAGGAATGTTAAAAAGCTAATTTCAATGCCGAATATACTGTATGGTGGAATTGACAGTCTTGATATTTTTAATAGAGAAAATTAAGAAAACCATAATTTTAAATCAATATTTTCCACGTATAATAAAATTTGTGCTGGAAAGGATAATTCCTTCTTTGATGCTACTGTTTGGGGAAATGTAGCACTTGTTCTTACTTGCATTCCTGAGGAATTTATAAAAGTGGAATTTAAATGAATCGGATGTTGCAAAATTGACAATGAGAGTATTCTCTTTTATACTTTTGAACTTTTCTTGAAACTGTACTAGGTTTTTTTCCTTTACCTTTAAAATTCTGGTGATATATTGGTAGATGGTGACAGCAATAATTAAATGGGAGTCGTCCTATTGCATCTTCATATTCCCTAACATTACAACACTTCTATTATTTATCAGTTTCTTGCTGCTGAACAGGACAACTAACATATCTGAAACTTCTACGCTAAGCTGAACTTGAAATTTTTAGCTTGTTTAAATAAACGTAGGAAAACCCCAGTTCATCAGTCAATTGAACAGCATTCTACTCTATTAAGCTGCAATATATCAAGAGTTCTGCAATCAATGGAATTTGAGTGAAGTGACTTGAATTTGGCACTGGGGCAATACTTGTTCAGTTTTGGAGGAGTTGTTCTGCTTATAATGTAATTTTCCAGGCCATTTCCTTTCACCTTTCCCATGTTTTTATTTATCTTTAATTTTGAAGTTGATTATTTTGTTAATACTATTACATGGAACTATACTATTGTATAGAAGTATACTAGTTTAACTTTTTCTTTAAAAAAAAATCAGGGGGACATTGTTGCATGATAATTATTAAGTAGAATTTACAGTACTTGTGTTTTTAAAGACCATGTGAACATTTTCCTCCTGCCTTTATATATATATATTTTGGAATAGTTTGGAAAGTAACCATAGCATATTCTTTCAAGGGTCATCCAGGTCAGCCACTGTGAATTCAAGATAAAACTTCATAACTTAAAAAAAAGAAGTTGAGGCTTGAAGACTTGGGCTGAGATAAGCAGTCATCAGAGAGATAACAGATTTGTCTGACTTTGTGGTATTCAATAAATCATAACAAAACCTCAGAATACTGGAAACAGGCCAGAAGTTGATAACTTGGATTATAACTTCTACAATATTTTTGGAAAAGCAATGACATGTTTTCCTATCGCATTAATTCATTCTAATCTTTAGGTTGCCTCAAGCATGACCTATTTCTCTTTTTTCTATGCTGGGACTGCATGTGGCTTATTATTTCTGTTGAATAACTTAACTAGCTTCCGCTTTATTCTGATAAAGGCTGTAATTCAGTTCTTGCTTCAGTAGCAATCTTGACAGCAGGAACTGTATCTTCCCACTGATTGATAAACCACACTGGCAGGATTTACATACAGGTAGTCCTCAATTTACACCCACAACTGAGCCCAAAATCTCTTTGCTAAGTGAGACAATTGTTAAGTGAGTTTTGCCCCATTTTACAGTCCTTCTTGCCACTGAATCACTGCAGTTGCTAAGTTAGTAACATGGTTATAAAGTGAACCTGGCTTCCCCATGGACTTGCTTGCCGAAAGGTCACAAAAGGGGATCACATGATCCCGGGACATTGCAACCATTATAAATATGAGTCAATTGCCAAGCGTCTGAATTTTGATAATGTGATCATGGGCATGCTGCTATGGTCAAAAATGTGAAAAATGACTACAAGTCACTTTTTTCAGTGCCATTGTAATTTTGAATAGTCATTAAGCAAAAGGTTGTAAATTGAGGACTATCTGTAGATAGATAGATAGATAGATAGATAGATAGATAGATAGATAGATAGATAGATAGATAGATAGATAGATAGATAGATATGTGATTCTTGATGAATGTATCCTGTCTTTTTATGTACACTGAGAGCATATGCACCAAAGACAAATTCCTTGTGTGTCCAATCACACTTGGTCAATAAAGAATTCTATTCTATTCTATGATGTTATAAATGATAGATAGATAGATAGATAGATAGATAGATAGATAGATAGATAGATAGATAGATAGACAGACAGACAGACCGATCGATCGATCTACCACAGTTTGGCAGTTTGGGTCTCACCAGGCTCAAGGTTGACTCAGCCTTCCAACCTTCCGAGGTCAGTAAAATGAGGACCCAGATTGTTGGGGGCAATAGGCTGACTCTGTAAAACCTCTTAGAGAGGGCTGTAAAGCACTATATAAGTCTAAGTGCTAAGAGCTATTGTGATATATAGATCAATAGATAGATGATAGACAGACAGATAGATAGATAGATAGATAGATAGATAGATAGATAGATAGATAGATAGATAGACAGATGATAGATATGAAACATAAGTAAAATAGATACTAATGGTTGTTTCTAAATACAAATTAGCGATAGATAAAGGTGCCCCAAAATTACTAGGTTCAAATTATCATCCTTTAGACACATTAGGTGAAGAGCTAGGTCTCTGGAATAGGCTAGGAAAAGTGGAAGGAAAAAGAGAGGGAAGATTAGCAGAGGCACCTGTCTAAAAATATAAAAATCCTGAACACACCGCCTAACATTTAGTACTGAAAACATTTCCCTCATGAATAAAAAGTGTGTCAGTAAACTGAAGAAGAGAAGCTGTCTTCTTAAGGCTATCCAATTTCATGGATCAGAACTCCCAGTGTTAGGCTTTAACATTTAATAGGAATTGTAATAGCTCTGTTAAACATTTCCGTACATTATAATCAACCTGAATTGTAGTTACTGGACAAGCATTCCACTTATCATGCCGTTATAAAATTCAGGCACACTAGAATAAGCAGCTGGTGAATCAATATTTAAGTGGGTTGTGTAAGTGTCAAATGTTTACTCTTCTTTGATGAAACCATGTTGTGCATCTTTAAAAAAAATTATCAAGGTTGTAAAAATAAAACGGAACCCATATGGCAATGGGGCTCCTGTTCTTAAGACCTAGCAGTTTAAAAATAAATAAATGAAATAACAAGGGAGAAAGTGGAAAAGCTAATGGTAGACCCAGCAGTTTTCTAAAAACAGCTTTTGTTGTAACAATCTGCCAGCATAATCAGAATGGCTAAATCCAATAGGGAATGAATATATAACTATGAATATAGTTATGTAGGTTTGTTTTATTTTGCTGCTTAAAATTAGAGTAGATATTAAAATATACAGAGCCATGGAAAGTTGTGTCAGTGTTGAATCATTAATGTAGAAAGTGAAGTATATACTGAATTTACTTGTTGAATCATTGCAACACGAACTGGGGGTTACTTTCTTCCTATAGTTACAGGTCTTTGTTATTATCATTACCACGTTGTTAGCCTTCAAGGACCACAGAGGGCATAGCCAACAATATCATTTGAGCAGAAAAATAGTTTAGGAGAAAGTAAAAGGTTCTGTTTCCCATGTATATTAAGTTTTCAGAGGGTTAATGTTCTTATTTTATCTCCCCCCACCCAAAAAAACACTATAAATATCCTACCACCAAATTATGGTGATAAGTCCTGAGGGGGGGGGGCTCTGGGCTCTGGACTGAACCCAAAGGGACTTGAAAACAGCAGCTGACCTTGAGATCTTAGATTGATTTACCCTGATATAAATCAACAACCCAAGATATGGGAGCTGATCTAACTTGTTTGCCAGAGAAAATAAACAAGTCTAAGGGCTGAACATTCTTCTCAACTTTGTGTGTGTCTGTGTGTGTATGTGTGTGTGTGTGTGTTGTTTTTTATATATATATATATATATATATATATATATATATATATATATATATATATATATATATATATATATATATATATATATATTATATATATATTGTGATATATATATATATTGTGAACATATATATATATTGTGAACATATATATATATTGTGATATATATATATATATATATATTGTGATATATATATATTGTGAACATATATATATATATATATTGTGAACATATATATATACATACATATATACATATATATATATATATGTAGATATATATATGTAGGTCTTTGGTTATTCGGGTTTTCTCCCGCGTAAAATTGGAAGTGTCTTGGCGACGTTTCAACGAAGTCTCATTCCTCATCTTCAGGCTGGTGTTTACAGCTTCGTGCTTCTAGGAGCAATGTGATCGCAGCTGTTTTCTTCCTTTTAACTGCTAGTGGGGTTTTGAACTGATTGGGTGGGAGCTTGGTTGTGTTCTGATTGGTTGGGGTTGGCTGTGCTCTGATTGGCTGGGGTGTGTCCTGTGTATATGGGGTGTGTCCTGTGTATATGGGGTGTGTCCTATATATATATTGTGAACATATATATATATATATTGTGATATATATATATTGTGATATATATATATGGGAGGAGGACTTTGCTGTTTTCTTGTTCTCTGTCTTGGATTTTAGTGGGGTTTGAACTGATTGGTTGGGGTTGGCTGTGCTCTGATTGGCTGGGGGTGTGTCCTGTGTATATGGGGGTGTGTCCTATATATATATGTAGGTCTTTAGTTATTCGGGTTTTCTCCCGCGTAAAATTGGAAGTGTCTTGGCGACGTTTCAACGAAGTCTCATTCGTCATCTTCAGGCTGGTGTTTACAGCTTCGTGCTTCTAGGAGCAATGTGTGATCGCAGATGTTTCTACCTTTTAACTGCTAGTGGGGTTTTTGAACTGATTGGTTGGGAGCTTGGTTGTGTTCTGATTGGGTGGAGGTGTGTTCTGATTGGTTGGGGGTTTGGCTGTGCTCTGATTGGATGGTGGGGTTGGCTGTGCTCTGATTGGATGGGGGTGTGTTCTGTTTGGGTGGGGGGGCTTGGTTGTGTTCAGGTTAGTCTGAGTTGCAGGGGGATTTGAGTTGGTGAGCTGCATTGCTGTTGTTTGGCTTCGCGTTCGTGATCATGCTACATCTTCATGGTGGGTGTCAGTCTGCTGCATGTATGGATTGGAGGGGTTTGAAATGGCTAATGATGCAGCTGCAGTCTGGCTTCTGGTCCGAGGTTGTGCTTCATCATCGGTGTGGGTTTGAGTCTCCTTTCCGCGTGGATGTGTGGTGGTGACATGACATAAGAACTGAGTTTTTAAGTTCTTCAATGCGTGCACTTATTCTTCTGTTGGTTTGTCTGATGTATGTGGTGCTGCAGGCGGTGCATGGGATTTCATATACTTCTTGATTTTCTAACTTAATTTTGTCTTTGGGGTTTCTTAGGATGGTGGATATTTTTCGGTTTGTGCAGAATGCTTTCTTGATGTTATGTTTGTGGAGGATCTTGCTGATTCTGTCTGTGGTGTCTTTTATATATGGGAGGAGGACTTTGCTGTTTTCTTGTTCTCTGTCTTGGATTTTAGTGGGGGTTTCTTTATGGATTAGTTTGGTAATCTTATTTCTTTGCAATCCATTGGATGTTAATATGTTAGTGAGAGTGTGTAGTTCGGTTTTTAGGTGTTGTTCGTCAGCTAAGCATTTTGTTCTGGAGATGAGTGTCTTGGCTACGGAGTTGATCTGTACTGGGTGGTGGTGTGAGAGTGCGTGCAGATAGCGGTTTGTGTGTGTTTTCTTCTGGTAGATGGTGTGTCCTAGGGAGCCATTGGATTTCCTGTAGACTAAAACATCCAGGAAGGGAAGTTGGTTGTTAGCTTCTGTTTCCATGGTGAATTGTATTTTGGGGTGTAGGATGTTGAGATATATGAGGAAGTTGTCCAGTTTTTCTTTCTCGTGTGGCATAAGAACTCAGTCAGAAAAGAAGAACCAACTTCTTCCCTGGTCCAACACCTTAAAGCCACAGGACATAAAATTGATTTTAAAAATAACAGAACTATCACCAAAACTGAACACTTTAACAACAGAATAATCAGAGAAGCCATCAAAATAGAAAAACGCCCACACAGCATGAATAAACGAGATGATACCTCCCGCCTACCAGCCATTTGGAAACCTGCCCTTATCGACAAACGAGTCCCTAACATGAAAAATGATGCAAGATCCACACTCACGAGTGCCACATGGCATGTCACCACCACACATCCACACGGAAAGGAGACTCAAACCCACACCGATGATGAAGCATGACCTCAGACCAGAGGCCAGACCGCAGCTGCATCATTAGCCATTTCAAACCCCTCCAATCCATACATGCAGCAGACTGACACCCACCATGAAGATGTAGCACGACCACGAACGCGAAGCCAAACAACAGCAATGCAGCTCACCAACTCAAATCCCCCTGCAACTCAGACTAACCTGAACACAACCAAACTCCCCCACCCAAACAGAACACACCCCCATCCAATCAGAGCACAGCCAACCCCACCATCCAATCAGAGCACAGCCAAACTCCAAACCAATCAGAACACACCTCCACCCAATCAGAACACAGCCAAGCTCCCAACCAATCAGTTCAAAGCCTCCACTAGCAGTTAAAAGGAAGAAACATCTGCGATCACACATTGCTCCTAGAAGCACGAAGCTGTAAACATCAGCCTGAAGATGACGATTGAGACTTCGTCGAAACATCGCCAAGACACTTCCAATTTTACGCAGGAGAAAACCTGAATAACCAAAGACCAAACACCCGCGAAAACCTCAGAAACATATATATATATATATATAGTTTTATATATAAGGTCTTGGCATATATATATATACACACACACACGCACCATATTTTTTTGAGTATAAAACGCACCTTTTTTCCCCAAAAAAGAGGGTGAAAATCTGGGTGCGTCTTATACTCTGAATGTAGCCCCGCCCAGCTTCTCAAACAGAGGTTTCAGAGGCTGAAAAAAGCTCCAGACGGAGCTCCAGAAAAAGAAGCCCCAAACGGAGCTTCAGAGGCTTTTTTTCTGAAGCTCTGTTTTGGAGGCTTTCAGAGGCAGAAAAAAAAGCAAAAAAAAAAAAAGCAAGGCACAGAGCTCACAACCAAGGAACCTGTTGCTAAAATTCACCTCTGGGAACAACTGATTGGGGGTATTTCAGGAGGCCATTCCACCTGCCAATCAGCTTTTTTCTAATTTTCCTCCCCAAAAACTAAGGTGGGTCTTATACTCCAGTGAGATAGCATGGCCAAATTATTTCTTTGGAAACTCATTTGCAAATGTCAGAATTTTTCCCCCCAATGTTCATAGTGTGGCGAAGATGGGAAATGAACTTCAAGTATCAGCTTGCTTTTTGCAGAAGCACTCTCACTTTTTGAAATCATGTCTCTAGCAGAAGTGTAGTAGTATTACTGTTTCAAGAAGATATCTTTTCTTGTTTCTTATAGCTCACTTCAACCATGGTGTTCTCCTTATAAATGAAGGAGACGAAAACACTCTCTCTACGAGCATCTATTTTATTCTTCCACATAGGGCTGTAGTTTTGGGAATTCCATATCAAATAGCAGTGATGTTGGCCCATCTGCTGCTTAACCTCATCAATTCACAAAAATCTATGTATAAAATGTATCCCCTAATAGATCTAATTCGTATTAGATAAACTTTCTGATTCTCAATTTTTGTATATTCAGTGAAACCGATAAATGTTCTAACTCTTAATAGCAGAGCATCCATAGGTTTAATAGGCCTTATTCTAAATACGTTGTACTCTTGTGGATATGCTATCTTGCATGTATTAGGGCAGATTGGACAGTGGAGAATAGGAGATGGAATTTGTATGACTGCTGCTAATTTTTTACCATTTGTTTAATCTATTGACCTAAGGTCATTTGTCAAATGAGTGCTCTTGTTCCTGCCACAATGCATTCTGTTCCCCTTCGGAGGTGATAGGAGAATAGATTTACAAGGAATAATTAAAGAGGAAGTGTAATCTGTAATGGCTAAGTGAAAAGCAAAGGAAATGCCTCTGGATCAGTTCACAGGATGGTAAAATTTTACCAAGCCAAGGAAATTAGTCTAATGACCAGCAGAGAGTGAAAATCTGCCCCAAGAGTCAACTCTCATCATCTGATAGAAGTACACTCAGGAATGTGCTTTGTCCTTTCTTGTGGGACAGATGGACTTTCTCCAAATGGTTTTACACTTATTTCCCCCTGATTATTTTCCCCGTTTGGTTTTGAAAATATTTCTTCTTAGCATGGTGTATAATTATTATATTTTGGGCAAATAAATAATTTCAGTAAAGTTGGTAACTGGTAAAGATGGGTTAAAATCAAATGCTGAAGTTCTTTGCAATTAAATAATCACTGTCTTTATTATCACCTTTGTTATAATGACAATTTCACTTTTCTCCAGAGATTTTCTTCTGCGAGACTTTAAAGACTTGGCTCTACCAGTTGGCCTGAGGACCAAATGGGGTTGGAGGTGGCTGCTGGATTGATAGCAGACCCTATCTCCTCCTCCACTCTTTACTCTCCACCTTTCCATCTTTTTCTTTTTGATTTTTCCATCTCCATCTTTTTGATTATTATATATAGGTATTCTCGTCAGTAGTGGGTTTCAATTTTGGACGCTCCAGTTTGCTCATGCCCTTGGGAGGTGGGTGAACCAGTAGCAACCCACCACTGAGTCTCATTATGTTCTTTTTCATTTTTATTTTACAGTTCCATTATTTTACTTCTGTTCTGTTGACACTCTTTTCAGTTTCTTCCTTTTTATCATTGTAAACCACCTGGAGTAGCCCCATGGCAAGATAGGTGGCAAATAAATTTAACAAACAAAATAGACAATAAATTTAAAAGAAGTCCTAAAGGACTTACACCTCAAGTACTATATATACAGACCCAACTTCATAGCAATAACATGTTGTATTGAACATGAATAATGACATACTTGTACTGAATATTGTCTTATGTAGAAATGTTTTTTATACTTCTTGTTTGGTGAGCACTTTGTATACAAGTATCTATCAGTAATGGATTTTGTTCTCCAAACCATCCCTTGCTCCCTTGTGTTCGTGTGCCTGAGTTTTCCAATAGCTTTCTGCTGGTGCTGGTGCAATGAGGGTGAATTGAGTGTTAATTATTCTGAAGAAGAGTTCCCCAAACCATTGTAATAAAGTGTATTTCACTACAGAATGGATGAATGGAGAATAGAATTATCCGTTTCCCTTAGATTGGCTATTTTTTATTGTTTTTCTTATTAAAGAAATACTCATATGATCAAGTGAATAGTTCCCAAGTTAATTGTAAAGCCATATCACAGTTGGCTTTTAAAAACACAGTGATGTAATTTTAGATATACACACAGTGGTGGGATTCAGTCGGTTTGCACCACTTCGGGAGAACTGGTTGTTAATTTTCTGAGCAGTTTGGCAAACCGGTTGTTGGAAGAAATCATTTGGGCAGAGAACCGGTTGTTAAATTACTTGGAATCCCACCACTATATACACATATATGCATATATGTTTGTTTGTTTGTATGTGTGTGTGTGCATTGTATAATATTCAGTTTTGAAATATATAATCATGAAAATAATGTATAAAACGCTAGTGATTTAAAAAATTAAATATTAGAGAATATCATAAACAAAATATGATTGCAGAATGCCCGAATCAAAATATATATACATTTCAATGTAGACTTTTTTTTAAAAAAGCTGTAGTTTGGTAAACTTAACAATTTGAAAAAAAAATATAACTAAGGCAAGACATGATAGAATCTTAGAAATAAGAAATTGAGAGCAACAAAAATTGATAGGTTTAAATATTTCTTGTCCAGATCATTTTATAAAGAGATTTAATATCCAAAATATTTACCTATTCCAGCTTAGTTTGAGAAAATCTAGCATTTAAACCTCTGAACAAAACATTTTGAACTCTTAAATATTTTAAATGCATTGTTTATAAATATCAATTTTGGGTTAAGGTTATTTTTTAACATTCAACAAGAAAAGTCAATATGCCAGTTGTTCCTGTCAATTATATCTGATCAGTGGCTATTCAGGACACTTTCTCCTTTCATACATTTTATTTAATTAATTAACAAATACCAAATCAATAAATTTGGGCATACTTGAGATCTATAACCCTCACTATAACTAGTTCTCACTAGTGCTCCAGGGTTAGAATCAATTATTGAAGCCCAATGGAGAACGTACATTATTTTGTGGAAAGTATAGGGAAGGGAAGGGAAGGGAAGGGAAGGGAGAAAATTTAGATGAATACAGGGGCTATGGGTCTGTCTTTCAGAAATACTCCAAGGTTATGGGACAAAACGTCACCTGAAAACACATTAACTAATGCATAACACACATGCCTCTGGTTCTGCCACAGGCTGAGTTAAATAATACGTATCTAATGTGATGACAGCTTCATGGGGGGATGGACCATCACTGTCAACAGGAAAGGCCTCCAGCAGCATGTTAGTTGGGAGGAGACACTCTGATTTGATTTCAGACATTAGCAACACTTGGAGTGACTGACATGTGATGAAAGGGAAAACAACTCTACCTTCCATGGTGGATTACTCTAGCACCAATGGAGAAAACTGCTTTCACTTCCTGACTGTCTCCTAAACTACTTGAAATTACTGTCTTTTTTCTTTTTTTTAAACTAAATGATAGGAGTAGCAAGTAGTTGGATAAGTATAGAGGAATATGCATGAGATGTAGTCAAAAAACAGATTATTGGTTGCACTGCCAAGGCAGTTTTCATTTTTTTTTTGAAAAGTATGGAATTTCTTCTTCCCATCTCCACTTAATGCACCTGTGATTTTAAGACTAGGAATAATGCAGTTCTAGCTAGTTCTGGTGACGTATTAGACCCCATTTCAAATCCCATGTTTTCCATTCCTAGTGAAATGGTCAAATGTCCTGTTTTATACAGGACAGCCTGTGTATAATTGTTTCCCCTCTTTTTAGGGCTGTCCATTCGAAGCCGACTTTAAAGACCAAGAACCATCAAAACAAATAGTCATTAATATTTAACAGGTAGACTTCAAAATGAGCAGATACATCTATTACCCTATCAGTCTTGTATATTTTGATGAGAAGTATTGTTTTCTAAAGGTGTAGAATAGTTTTTTTAAAAAGTCAAGGTAATGGCCGCAAGGGTGTGGTCAAAGCTTCATCACATAAAAACAAGCAGATCTTTAATAACACTATTGTGTGATAAAATTTTGACATTTTTTTTTAACCATGCCATTTGGACATTCCAGTATATACTTGTAGCACCTTAAGGATCAATATATTTGTTGTGGCATCTTTTTTGACGTGAATGCTATATACCAAAGCTCTTTGGTGCTAACTAATTAACTTTAGGAAAAGACTTCTTTAGGAAAAGACTTCTTGTTGGATATGTTTACTTTTTCGCAGCAGTTTATAAACCATGCCATCCCAAGACTTACTTTGCAGCACATAAAACATACACTAAAAAGAGCTTAATCTCAAAATATTCAAACTATGCTTGTTAAAAATAACCATAATATGATCCAAGATGGTGCCGCAGAAGGCTGCCTCAGTGAAATGCTCTCTACCCTATGGCTATCATTAAGTGTTGTAACTTAGAATTGTTGATGAATGTATCTTTTCTTTTATGTACACTGAGAGCATATGCACCAAGACAAATTCCTTGTGTGTCCAATCACACTTGGCCAATAAAAAAATTCTATTCTATTCTATTCTATTCTATTCTATTCTATTCTATTCTATTCTATTCTATTCTATTCTATTTATTCTAATATTAAAATATAAATTAAAAACTAATAATTCAAATTCAATATAAGGCCATTCAAATATCGCAATTTCCCAAATGCCCATGGAACAGAACCATTTTAAAGATCTTCTTAAAATTCAGCAAGGTAGAGATCGATCTGCCAATGGGGCGAGTGATTACATAGCAAATGGGCAGCCACAGAGAAGCTTGACTCTCTGTTGGAGCAAAGAGGGGTCTGGCCACTCCTTTCTCATAACTAATGAATGAAACTGCTCACTTAGAAAGGGTTTGGATGTTTGAGATCCATGGTTTGTCCTGGAAAGGATGAAAAGGAAAACAAAATGCACAGGTACCGTATATGTGGTACCTTGATCAAAAGTAGTAACTGTGAGAGGGATCTTGGAGTTCTAGTGGACGACCATTTAGATATGAGCCAGCAGTGTGCAACAGCTGCTAAAAAAGCCAACACAGTTCTGGGCTGCATAAACAGAGGGATAGAATCAAGATCACGTGAAGTGTTAATACCATTTTATAATGCCTTGATAAAGCCACACTTGGAATATTGCATTCAGTTTTGGTCGCCACGATGTAAAAAAGATTTTGAGACTCTAGAAAGAGTGCAGAGAAGAGCAACAAAGATGATTAGGGGACTGGAGGCTAAAACATATGAAGAACGGTTGCATTAACTGGGTATGCATAGTTTAATGAAAAGAAGGACTAGGGGAGACATGATAGCAGTGTTCCAATACCTCAGAGGTTGCCACAAAGAAGAGGGAGTCAAACTATTCTCCAAAGCACCTAAAGGTAGGACAAGAAGCAATGAGTGGAAACTGATCAAGGAAAGAAGCAACTTAGAACTAAGGAGAAATTTCCTGACAGTCAGAACAATTAATGAGTGGAACAACTTGCCTGCAGAAGTTGTGAATGCTCCAACATTGGAAATGTTTAAGAAGATGTTGGATAACCATTCGTCTGAAGTGGTGTGGGGTTTCCCCCCGTTAGGGGGTTGGACTAGAAGACCTCCAATGTCCCTTCCAACTCTGTTGTTGTTGTTGCTGCTGCTGTTGTTGTTATTGTTATTATAAATAAATAAATAAATAAATAAATGTATCATCTGTTTTACTCCCTAGTTTTAAAACAATATCATCAAAGTCAATGGTTTTTTTGGTGCTAAATGATGACACACCTGACAATTATCAAAGTAGTTCCTGAGTCCTTCTGCAACCAATGATTTTAGGATTATACACTCCATCTGACAACAGCCCTGAATATAATTCTAAAGCTTCTTTATTTTTGGAAAATGCAAGATTTGAGGAAGTATAGGTACTGGCCACAATAAAAACATGTTAATGGATACTTCTAATATATGTCACCTCCTGGTCTTTGTAGCTGCTTACTGATTATCTTAATAGAAATGTGGGAGAGGAAGAGAGAGAAATAGATGAGGAATCTGATTTATGAGGTGGAAATGTTTTGTCCACATAAGAAGAAGCCAAAAAGATGGTTTTGTGCAATTGTTATTGAACACAACTCTAATCCTAACACCCATGTTTCTTCTACAGAGATTTAATTTTTTGAAAAGCAACGTCAGGGGAAATGAAAAGGGACGCCTCAAGGAAGCACAGAAAATTGAGGATTTAATGACTTTTTTTTTTTTTTTTTATAAAAAAAGTTTTATTTTTACAATCTTATCAAATAATTCATCCAATGTACAGTTATATACAATTAGTCGGGCCTGCCCAGTCACCACCCCCCTTTTTAACCTTCTTCCCTCTTCTACCTTCTTTTACTTTCCAAACCTTCCTCTCCTTCTCTTATCTACCTCCTCTCCTCCCTCCACCCTACACTCTTCTCCCTCTTCTACCCCTCTTCCTTCCTCTTCTCCTCTTTCCTACCTCCTACTCTCTTTTTCCCTCCCACCGTTCTAAAATGGCAACTGGTCAGACCCGACCCTACATTAATTATATTTATACATCTTCAATAATCCCTGTACATTAACCATCACTCCATCACTAACCTCAACCCCCAATTCCTTCCCTTACCCCCACCCCCCACCCCGACTTCCCAGAACAAAATGCAGGGTATCAAAACTAACAATCATAATCTAAAATCCTAAATTATAATCTCTAGTCTCTCCACGCTTATTCACACTCTCAATTCCCCTCTCCTTCAAAAATATATCTAATACAAATTATTTCCTAAATTTACTCATATGCTATTTGATATTTTTTTATCTGATACTTATTTTGAATATAATCAATCCACATTTTCCATTCTAAAATATATTTTTCTTGTGTATAGTCTTTCAAGTAAGCAGAGATTTTGCCATTTCTGCCAGATTTGATACTTTAAGAGTCCATTCTTCAATTGTAGGTAATTCTTCTTTCTTCCAATATTGAGCAATCAAAAGTCTTGCGGCTGTTATTAAGTTCAGAATCAATTTAGTCTCTATAGCTGTACAATCCATAATTATTCCTAGTAAAAGAACTGCGGGTAAACTTAATCTTCTTTTCAAAATATTCTGCATGATCCACCATACTTTAATCCAAAATGCTTTAACTTTTTGCAAGTCCACCATATATGATAATAAGTAGCATCTTCACAATCACATCTCCAGCATTTAGCCTGTACATTAGGATACATACATGACAATTTTTTGGGGTCTAAATGCCATCTATAAAACATCTTATAAAAATTTTCTCTCATATTTTGCGCTTGTGTAAATTTAACATTCCTCACCCAAATTCTTTCCCAAGTTTCCAACATTATTGGTTGCTGAAAATTTTGTGCCCACTTAATCATACAATCCTTAACCAAATCAGTCTCTGAATCTATTTCTACTAATACATTATACAACCTCTTAATATGCTGTTGACCTTGATCTCTCATTTGTTTTAACAAATTATCCTCAATTTGCTTAACACCTATTTTTTGATCTAATTTCCATCTAGCTTGTAGTTGTCCATATTGGAACCATGTATAATTTTTCCCTTCTTCCCCCATCTTTTCTCTAGATTTTAATTGTAATTCCCCCTTTTCCATACAAAGAAGTTCTTTATAGGTAACTACCTCCATCTTTTGATATATATTTATATTTTCTATCATGTGTCTCGGGTTTGCCCATATTGGAATCTTTCCATCTAATTTGTATTGATATTTCCTCCAAACCCTCAATAATGCATTTCTAATTATATTATTTTTAAATATTTTATCAACTTTCTTATCATATAATAAATAGGCATGCCACCCATATAACAAACCATAACCTTCTATATTCAGAACTCTTTCCTCAGTTAAATTAATCCAATCAGTAATTAATGATAAAACAACTGCTTCATAATACAATTTTAAATTAGGCATTTTAAGACCCCCCCTTTCCCTTATATCCTGCATTACTTTTAATTTTATTCTTGGTTTTTTGCCCATCCATACAAATTTACTAATCCCCTTTTGCCATTCCTGTAATTTAATATCATTCTTAAACACCGGTATCATTTGAAACAAAACAAAAACCTGGGCAAAACATTCATTTTCTAGCCGCTATTCTTCCCAGCAAAGATAGTTGTAACTTCTTCCAACTCTCCATTTCTTTCCATACCTTCTGCCACAATACCTCATAATTATTTTTGTATAATTTAACATTTGAAGCTGTAATATATATTCCTAAATATTTAACCTTTTTAACGATTTCAAAACCTGAAGTTCTTTCTAACTCTTCTTTTTGTTGTATATTCATATTTTTAGTTATCATCTTTGTCTTTTGCTGATTCACCTTAAATCCAGATACTTTACCATACTGACCAATTATATCTTTTAAACCAGTTACTGAGTATATTGGTTGAGATACAGTAACAACCAGGTCATCTGCAAAAGCTCTTAATCTATAATCTTGATGTTTAACTCTAATTCCCTTTATTCGATCAGAACCACGTATGTTATTCAGAAGAATTTCTAAAGTTAAAATAAAAAGTAATGGGGACAAGGGACATCCCTGTCTCGTCCCTTTCTCAATTTTAAAAGTTTCTGTTAACCCACCATTTACTATTATTTGTGCTGTTTGCTTCTGATATATTGCTTTAATTGCACGAATAAAATAATCCCCAAATTGCATTTTTTCTATTACTTTAAACAAAAACTGCCAATCCAATCTATCAAAAGCTTTTTCAGCATCCAAAAAAAGGAATGCCGCTGATACTTGGTTGTTTCGTTCCAAATATTCAAGTAAATTTACGATTTGCCTCACATTATATCTCATCTGCCTACCCTTAATAAATCCTGACTGATCATTATGAATTATTTGATTCATCACTGGCATTAATCTATTAGCCAATATCTTGGTAAATATCTTGTAATCAGTATTTAAAAGTGATATAGGCCTATAATTCTCTGCTTTAATACCATCTCGATCTTCCTTCGGTATTAACGAAATAAAGGCTGTCCTCCATGAAGGGGGAACATCTCCTCCCATTTGAATTTTATTAAATAACTCTTTAAGTGGTTCAACCATCTCATTTTGTAAATTTTTATAATAAACAGCTGTTAAACCATCTGTTCCTGGTGCTTTACCGATTTTAAGTTGTTTAATTGCTAAGAAAATTTCCTCTGAAGTAATTAATTGATTCAATTCTTCTCTTTGATTTTCTGTAAGCTCACAAATATTTTGTTGTTGTAAATATCTTTCTATCTTTCCTCTCATATAAGCCTTACTGGAGTCCCAAATCATCTCTATAGATGTCTCTTTTTTCATATTCATAATAAAAAATTCTTTCATTTGTTTTTTACATTCATTTACATTTTGTTCATATTTAAACAAATTCTCATTCAACCTCCATGATCTCCTAGCCTCCTTTTCCCGATCAAATTCAATCCAAACTGGACTATGATCAGATAAAGTTCTTGAACAAATCTTCGTCTTCTTCACTCTAGAATACAAATCATTAGTAATCAAAATAAAATCAATCCTCGAAAATGATTGGTGCCTATCAGAAAAGAAGGTAAAATCCCTCTCTTCTGTATTATGTTCTCTCCAAATATCTCTTAATTCCAAGTTCTCCATCATTTCAAAAAAAAAGAGCAGAAAGAGCAGATATCAGAAATTCAAGTGGGAAATAAAGAAGTTAAGGAAGGATTTGTAATTGCAGTACAAAGTTTGGCAAATAATGTGATTTTATTGGAAGGGGAGGTTGAAGAAATTAAGCAACATAATTCAAAATTAGATAATAAAATGGCTGAATTTCAAAGTAAAATGGAAAAAACAGATGATGAAATAGTTTTGATACAATACAGAAATATGGAATTTGCTCTAAGAATTCGTGGTCTGAAAGAGAATAAAGAAGAGGATTTAAGGGAAATTTTTTCTGAAGTATTTGCTGAGATATTAGCAGCTCGTCCAGCAGATGTGGCTTATCAAATTGATAAAATATATCGTGTGAATTCTTGGATAGCAAGGCAAAAAAAGTTGCCAAGGGATGTTGTTATTTATTTTACAAATAGAACAGTGAGAAATCAGATTTTGCAAGCCTCATATAAGGGGGAGAAGATTCAGATTGCTGGTCAGGATATTTTAATATTAAAGGAAATTCCACCAAAAATGTTAAGGGCTAGAAAGGAATTTGCTTTCCTGGTGAATGAACTTAAAAAACGTCAGATTGAATATAGATGGGATATTCCAACTGGTATAATAGTATATTATGCAGGGAAAGTACATCGTCTCAATACAGTTGGAAAAGCGAGAGAATTTTATGTTGAGGCATTAAAAGTTGGAAGTCTTTCTCCACTGGATGTTAGAAGAAAGGAGACTGAAGTGAAGGAAAGAGAAGTGAAGCAGGTTCAAGAACAGATTGCGATGGAAGAAGATTTATTACAAGTGTTGGAAATACCTATGACGGGTCCAGATTCAAAAGAACAAAGGCTGACAAGAGCTGCTGCTAAACGCAAGGAACAAGAGATGAAGGCACAACAACAACTGGCAACTACTACAATGGAAACAGTGGGAGGAGCAAGGCCTAAAGCAAAATGTGATTTGCGGCTAGTGTTCCAAAAGTTTCCTTTGGCCGATAATGGCAATTAAACTATTATCTTGGAATGTTAATGGTTTGAATTCACCGCAGAAGAGAAGGAAAGTATTTTATTATTTGAAACAATTTAAAAATGACATTACTTGTTTACAAGAAACACATATTAGATCTTTAGACCAGAAATATTTGATAAATTCAAAACTGGGAGTACATTTTGTTGCCTCCTCTTTGGAGAAAAAAAATGGTTTAGTTATATATATAAAGAAGGATATATCAGCAAAATTAATTGAGGTGGATAAGCAAGGAAGATACATTGCTATTGAACTCTTGTTGGAGGGAAAGAAGACATTATTAATAGGAGTTTATGCTCCGAATCAACAACAAGAAAAAATTTTCAAGTTTTTACATAAAAGAATAGTATTTTGGGATTATAAATCATATATATTAATGGGTGATTGGAATGGTGTGTTGGATACTCAAAAAGACAAAAAAAGCTTAAGGAAGATATCAAGCCGGGCGAAATTACCAAAGATTTAATGACTTATTGATGTTCACTCAACCCCCTGTTCACAGCCAAGATTAAAGACTAGGAATAACTTCCTGTACAAATTCTGGTCAAAGTCTACCTACCCACCCTCATCACAAAAGAATGTAAGATTTACATGGTTTATGCATAAATAGCATTGAAGAAAGAATAGTTACCAGATCTCTACACAGACTTTCAGGAAAAAGAAGAAAAAAAATACATTTTAGAATGTTGAAACAGTTGTGGATTGAGAGCCAGTAAGACAGTAGTTAGATTATGAGCAGACACATCTAGTGTTTTGTCTATATTTAGTCATGGAAGCTTATTGGGGTACTTTGAACCAGATGCTATTTTTCAGCCCAGCCAATAAAGGAATCCAGTACTACAGGATCTCCCATAGGTGATTACCCAGCCTTTGTTGAAACACCTCCAGTGAAAGGGAATTCTATTTCGTTTCTAAGGCAGATCTTATTATTGTGTGTGTGCCAGGGGTGGGTTTCACTTACCTTTGCTACCAGTTCACTCATGCACGCATGGGCAGACTCTATTTGATGACGTCCGGGTGGGTGGGTGGAGCCTCCCGCCACTGCTACTGGTTCGCCTGAACCGGGGTGAACTGTTAGCAACCCACCACTGGTGTGTGTGTATGTATGTAATAATTTGCCTCTAAGAAATTGAGTTCTGTTAGTTCTTTCTGTTATGTTCTTTTCATATATTGTTCTTATATAGACAATGTTTTCAGTTGATCAAAAAGAAGTCTAAATTTACTTCCTTTATTTGATTTTATTTTTATTTTTTATTTTATGTTATTATTTTTATTATTATTTTCTTTTTTTGTTTAAAAAAGTTTTATTTTAACATTCTTATCCAATAAAATATCCAATAACATATTTAATGTACCATCATATACAATTATTTTCTTTACTATATTTTAATGTTCTCAAATGTATTTATCTGAAATAAAATAAATGCATTTTAACATTTTCAAAAACATTCTAAAGGTCATATCCTTGGTCAAATTTTCTACACTTTGGACAGGGGATAGCTTTTGGCATGGGCTATCATCCTGCTTTGGTGCTCCTGGAGTGAAAATAAGGTAGTAGCAACTTGTGACAATTTGCATTCAACTATGGCTTCCCACTGACTGTTCATGTATCTACATAGATACCCAAACAAATATTGGTGTTAGCTGGATACCTGCTAAGGAAAGCTGGAAGTAGAATATAATTTAGTTTCTCATTGGAAAAGTTCCTGTAGGAGGTATAGTGTTTATTATGTTGGCATTAAAACTAGAATCTTAAAAAATGTCTTTACTTGGAATCCGCTTCTGGACTTTGTGCTTGAGCTGGAAAAAAATGAAACTTTGATTTTGGGTTTTACCGATTACATAGATTTGTTGATCTAGAAATGGCTAATTTATACTATTATGTAAAAAATAAAAAGTTGAGGTTTGATGTTATTATCTTATTCTACTGCACTAAAGGAAGTCAGAAATCAACACCTTTTCTTTCTTTTTCCCTTCTTTTCTACATTTTTCCTTTCTCTTTTCCCTCTCCTAATTTTCCTTTGTTTTCATATTTTATATCATAAACTAATAAAAAAGACAATTTATGTTAAAAACTGTCTTAAAGATTATTACAGAGAAGTGGAATGGAGTGATGCCTGGCAATTAGATTGCTTTGGCTATTGAAGACGTACAATTTTAATAAACTTCAATATGGGGTGGCAAATGTGAGCCGTCTTGGTCAATGTTTATAATGCCGAATGCTTGTTAGTTAGAGTGTAGCCTTAATGTCATGGAGGGAATGGAGACACAAGCCAGAGAAACACACCAAAGATGAGGAGGAGGATACACCATGGGTTTTGTCTACCCAGTGCAGATAGTTCTAGTCAAGGTTGAAGATGATGAAAGTGCTATGGTTTTACCAGTAGAAAAGAGTCAGCCTGATTCACAGAGAAAAATACCCATCACTGTCTACCACTTCTTCCTTAACTTTCAATTAGCAAGTAGGTTAAGGCCTAGAAGTAAAGAATTGTACCTAGTGGATTAAGTAAACATTATAAAATGCATACAAATCCAGATAGAATTGCGCTATATAACATTAGTCCCTTATGTTGTATTATATTAACTAGAGTAGATGCATCACATGCTGGCCATGCCATTCCCAGTTTAGCAAAGGGGGAAAAAGTGCCCATACATCACATGACGCTGCCATGATGACATAAGTTTGACACCCCTGAAATGGGGGGGGGGAAGTTCAGTCACTTTTCAGTCTAGCATCACAAATAGCTATACCTTATCTTGAAATGGGAATAAGGAAGTGGGATACTTTGGTAGTTGCAGCTGTAAGTAACTTCCTTGTTCTGCTAAGAAATGTAGTTTGGAGATCAAAAGTAGATGCTGAGGAATTTTTTACTGCATTTCTATCAATTCCTCAGAACTGATAAAAGCTGGTCCCATTCCTTCCTGAAATTTTGATTTGTTCTATCAAATCAAAATGTTGAACGTTGTAGCTAACCCAACATTCTGATGGAAAGTGTCAGGCTGGGTTTCTTTATAAGGAGGAAGAGGAAGACCAACGTTTAGTAACTTATACTAACATTGATATAGCCAAGTATCTATTATGGTTACCTTTGCAAAATCATCCCAAAAGTTGGCTTACGAATGCATCTGATAAATGTATATTTGTAAGTGTTTTTATAGCAAGAAGTTCAGATATGAGATCTCTCCCCCTTGCTATCTGATAGTGAAAAGATAAATGTAAATCTGCTACTTTTGCCCTTTAGACCAACACTGAGGCAGAATAAAAAGGAATGGATTTTTACCGAATATTGAAGTTAGTGTCCATATGTCCATTGTACTGAGTTTTTAATCCCCTTTGAACCTTCCAACATATTTATTTATTTATTTGATCTGCCCACCTCACCTGAAGGTGATTCTCCTTGACATTTGACGTCTCCTAAGTATACTGATAAGGGACGTGATGGCTCAGTGGCTAAGATGCTGAGCTTGTTGATTGAAAGGTCAGCAGTTCAGCAGTTCGAATCCCTACTGCTGCGTAATGGAGTGAGCTCCCGTTACTTTTCCCAGCTTCTGTCAACCTAGCAGTTCAAAAGCATGTAAAAAATGCAAGTACAAAAATAGGGACCACCTTTGGTGGGAAGGTAACAGCATTCTGTGCGCCTTTGGTGCTTAGTCACGCCAGCCACATGACCATGGAGACAGCGCTGGCTCTTCGGCTTTGAAACAGAGATGAGCATCGCCCCCTAGAGTCGGGAATGACTAGCACATATGTGTGAGGGAAACCTTTACCTTCAACTTTAAGTATACTGATACCTCTCTCTTGTTTCTTTGTGACCTTATTTTGGTAACAATCCTGTTGGCACGTATTAGCTGTATTTGTTACCAGAAGGATTATCTGAAATAATATTTTTTTAAAAACTTTTTTCCTGTGTATTCCTGTATGGGATACACTGGGCTCAAAACTGCTCAGAAGCTTTGTAGGCTGAGTTTTGTAGTGACAAGTTTCCCTAGTCCAGCTTTAATTATAATACCACCCCAAGTGTCGTAGAGATCCTCTGGCAGATTCTGAATGGTGCACACATTTCCAAGAAATCTGCTGTTGTCATCTTACTTCTCTAGTTTGTTTGCTTGCTCTTTGACTTTAGAGACATTTTCGAGAGAACCAGCTAACACAACTTCCACATAACCAGAATTCTCAGCTGAATGTATAACAGCAGTGCATCGTTACAGGGCTGGTTGTCCATTTGAAAGACTGTCACAAGTGGTGCCATGCTCCAAAATGCATTTTGCAGGTGTCAGAAGTGGTTTTCCATGCTCTTTTTTCTTCCTTGTTATACCCGTCCTTTCTGGCTATGTCTCTTGGATGACTGTGAGTGCTGATGTGTAAATGATTTATAGGAGAATGTATGATTCTGTAAATAACCCAGGTAGTTTGTAGAAGGATAAAAAACAGAGAGAAGGGAAAAAAATAGTCTCATGTAAGGAAACCACCGGAAAGAGGTAATAGTGGCTAAGGTTGTGACCTGTGAACCTTGCCGTTAATGTAATGTGATATTGGGCAATGCAGATGGGGGAGGAAGAAGAAGTCTGGTGTGTGGACCACAAATCACAGGTTGTGATGACAAGGGAAGGCTTAATAAAAGCTAGCCTACCCTTCACTCTCCAATGACACTAGAGCAGGGTGGAAGATTTATTGTCTCAAAGGCTGCTTTCTTTGAAATGATTTCCATTTATCAGTGGAGATGTACTGGTAGAGTGATCAATTCTTTCTATGAGTTTAGCATGTGGAATGCCTTGAAGGCACTTTACCAGTGAAACAGCAGAAGTTGTGGGTGCCTCATCACTGGAGGCTTTTAAGAAGAGGTTGGACAGCCAGTTGTCTGAAATGATATAGGGTCTCCTGCTCGAGCAGGGGGTTGGACTAGAAGACCTCCAAGGTCTCTTCCAACTCTGTTGTACTATGTTCTGTGAGGTGTGTGTGTGGGGGGAGAAGGAAAAACAGGTTTCTTGTGTTTGCTGAAACTATTGAAGAAAAGAGGGTCTTGTGAAAACTTCTGTTCAAAGTATAATTGGAAAATTCAGTCAAAATGGGTTGCTGCCAACAACAAGAGGTCCCTGTCAGGGTTTATAATTTCTCTCCAATGTATAATATAATTTAAATGAAATATCCAGCTGCTACAATAATTCCTCTCTTGCCAACTTCCAGGTAATAATATTGTATTGTGATCTATAAAGGAAAGATTTTGAGTCTGCAATCTTCTTGGTGTTTGAATGTTGCCTCTCTATTTTTTTAAATGTCCGGACTGATGGAGGCGTAAAGTTAGGTGGCATGGATATTTCCAGCCCCCAAATTCAAGATGTTAGTTTTGACATATAAAATAACACAGTCTGAGGCTGATGTTCCTTAGGATTCAAATCTCCCACATGAATCCCTCCTCCAAAATGCTTTATGTTCTCTTGAAAATTACTTGCTCAAGAAACAATCCATCAGAAATGGGACCTTTTTTTTTAGTAATTATGTCAGGTCTCTGGAAAACTCTCCTCATTCTTCTGAGAAATTAAATCTGCTGGTGCCTTTCCCTCAGTTCAATCGTGTTTGATACAAGTCCGTGCAGTTTTCTTGGCAAGTTTTCAGAAGTGATTTGCCATTGCCTCCTTCTTAGGGCTGAGAGAGTGACTTAGATCAAGGTCACCGAAATGAATTGTGCCTGAGGTGGGGCTATGCTGGCTGGGGAATTCTGGGAGTTGAAGTCCAGAGACCTTAAAGTTCATCAGGTTGAAAAACACTGGGCTATGTTGACAAAAGTTCAATAATATCACTTCTGGCTAACAAATTTTATGAAAACGCATACCATATCTTTTAATAAAATGTTAGAACAACAATATACATTATGTTTTTTAATGAAGACTGCTAAAAACCCTTAAGGCACTCTCTCAAATCTTATCATGGCACACCTGGTCTGTTATCCAACATCAAGGGAATAAATCTTCAAATGTGCCTACTCCTCTTCTGTGGCAATGAGTTAATTATCATCTGTGTCACTTTCATATTTCAATGTGATTGCCAGTTGCCTCACGAGGAAGTTGATGATAGGCTACACCCAGGAATGTCCCAAAAACAGTTTAGGTTGAAATGCCCAGGCCAAATGGCAATTTGAGAGTCATCAATGCCATGGACAGCTCTGCTTTCACTTTTATGTACTTGCTTATTTATTATGTACTGTATTTCTATTTCTGGTCTACTGATTCCGGCCAACGAAGCATGCAGTATATAAACACAACAATAAAATAATCTGAGAATTGCAGAGAACTACACGTAAAGAAAAAAAGTCAGTAAATGATTATAGCAGGGTAAAAGAAAGAAATAGGTTTCCAAATCAGAACAGATAGTTGGAGCCCTAGAGAGCAGAAGAAATAAGAAGTGTTCCCTAAAAGCTACTACAGTGTGTTGAATTAAGTAAAATAAAGTTAATTATTAAAACCATCCAATCCAGACAAAATAAATAAATTCAGAGATTAAAGTGACCTGACTGTGCTTTTGCCACCAAGACTGGTCCTTATTTTCATTCTTGTATTGGGAACAGGCAGCGTACAAGGCAAGAATTGAAAGCTGAAGGTGTATAGGGAGTGGGGGGTGGTTGAAAAAAAGATTTAAAAAGGCTTGGTGATATTATTATTATTATTATTATTATTATTATTATTATTATTATTATTATTATTATTATTATTATTATTATTTTATTATTTATTATTTATTATTTATTAAAGTTATATGCCACCAGACTCTCATTGACTCTGGGTGGTTTAGAAATGATTTTAAACCATGAAACAAGTCAACAAAAGCAAAAGAAATAAAAAAAGGGTAGAGATGATAGAATAAGCAACTGGGTAGAAATGAAAGAGCCTAGGTTAAAAAGAGGTTTCAGTCAACCTATTTTCATCCTTCATATAGTTGTTCAGCCTGAATTAAGAGCCTTCTGAACTAGTGGAAGTTTCTGAGTAGTCTTTAAGGGCATGCCAATGTAGAGTGTATGCAGTAGTCAAAGTGATAAGGGCAGGAATGGTTATCTCAAGCTTCACCCGCTCTCCCAAACCTAAAAAGATGGTATAATTTCTGTACCAGAGGAAGTTACATAGGAGCTACGTTCCCACAAATTCCAGGAAAGTCCATCAGTGCCCTGATGATGTTACCTAGTTGGGTAATGAAACATCTGCATGAAAAGTGTTTTTTCTCCAGTGAGACCAGTCTATCAGGGCAACCTGGTCTACCCAAATATGAGACGGAGCATACTGTGAAAGCAGTAGATTGCTCTCACCTGAAAAAACACTTAATCTCTCCCCTAGTATAGTCGACAAAGCGAGGAGAGCCCATGGCTTACTGTAGAGGTTAATACATCTATCTAATATGCAAATTAGCCTGGGTTTGAATCCCACAGGGGTATGTTGAGAGTTACCATATTTTTCGGAGTATAAGACACACTTTTTTCTCTCCTAAAAGAGGCTGACAATTTGGATGCGCCTTATATTCTGAATGTAACCCTGCCCACCCACCGGCCCCCATCCTTCAGCATCTGCACATCCTTTTCCTGGCTGCAGAAATTGCCACCAACAATGGCTTGTGTTTTTGGGCTCCACAGATTGTGTTTTCAGCCTCCAAATGCTCCATTTGAGAGCCCTTCAAGGCTGCGGGGATCGCCAAAACACATTGCCACTGATTGCTGCCTGAAAATGCGACGCCCAAAATGGCTACCCGGAACAGCTGCTGCCTTCTCTTACCCCTTCCACACTTCACCTGCTTTAGTCACTGGAGCTCCCTCCGACAATCAGCTGTGCTTTTGAAGCTGTTTTTTAGCCCCAATGTGGCGCTTGTGAGCAAAGCTATCTTCCGTGCTTTGCCTGTTTTTCTAATTGCTGCTCCTTCTGACGATCAGCTGTGCTTTCGAAGCTGTTTTTTAGCCCCAATCAGCCCCAACCTCAAAACCAGCAAGCAAACTAATGTGCTGAAGCTGACCAGACTAAGGACGCCAGCCAGATGAATACCTGGTAGGCAGATTTTTTTTTTTCCTATTTTCCTCCCCAAAAACTAAGGTGCGTCTTATACTCCGGTGCATCTTATACTCCGAAAAATACAGTAAATCGCTTGAAATAGATCTATACTAGTCACCCTTTATTTCTTTGTTGGTAAATATAAATTCAATACATCTGCAAGAAAACCACCAAGTTCAGAGAGCACCAAAGACCCACAACTCAACCCTGAGTTACAAATATTCTCTTCTATGGGTACATTCCACTACCTTACACCTGTTTATTTCTTTTTGGCCAATTAAGGTCATAGGCTCATTAAAAGGCCTAGAAAAGTAGGGGGGAAAGAAGTCATCTGCTTGCAGTTTCCTGCTCCAACCCATGCAACAAGACAGCTCAGTGGCATGATAGTAGTACAGATAGTGTTGAGTAATTTCTGTAAAGCATTTGCAACTTGTTCAAGTAAGGAAAAGTACTTTGACATATGCCAGCAGGGGGAATTTGCTACAAGTTACAAGCTGCTTACCAACAAGGTTTTGTGCAAGAATGTCTTAGTCAGCATTACACATTTTGCACAGCTGGCTGCGTGCATTGCCAGAGGGTGGGGGAAGGGAGTTTCCTTTCCTCACCAGCATCCTGTCCAAGCCACTGAAAGAGATAGAATATTTGGACAAGATGACCATTATCCAATTCCGGAATGGGAACTGCTATAGGCATAGCAGAGCCAGCAGGTTAAAACATCTAGTAACGTTTGTGTGCTAACAACATCCAAAAGCAATACTGAAGATGGCCTTTCGTGCCAAGTCTGTTTTGCTCAGGTGGGTCCTCATCTTCTTTCAGCCTTTATTGTTCACAACAACAACAACCATTGAATTATAATGAAAGAAAGCCAGTAGATGCTAGAAATGAAGATGCTTCACAGACCACTAAGGTTGTCCTGTTGTGAAGGATCAATTTCAATATTTGATACCTTCAGGCACTTTCATCATGTAAGATCCATTGCTGATGCTGGTCCTGAAGCTCTAAGCTAGAAGAACCTAAAATGGAGATTTGTCTATGGAGATTCTCAGTCATCCAGATCAGGGGTTTCCAACCTTGGTCCCTTTAAGACTTGTGGACTTCAGCTTCTTCCAGATCATGGTTGTCCCAAAGGTGCTTTTTCAAGAGGCAACTGAACTTTCTGGTTTTTCCTTGAAGATGCTTCACTTCTCATCAGAGTTGAAGAAGCTTCTTGGATGAGAAGCGAAATGTCCTCAAAGAAAAATCAGAAAGTCCCGTTGCCTCTTGAAAAAGCACCTTTGGGATAAAATGGAGATTATTGTAGCTCTGAGTCAGAAAAGATGACTTCTTTGTAGGTAGACCAGATCAGGAAGGGGTTTTCCCCGCTGCCTTGAAAGAGGCGGTGGTGAGACCCCTCCTCAAGAAGCCTTCCCTGGACCCAGCTATTTTGGGAAATTATCGTCCAGTCTCCAACCTTCACTTTGTGGCGAAGGTTGTAGAGAGTGTGGTTGCTTGGCAGCTTCCCCAGTACCTGGATGAAGCCATCTATCTAGACCCGTTCCAGTCCGGCTTCCAGTCCGGACATAGTACGGAGACAGCTTTGGTCGCGTTGGTAGATGACCTCTGGAGGGCCAGGGATAGGGGTGGCTCCTCTGCCCTGGTCCTATTAGATCTCTCAGCGGCCTTTGATACCATCGACCATGGTATCTTGCTGCACTGGTTGGAGAGCTTGGGAGTGGGAGGCATCGTTTATCGGTGGTTCTCCTCCTATCTCTCCGACCGGTCGCAGACAGTGTTGACAGGGGGGCAGAGGTCGACCGCGAGGCGCCTTACTTGTGGGGTGCCTCAGGGGTCAATTCTCTCGCCCCTCCTGTTCAACATCTACATGAAGCCGCTGGGTGAGGTCATTAGTGGTTTCGGGGTGAGTTACTATCTGTATGCTGACGATACGCAGCTGTACTTCTCCACCCCGGACCACCCCAACAAAGCTGTCGAAGTGCTATCCCGGTGTCTGGAAGCTGTACGGGTCTGGATGGGGAGAAACAGACTCAAGCTCAATCCCTCCAAGACGGAGTGGCTGTGGATGCCGGCACCCCGGTAGAGTCAGCTGCAGCTGCAGCTGACTGTGGGGGGCGAGTTATTGGCCCCAATGGAAAGGGTGCGCAACTTGGGCGTCCTCTTGGATGGGCGGCTGTCGTTTGACGATCACTTGGCGGCCGTCTCCAAGAGGGCTTTTTACCAAGTATACTTGGTTCGCCAGTTGCGCCCCTTCCTTGACCGGGATGCCTTATGCACGGTCACTCATGCTCTTGTCACTTCCCGTTTGGATTATTGCAATGCTCTCTACATGGGGCTGCCCTTGAAGTGCACCCTGAGGCTGCAGCTAGTCCAAAATGCAGCTGCGCGGGTAATAGTGGGAGCAACCCGTTGCTCCCATGTAACACCAATCCTACGCAGTTTGCACTGGTTTCCTGTGGTCTTTCGGGTGCGCTTTAAGATTTTGGTTACCACCTTTAAAGCGCTCCATGGCTTAGGGCCCGGGTACTTACGAGACCGCCTGCTGTTACCCTATGCCTGCTACCGACCCGTACGCTCTCACAGAGAGGGCCTTCTCAGGGTGCCGTCCGCCAGACAATGTCGGCTGGCGGCCCCCAGGGGCAGGGCCTTCTCTGTGGGAGCTCCTACGCTTTGGAACGAGCTTCCCCCTGGTTTACGTCAAGTGCCTGATCTTCAGACTTTTCGCCGTGAGCTGAAAACGCATCTATTTATTCAAGCGGGACTGGCCTAATTAAATTTTAATCTGGGGTTATTTATATTTTTTAGGGTTTTTAAACTATTTTAAATGTTTTAAATGTTTTAAATTTTTGGCCATTTTGTAATATGCTTTGTTTTAGTCTTGTTTTAATGTATATATTGCGCTTTTTATTTGGCTGTACACCGCCCTGAGTCCTTCGGGAGAAGGGCGGTATAAAAATTGAAGAAAGAAAGAAAGAAAGAAAGAAAGAAAGAAAGAAAGAAAGAAAGAAAGAAAGAAAGAAAGAAAGAAAGAAAGAAAGAAAACACATTCCACTGAATGACTAAATTCTACTTTATGGAGACAGGCAATAGGAAAGAACCTTGTACATCTGATTGTGTTTTGCCTCTCATTTTACTGAATCAGGAAGAAGTCCTCTTCTTCTTAATACTATCTGCCATCCCAGAACTGAAGGAATGTTTCTGTGCTGTTGGTTTACTGAATATTTGCTATAAGGTTGTCTACCCTGCCCTCTACATAGAATAACCTTTCTGGAAAGAACAGCACCAATAAAAAAAAAAGACTGAGCCTGCAAGAGGGCAGCCAGGTCAAACTTCTCTGAAGCTGCTGCTAGGGAAGACCAGTGTAAGATCAGAATATTCTGCAGAAGCCGAAGGGTACAGGGGCGGGGGGAGAAGAGGCAGGGGGGTAGCAGTGGCAGCCCTCTTAGTTCAGCTCTCCAGTACAGTCCTAGTTTTGCATGTGGCCTCTTGGGAAAGTTAATTGCCTGCCCCTGTTTCAAAAGTTGGAAATCAGGACCGAAAAAGCTATCTTCCTGGGCCCTGCCAGGTGACTTTCTCTAGTAAATGAGACCTAAACATGCCTCTCCTGCTGTATTGGATGGGACAGGTAGATATATCTGGGGAAAGAAGGTCCCTCAATCTATTGCAATACAGAACAGTCAATCTGGTCATATTAGCAATTTCATTTATATCATCCCAGAATGAGATAATAATAGGACAAGCCCAAAATATATGAGCTATTGTTCGAATAGAATAGAATAGAATAGAATAGAATAGAATAGAATAGAATAGAATAGAATAGAATAGAATAGAATAGAATAGAATTTTTTATTGGCCAAGTGTGATTGGATACACAAGGAATTTGTCTTGGTGCATATGCTCTCAGTGTACATAAAAGAAAAGATATGATCAGCAAGAATCATAAGGTACAACACTTAATGATAGCCATAGGGTACAAATAAGCAATCAGGAAACAATATCAATATCAATATAAATCGTAAGGTTACAAGCAACAAAGTTACAGTCATACAGTCATAAGTGGAAGGAGATGGTAATGGGAACAATGAGAAGATTAATAGTAGTGGAGATTTAGTAAATAGTTTGACAGTGTTGAGGGAATTATTTGTTTAGCAGAGTGATGGCGTTTGGGAAGAAACTGTTCTTGTGTCTAGTTGTTTTGGTGTGTAGTGCTCTGTAGTGTTGTTGTGAGGGTAAGAGTTGAAACAGTTTATGTCCAGGATGCGAAGGGTCTGTAAATATTTTCACAGCCATCTTTTTGACTCATACCGTATACAGGTCCTCAATGGAAAGCAGGTTGGTAGCAATTGTTTTTTCTGCAGTTCTATTGCAGCAATAAGATGATTGTAACCAAACATCTATCCACTGAAGAAGAAGCGATCTGGATCAAACATATCAAATCATAAGGACCTAAATTGAATCAACAGTTTGAAAAAATACTCTAGGGTTAAACTTTCTTTCTTTTTTTTTAATTCTGTGAACATTTAAGAAACACTGCCATTGAACTGAGCTGATCTAAAGTAATAATGTTGTAAGGGACCCAGTCACCCCGTAAACAGGGGATTTAAACTGGTATTATCTCACCGTGTAAACTTTTCATGGGTAAACATGTCAATTTATATTGACATCTCAACAATTAGTTGATTTAAATAAAGTATCATTAGACTTGGAATTTACTACATTGTGTTCTTTCTTAAGAACAAATTATTCACTAGAACACAGGTATGTGGACAGAGGAAACAGGAGCCACATCAAACTCCTTTTGCAAAAAGATTAGAAAGCAGGAGAAAATCTATTTAATTACATCACGTGCATAGCCATTTGAACCTAAGGCTATTTGTTATCCTTAAATGGATAAAATAAACCAGCATAGTTTAAGCAAAGCCAGCAACTACGGTGCTATTGGCTCGCAGAAAGGGGTAACCTTTTAATCACCTTTTGCTTCTTTTATTTTAACAAAAGGGCCTTAAACAAAAAGGATTGAGCAATTTAACATATAACTTACATTTTTGAAAACTGCCACCACCATTATGTCTTACAGACAAACTGTGTTTCTAGGAAAAGATTAATCTAAAGGGAAAGGTTTACTAAAAAAAAAAATCCATTATTTGAATCCCGGTTACTCATTAGCATTTTTTTAAAAAATGCTAATGAGCTTTTTTTTAACATACATGCTCTAACTTATAACATAGCATGTTATAAGTTAGAGCAGACAGAAGACCAGTTTCCGAATGAGCATCTGGGATAGTGCACAATTAGAAACCCCCTCCATCAATTAGTCTGAACAACCAAACCCCCTTCCTTTTTATTTTTGCAAGTATAGAATTAAAGTTGCAAAGATGCCAGTGGATAACAGTAGGCTAGTAGCCATATAATCAAGCCCTAAGTAACTGACATTAGCAAGGAAGCATGACGTCTTCTTTAAGAGACTTTAAAGGATGACATACAGAGTCTTGAAAACAGGAAGATTAAATTCCCAACCTGAGTTATAATGAGTCTCGAACAGTCCCTGCTCAAACCCATTCTTCTCATGTTTCTTACAATGTGTAGCCTCTTCTCAGATAAACGCAATTGCTCGTCTTCCTCTTTTCCACAGTCTCTCACACATAGGAAACATTTGCTTGCTACCAGTAAACCTCATATCTAACACTGTCACTGTGGGTTCCAGAAACCCAAACTCATTTGCCAAAATTTGGGTGCAGATATATTGAAAAATCTTCAAGCGGGGTGGGGTGTAGGAAGGAGATGGTAATGGGAACAATGAGAAGATTAATAGTAGTGGAGATTTAGTAAATAGTTTGACAGTGTTGAGGGAATTATTTGTTTAGCAGAGTGATGGCGTTTGGGAAGAAACTGTTCTTGTGTCTAGTTGTTTTGGTGTGTAGTGCTCTGTAGTGTTGTTGTGAGGGTAAGAGTTGAAACAGTTTATGTCCAGGATGCGAAGGGTCTGTAAATATTTTCACAGCCATCTTTTTGACTCATACCGTATACAGGTCCTCAATGGAAAGCAGGTTGGTAGCAATTGTTTTTTCTGCAGTTCTATTGCAGCAATAAGATGATTGTAACCAAACATCTATCCACTGAAGAAGAAGCGATCTGGATCAAACATATCAAATCATAAGGACCTAAATTGAATCAACAGTTTGAAAAAATACTCTAGGGTTAAACTTTCTTTCTTTTTTTTTAATTCTGTGAACATTTAAGAAACACTGCCATTGAACTGAGCTGATCTAAAGTAATAATGTTGTAAGGGACCCAGTCACCCCGTAAACAGGGGATTTAAACTGGTATTATCTCACCGTAAACTTTTCATGGGTAAACATGTCAATTTATATTGACATCTCAACAATTAGTTGATTTAAATAAAGTATCATTAGACTTGGAATTTACTACATTGTGTTCTTTCTTAAGAACAAATTATTCACTAGAACACAGGTATGTGGACAGAGGAAACAGGAGCCACATCAAACTCCTTTTGCAAAAAGATTAGAAAGCAGGAGAAAATCTATTTAATTACATCACGTGCATAGCCATTTGAACCTAAGGCTATTTGTTATCCTTAAATGGATAAAATAAACCAGCATAGTTTAAGCAAAGCCAGCAACTACGGTGCTATTGGCTCGCAGAAAGGGGTAACCTTTTAATCACCTTTTGCTTCTTTTATTTTAACAAAAGGGCCTTAAACAAAAAGGATTGAGCAATTTAACATATAACTTACATTTTTGAAAACTGCCACCACCATTATGTCTTACAGACAAACTGTGTTTCTAGGAAAAGATTAATCTAAAGGGAAAGGTTTACTAAAAAAAAAAATCCATTATTTGAATCCCGGTTACTCATTAGCATTTTTTTAAAAAATGCTAATGAGCTTTTTTTTAACATACATGCTCTAACTTATAACATAGCATGTTATAAGTTAGAGCAGACAGAAGACCAGTTTCCGAATGAGCATCTGGGATAGTGCACAATTAGAAACCCCCTCCATCAATTAGTCTGAACAACCAAACCCCCTTCCTTTTTATTTTTGCAAGTATAGAATTAAAGTTGCAAAGATGCCAGTGGATAACAGTAGGCTAGTAGCCATATAATCAAGCCCTAAGTAACTGACATTAGCAAGGAAGCATGACGTCTTCTTTAAGAGACTTTAAAGGATGACATACAGAGTCTTGAAAACAGGAAGATTAAATTCCCAACCTGAGTTATAATGAGTCTCGAACAGTCCCTGCTCAAACCCATTCTTCTCATGTTTCTTACAATGTGTAGCCTCTTCTCAGATAAACGCAATTGCTCGTCTTCCTCTTTTCCACAGTCTCTCACACATAGGAAACATTTGCTTGCTACCAGTAAACCTCATATCTAACACTGTCACTGTGGGTTCCAGAAACCCAAACTCATTTGCCAAAATTTGGGTGCAGATATATTGAAAAATCTTCAAGCGGGGTGGGGTGTAGGAAGGAGCAAACACACATTTTCATCAGAGGAAGAATCCTTTGCTTTCCAGTAGGTGTAAGAGCTAAAAATACAGTAAAAACCACATGAAATACCCAAAGGCATTTGTGGTTCCTTTCCTGACCAGAAAAAAATGTGTGTGTTTTACCACACCTTGATTACATGTGACAGGACTATCAGATCCAGATATACTGGCCCAAAAAGGGACTAAGCCTTTTGGGTTGGCTGGATTCCACCTCCTTTGCCCATTAACTTAACAATATTACATCAAATTTTGAAAACATTGAAGTTGCTTTAAAATATATTTCAATTATTCAGTTTTTCTCAACATCACTGCAGGTAGTCATTGACTCACAATGACAATTGGGAGTGGAATTTTGGCCATCAGTTGTTGTGGTCATAAGTCAAGGCACTCATGTGACCAGGCCCAATTTTGGTTATCCTTTTTATGGCTGTTGCTAAGTGAACCATATGATTGTAGATCTGAATCATGTGATCATTAAACAAAATGAAACTGGCCAAAAAAAAAATCCACTGGAAAATGGCAAAAAACATGGCAAATCATGATTACATAACTGTGGGATGCTATAACCAATCATAAATATGATCCAGTTGCCAAGCCCTTGAAATGAAGTCATGTGACTGAGGGTTGTGTGTAGGACATTTTACAATGGCTGGAAGTATTTTATGGCCCTAACACATCCTTTCCAAGGTTGTTGAAACTTCAAAAAGAAAAAAGAAAAAAAAAAGAAAACCTTTAAAATCTGGTCATAAGTCAAGGACAACATATATATAAGAGAAGCCAGTCAGTATATAATACAATACAGTATAGTACAGGGCAGTGGTGGGATTCAAGTAATTTAACAACCGGTTCTCTGCCCTAGTGATTTCTTCCAACAACCAGTTCACCAAACTGCTCAGACACTTAACAACCGGTTCTCCCAAAGTGGTGCAAACTGGCTGAATCCCACCACTGGTACAGGGGTCTCCAACCTTGGTCACTTTAAGACTTGTGGATTTCAATTCCCAGAATTCCTCAGCCAGCTTTGCTGGCTGAGGAACTCTGGGAGTTGAAGTCCACAAGTCTTAAAGTGACCAAGGTTGGAGACCCCTGGTATAGTACATAGGGCATCCTGTGCCAGTTTTGTAAATTGCTAAAACAAGGAGTGACTGCACACACATTTTCACAATCTGCAGAAATGCAAATATTTCTCTGTGCAATTCAGTCTGGCACTTACTGTGATAAACCCAAGTGCCAATTTTGTTTCTCATCATTAACCTTGGAACATTAATCCCTTATAAGTATAAGCATAGAACTTCCATTTTTACAGAACATTTCAGTAGGGAAATGGGACCTCACTGTTTTATCAGAAGCACAGATTAGCTAATGCAAATAACTTTTGAGGGATGACTAATTAATCAAAGGAGTGGCCCACGGGCGGAGTTGGCAAGAATACGGGCATAACTGTTCTTACGCAGGAGGATGCCGTAATGTTATCATGGAGGAAATCCACATTTTTGACCTGATTACTAAGCATGTCACCTCTTGTTCCTGAATTTAACAAGTCGTTTTGTATATTTCTTTAAAAGGAGCAATGAAGTCCTAATTTTCAAAGGACTCATCTGGATGCATGCTCTCTTCTTCATCTGGATCATCTGGATGCATCTGGATCATCTGGATCTTCTTCATCTGGATCATCTGGATGCATCTGGATCATCTGGATCTTCTTCATCTGGATCATCTGGATGCATGCTCTCTTCTTCACACATTAATTCTGATGTCTTCCTGATTGGAGATGGAGATTTTGACACCAGAAACTTTGACGATCACGGAAAGCTGTATGGCAAATCCATTGAACTGCAGTCCATGCACATCAGAACAACTAAACACAAGAACAGTTTTTTTCCTGAACACCATCACTCTGCTAAACAAATAATTCCCTCAACACTGTCAAACTATTAACTAAATCTGCACTACTGTTAATCTTTTCATCGTTCCCATCACCCATCTCCTTCCACTTATGACTGTATGACTGTATTTATCGATTTATACTGACATTGATATTGTTTCCTGATTGCTTATTTGTACCCTATGACTATCAGTAAGTGTTGTACCTTATGATTCTTGATGAACATATCTTTTCTTTTATGTACACTAAGAGCATATGCACCAAGACAAATTCCTTGTGTGTCCAATCACACTTGGCCAATAAAGAATTCTATTCTATTCTATTCTTCTTTCTTTCTTCTTCTATTTCTTGTCACAGTAGATCTGTACAGCTTTTTAAGTGTTATTTGAAGATGCGATTTTGTGATGGGAAAGAGCAAGCTATAAAGTGCATAGTGGATATAGAATTTTAAAAAGGGGGAGTTTGATAAGAATTGGCTTTACTTAAATAAGACTTTGCAGAAATGCAAGGAAAAGTTCTCAAAAACAGTTGAAGTTGGGTGTGAATGAAGTTCATTTTAAATGCCAGCAGCAAGTCAACAATTGGATTTGGGAAACACCAATCATAACTGATTCTATTTTCTTAGTTCAGAAGGAGCACATGTGGTAGCAGGTGATGGGTGAAAAACTGCCTGTATGTGTCTGTTTTCACATGCAAACAAATTCTCCACATAAAAGAACACACACAGAACACTCTCCTCCCCCTGTTGAGCAGATGTTTTGAAAATGATTCATTTTATACATAGTGGCAGCAATAGGGGTACAGGCAGAGGACAGCTTATACCAGGGAAACAATTGTTGCTATTCCCTCTCAGCTTTTTGGATTTACATTATGGTGGGTTTCCTTGAGGAACGATATTAAGGAATGAATCCCATAGGAAGTCAAACTGTGGGTTTGGACTGAGGACTTTGTGTGAGAAAAAGTTTGCCTTAGAAAAAGTGGTAGAATTTGTGGTGGTCGCATCAGAGAGTTGGACTAGAAGACCTTTTAATGAAAAGAAGGACCAGGGGAGACATGATAGCAGTGTTCCAATATCTCAGGGGTTGCCAGAAAGAAGAGGGAGTCAAACTATCTTCCAAAGCACCTGAGGGTAGAACAAGAAGCAGTGGGTGGAAACTGATCAAGGAGAGAAGCAACTTAGAACTAAGGAGAAATTTCCTGACAGTTAGAACAATTAATCAGTGGAACAACTTGCCTGCAGAAGTTGTGAATGCTCCAACACTGGAAATTTTAAAGAAGAAGTTGGATAACCATTTGTCTGAAGTGGTGTAGGGTTTCCTGCCTGTGCAGGGGGTTGGACTAGAAGACCTCCAAGGTCCCTTCCAACTCTGTTATTATTATTATTACCCGAAAGGTCCCTTCCAGCTCCCTTCTGATTGATTGAAATAGTTTACCAAAGAATAGCTTACCTTTAATGTCTGCTTTTAGGGATCCACGTAAGGTAACCGACCTTTTCTTTTTAATGTTTGTGCTTTCCCTACTTCTGTCATTTTATTACTTTTTTGCTTTGAAACCAATAATTTGGACTGTATTCTTGTTTTTTTAAATACAACGAGCTATTTTGACTCTTTGCAAAAAAAAAAAAGTCAAGTTGAGATTAAGCACATCTTTGCAGAAGATGTCGAGGTTTGCAAATGTGCGTAGTTTCCTAGTGAATTCTGCTTCTGTAAAACTGTCAAGACAAAAGCAGGACTGAGATTTACAGTCGGCAGAATGGTTTTCTCACCAGATCTCTCCATCTCTGGCAGGGCAAGCTATGGAAAAAGTGCTGACACATGTTAGTCTTTGCAATTAAGGACCAATCTGTGATAAGCCGCTCCATTTGGAACATTTCTACACGTTCACAAGTGATACACAGGAAGGCAGAGAGGAACCAAAAAGACAAAATGACACTGGATCAGGCTCCTGCATTGCATAACAGAGCTGTAATCTCCAATCTTTATATAAATACTCAAGTGTTGGGACACGTTGGGAACCTCTCTTCGAGCATCCACCCTTTTCTGGCATGTGGCACAAACCACATGTCAATCACAAGACAGAAATTTCACCTGGCACCCTCTTGTCTTCTTTTCCTGTGATCTCAGGACTGCAATTTGATAATGTGGGGGTGGTAGAGGAACAAATACATCTTGACCCTTCCCGGGCTGTTAGAAAAAGAAAGTCAGAATGGTAATAAAGGCACACCTGCTTCCTTTTACTTCTACTAAAAGATTTGATTAAAAGATGACCTATTTAGAGAGTGAGACAGAGAGAGAACAATTAGCCTGGGTCATTGTGTCACTGAAGCATTCACTATTGCCGATTTGCCTTCTTCCTCCTGATGGGTTGCTTTGAATATCAAGCAGTAACCATGGACAGCAGCCATGACATGTTAAGAGGGTGGGCTGAGCTGCAAATGCCTGTAAATAGGGGAAGAAAAAAAAACATGAGACAGAAACCGCTCTCCTTTGATCCCACCTTTACCTAGCCTGCATCTAACTTATCTTCGGTCCTTCTGAACTGCACCAAAAGCTGTCATTTCTGCTATTGAGAAGAACGCTCCCGTGTCTTATTCGGTAATAATAATGATAATTAACAGAGCTTTATTATTCTGCAATATTATTCTCCCTTGACATTCTTGCTGCCCAGGCTCTTCCCTGGAGACCTTGTAGGGTTGTGGGCAAGGAAAGATTGTTTTGTTCTGATCAATTCCAGTTGTATAATTGTATCACTCAGGCAGCATCCTGAAAGACGGAAAACTTGGTTCGAATTTTAATCCTAATGATATGACACTAAGTGACTGTTTCATCAAGGAGAGAGTAGACTTTTGTTTTGTCTTCCTTGGTTGGAAAGTGTACAGTTGAATCAATACAATTAAATGCCAACCAGAAACGAACTTTCTGTTCAGATTCATTCTTTATACCAAGCTTCATGGATAGATGGGGCCTTTGTTCACCAGCCTTTTCTATTCTTATCAGTTTGCAGTTAGCTTAGTCCATCTAGCTGGAAATGATGTAAGTTGCAGTTCTTTAGATTTCTAGACTAGGTAAGGCTGAGTGAGCAGCATTCATTCTTCAATTCAATAATGATTGTCATCCAAATATCACAAAAAAACAGAATAACCTTGCTGGATCAGAAGCAAGAGGCATCTCAGCATCTTTTTTTTTTTCATCAAGGAAGCATTTGAAGCACTGTAAATATCCAACTAACATTCATTGCTATGAGAGTCAGTTTGGTGTAGTGGTTAAGAAACTGGGCTAGTACCTGAAAGATCATGAGTTTTAATCCCACACTAGCCACAAAATCAGCTGCGTGGCCCTGGGCAAGTTACGGTATATCCTGTCAGCCCTAAGAAGGAGTCAATGGCAAACCACTTCTGAAATCTTGCCAAGAAAACCTCAGGGATTTGTCCAGTTTGTCACCAGGAATCAACAATGATTCAAAAGGTATATTTAATGATATAGTAACTTTGAACATGGTAATTCCAATTTAATATTGAAGGAAATCATTATTAATTACCCACCTTCTATAAGTGCGTTTTAAAGGCTTTTTAAAGCAATCTACACTGGTTGCAAGAGTATAAACAGTGGTAATAAATTCCATAAATTAATTACACATTGTGAGAAATATGCCAAATCTCTCTTGGAGTTGTTGTGGGGGAAAGCAGGAAAAACTGCTATATGCTGTCTTGAGCTTTTAAATAAAAAGCAGGAAGGGAGGAGGGAGAGAGGAAGAGAGAGGGGGGGGGAGAGAGGGAGAGAGAGAATGTTTTTATTTATTGGAAAACTTTTTCCTGATTTCAAGTTTAATCTGTTTTAATAAAGTAATCTGCTTTCTAAACATAGGAATTACCAGGGGTGAAATCCAGCAGATTCTGACAGGTTCTGGAGAACCAATAGCGGAAATTTTGAGCAGTTTGGAGAACTGGCAAGTACCACCTCTGGCTGGCCCCAGAGTGTGGTGGGAATGGAGATTTTGCACTATCCTTCCCCTGGAGTGGATTGGGAATGGAGATTTTGCAGTATCTTTCCCCTGGAGTGGGGAGGGAATGGGGATTTTGCACTATCCTTCCCCTGGAGTGGAGTGGGAATGGAGATTTTGCAGTATCCTTCCCCCTGCCATGTCCACCAAGCAATGCCCACCAAACCACGCCCACAGAACTGGTAGTAAAAAAAAAATGGATTTCACCACTAGGAATTACTTAGTTTATTCTGAGACAGTTCTGAACCTGTCCAAAAAGGATGTACGTCCAGGTAAATTTGCCCAATATCAAATAAATGAATGTCTGTGTGCCATTCCACATTAAACTGATGGGATGTTGACAGAGGTAACTTGAGAACTTGAGAAGATAAAATAGCATTAACAAGGAAAAGCATTTAACCTAGCATGTGTTCCCGGAATACAAAAATCCCTGGAGCTTTGTCATGATGATGTTCCTGACTAAACATCAATCTTGTTCTCTTTTAATGTTTCCTGAATGTCTGCATTTCATAGCGCTTGCCAATTAAACTTTCTCCATTCCTTCTTTAGGTGAACACCAATTATTGCTTCAGATACAGAGTATAGTGTTTTTCTACTCTAGTGTTCTACACTCTGTGCAGAATTACAAGGCCAAAGAGTTGCTATCCTAACATATCTCAGGAATTTTAGACTGAGGAAAATTCCTGCACTCATTCAGCTCCTATAACAGGAGTCTCCAACTCCCAGGCCGTGGACTTGAAGGTTTCTGGCCTGTTAGGAACTGGGCCACAAAAGTAAAACTTTCCATTAATTTACAATTCTAGATTCACAGGGGGAAACTTGCAGGAACCCATGACTTAAATTGCTTACAAGTCTTTGTTGAGAACGGTTGTGAAAAGACTGTTGAAAGTTTATGTATCTTTTATCCATTGGAACTCTGCTTCCTTGTTGATATTGTCAGAGGATTTTATAAAGTTAGTAAGATAGATCTTACCTGGGGAGAAACCATGTTGATTTTTCATCAACAACTCTTGTCTGGGTGTAAGTTTATTTTCAGTAATGCCTTCTACCTATGTGCAGGTAGTTACAACGACACTGAAAAAATGACTTAAGACATTTTTCACACTTGTGACCTTTGTAGCATCCCCATGATCACATGATCAACATTCAGACGCTTGGCAATTGACTCATGTTCATGATGGTTGAGGTGTACTGGGCTCACCTTTTGTGACCTTCTGACAAGCAAAATCTATGGGGAAGTCAGATTCATTTAACAATGGCATTACTAACTTAACAACTGCAGTGATTCAGTTTATAACTGTGGCAAAAGAGGTCATAAAATGGGGCAAAATTCACTCAAAAACTGTCTTGTTAGCAACAGAAATTTTGAGCTCGATTGTGATCACATCAAGGACTAACTGTATTTCAAACAGGTAATATTATTGTGCTTGGATTTCCATCTCAAATCCTGAATCCCATTTTAAAATCTGGCATATTTCAATCTTTTTTCAGTTGTCCAATACAAGAATTAATCTCAGGGTCATTTCACACTTGATTTGGACGAAGTCTGCAATCACACATTGCTCCCAGAAGCACGAAGCTGAAGCCTGAAGATGACGAATGAGACTTCGTCGAAACGTCGCCAAGACACTTCCAATTTTACGTGGGAGAAAACCCGAATAACCAAAGACCTACACACACATATATATATATACACACACACACACACACACAAATATATAGAAACCTCAGAAAACAAATATATATATATACATACATACACATATATATATCTGCACTCTTAAATTGTTTAATTTTAAATTTTAAATTTTCTCTCTAGTTTTAATTGGGGTTTTTAGATTCATAATTCTTAATTATTTCGGCCATACTGTATAATAAGTTTTTTAATTGTATTTTAACTGTATATTGTTCTTTTTTATCCTGGCTGTACACCGCCCTGAGTCCTTCGGGAGAAGGGCGGTTTATAAATCCAATAAATAATAATAATAATAATAATAATAATATATCTCAATTTTCTTGCCAGAGTACTGGAGGTAAGCAGTATAGTTATATATGTGTGTGTGTGTGTGTATGTATGTATGTATGTATGTATGTATGTATGTATGTATGTATATAACTACATTGCTTACGTCCAGTGCTCTGGCAAGAAAATTGACTTTATTGATAAATTGCATATTTTGGCTAAAATAGCAGCAGTTTCATGTTAGAGTTCTTTCTTGAATGACAGCCAGCTGGCCATGATGACTTGTTAATTTTTAAAGTGCCAATTATCTCTACATTTTGTTCCATTGTTACGATTATTTGACACAGCTCTTCACAGTTAGCTCTTCTCCAATGCCACCGCACCCCAAAAATGTTGGTTTGTATTTGATTACATATCCAACTTCTTCCCACAGTGACGACAGAGGCAAAGTATTTATTTCACTCTGTGGTGATTTATAACATAACATAACATAACATAACATCAGAGTTGGAAGGGACCTTGGAGGCCTTCTAGTCCAACCCCCTGCCCAGGCAGGAAACCCTACACCATCTCAGTCAGATGGTTATCCAACATTTTCTTAAAAATTTCCAGTGTTGGAGCATTCACAACTTCTGCAGGCAAGTCGTTCCACTTATTAATTGTTCTAACTGTCAGGAAATTTCTCCTTAGTTCTAAGTTGCTTCTTTCTGATTTATTAGTCCTCTTTTGATGCTGCTTTCAACATATGCTGTTTAAAGATTGTACTATCTCCCTGGACGTTTCCTTACTCTTGACTGAAGAAATGTTTGCATCTATACCGTTAAACATTTTGCTCCTCAAATTTCTTCTGTGTTTATCATTCCAAAGTTCGTTTTCCTCCCCCACCCCCATTTCTGTATGATTTCCATGTTTTAGAGGAAGACTTATCACGTTACACATTGGTATTTCATTATTTGACAATTTTCTGAATTTTACATTTTATGTTGCATAAATGTTGACTTTCTCATCTTCTTCATCTTTCACAATTTCTCTTCTATCAGTGATTTGGCTAAACAGTTTTATTTACTTTTTGGTTCATAATTATTTTAGATGATCACATATGTCTCTTGCACCCATTCTCCTTCTCCACTGAAATTATATTTTAAATGTGTAACTTTTAAATAAAACAAAAATGTAACGTTTTTAAAAAATGTAACTCACTGAAAATTTTTGGCCAGTTTCTGAATGTCTCTTGCAGCAATCTTCAAACCTCTTGTCTTCTGTCATAATCTATCTAGCGTGTTGCTGTGCAAATAATACTTATTTTTCTAGCCACACTGATTATTATTATTAACCTATGCTTAAAATGTGACAGACTTTTCTGACCACTTTCAGACTATGTACAAACACTTGGAAGGATTGTCAAGCTGTTCTGCCACTTTGCCACTTTGATCATTCTAGTCATAGAATTGGACTTCTCCCTTCTTGTGACCTTCACTTATCAAACTCCATTAGTCTCAAGTAGCGAGAATTTTTTGTTCCCCGAAAAAATTCTCCCTCCTTCCTTGCATCCTTTATTGTTTGGAGTGGTCTTTAAGAACAATTCCCTAATTAATTTCAGAATGATCCCTCCTTAAAACTTGCCTTTTTTCAGACAAATGAAGGAGAGGAGAGGGGGGAAAAAACCAAGAAGGACTTGGTGAAGAATTTCCCTAAACTGGATCTTCTACAGATATGTGTGCTATTCACCTCCCAAAATTCCCCATCAGCAAGGTCATTGTTGAAAATGCTGGGAAATGAAATCAGCATATCAGAAGAGCATCCGAGTTGAGGAAGGCTTGGTATAAAAAAATAGCTGGAGCTATGAAAACTTCATGTTTTTCACAGGACTTTAAATTTTCCATCAGGAAAAGATGGAATCGTGCTTAAAAGAAATAAATAAGTTTTTACCAGTTTCTGCACTAAATTTATCTTGCCCTGTTATGCATAATAACTCAAACTCACGAAGAACTGTATATGCTTTAAATCAAGATTCTTGAATATACTTCTGATGTTTGAAAGCTTCATTTAGAAGCTATTGTGTACTGAATTAATACTACTTGGTTATTGAAAACACATGCAATGAGTGTTAACAACAAAGTCATACATTTGGAGCTTCCCCATCCCTGTCCCATTGAGACCAGATTCCTTGACTTTTGCTCTCCCATACAGTCACCCCTCTGTTGGTTTCTGTCAAAGTCCCAATTAGTTTGTTGGACTGAGCCATTCCTCCCACAGAAAACTAATCTGAACAAAACATGTTTGTAATGATCAGCTAATGTATCTACGGAACATAGTCTTGTTTGAATAAGTACAGATGTGCATGTCAAAGAAATAAATACCAGCTCATTAGTAATAATATGTTAGTTGCTGGGGGTCAATTATTATAAATTTGAAACAGCTTTCTGGAAGGGTACATTTAAAAAGCATAAAGCTTAAGAAAACTGAAATGTTGTTAGTTTGTTCTCCAACGTAGGGCAGAATTTGACATAGCAATAAACATGGTGTTTTCACTATAACTGCTGTCTAGTTTGCCTTCTCCATAATAGGCAGCAAACCTGTCTGGAATACATTCTGGTTAGCAACAATCAATTGACATTGATTATTGCTAACAATAGTGTTATCAACAAAATGATGGCAAGGAGAAGGTAAAAACTCATGGGTAGAAACTCTCCCATGTGTTTATTACAATAAAATATTTCATTTGAAGGATAATTCTAAGAAGACATTTCTCATGCAATACAGAATTGAAGTGACATAAAGTTACTAGGCTGGTACATAGGATATTCATGATTCAGTTTATCCAAAACGTGTCACTCCTAGCTAGGACATAAGGAGAAGGTTCACAGACAATGCCACTATCTCATCGCAATTCACCATTTGAGACTGTTAGGAGAAGGAACAGACCCAGTAATTCAGCAAATTGTCTAATTATGTTTACATTTTTCAGTATATATGGAACATTATGTAAAGTTCTGGTAATTCTATCGTTTTAAAAGAAAAAAATGAGAGAGAAGATAGTGTTGAAGATTTAAATTGATGGATGTGCAGCTTCTACACCAGACAAAGTTGGTATGAAAATATCAAATGATCAATGCATTAGACCTGTTTCTTCTGATCTGATGGTTTCCAGATGTGTTTGATCTTCACCTCTCAGGATTTTCATTCAAAATAGTACAATGAGTTTACTTCTTATTTAAACTCAGTGTTTGCAAATGTTTGCTGGTTGCGAAGCACCTAAATCTCAAACACATGACTACGGCGACACTGCGATGGCCATAAAGTTACTTTTTCAACGGTCGCTAAACATGGCTGTTGTTAAATGAGGACTACCTGTATATTCAAAGGTATATTTTCAAGGATAAAAGAAAAGTCTTCATCAGCCCTCTGTATGGAAGAGGATGGCATTTTTAGGAGAGATAATAATTGAAGTCATACATACTTATTATTTAATTAATTAATTAATTAAATTAATTTATTTAATATTATTATTAAAATATTCATTATTATTCAATCATACATACTCATACTCACATGTATGCTTATATATTGTATAATTATTTCATGCTTATGCTTATATATATTGTGTGACAAAATAAATAAATAAATAAATAAATAAGTCCCAGCTTTCTTGTAGCTCAGCCCTTTTCCTTTTGTGGTTTAAGAGACTTTACTGCCTGTTGAAATTCTTTCCCAAAGTTAAGAACAGAGAAGAGCTTGAAAATGTTTCTCTGGGGAAGATGAACTCTTTCAAGAATCTCTCTCTCTCTCTCTCTCTCTCTTTTTTTTATAAAATAATTTTTATTAAACAGTTTGTCTTTAAAAACAGCACAAAAAACAATCACATATGTATAAAAACAAGACACGTCAAGACATAACGTATTAAACATTACATAACATTAATGGTAATTTTACAGCATTTCGTATTGAGTTACGTATTTTGCTTGTTTTGCTTTTGTGGTTCTCTATTCTGTTCAAGAATTTCTCAAAGGCAGGATTCTCTCTTAGTAATAAAATGCTGGTCCTGCCCATGTTTATAATGCAACATTCTCTCAGCCACTGCAGCAATTTCCTCCTTGCAAATTAAGGATGTTTCTGCACAGTGGTGAAATGTAAAATTTGTTACTACCGGTTCTGTGGGCGTGGCTTGGTGAGGGGGGTGTAATGTGACTGGGTGGCTATGGCCAACTTTTTTAAAAAAAACTTTTAAAAGCATTTTTTCTACAACCTCTTCAGCCGAAGAAAAAATGCTTTTAAAAGTTAAAAAAAGAAACCCTCTGATGATCGTGAGGCACAGCTGGGCATGTGGGGGGGGCAGGGATTTTTGCTACCAGTTCTCCGAACCACCCGCCACCATCACTACCAGATCAGGCGATCCAGTCCGAACCGGGAGCATTTCACCCCTGTTTCTGCATATATTGCAGCTATGACCCTGATGGTTTAAATCAGAACAAATCTACATTTTAAAAAAAGAAGTACATACAGTATTTGTATACTCTAAACCAGAAGCAAGTTACCGCATTTGAGAGATGAGAGCAAAACAAGGAAATGAATATTGGTTTGCAGGTTCCAACAACGCTTGAAGGAATATATTTGCTTGCATTTGGTTGGGTTGTCAACAGCATGGAAACAGTTGGTCTGGATAATTCTTGGTTTTGGTGGGCAAAAATGAGGACAAGGAACATCCCATGACAGAGCTCACCTATTTATATCTACAAATCCAGGAGATAGTAAAGCCAGAAAATGCCCCCTAGTAAAAAATAAAGATAGTTTGTATAGGTAGCATGTGAACTGACCTTACTATCAGAACAATGTGCTGTCTCTTCTAGGATGAAATTGTGTTTCTTTCTCTGCCAAGCACAATTAAAATGAAAAAGATTCAGACTTTAGTTTTATTGTTCAAATAAGACTGTGGGTCTTTCATGATTCATTCCCTCATGAATATTTTTCTGGTAAGTAGACGGAAGAAGCAAATGTGTGAGGCAGATTTCAATGTTGATAGAATCTGGACATGTAAACTTCCATGGATAAGTGTGGCAACTATGAGAAAAACTTCATTTAGAAAAATCCCAAGATATAATCAGCTTTTGAGAAACAGCCTGTAAATGCAAAAACATTTTCTCCCTGAAGCCACAGTTTACTTTCAACTTAATTAGTCCTGATTTGTTAGAACAGCTTTTTTCTTCACTTCACAAGAAAGTGGAGAAAAAGGAACAAGAAAGTATCTTGGTCTCTTTGCATCTCCTTTTTAAAAAAAATATAGTAGCATATTTATGATAAGCATTTTTTATATTTTGCAAAAAAAAACCAGCCCTGTTACTCAACCCTATTAGTAAAAGAGTGACATCATTTTGAACAGTATGCATAGTTGCAGGCTATACAATTTCCTTTTTTTTACTACTCAGCGAGGCATCACAATTTGCCATCAGATCAAAAAGTCATCTGCCTATAGCATGAATTCTGGAGGCAGCTGGGTTATGTATCATAATTTAGTCATCCTTGGATGTCTTCAAGGCATGACTGAGGCATGTGGTCTTGATATGCATCAGAAAAATGTGCCAGTAGGTATATTTTTTAGCTTCCCAATGTTGCAATTCCTGAATGGTGCATATTATGAAATAGCACCAGAATTCTGAACAAGAATCAACAAAGTGGTCAAATTCACAAATTTACTTTATGCACACTTGATGACAAAACAAGCATTTAGAGCACAGTACGGTCTCTAGCCTTCCTTTTTCTCAGATTGGGAAATCTGCATTCCTGGATGAAAACCAGAATGGAATAGAATGGAATGGAATGGAATGGAATGGAATGGAATGGAATGAGATGGAAAGGAGCTTGGAAGTCTTCTAATCTAGTCCCCTGCTCAAGGAGGAGAACCTATACCATCTCAGATAAGTGACTGTCCAGTCTCTTCTTAAAATCCTCCAGTGATGAAGCACCCACGATTTCTGAAGGCAAGCTGTCCCACTGGTTAATTGTCCTCATTGTTAGGAAGTTTCTCCTCAGTTCCAGGTTGCTTCTCTCTTTGATTAGTTTCCAACCATTGTTTCTTGTCCTGCCCTCTGGTGCTTTGGAGAATAATTTAACCCCCCCCCCTTCTTTGTGGCAGCCCCTCAAATACTGGAATATAAAGTGAGTAAAGTTTGAATCTGGTATCAAAAGTTCAATTTTTTTTTTTCCAAAAATGGATCCATTGAGAGCCAAGCTACAATGAGTCTTTAAAGTATTTGCTGTTATAGTTTGACTGGACTGCAAAAATACTACTTAACCCGATAGTGCTAATTTTGTAATTAATCTTTCTTCCGATCATTTCTTATTACTACCAAGCAAAATTGCAAGTGAGGAATTTCCAGCACGTTTTTTGTGCTGAAAAACGTCCCCTCGGCTTATACTCGAGTATATACGGCTTATACTCGAGGTTTTTTTTTCTTCTTTTTTTCACATTATACCGGATGGTGCAAACTTGGCGGGCTTTTGCATTAGCGCGGGGAAGCCCTGCCGGTGCAGTGAGAGGGCGGGGCGGGGGAGCCGCCAGCCTTCTCGGCTGAGGGAGGGAGGCTTTCCCTGACCGGTAGCTGCCTCATTTCCCTCCCTCGGCTTATACTCGAGTCCCCAGTTTACCCCAGTTTTTTGGGGTAAAATTGGGGACCTCGGCTTATACTCGGATCGGCTTATATTCGAGTATATACGGTAATCTTTCTTCCGATCATTTCTTATTACTACCAAGCAAAATTGCAAGTGAGGAACTACTTTCCCTCACCCTTACTGCTAATTCCATCTGAATGAGAGATCCCAGCTGCTGATTTGAAGTAAAAGCACTAAAACAGACATGCCATAACTTCAATGAAAGATCTTCAAGTCTTGTGTAGTTTGGCCTTCAAAGGTTTTACGTGCCACTGAAGAGCCTCATCCCTCTAGGCATCGAAATAACAATGAGATGAAAGGTTGGCATATATGTTGGACTTTATCAAGTGTTCAGTGAAAATACAGTATGTGTCCCACTGCTGTATTCATCAAAATGCATCATTCATCATGATAATTTCAGAACTGACTCATATTTTCACTTGCACTTTCAGTGTTGAACTTCTTCCTTGGCAGGTATGAAAACATTAATGTTTTGAAGTCTAAAAGGACACTATCTAGCTACAAGATGTACTGCATTGGGGATGAGATTTTATACTTGCTGATATACCAAGCATCAGTTTGTAAAAACATTTTTCTGTTGGGAAGACTATAATGCCTGTCATCTATATATTATCATCACCCTGGTTGCTCTCATGATGCTTCTGACAGTGTATAGTCTTCTCCACATTAAGGTTGGTAGTGGCTAGTAGCTTAATGGTGGCTGGGGATGTAAGCAATTTCTCTACTCCAAATGTGCTTCTCCATCATCTCTGTGGTTCAAAGCAAGTTTTTGCAAACCTTGGGTTTTTTTTGGAATTCTTCTATTTATCTGTTCACAGGAAACAGAGGGATTGATTTATGCATGTATATATGTGGGTACTGTTAGAAAGGAATTTAGCTCATCTTAATGGCTACTTAATTCATTAATTCAAATAATAAAAATCCCTGGTGATGCATATTTTTGTTATTGCAGACTGAAGTGGACAAAAAAAAACCCTTTTTGGCTATGGATACTAGAATTAGGCTTCAAAAATTTAAATAACCAGTAGGTATATAAATGTTTTCCACATTTCTTTGTTGCTATCTACTGGTCATCAGGATCTTTGCAGCCTCTAATTGTTCTGTTTCAAAAAAAAACCCTTCCACAATCTGCTTTTCTTTTCCTTTTTTAGAGCCATGGGGCTCTATTACCTGAGCTTGTGAGCATAAGTTGGCCCCCTCCATGATGTTTAAAAGAAGAACCCTAAAGTCAGGGTCATCTTTCTGCAGTGTCATTAAGTAAACATCCAGCCAGGTGTACCTCAAAAGATAATAGATGGAAAAGCAAATAGGTGTACATTCCTTGCTTTTGTTAAGAGACTTCATATCATTTGTAGCACAGCCAGTCCTAATCGGCAGGCCATAATTAGTCCCCATTCTTTCTTTCTTTTTTCTTTTCTTTCTACAAATGCAGAAGAAAAGCAGTTACCAAAGGATCCAATTTGCAGAGTAAAGTTGGGGGAAGCAAAGAAGGGAACCGTTGCAAGTCAGCCCAGATGAAATCCGTTCTCTAAAGGGGGTTAGGTAAATTGGCTCATGACCTTACATTGAACGATAGAAAAGTCAAGAGAGAAAATGAATAGAGATTGGGAGGGGGGGTTGTTCTGAGTCTGAGAAGAACAGTGACCTTATAATTATCACTAAATCTAAGCAGTTTGTGTTTTTCTAGTCAATACTCTCTATTCTAGGAAAGAGCTACAAAAGGACTGAGTTTAACCAAAATGAGTGCTTTGAGACACGAGGAAGCACAAAGACGCTAAATGTTACCTGCCGTAGAGACAGTGAGGCAAGCTGGACAAAGATGCAGTCCTGGGAATTATATATTCTCTTCATAATTTATAGATTGTAATAACCCTCCATTCATTTTTCTTTAAAAAAACAACCCTTAACAGTATTTTCCAGCAGTTAGGTTTTTGACAAAATACATATAAAGAAAAGGGCCTAACAGTGGAATCCATTGTTGTGGAAGGTTTCTTTGTGCCTTACAATTTCTCAAAAGGCAATTAAAACCGGTGTGAAACAGAACAGCCTTTCTCACCCTGGAGCCTGAGCCACGTGGATAATGGGAATTGCAGTCCAACATAGCTGAGGAAGGCTAGATTAGGCCATGCTTGAAAAAAGCATGAACCTGAATCTATAGCTGAGCTGACATTTCTCAATACACACCCCCTCCTCGAAGATATTCCTGAGGTGTTTGATTACCCTCTAGAAAAGGCCGTTTAGTAGATTTTTGTTCTGTGTATTTGTCACTAAGAGATTAACTTCTCTTTATTTTCTACAGTGTCCTGGAATGAGGCTAAGTCTAGAACCTTGTGGCTCCTGACACAAGAATTGCTGTTTTCACCATTTCACCCATTTAAACAAAATCTTCCCTGGAGAAATTTGGCAAAACGGTTTCCTCTTGTAATATTTACTACTCAAGACAGAGTGAGTGGCCCTTGGCTTGCAGCTTGAAAATACCTGCAGTATGAAGTTGATTTTTGTCGTTAAATCCACCCAAGTACCCATTTCTAAAGTAGTTGTGATCCTAGCAGTGTGCGAAGCAATCTGCTGCAAGATAAATCTCTTTTTATGATCAACACTAAAGGAAATTGTTTACATGCCCTAACAGTTTAACCCACTGTGTGGTTCATAATTTATTTATTTATTTATTTATTTATTTTGTCACAACAATATATGTAGGTATCATACAAAAAGATTATATAGTATATAAACATATATATGAGTAAATATAAGGAGGTATAAGCATATATATAGGAAGAAGAAAAGAAAAAACAATAGGACAGGAACGGTAGGCACGTTTGTGCGCTTATGCACGCCCTTTATGGTCCTCTTAGGAATGGGGTGAGGTCAATAGTAGAAAGTTTTTGGATAAAACTTTTAGGATTATGGGAAGAGACCACAGAGTCAGGTAAAGTATTCCAAGCACTGATGATTCTGTTACAGAAGTCATATTTTCTGCAATCTAGATTAAAGCGGTTGACATTAAGTTTAAATCTATTAGTTGCTCTAGTATTATTGCAATTAAAGCTGAAGTAGTCTTTAACAGGAAGGACATTACAATAGATGATTCTGTGAGTTAAACTTAGGTCTTGTCGAAGGCGATGGAGTTCCAAGTTTTCTAAGCCTAGGATTTCAAGTCTGGTGGGATAGGGTATTTTATTGTTTTCAGAGGAATGGAGAACTCTTCTTGTAAAATATTTCTGGACACGTTCAATTGTATTGATGTCAGAGATGTGGTGAGGGTTCCAAACAGGTGAGCTGTATTCTAGAATTGGTCTAGCAAATGTTTTATATGCTCTGGTTAGTAGTGTGGTGTTTTTGGAAAAGAAGCTACGCAAAATTAGGTTTACAACTCTTAGAGCTTTTTTTGCTATGTAGTTGCAGTGGGCTTTGGCACTTAGATCATTTGACATGAAAACTCCAAGGTCTTTAACGGGATGGGGGTCATCTGTAAGGTAATGTCCATCTAGTGTGTACTTAGTTTTTGGGTTCTTTTTTCCTATATGTAAGACTGAACATTTGCTGGTTGAAATTTGGAGCTGCCAATTTTTAGACCAAGCGGTTAGCTTATCAAGGTCGTTTTGAATGATAGAATTATTGTCTGTGGTGTTAAATAGTTCGACATCATCAGCAAAGAGAACACAATTACTTGAGATGTGGTCACAAAGATCATTAATGTATAGTATAAAGAGTGTTGGTCCAAGGACGCTGCCTTGAGGAACGCCACTCTTGACAGGAACAGGATTTGATAAAGCATTGCCAATTTTGACCACTTGTTGTCTGTTAGACAGAAAAGCAGATATCCATTTGTGGAGGGGTCCTGAGATGCCATAGGATGTTAGTCTTAGGAGAAGTAGTATCGTGTACTACTGAGTCAAAAGCTTTGCAGAAGTCTATGTAGATTGCATCTATTGATTTGCCTTGATCAAGATTTGAAGTCCATATGTTTTTGCAGTGGAGAAGTTGTAATTACATGATAATTTTTTCCTGAAACCAAATTGTTTGTTGGAGAGTAGGTTGTTAGTTTCTAAGTGTGAGGTAATGGATTGGTTGATGATAGATTCCATGACTTTGCAGATGACGCAGCAAAGAGAGATCGGTCTGTAGTTTTTGACTAAGCTGGGGTCTCCTTTTTTGAAGATAGGGATGACTGTGGCTAGTGACCAAAGTTTGGGAAGAGAACTGGTAGTGAAAGCTTTATTAAAGATAATACTTAGGGGTTCTGCTATATTAATGGAAAGTTTTTTTAAGAAGTATGCACATAGTCCATTGGGTCCAATAGAAAGCGATGGTTTTAAGTTGTGAAGTGCTTTTCCAACGTTGTCTTCTGTGAAATCTATATGAGTTAAATCATCATAATCATTGCTGGTTCATTTGTGGAATGTCGGATATGTGAATGTCGGATATATCATGATATAATCTCATGAGAGACTTGAATACTGGTAACAGTCATTCTCTATATCCATGATTGTGTGTCCTTCCCCACTCTTTCTTTTTAATTTTAATAGCTGTTTGAACAGCACCTAGTTACAGAAGTTATTGCTCAAACTGGATAGATATTCCTCACAAACGTCTGGAGGAAAGGACCCTCCTGAGCTTAGTGACAGCTGTGAGTTGTGGCTGTCTCTGTGGAAGCCATCACCATCTCTTCATGGAAGTAAGGTAAATTAGCAATTCCCCCAGGAGATTGGTAGGGATTTCTTTCCCAGGATTTCCCCCACCCACTAAGTCCTGCAGAGTGGGAAGGTAAGTATGTTCCCCATGTGTCTCCTTCATTCATCGATCTCTTGTGCCTCCAGGAGGGCAATATGAAACCTTGGTCGGAAGCTGTAGCAAGTGGTGAAATAATTCGGAAGGAATTTAGATCAAAGGACTGCAGTTACGTTAAGAGTTTAACAGGCTGTAAGGCTGACAAGCTGTCGGAGGAAGGGCAACCCATGAATCAAGATTGCAAAGATGCATAAGCCCCAAGAGGACTGGCTAACCACCTAGGCACTTTCATGATTGATAGCTGCTTTTCTCTTCCCTTGTAGCTTATCTATTCCTCAGTAATAACAAGAACAGTTTTCATGGTGTCGTGAGGCACTTACAGTTATATTTTCACTCAGGAAAAAGGCAGCTCAAATGAAGAAAATCCTGAAATCTGCTACAACGTCATCATCATGACCAAGCATCTAATAAATACATAAATAAACAAACTTTTGTATTAAGTATTCAACAAAAAGAGATGATAGATAGATAGATAGATAGATAGATAGATAGATAGATAGATAGATAGATAGATAGATAGATAGATAGATAGATAGATAGATAGATAGATTGATAGATAGATAGATAGATAGATAGATAGATAGATAGATAGATAGATAGATAGATAGATAGATAGATAGATAGAGGTTAGAAAGAGAGAGAGAGATAGGAGAGAGAGAGAGAGAAGTAGATAGGGAAAATAGAACAGATAAAAGTGCTACAAACAATATAACTAGAAATGTTGTTTTGTTGGAGTAGAAAAGTGAGAACAAAAGGTGGCATAAGAATATAATCACAAGGATCATGAAACTCATCAAATTTGTGCTTACGTATGTGTAAAACATGTGTGCATACATGAACCAAGCATGTTTTCCAAATTAATAATTCCACTCAGTGAAATACCAATTGATGTTATCGCTATTCACTGTGGCCCAATGGTAACAAACAATGGGGGTGGCATGGACCTGGCATTCTCCCCATTTCCGTGGAAACATTTGATCTCTTTATGGATTTTGCTCAACTGCCCATGTGTTATAGAAGGGCAGAAACTGTCAATCACACCATATGGTCCTCTTAAAAATAAATCTATTCCATACCACCACATGGCTGTCGAGAGGCATTTTCAGCCAGAAAGTTTGCATTTTTATCTGCCATGTCATCATAAACACAGGGTGATTAATCAGCATCCGAGACCAACACCTAGTCATTTCCACTTCATTGCCATTGGCAATTTGCATGCATTTGATTAAACATGCTAGAAATGTACTTTCTTGACACAATTCATCAGGGGTTTCCTTCTCAAAACAGATTGAAATCTTAATTAAAATAATATTGAAGTAAACCTGAAAAAAATCTAAATCAGCTTGTTTTGTGTGGTTAAATAATATCTAAACAGCTATTACCTGGAATTACACGAGGTCACAGAATTTATTGTTTAAAAAAGTGGACAGTAATTCCCTTCTGGCTTTCTAAATGTTTTTGTTTGTTTGTTTGTTTGTTTGTTTGTTTGTTTGTTTGTTTGTTATTATTATGCCATCAGAAAAAGTACTATAATTTAGTCCATTAAATGGAAGGCTTGGAAAATGGAGCATCGAAATTAAAATAATATTCTCTCAGCCATGAAGCAGATTGGATCCATTACTTTCCTTTGACAGATACCTTCCTCATGTATTTTTTATGCAGAAAACCCCAAATTCTGATTGCCATACTACAAAAAGAAGGAAAGAAGGAAAAATGATGGAGAGGCACAAGCAGCTGGCAGCAAAATGAGACTGAGAAATGCAACAAAGATCTTTAAAACTATGCATGGCACAGAAAATGGAAAAACAGATATGTTTTTCTCACATTCTCTCATAATATTAGAACTGAAGGGCATCCATTAAAACTATATGGTGGGGAGAGTCTGAGATATATCTATCAATTTAGCAAGTTTGTAATTGGTAGAGATGATTTTACTATTGATTTTATAAATTTGCTCCAACCCTTTCACAGGACATTAAAAATATGGTCCCCCCCCCAGGTTAAGATGTTGGATATTCCTGTCTTGGGAGATGATTTATTTATTTATTTATTTATTAATCAAACTTATATACCGCACCATCTCCCGTAGGACTCAGGGCGGTTCACAGGCATATTAAAACAATATAATAAATAAACATTAAAACCCAGTTAAAACTAAATATTATCATGGCCTGGTCACTAAAACAGTAAAAACCAATAAAAACCCCATTAAAATATGCTAAAACCTTTTATCTTAGGCTAGTCCTGCACGCTGAAACAATAGAGTCTTCAGTTCACGTCTGAAGGTCCGGAGGTCGGGTAGTTGTCGTAATCCTGGAGGAAGCTTGTTCCACAGGGCTGGTGCCGCCACAGAGGAGGCCCTCCTGGGGCCGCCAACCTACATTGTTTGGTCGACGGCACCCTGAGGAGGCCCACTCTGTGGGAGCGCACAGGTCGTTGGGAGGCAATCGGTGGCAGAAGGCGGTCTCGAAGGTATCCTGGTCCTAAGCCATGGAGCGCTTTAAAGGTGGTAACCAAGACCTTGAATTGCACCCAAAAGACTACCGGTAGCCAGTGCAGGCCGCGCAGGATAGGTGTTATATGGGAGCAACGCGGTGCTCCCTCTATCACCCGCGCCGCATTCTGACTAACTGAGCCTCCGGTGCTCTTCAAGGGGAGCCCCATGTAGAGAGCATTGCAATAGTCCAGGCGGAAGTGACGAGGGCGTGAGTGACTGTGCGCATATGCCACGGTCAAGGAAGGGGCACAACTGGCGAATCAGATGGACCTGATAGAATGCTCCCCTGGCGACGGCTGTCAAATGATTCTCTAAGGACAGCCGATCGTCCAGGAGGACGCCTAAGTTGCGCACTCCCTCCCTGGGGGTCAGTACTTCCTCCCCCACAGTCAGCGATGGTGTAAGCTGACTGTACCGGGACGCCAGTACCCACAGCCACTCTGTCTTGGAAGGGTTGAGTTGGAGCCTGTTCCTCCCCATCCAGACCCGCACGGCCTCAAGACACCGGCCCATCACCTCGACAGCTTCGTTGATGAAATTTGATGGCTGGTTTTGTACAACTATTTTTTTATTTTATTATTGTTTTTATTGACTACTGTTATAATGTCTTCTTGGGTGCCCAGAATGGATTAAATTGAATAAATAAATCAACAGAAACTTCAGAGAGGATAAAATAAAACTTACCCAGAATAGAGATACATAGTTAAAATATACACTTTTGAAATGTAAAGGGTGTGCAAAAATGTATTTATATTTTCCAAGAAAAATGTTTGTTATTTTACATTATATTATACATAGTTCTTAAATACCTTAGGATACCATTAAGCACTCAATCTACTGTATTCTATTCAATCTATAGTCAAGGCCTTTTGTTTTAAACCATCTGCCCTCTCCAAATTGGTGAATTTTTTTTTTTTTTTTTTTATTCAAAAAGTTTTTATTAGCCAAAAAAAAGGTTTATACAAATACATATCAGGTATGGTAAATTTTCATTTTTCTTATCTAAAATAAGAATTTTACTCAAATTTTTTAACACATACAACAGCCATATGGCAAGCAGGTAACACGAAGTAGCTAAGTTTACAAATTTTAAATACGTAATAAAGAAGGGTCAAGAATAAACAGAATATCGTACTAAAGAGAATAAGGAAAACCAACACAATCCCAAATATCTTTATCACTTCCTAGTTTTGGATCTCAGAACTCTGGGTTCAGCCTGACCCAACGCGAGGGCCGCAACAGCGGCAGCCGCTTCCGCCCCATGATCTATAACCTCCCCTTCTTCAATTCCTGGGTCATCTGATTCCAGGAGGGCTTTGTGTTCCTCCACATAGGCCGTAGCCTCCGCAATTGTACTGATTTTTTCGTAATGCCCTCCCGGAAAATCATCAATCCTCTGGCATCAGCCATCTGAAGCCCACTCCTTCTGGTACAATTTGCTTGACAAAAATAATATTTCTTCTTTTTCACGCACCTGTCTGGGAATCTGCCTCAGAATGGCTATCTCCTGCCCCTGTAAATCAGTGCCCCACTCCTATGTTTTCTAAGAATTTCATCTCGCCTCTTCTCACAAATTTGACATGAACCTCTCTGGGAACTGCATGCGTATGCGTATATTGCGAATTAACTCTATAAACTCGATCCACATCCCAATTCATGAAATCAACACCTCTCCCAAGAAATTCTCCCAACAATTTAGTCACAACATCTCTCAAGTCTTCTTGGTCCACTTCTTCCAAATTTTGAAACCTAAGGAAATAAGACATTTTATCCATCTGTAGTCCAAGCACAGCATTGCCTGTCGTCTCCTCTCTTTTCTGCACTGCCCGCATCTCACCCTCCAAACCTTCCACTTTCTGCTTGTTTTCTGCTGAAACTTGTTGAGTATCCTTTAAATCCTTTTGGATAGTCACAATTTCTGCTCTTATTTCATCCAATTTCTTGTCCATATTAGATAACTTTTCCAAAATTCTCTCCATCTCTCCAGCAGTTGGTCTCTGACCTTTGCCATTAAGGAAAAAAAATACAAAATCCTCAGGCAGGCACAGTATCCTTGTAATTTCCTCCGGATCCACCAGGGGGCACTCACAGGAGCAACGAGTCCAGAGTACAGTTAGTCAACCAGGAAGCCGAAGGGAAGTGATGTCATCAAAATTCTCATAGTGAAGGCGGAAGCTGGACGCCACCACTGTTCCCCAGAAGGAGGGGGGGCCTCAAACCTTCCCTCCTAAATTTCTCCATCACCTCTTCTCTCCCGAGCTCCACAAAACCGTAATCTTCTTATTTTAAGTTCTCCTCTCTCCAGAATAACTCGTGCTCCTTCCAACCGCAGGGGAGAAAACCCCCGCACTCCGGAGCACTCCACCACGCCACCGATATTCCCTTCCTTCTCCTCCTCAATTCTTCTCCGTTCCTGTTCACCACCAGGCTGCTGCAGTTATAATCCAATGCCCGGTGTCACGGGCACAGCGGCCCAGGCGACGACCAAAATAATGGCCGCGGCCTGTGGCCTCCAAACCCCGCCAAGCCTAGGACGCGCCAGCATCGGTCCCCACAGTCCTGTATGTCGGCTGGGAGACCCCTGGCGAGCCGTCCGTGCGGCAGGTGTCCTTTTCGGAACACCTGGCCCCTGAGGGCCTCGGCGGCGGCCGGATTCGGGCGCTGGAGGCAGGAGAAGCCTTCCAGACGTCCGTTGCCGCTGGACACCGGAAGTCGTCTCCCAAATTGGTGAATTTTTAATGGCTGGGTGAAGGACAGATTTAATTAGAGCAAATCATTGATAGGGCTAAAGGAATTCCTTTCTCTTTCGGATACTTTCATTGAAATAATCATCCTCAAACCCAAACCCATCCCACAGACGAAACACAACTACCATCCAGAAGCCAGACCATACTGGACCACTGGCTGCTGAGCCCCCCTCCGATCCCCACACAAAGCATGCTGACACACGCCAGGAACACATGACAAGACCTCGGACTTGGAGCCAAACCAAAACCCGGAATGCTGCATCACAGCCATCTGCTCAAGACATCACATCACAGAACTTCAGAGGCCACAACACCAAAGCTCGGGAACAAAAGAGCAGGACCACACCCACACAGGATGCTACGAAAGAGCCGACCAATCTGCAAACATCCACTTCATCTATCAATCAGGATGTAAAAGCCAACCAACCCGCTCACAGCAATACTCCCTACCTCCCCACCAGTATTTACAGAGAGACGGCAGCTCCGATCACTCTTTGCTCAAGAAGCACGAAGCCGAAGACACCAGCCTGTAGATGATGAGTGAGACCTTGAAACGTCGCCAAGATACCCTCAATCTAACACAGGAAAAGACCTGAATATGCCAAGACCTACTGAGATAGATAGATAGATAGATAGATAGATAGATAGATAGATAGATAGATAGATAGATAGATAGATAGATAGATAGATATGCAATTAAATATTTAAATAAAGCCACAAATTCTTAGGAATTTTGAGATTTGGATTTTTTTATCCATACAGTATATAATAACTGGAGTATATTTCTCTGATATCAAATGACATCAAACTGTATATGGATCAGTGGAATTTTCCTTGTGTGCATTGTCATGACTGTGTGGAGAATCAATGCTAACTTTAGCATCTCCGTTCTGCTTAAATGATTCCCATTTAGGTTTCATCAGAGGTGTGTACAAAATTTTAGGCCTTTAAATTTGGTGCCAGTATTGCGTGAGCACGTTCCAAAGAGTGCAGGCAAGGACACCTGCATAAAATCAGATAAAATTGATCTAATTTAGCTTTAACTGCAGTCATCTAAGCTGAATTAATCAAAACCAAAACAATTTAATGTATTTCTTTCCTCATGTATTGACTCATCTTCTGTAAATTTGAAATTAATATAACCAAATGGCATTTTTGAGCCTCTCAGAACCATAACTAAAGACTTAGGAATTGCATTTGTTCCTGGTCTTACACTTTGTACATCTCTTTTACACCAATAAATATTGCCTTAGGGCTAAAATAGAAATATCCATGTGTATTTTGATCTCTAGTTCCTGCAATTGTTAGCACTTAGCCAAAAGCTAAATAGAGTGAGACCTGCTTAGTACCTGGATGGGAGATTGCCACAAAATATTAGAGCTGTAGGGTAAAGCAGAAAGTATTTACATTTACATTTTGCTGCCAGGAAAACTAGAGACGTGTCTATAAAGATGCCCGAAGTCAAGTTTAATCTTATCTTTAACCTTTCACTTTGCAGCTTACTATATCTAGATTTAAGAAGTAAGGAATGAGTCAGATAATGCAAAGAAGCAACTACCATAAAATATTTTTGGATATTGATGGAGTAATCAGGTGCTTCTGGCAGGGGGAATGTTCATTCCTGAAGACTGATATGTGTCATGAGAGGAACTGACAAACATCTGAACATCTTATCCTTCAGAAAAAATATCTGAAGGATACCTTCATACTAAGATATTATAGGTACATGTGGCATGAAACAGGTTAAGGTTTTCTTTGGGCGGTCCTTGCTCTCTGAACATCTTTCTCCTGAAAGTCTATATGACCTCAATCCTTTTTGCATTTTACAAAAAAAACTAATATTATTCCAATGTGCCTTGAGCCTTAGCTGATTGTTGGGTCGCCCCCGTATTGTCAGTTAGATTGTTTTTAATGCTTGACATTGTTTTCTCTCATTTATAATTTATTTGTGTACCTTTAATTAGCTACCCAGAGTTCATTTGGAGTGGGAAACACCACAAAGATGGTTAAATTAATAAAGTCTGAAGTGTTTTTGTCATACTGGTAGCAGCCTCCTTCAGGAATCTTCCATGTGTACAACATATGTGTAGAGAAGGAGGAGCAAAGCTTGGAATCTGGCCACACCCTTGACATCCTTTGTGGTCATAGCCACTTGCTTGGACTTCTGTAGATTGGCACACACATCCCGGGATATAGCTGACATCATGCGAACCATCATAGATGGGACCAGCAATGCAATCTTGTTGCTCCTCTCTCAGTTTCTTCAAGTACAATGATGGAACATCTCAGCAGAACATTATTTATTTATTTATTTAATTTAATTTAATTTTGTCATAACAATATACACAAGCATAACAAGCATAACACAAAAGATTATATAATATATAAACATATATATGAGGAGAAACAAGGTAGTATAAGCATATATATATATATATAGGGGAAGAAACAATAGGACAGGAACGGTAGGCACATTTGTGCTCTTATGCACGCCCCTTAGAGTCCTCTTAGGAATGTGGTGAGGTCAACAGTGGATAGATTTTTAATAAAACTTTTGGGGTTATGAGAAGAGACCACAAAGTCAGGTAATGCATTCGAAGCATAAATAATTCTGTTACAGAAATCGTGTTTTCTGCAATCTAAACTGGTGCGGTTGACATTAAGTTTAAATCTGTTGGTAGCTCTTGTGTTATTGTAGTTGAAACTGAAGTAGTCATTGGCAGGAAGGACATTACAACGGATGATTCTATGAGCTAAACCCAGGTCCTGTCGAAGGCGACAAAGTTTCAAGTTTTCTAGACCCAGGATATCAAGTCTGGTGGAATAAGGTATTATGGTGGTGACAGATAAGGTTAATGGTTGAGGGACATTATAGTGGGAAGCAAAGCACTACAAAAAAAATAAGGGCCCAATGTCTCATGCTGGTTCCTTTTTCCAGCACCCAGATCTCAACCCCAGTTCTTGATCAGCAGGTCTCCTGTGGCCCTGGCCTTCGGGTTTTACTACTAAATGCAAGGTCAGACTATAATGAGGGATTGCAAGGATTTTAGTCTGCCTTCCTTGGGAGTGAGATCTGATGCCCATGGTCTCCATGACAGCCTTGGGCCTATCCCGGCTCATCCAGAGACTAACATGGAACATTGGTCATCTGATCTAGCTTTCTGTTAGAGGTTAAAGTAATGATGATTTAATAGCTGACCAGCTCCTGTAAGGCTGTAAACTGAGATGATGAAATGAGAATGAGTCAACAGGGTTACTGCCACTTTAAGAAGCCGGGTTAAGAAGCTGTCTATATAAGGGAGGCCATTAGAGGGCGTCTCCCTCTCTCCTCTTATATCACTCTCCTCCTGTTCTATCTCCATTATTTTCTTTCCATGTGTGCTTTCTGTTATAGTTGAAGATTGATTGCCTGGCTTTGCTTATTACGTGTATGTATATACTGTACATAACCTGTAGATAAACCACTGTTTGAAAAACCTCTATGTACTGTGGTTCTGCTCCTGGGTTGTCTCAAAATAGCAGTCATGCTGTGCACACTCTGACAGAATGACAAAGTGATCTTCCTTGTCATAGTCAGATCATGCCCTGGTCATCATGAGATTCTTGGGTGCTTCCCCCCCCGCAATTAAAGGGAGGCAGAATCTGTTAGATCAATCTGTCCCTGACCCAGTGGTGAAATCCACCAGGTTCTAACAGGTTCTGAAGAACCGGTAGTGGAAATTTTGAGTAGTTCAGAGAACCAGCAAATACCACCTCTGGCTGGCCCCAGAGTGGGGTGGGAATGGAGATTTTGAAATATCCTTCCCCTGCCATGCCCACAGAACCAGGAGGGAAAAAATTTGAATTTCACCCCTGCCCTGACCACTGATGGACCTGCAAGGGTTCCAGAAGGAGCTGGAGGTTGTTTCTGGTGATCTGCTGCATAATTCAAGAGAGGTTTTAGTCAACACTTGGAACAAGAAGGCAGCTGTGGCCTTGCATTGGATTGTGCCCAAACAACCAACAACTTTCAGTGGATCCTGTTGCAAACTTTGTTAAAATTCTTTGTTAAAATTTTAACACAAAGTGTTAAAATTCTCTGATGTGATATTTTCATTTATGCAAATTCAAAGGACAATTGTGCCTGCCATTTCAGAAGGGTAACATGAAGGGTTTTTTATAAAAAAAAATATCATCCATTCTGCTGACAAGAAGACTTCTTTGGCTTGGTAGAAATGGTTCACTTGAATATCCCAGATGGCTAGCCTGGAAGAATGCATTGTGATTAAAAGAGTAAAAAGAACATTTCTTAAGGACATTTGGATGCCTTGTACAAAGCAGATGCCATTTCTTAGAAGGGTTTGAATCTTAGTTCTTTTGCAGTATTTATTTGTGCTGAAAAGTGCTTAGCTTATATAATATTGGCACTCCCTAGCAATGCTAACCACTAACAGAAGTTTGAAGAGAAGTATTTGGAGCGTAATGAGAATAACAGCTTGGATGTGGATCCAGAACATGAAGATAGTGGCAGGATTTTAAGGATTGCTATGGTGGAGGACGAGGAAGGAGCTGAAACTATGATGTGCCTTATACAAAAGCCTCCTTTTTTACTTCCTAATTCGACTTTTTGTCAGACCAGTTCATCTGATTTTGGATAAATTCTTAGACTGAAGAAAAAGTTCATTCTTTCTTGTAGGGACGTGTACTGGTTGACTCCAATGACAGCATCCTTGTGCTTTCCTTCCAAAACAGCTTTTAAAATGGCTAGGTGAAATTTATATGCCTACAAAAAAGATTGTATGTGTATACCATCAATAAGCTTAAAGATTTGCATTCCAACTGAAACCTGTGAAGCGTGCAAACAATATGGACTAACTGTCTCAACCTGGGCTATGTTTCTGTAACTTTAATTGTGAAGCCAAGTTCACAATGAAACTCAAAAATCTCTCATGTCCATTCATAAAAGAGGGCTATGAAAATATTTACAGACCCCTCACATCCTGAAGATAAACTGTTTCAACTCCTACCCTCAAAATGATGCCATAGAGCACTGCACACCAGAACAACTAGACACAAGAATAGTTTTTTCCTGAATGCCATCACTCTGCTAAAGAAATAATTTCCTCAACACTGTCAAACTATTCACTAAGTCTGCATTACTATTACTATTAATCTTCTCATCATTCCTATCACCCATCTCCTCCCATTTATGACTGCATGACTGTAACTTTGTTGCTTGTATCCTTATGATTTATATTGATTGTTTCCTAGTATGATTTGATTGCTTATTTGTATCCTATGACTATCATTAAGTGTTGTGCCTTGTGATTCTTGACGAGTGTATCTTGCTTTTTTATGTACACTGAGAGCATATGCAGCAAAGACAAATTCCTTGTGTGTCCAATCAGACTTGGCTAATAAAGAATTCTATTCTATTCTATTCTATTCTATTCTATTCTATTCTATTCTATTCTTTCTATTCTATTCTATTCTTAACTCTGTTGCTTGAATCCTCCTCCTTCAGTGCAGTTTTGAAAAAAGTGTCAATAAATGCAAAAAAAACCCAAGCTTTTGTATAACCTTCATCCTGTTATCAAGAGGGCTATGGAGCTTCTGAAATAAATATTCAGTAATTTGAATACACTTTAAGTGCACTTGTGTGTGTTTTCCATTAGTACAATTGCATTAACTGAGATCTGAAATGTGGACTTTCTTGTTCCTTGTTTTAGTGTGTGTGTTTTTTTTAATTGAAAAGTAGCTCCAGGAAATTGTTAAAAGCTTTCCATTAGAGGTGTTGGATTTGAGCAAACCTCTAACAAGAAAACTTATTTTGACTGAAATGATTATTACAAAAGATCAAATAGAAGCCCTACAAATCCACCCAAAAACTTTATTTAGCATCATAAAGGCAGACTTCTTGCCTTTAAGAATAAATGCATGAGTGACAGTTCTATTTCAGATCCCAGGGAACATTTTATCTTCAACTCCTGACATTCTTCTTATTCTTCTTCTAACCCATGTGTGGCAAAAGAGACAATATCCCATGTCACTAGCACACCCAGGAGGTGCTTATCCTCAAAACCAGATGTTATTAACAGATCAAAGTTGGAATATATCTATGTACAGTATATAAAATCCCAGAGGAGAAAGAGTTATAACAGGCAGGAAGCAAAATTTATGGGGAATATCTAGAGAACACTAGATAGATGGATGAACTGATGATGACTCTCTTATTACTGCAACCACCTCTATAATTTTTCTACCATCCACCTTAGCTACTTAGATCTACTGCAGCCAACCCACTCTGGATATGAAAAGGGCTTCCCCTCTCCTTTGCTGCTTTTGTTCTCCTTAATACTCACCACAGACCAAAGCTGAAATTTTGTACGCCACTGTCAAACCCTTATATTACCAGTGGTGGCTAAAATTGCAAGGTTCAGCTTGTGGTGAACAACTTTAGATGATATATTGGCATGATGAAGGAATGGCTATGATGGGGAGAAAAAAACTTAGGAAAAGAGGAGAGGCTGCCTTAAGCAAAAAGATCCTGCTCTTCTGTAGAGCAGGGTTTACTTTGACCAATTGTTATGCATGGCTGGAAGGGGAATTCTGGGAGTTGAAGCCACGTATCTTAAAGTTTCTAAGGTTGAGAAACACTGCTTAAGTGTTTCTAAAATTAATCGCTTACTACCAAAGCTGATATAAAGTGGAAAAACTAAAAGAGGGGTGCCTATTCATCGGGGTGAAACCCAGCAGGTTCTGACAGGTTCTGGAGAACCGGTAGCAGAAATTTTGAGCAGTTCAGCAAACCGGCAAATACCACTTCTGGTTGGCCCCAGAGTGGGAGGGAATGGAGATTTGCAATATCCTTTTCCCAGGAGTGGGATGGGAATGGAGATTTTGCAGTATCCTTCCCCTGCCACACCCACCAAGTCACACCATGCCTACCAAGCCACGCCCATAGAACCAGTAGTAAAAAAAATTTGGATTTCATCACTGCTATTCATCCTTTCCCCAACAAAAAATATCTGCCTGAGTACTGGTATGCTTTGGACCCTCAGTTTTCTTTGGTGTAGACATGTTCCTTAAACTTGCTCTTTAGGCCCAGAATTCTAAGTCCTCTATTTCGTAGGAAACTTTGGGTAAATTCTAAGAAGGTGGATGGGAATTAGGTTCTTTCATGGTAGTTCTAAAACCCTATGCTTTCTCTGCCTAGTTCCCACTCCTGGCAAATAATCGGTCATAGATTGTAAAGATAGAAAGTAAAAATGGAAACCAGTCCCATCTGCATATTAATGCAGTAATTGTAATGATATGTAGGAATGATTTTTGAGGAAGAGGAGAAGAGATGTTTCCTAGGGAAGAGAGGGAGAAACCTCAATGGGTTTCTCTTAGAAAGGACCTGCCATAGGAAGAGCCATGGTGGCACAGTGGTTAGAATGCAGTACTGCAGGGTAATTCTGCTGACTGCCAACAGCCAGCAGCTTGGCAGTTCAATTCTCACTGGTTCAAGGTTGACTTCCATCCTTCTGAGGTTGCTAAAATGAGGACCCAGATTGTTGGAGGCAATATGCTGACTCTGTAAACTGCTTAGAGAGGGCTGTAAAGCACTGTGAAGCGGTACATAAACCTAAGTTCTATTGCTAATGGATCAGCAGTTAAAACTGACAGCAGGAGATTTTCAGATACTTCCAGATTTACAAAATGTTTGTTAATTAGGTCATCTGGGTTTCTATCTGCTTTACTTGGGAGAGCTGACACTATACAGCGTTCTTAACACATAGTTATCTCTATTGCTATAGAAACATCTGCCAAGAAGAGAATATTGCACTGTTGAACATTTAGTTGAAATACCCTGGTGTTTCTTCTTGGGGGCGCGGGAGTGGTGGTGGTGTTGAAAAAAAAGTTACATAGATGCCTTTCTCCCTGCCAAAACTCTGGGTGGCTTACAGAGTTATTTTTTTAAAAAAATACAAAAACAACAAAAAAACTGAAAAAAATCATTCAAAGCATTTTTAAATAACACTATTAATCTACCCCCCCCAAAAAAAACCCATAACAAAACTTCCTTATATCTGAAAACCAATTTGTGGTTTGTAATCTGAAACAACTCTCAACATCTGCTCCATGTTCCTATTAGTCCTTCAGATACTCGAAGCTATTACTTTTTCCGTCATGAAGCTAAAAATATTCAGTACTCCCCACTTGTCCTCGTAAGTTTTTCCTTCCAAGACATTTGTCATCTTTGTTGTTCTCCTTTGGAAATGGCTTAAATATGTTCTTTAAAACAGGATGCTGTGTTCTAGAGATGAATTGGCCACTGCAGAATAGAGAGGAACCATGGCTTCTCCTGATCTTGATATTATATTGCATTTTTTAGTTTTGCATTTTGCTCATGTTCAGCTTGTATTCATCAAGACTTACAGATCTTATGTAGTGCTACTCAATACAGTTCCCTCGATCTTAGAACTTTTCCACTTATTTTTCCTATCCTAGCATAAGACTGCATTTGTTCCTGATGTAACCATTTTAGTATCATCCATTAAAATATTTCTATTCTCCCTATATTTCTGTTGTCTCAGACTTGGTATCAGATGTTCTAATTCTTCATCCATGCAACAATATGCCACTGAACATTTCCCTCCTGTTTGATTTGGAAATACTGGCATACATTCATTGGCTATAAATGTTCGACCAGCTCAATGCATCTATAAATCAGATAATCTTTAAAATAATCCCAAAGCAGCTGTCCAGCACCTTTCCTCTCAGAAGCGCTTCTATTGCAAGACAATAACTGAATCCCTATAAACCTATCAAAACCTTTAATGATATCATGATTAGGCTTGGGTTGTGAAATGGATATTAACCATATTTTTTTATTAAAACTGAGATGGTATGATTTCCATCTGCCCCTATTGTTTGAGAACAATGCATGATATTGCACTGCATAAGAATTTGGTACTGTTAAGAAAAGAAAAGAAGAAAGAATGCTGCTAAACTGCCAAAATATGTGGACCAGATTTACTTCAATTAAATTACATCTTGATACCTTTAAATTCATTTTCTTAAACTTGAGTTGAATGATGCCAATGATATAATACTTCCCAATGCTTTTCTTTTCAATTTAACATGACTGAATAGCTTGGATTCTGCTTAGATATATATAGTGCCAGTTTTTTGTTCATGCCTAAATGCTTTTCACTCTTAGTGGGATGAAAATTATCAAACTCTTCAACATTTTTGCTGTAGTTAGTTTCCTACCTAGATGTTGTAGATGGGCTTATCTCAATGTTTTTCTTTCCTATGACTATGCTTAAGAACTAAGGAGGAGAAGATTGACATCTCCCCTCAAGTGATAAGAACCTTAGAGTCATAAGAACATAGTAAGAAGCAATGACCTGCTGGATCAATGCTGGTCCAACTAGGCAGCAGACTGTTCTCAAAATGGCTAACCACCTGCACAAATCTCCCAGCAGATAGCCTTCAGAGACAGTCAAACTGCCATCAAGTCTAACAGTCACTGATCTTCATAACTTCCATGCATTGGTTCAACCTTTTTTTCAACCAGCCAAGATAGCTAGCACCAAATCTCATGGTAGCAAATTCCAAAATTGAATTAATACATTTTTTAAACTTATTCTTTCCCTTTTGTCTATCCTGATTCTCCCAGGATTCAATTTGACTGAATGACCTCTAGAACTAGTACTTTGGAAGGATAAATTTGCCTAATTTTGTTCATCTTAGTTATGTCCTTATTAATTTGCCTCCTTTCTAGATTAAAGAACCCTAAATGTCATAAATCTTGCCTCATAGGGAAGCTGTTCCAGTCCCTCAATCATCTTACAGTAGTTGCCCTTCTCTGAACCTTCTCTAGCTCCACAATATCCTTTTTGAGGTGCCATGACCAGAACTGCACAACTGAATAATAACCCAGATGTGGTTGCACCATTGATTTATCTAAAGGTATTAATAGTACTGGCATCTTTATTTTCAATAATGTTTTTATTAACTCTAGCATGCTGCAGACATCTTCTTACAGTAGATACTGGTACACATTGTGTCAACACCTTTATTGAGCCTCTTTCCTCATAAGTCACTGCTATGTCTGATCCCTTTAGTTTGCATGCGTATTAAGGATTTGGGCATCACTTTACACTTGCTCACATTGAATGGCGACTGCCATTTTGCCTCCCACTCCCTTAATGTGTAGAGATCCCTTTGGAGCTCTTCACAATCTTTTATTCTTTTGCCATTCTGAACAATATTCTAGTTACTAGATAGCTAGTCACATCTCAATTCCAGATTATTTATAAATGCATTTCAAAACCCCAGACCTGGGGGACCCCACTGGTTATCTCCCTCCATTGTGGAAAAAAAAAGTCCATTTACTCCCACTCTTTGTTTTCTATTTGTTTAGTCAGTTGCTTATCCACAATAAGATCTACCCTTTTATACCAGGCTGTTAAGCTTTCTGAGAAGTCTTTGATGAGGGACTTTATCAAAGACTTTTTGAAAAATGAAGTAGATGATACCTAATAGGTAAAGGTAAAGGTTCCCCTCGCACATACGTGTTAGTCGTTCCTGACTCTAGAGGGCGGGGCTCATCCTCGTTTCAAAGCCGAAGAGCCAGTACTGTCCGAAGACGTCTCCGTGGTCATGTGGCCGGCATGACTCAATGCCAAAGGCCCACGGATTGCTGCTACCTTCCCACCAAAGGTTTCGAACTGCTAGGTTGGCAGAAGCTGGGACAAGTAATGGGAGCTCACCCCGTTACACAGCAGCACTAGGGATTCGAACTGCTGAGCTGCCGACCTTTCGATCGATAAGCTCAATGTCCTAGCCCCTGAGCCACAGCATCCCTTAGATGATACCTAATAGATGATACCTATTGGCTTCCCTATATCCACATGTTTATTAATGTTGTTAAAAAAAACTCTAGTGGTTTAATTACACATATAAACTGGGTGAAACCAGGCTTAATAGCAGTGACTGTGAGAGGGAACTTGGAGTCTTAGTGGACAACCAGCTAAATATGAGCCAGCAGTGTGCAGCGGCAGCCAAAAAACCCAATACAATCCTAAATTGCATTAACAGAGGGATACAATCAAGATGAAGTGAGGTACTAATACCACTCTATAAAGCCCTAGTAAGACCATATCTAGAATACTGCATCCAGTACTGCATCCACCATACTATACAAAGATATTGAGACTCTAGAAAAAGTGCAGAGGAGAGCAACCAGGATGATTAGGGGACTGGAGACTAAAACATATGAAGAACGGTTACAGGAATTGGGCATGGCTAGTCTAGTGAAGAGAAGGATCAGGGGAGACATGATAGCAGTGTTCCAATATTTGAGGGGCTGCCACAGAGAGGAGGTGGGTCAAACTATTTTCCAAAGCACCTGAAGGCCAGACAAGGAATAATGGATGGAAACTGACCAAAGAAAGATTCAACCTAGAAATGAGGAGGAACTTTCTGACAGTAAGAACAATCAACCAATGGAACAGCTTGCCTTCAGAAGTTGTAGGAGCTTCATCACTTGAGACTTTCAAGAAAAGATTGGACTGCCATTTGTCAGAAATGGTGTAGGGTCACCTGCTTGAGCAGGGGGGGTGGACTAGATGACCTATAAGGTCCCTTCCAACTCTGTTAATTTGTCTGTTAAATTAGACAGGAACTTCCCTTAGTGAAGCTATGTTGTGTATCCTTGAGCAAGGCCTGTGTCTCCAAATGTTCGGTAATTTCATTTGAAATAGTAGTTTCCACTATCTTCCCTGGAGCAGCTGTTAAGCTGACAAGCCTATAATTTCCAGGAACTCCCCGTGAGCCTTCTTAAAAATTGGAGTTACATTGGCCCCCTTCCAGTCCTCAACTACAGAGTCCCATCCTCTGGGTGGATTTTTATTTGTTATGTGCAAAGAAAGTAAGGATGCTTCAAATCAAAACTGACTCCACATGAAGGCATTTGTGCAATTTTCTGGGAAGCAGTAGAGAAGTGGTTTGTCATTGCTTCCTACTAGCAAATATGCTTTCAACTTCCCAGTTTAGACTACAGCCTTGGAATTCCCCCATCCAAACATCAACAAGGCTATCCTGTTTAGCTTCCAAATTTATCTAAATCATCCAAAGGCTGCCTCTAATGGAGGGAGACATGGCCCGCCGATCAACGGAAGCAGCGTCATACTGCAAATTTATTTATTTTATTTATTTGTCACAACAGTATATATAAGCATAAGCATGAAATAACTATATGATATATAAGCATATATATATAACCATAAGTATGTAATAACTATATGAAATTGGATACAATCAAAGGGAACATTAGGACAGGAACAGTAGGCACGTTGGTGATCTTATGCACGCCCCTTACAGACCTCTTAGGAATGGGGTGAGGTCAATAGTAGACAGTTTTTGGTTAAAGCTTTGGAGATTTTGAAAAGAGACCACAGAGTCTGGTTCCAGGCATTAACAACTCTGTTTCTGAAGTCATATTTTCTGCAATCAAGATTGGAGCGGTTCGCATTAAGCTTAAAATCTGCCCCATTGGAACATGTCTGTGACCTCACAACGCGTATATAAAAAGGAAGAGCTTGTGGTTTGACAGCGCAGTGTTGCTTTTGTCATTCTCCCCCGACGTCCCTCCAAAGTTTGGATGCTTGGCAACTGGTTCATATTTAGGACAATTGCAGTGCCCCAGGATCATGCGATGACCTTTTGTGACCTTCCGACAAGCAAAGTCAATGGGGAAGCCAGATTCACTTAACAATCGTGTTACTAACTTAAGCACTGCAGTGAGTCACTTAATAACTACGGCGAGAGAAAAAATGTAAAATGGGGCAAAATTCACTTAGCAACTATTTCACTTAGCAGCAGAAATTTTGGGCTCAATTGTGGTTGTAAGTCAAGGACTACCTGTATGAACTCAGAGAGGTGCTGAGCTCCCCTTTATTAGATGTGCTCAAGGAGAGACAAGGTTACCATATGTACGCTATGGCTTTCATTTGGATTCATGCACTGAGCAGAAGATTGAATTTCTAACTCAGTGATTTTGTCGTTCTATACACAGCTTCATTCACCCAGCTTTACTGCCTCAGGCAGGTGCCATAACTTGTTAAATGATAGGGCTATCTCTGTAGAATTAATGTAAACTATTAATGAAATGCATTATAAGAAAGCAGCTATCCTAGACAGTTTAGATCTTAGCCTTGCAAGTATAAAGCTGAACACCACTGACTGATATATGATTACATATAAAGGTTCCCCTCGCTCATATGTGCTAGTCGTTCCCAACTCTAGGGGGCGGTGCTCATCTCTGTTTCTAAGCCGAAGAGCCAATGCTGTCCGAAGACGTCTCTGTGGTCATATGGCCACCATGACTAAACCCCAAAGGTGCACAGAACACTGTTACCTTCCCACCAAAGGTGGTCCCTATTTTTCTACTTGCATTTTTTACGTGCTTTCGAACTGCTAGGTTGGCAGAAGCTGGGACAATTAATGGGAGCTCACCCCATTACGCGGCACTAGGGATTCAAACCGCTGAACTGCCAACCTTTCGATCGACAAACTCAGCGTCTTAGCCACTGAGCCACAGTGTCCCTAGATGATTACATATATTGTAGACCTCACTTATTGATTGCCTTATGTAGCACATATTTGACATTGCTATAGTGCTGGAAAAAGAAATGACTTGGTGATGAATTTGCACCATTTGCAGTGTTTCTCTCAGTCATGTATTGGCCATTACAATCAATTAGTATGCATTGTTCTGTGCCTGGCCCATTTTTCTTCTTTTTATCCCCATTCACAGAATGGAGAGATTGGAGAAGAAGGGATTACAATGGGGAATATACATTGAAAAAAATGTGTTAGTGCATTCAGGAATCTGTGAATTGGCTAGGCAAACTGCTGGCAAAAAACCAGCTCCACATGTTCCTTTCAATGTGTATTCTCCACTATGTGACCGCTTACTCTTCTGCAATCCCTTTCTCTCCAATGAATGCAAAAACCATTATTCCCTTCTTGCAAATTATGCCAACACCTGAGTGAGCATTCCAAAGAGGGGGAATAGGGGAGAAGAAAAGCTGAAGTAAGTATAGTTGCAGTTGCCAGTCTCAATTATGGCCACTAAACTAGGACTACCTGTAATTGAATTGAATGACTGAGCAGCAGCACAACTTAGACCTTGTATATCCAGCCTACTAACCTTCTCCTCTCAGCATGGTGCCTTTAACAGATTTAACTGATTAACAGAGTTGGAAGGACCTTGTAGGTCTTCTAGTCCAATCCCCCCCCCAAGCAGAAGACCCTATATCTTTTCAGACAAGTGGTTGTCCAGTCTATTCTTGAAAGCTTCCAGTGATGAAGCTCCCACAACTTATGAAGTCAAGCTGTTCCATTGATTGATTGTTCTGACTGTCAGAAAAAATCTCCTTATTTCTAGGTTGAATCTCTCCTTGATCAATTTCCATCCATTATTATCTGGCCTTTGGGTGCCTTGGAGCTTGACCTCCTTCTCTCTGTGGCAGCCCCTCAAATATTGGAACACTGCTATCATGTCTCCCCAGTCCTGCTTGTCACTAGACTAGCCATGCCGAGTACTTGACACCATTCATTGTATATTTTAGCCTCCAGTGCCCAATCATCTTGGTTGCTTTTCTCTGCACTTTTTCTGGAGTCTCAACATCTTTTTTATAGTGTGATGACCAAAACTGGATGCAGTATTCTGGGTGTGGTCTTATTAAGGCTTTATAGAGTGGCATTAGTACCTCACTTGATCTTGATTGTATCCGTCTGTTAATGCAGTTTAGGATTACATTGGCTTTTTTGGCTGATACTGCAAACTATTGGCTCATATTTAATTGGTTGTCCACTAAGACTTCAAGATCCCTCTCACAGTTACTGCTATTAAGCCTGGTTTCACCCAGTCTATATGTGTACTTGGTAGATCTGGTATTTTCCTGAGCATCTGAGTAGTTTTGGATTATCACATGTTGGCGATTGGAGCAATCACATGGAATTCTAGCCTGCCAGTTATTATAATGTGGAATGTGGCAGTATCTGAAGCTTGCACTTGATTCAGACATGTGTTCTTTGATCTGATGCATAGTTTTGCTGCCAGAACAATGATAGTCAGTTTAATATGTTTCATAAGTATGCTATATACCAGACTGCCAAGCTGATGAGCTGATTGAAAACAGCTGTCCCCCACCCCAATGTCATTAAAAAATATTATCAATGTATTACTATCCTGAAAGGTTTACGATGGTTAGAAAAGTTCATTGTTAAAGTAGAAATATCTTAAAGTAAATTCGTTTGACAACATTGTTAATTAATTATGATTAACACATTTATTTGTGAGATATTTTACCTCTCTCATGGATCCACTATCAAAACTTTAAGGATAATAGAAATTGTATAGAAACATAAATTTTATAATATGAAAGTGTACACATTATAAATAAAGATAATATTGATTATATATACCTAAATCATCTAATAACTGCACTTTCTTGGTTTCAAGAAATCAATTAAAAATCTATTTATATAAAGTAAAGCAACATAAAAACTGCGCAGTGAACATTGCAAAAAGTAAATGCAGAATGAATAACGATATTGAGCCATGGTGGCGCAGTGGTTTGAGCGCAGTACTGCAGGCTACTTCTGCTGACTGCCGGCTGACTGCAGTTTGGCAGTTCAAATCTCATCAGGCTCAATGTGGACTCAGCCTTCCATCCTTCCGAGGTCGGTAAAATGAGGACCCAAAATTTTTGGGGGGCAATATGCTGATTCTGTAAACTGCTTAGAGAGGGCTGTGAAGCACTGTGAAGCGGTATATAAGTCTAAGTGCTATTGCTATATTAACAATAACAAAAGTGCCATTGTTATAAGACTACCATTACAAAACAGTATAGAGTTCTAACGTCACTGACTTGATTTGTAACTGCATAAAGAAATATTAAGTTTTGTCATGAAAAAGACTAACGTAGGCAACAAGAGAATCGTTCTAGGAAAGGTGTCCGCAAATGACCCCCATTGGTGAAAAGACACTTCCACTTAGGGCCATCCATCTTAGTTTACAGTATTTGACAGGAATCTGTGGAGAAGATTCTCAGTGACTTAGCAGGAAGTTATTCCCAGTGGTGGGATTCAAATAATTTAACAACCGGTTCTCTTCCCTAATGATTTCTTCCAACAACCAGTTCACCAAATTGCTCAGAATATTAACAACTGGTTCTCCCGAAGTGGTGCGAACTGGCTGAATCCCACCACCGGTTATTCTCAGGTTGACCACTATGGATCATATAATGTGGACCAGATGACATTTTGGCCTGATACAGCACAGTTGTTGGCATGAAATGCCCCCGCAAATTTTGCCATGATAGAATCAAATATCTTTTATGGAACTTTCAATGGAACTTACTGTTGACGATGATAACCAAAGTACCATGGGAAGTCTTGATTCTTTCTGAAGTTATTGAAGTACAGGTAGTCCTCAACTTACAACAGTTCATTTAGTGACCGTTTAAAGTTACAATGGCACTGAAAAAAGTGGCTTATGGCCACTTTTCACACCTTTGCAGCATCCCCAGTTTAATGTGACTAAAATTCAGAGGCGTGGCAACCGGTTCATATTTATGACCATTTCTGTGTCCCGGGGTCATGTGGTCCCCTTTTGCAACCTTCTGATGAGCAAAGTGAATGGGGAAGCCCAATTCACTTAATAACCGGGTTACTAACTTATCAATTGCAGTGATTCACTTAACAAATTAGGCAAGAAAGGTCATAAAATGGGGGCAAAACTCACTTAACAAATGTCTCATTTAACAACTGAAATTTTGAGCTCAATTGTGGTTGTACATCGAGGACTATTCGTGAAAGGATTAATACTATTTCAAAACTCAGCCTCCTAAATAGTTTCTGTATAGATACATATTTTCAGAATGGAAATAATTATACCCAGAATCTCTCATTCCTAGCAGTACAACTTTAGTCTAACACTGTAACTCCCTTGAAAAATTCCTGAATTAGTTAATTTTTTTTTTAAAAAAGCATTATTCTTTTTCTTTCTTTTCAGTGCTGAATAATTCCCCTGCCAACTATTTTACTTCTGGACAGCAACCATCCCAAGCAGCCATTCATTTCCCAGGCATCGATCTGGATCCAGGTTTATTTCCTAAATAGCAGCTCATTTCTCTGTGACAGAGAATCAGTCTGAATCGCTGAATCGGTCTAGCAATAGCTCGACTGGTACTTGAAGTCTGTAGAGGATTATATGAGGGCTAATAATCTAAAGCTGAATCCTAGCAAAATGGAAAGATAGTGGACAAGTGGTAGTGAGTGATCCCCAATATAAGGGCCATTGTCTCTCTGGATAGTTGCTCTATGCTTCTCCATAATTGATAGGTGTTCTTGTCCTATCACAATCATTGAAAGTTTCCGTGATTTTTAAGTAGTAGAATGTATTACTAGTTTAGTAATAGGATAGTTACATGTTGGGACAACAAGATTTCTGTGACCCATGCGTTAGAGCAGGGGTCTGTGGCCTTAGAGCAGGGGTCTGCAACACTCAAAGAGCTATTTGGACCCATTTCCCACAGAAAAGAAAACAGCCAGGAGCCACAAAACCCTTCCCATGCCTGACTATTTCTTGAGCGGCCACAAAACTAGTATATGTAGTTGAATTAAATGTTCTGTTTTCTTCTGGAACTTTCTTTTCTTGGATTTATCCATAGAGTTGAAAAGCTCAGTAAATCGCGTGTTGGTGGGTGTCACACATTGGCAGTTGTGACACATATTTTGAGTGACAGGGAGCCGCAGCAGAGGGGTGAAAGAGCCAGATGCGGCTCCAGAGCCGCAAGTTGCTGACCCCTGCATTAGAGTAACTTCAATATTCAGTTACCACAACCGCTGAAGTACTCCTTATAACATTGCTTTATAGTATTACTGAAAGCCACTTCAAGTTTTACATAGATGAGCAACGCTATCCAGAATTTTAACTAAGAAAAGCAGATTATATACAAACTAATTGAGATGGAGGAAATGAGTGAAACCCCTTCCCCCCCCTACACCACACACACACACTTAACAAAGTATTGTCTGCCAACTTTCTAGTGTACCTGAAACAACTGATTTTGGACTTAGACATTCCACTGCAAAACATGCACCAAGAAAATCCTAGATGCAGGGATAGTGGGGAAGGGCTTCTATCTCAGAAGTGGCAGGTTTTTCTCTACCATTATTGATGCTGTGACAATCACCAAAGTGTCACAACCCCTCAGGGCTCACCAGAAGGAAGTTCTCCTTTCCCCTATCCTCTGTCAAGAAGTTTGCCTAGCCAAATAACTGCCTGGTCTTCTTCTCACTAACCACAAATAGCATTTCTGACAAAGATTTCCAGTTTGAGTGATGGAACAGTTCCCACACTGCCAACAATATTTGAGTTCTAAGTACCTGTCATTCTTATTTGAAAGCATGTTCTAGTTTAGGCTTAGGAGAAGATTACTCCTATTGCTTCATCTTCAGTTAACAATATTTTGTTGTATCTATCTTACCTTGTTCTTTTTAGGGCTCGGAAGTTTATCACTTTGGTACTGAATACTCATTACCATGTTAGTACAGACTCTAAAATTAACTGCACCACTGATTCTTTACCACAAGCATTAATATCAGTTCTGTCAAGAATGCAATGTAAATCCAATGACTAATGAAGACAGATGCGCTAAAGGAAGTAAACAACTTTTTTTTTTACCTCATGTAAGATGATTACATTGAGATTTGGTACGGTAAAGATGGCAAATGTTAACAAAATCAGATCAAGGAAAGATGAAAAGAAAAATAGATTAAGGAATTACAAGGATGTAGAAGAGGAGGGGGAAGGTTACCGCTAATAAGACCAAATTTAATAAGGTCCATATTTGTTACCCCTGAACATAACCATAACATCTCTTGAATGGAGACTCCTTCCCTGAGCACAAATGAATATCAACATCTTATTGGCTTATTTTGGCATAAACTCACAAAAGATAATCCTGCTTCTCAATCCTACAACAGGAATTCTGCTAGCTCATCGCAGCACCCACAAGGGCCACCTGACTCCCCGCCTCTTTCCATATCTAACTACAAGCAGACATTTTTCACAGCTGGGCAACAGATGGGACCGAAGTGAAGAGATCATGGCAGCGCACAGACCCAGAATTTCTCTTCTGGAGGTGTTGCAGGGGCACACGGTTGCCAAGAAGGGCTTTGGGAAATGTACTCCAGGCAATTCAGCGTGTGTTGCACACTTGGACGCTTTGGGAGAAATTGCAGCATCTGTTCTTTCCCCCCTTTTCCCCCAATTCCCACAAACAACCCATTCTGTAAGCCTGGGTCTCTGTGCCTTTGCAAGGAGGGATCATCAATGCAGCTGATAGAAGCCGACACATATTTCATTACCATCTGGTCTTTGACTGCTCCATGAGAGAACTTTGCATTCTCTTTTCTGCTCAGTCTTTTCTCTGTGAATTTCTCCCATCCCATTGTTTTGTTGATATTGACATCTTTCAGCCACCTGTCACGTCTTGTCTAAATGTGAAGTTCTCAGTCGTGGTGAAAGAGAAAATGTACGTGTGTGTACATGGGCGCATACACACACACACCCCTCAGTTGCTTTTGAAGGAATGATAGTCATTTACCGCCATATCTCAACATTATATCTGGAGCTATTTGATGTCGAGTTGTCTATTTTTTTCGTCTAGGGGGAAAAAAAATAGCCGAAATTGGCCACATTTTCCAGCAGGATAGTTGGTCAGGAAAGGATGTTTACTTGTCCCCTTTTTTCCTGATATATGGAAATAATTAGACTTTGATTAATTTGGTGCAAAAAAGATATATCAAAATTGCACATAGTTGGGACAGAGTTTTTTGGTTTAAATTCCAACGTATCTTTTTACAATAATTAAAGCAATTGGGAAAACTCATGTCTAGGGGTTGTCACACATGAAGCAGCTTTAAAGAAAGCAGCTGACCTTTGGATCTGAATTTACTTTTTGCTACTTTGGGTCCATTTCTGACCATCAGTGAGTTTCTGCCTGTTCTAGCTCATGCTAACCAGCTTTCTTCCTGTCCTTCAGTCAGAAAAGAAATATGTCAAGTGCAAAGTATTATTTTCAGAACCCATGTTTACCGCACCTCAGTAACAATCCCAGTCAGGATCGTGGTCCTCCCATTGTTTAATGCAAGGTAAATTCAGGGAAATGATTGGATGGTTTGTTGCCTTTTGTCCTCTTTCTGCATCCACCCAATGTCATCAACTGTTAGGAAAACCAACCACAAATTCTTTTACTGAGTGTATGAGTGTATGATGGGCTGAGGTTGGAAGGTACTGTCAGAAATGGTGATCTTATAATAGATTTGCCCAATCATTTGGAGCTCAGTTATTCATCAACATCCAATCGTTTCATCCACCCTGTAATGTCCACATGGAAGTTCTTGTGCTGTGGTATCAGAAAAAGTTCTCCTTCTCCTGGAACAACTACACTATCTTCAGTCTGTCTCAGCAATAGACTAGCAATGAGATGGAGGGTATGTTGCAAAGGCATGACTTTGGGTGATAAATTATTAGCCAGACATCTTTGCAACATGGCAAACGGAACTTATGGATAAAACCTACAAATATGTAAATTCTTTAGTGGCATTCCAATATACCTTCTTTTCCTGTAAACACTTCCTAGAACATTTTCAAAGGAAGAAAAAGGTGGCCTATGCTATAAATCAACTCTTTGGCTCTATTACAATTGCAAAAAAATCATGAGGCTTGGGACAATGCTGCATTCTTTTATTGCTTAAGCCTTAACTCTTCATAATAACATTATATTAGAATCCACTGAGGCCCTGTTGCTCCAAGCTCTATCTATCTTCCCCCTTATCTCATTTACAAGATACCATATTTGGGTTTTTACTGGACAAAGGATGAGTCCATTAGCAGAGATTCTCAATCAATCTTGACTATCAAGTTGCCTTTCAGCATCTTTTCATTTTCAAACAGATGCTGTCAAGCAGGATCCATCCAAATTTCAAATGGGATTCATTCAATTTGTGGTGAAGTTCTCACTTTTGTAGCTTTCTTTGGCCATACACTCTGCCACTGCGAAATGAATGAGTTTTTTTGTCAGATACGTAGTATTGTGGTCAAATCAAGAAATTAACATAAATTACCAAGTGCCTAATTTTATATTAAGAGCAATTACTTCTTCATTTCAATATAGTAGCATATATACGTGTGTCTGCATATACATATGTGTCTGTGTGTGTATGTATATGTTATACTTATAGCTATATAGTTGTATTTATAGTCAGTTGTATTACATAATGTCTTGTATTGCATAATATCTTGATTAGCCAAAAGATTATCATAATTATATCATTATAAGTGGTGGCTCAGTGGGTAAGAAGCGGAGCTTGTCAATCAAAAGGTTGGCAGTTCAGTGGTTCGAATCCCTAGTGCCACTTAACGGGGTGAGTTTCCATTACTTGTCCCAGCTTCTGCCAATCTAGCAGTTCAAAAGCATGTAAAAAATGCAAGTAGAAAAATAGGGACCACCTTTGGTGGGAAGGTAACAGCGTTCCATACGTGTTTGGCATTTAGTCATGCCAGCCACATGACCATGGAGATATTTTCGGAGAGCACTGGCTCTTCAGCTTTGAAACAGAGATGAGCACCGCCCCCTAGAATCAGGAACGACTAGCACATATGTGCAAGGGCAACCTTTACCTTAAGCTTCAGCCTCTTTTATTCACTTTCTTGTTTATGTTGACACTGACACTGTGACTGTGTGTTGTGGTCCGCCAGCAGCCTGCGGAGCTGACAACGGAGTCGGATGGCGATGAGGCTGAGGTGAGGCCAGGGCCATCGGGGAGTGAGGTGTGGACTCCAGAGCCCCCAGAGACTGATAGTAGTGAGGCAGAGGAACAGGTGGAGCATGAGAAAAGCTGCCAGAAGGCAAGAGCAGCTCAAGCAAAAAGGAAAACTCGAGAGTAGGGCCAAGAAATGATTGGCCCCTCCCATAAGGCTTAAAACAGACCAGTAACGGCATTTGGGCTTTGCTGGAAAACAACGTTGGTAGCTTTGTCTTCTGCTTCATCTACGTCTTGCATTTTTTTTTGTGACTTCTGAACATTTGCCAAGAAAGGCCTTTGGCGGTTTGCCTAACTGGACCAAGGTTTGCGATAGGGCTGAGGAATTTGTGTTGGGAGGAATTTGTTTTAATTTGAGTTGAACGATGCTGGGAATGAAGTAATTCTCAGCTGTTCGAATAAAGGTGGTTTTTTTTCACTGACTGAGTTTCCTACTACCTATTTAGGCCTGGGTCACAACACTGTGTTTGCAACCCATGTTAACCTGTGAATACTTTTTTGTACTAACCCAACTGCCTGGGTATGGAGAACAGCACTACTATAAACTTGCCAGTTTGACTAGGTTTCTATATTTAACTGTTGAGATTGGTAGTGGTATAAGCAAACTTGTTAGAAGGTATGTCAGATTTGCCACTTTTCAGATGAACTAGAGGATGGAAACAGAGAATTTAAAGTCTTAGTTATTGGTTGATACTGATATTAGTTCAGCTCTTCTGCTTGAAAAATACTTCAGCAATGACTATCACTCTGTTAAGACTACCTCGTAAATACTGTTGTACAATTCATGTGGGGAAGAATGATGTTTACTGTTCTGGCTACTTAGAGGAAATGTAGGAGAAAAGTAACAAATATACGGAGATAGAACTTTAATTAGTGCATTCAACAGTTATTTGTATTCTGCCGTTACTTTTAGAGTTCAAGACGGCATACATGGTAGATGTCTCTGCATTTTATCACCACAATAATAACTCTATGTGATAAGTGAGTAAGAGAAAGATTGGCCCAAAGTCATCCAGAATTAGTCCATAATCAAGTGAAAACTTGAATCTGAGTTTCTCCAGATCAAGTCTAAAACTTCAGTCAACCATGCTATACTGGTTCTCAGTTCACTAACAGATAGAAAGTAAATTGTGATACCATTGCATAAATTGGACAAGTTGATTTCAGGTGGCTTCAGAAGAGAAGCAAATTGCACTGGAAGCAGAAGATTAGAGCCAGTCTTCTCTGACCAAGAGACTTCCAAATGTGTTGGGTTTTACTTTCCTAATTGTATGCTGATTGATAATTACAAGGCTGGAGGACACAAAGATGGAGAAAACTGTGTTAGACAGATCTGTGTACAATTTTGTTACTTAACTTCCTGTCTCGTTTTAAGGAAATTAAACACTCTGTATATAAAATATTTCAAAGGCAAGATAAATGGCAGGTCTGGCTTACAAAATATTACAGTAAACAAGTTTTGAAGAAAAATCCAGATAAAAACTTTTGAACATCTTGATCACAGCTGTTGAAGAAGTCCTTCTAGTGCACTTTGGGAAAGCAGCCAGTGAACTCATTATTCATAATTGACAGGGATCCACATATATGGTTTTCATGCTTGAAAGAGTGTATATTTATTAGAAATATGCTGAACATTTTTATTACTGCATGGAGATGCAGATGCTTTTTTTAAAAAAAATGTTCTCCTTAACTATAAGAACATGTTGTGAAGCAAATATTTGTAGCTCAGTTCAACCTTATATGCATCCATATTTTGTCCAGCACTGAAACAAGCTTGTTTTATCTGGGGTGTTGTGTCTGGAACACCAAGAATCTCTTCCAATGTGGAGAATTAACTTCAGAAATCTGCCGGAGAACTTTCAGAACACTTGGTCTAGAGGAGAAACAAAATGTATTCCTTGGAAGATTCTACTTCCAGAACTTTAGGTTTTACAGATAGCTACTCTTAGGTATTGAATTGGCAGCATAATTACTAATTGCATATGCACACAAAGATATGTTCACTTTAATTGGGCAGCCAAGATTCAGACAAGTAATTAAGTGGATAAATCATTAAGCAGATAAATCATATATAGGTAACATAGGAAATTGCTTTACATCAAATTAGACCATGGTGTAGTCTTACTCCTTCAGAATTGCTTACTTGACCAAGGAGTAGCTGCCCAAATTTTAGACAGAAGTCTGACCATCCCTGCCTATAATTCTCTAAAATCTTTCATGTCAAAGCCTGTGCTGTCCACCATCCCAAAGCTCTTCCCAAATTATTTTGTTATACTGCGTGCAAGTATGTACTTGTGTGGGAAATGGAAAAGGATGCAACGGTTTGAAATAAAAACTAAATAGGGATCCAACAGAATGTCTTTCAGTCACTATTAGGGTTTTTCCTAGAAGAAAAAAAAAGAGAAATCCTTAATGGGTGATTGTCTTTAAAGAAAATATATGTTGAAATGCATGAATAACAACTTTCTTAGCACAATCTTAGATTAAAAGCAATAAAAACAAGTGTCCAGGCATTTTCTTTCACAGATTGCTAAAGCATATACAATCTATAAGTAAATTTCCCTGAGGTGACTGCTTAAGAAATTATAACTGTACATTCACTACAAAAAATCAACATATTCAGATCCTTCACAACACCACAGTTTTCTTGTCAGAATGCTTAGACATATATTCTTGATTTCATCTTATTTGCTAAGAATACATACATACATACATACATACATACATACATACATACATACATATTTCTGAGTCCTCCTGTTTAAATTTCTTTCTTCATTGGTGTTGCTGAGCTACAACAGAGACAATGGCTACTGCTCATTAAATTAATCATAAAGAGGCCTTGGTTTAGCTCCTTTCACTCTCTAATCCAAGAGAGGAAACCAGCTAGAAGTGCCAGCTTTTCAATTAACCCCTGCAGCTGTGCCCTTAACAATTGCTGGATCAACAGGAATTCAAAGGTGAAGCATCAAGTTCAATAGGACCATATTTTTATATGATCATCTTTTAATGCCAAGACTTAAATGTAGCAAAGGGAAATACAACCCCAAAATCTGTACATTAGCCTAATAAAAAAAGTAGATAAAGCTTGAAATTAAGTATAAAGCTGGGGAAAAAAATCATGTAGAACCAAACTAGCTTGGAAACTAAATCATCATAAGATATAGTCCACTGGTGCACTCTTGAGGAAGGAATTTTAAAGATGGGCACCAACACAAAGAAGGCCCTCTCACTAGTTGGTGCCTGTTATTCAGAGAAAGTTCTTAAATTTTTTTTTATTTGCATTTATATCCCGCCCTTCTCCGAAGACTCAGGGCGGCTTACACTATGTTAGCAATAGTCTTCATCCTATTTGTATATTTATATACAAAGTCAACTTATTGCCCCCAACAATCTGGGTCCTCATTTTACCTACCTTATAAAGGATGGAAGGCTGAGTCAACCTTGGGCCTGGTGGGACTAGAACCTGCAGTAATTGCAGGCAGCTGTGTTAATAACAGACTGTCTTACCAGTCTGAGCCACAGAGGCCCTGTGATATTCGGCAATTTATTGAATATGAATTAACTAAGATTCCTTAATTAATTAACTAAGATTCCTTAATTAATTCAGTGCCATCAGATCAGGCTTGGCACCTGGTGACGATCAGACAAAAGCTTGTTATCCCTACCTGACCCCAACAGCAAATCAGAGCTTTTCCAAAAATATTCCATTAATCATCCTGATCCTGTCAATTCACTTATCTGTCATTTTCTCCTTCTTTCTACTTTCCTCAATCTAGGAAGCATAATTATACATTCCAATCCATCACAAGGCCAAAATGTGTTTTTCCTCTCTTATTAAGGGAACAGCCAGCCTTTATTTGGTCTGGAACTGATTGATTGGTTCTCCTCGATATTCTTCATAATCATCTCCATAATTTGAACACATATTTGAAAAAATGATCTATATTTTCTTTTCTCAGATTTATTTTTTTTTTGCTAGCCAGCTTTACCTACACTCGCGCTATTTAACTATTCTGATCTGTTGTCCTTGAAATGTTCTTATTCTTCTTGATCCTACCTGAATTTGTCACCACTTTCCTCCAAGGATTAATTTCTTTTCTGCAACACACTGCCTCTCTGTATTTCTCCTTACACCTAAGAAAACAAAACTGTCTAATGCCTTTCCCGTCTTCAAATGTAAATTTATTGAGCATGCAGGATGACATTACTTTCTAATATTTAATATGAAGCTCAGATTTTTCACTTTCCATTTTCTTCTTCTAATGAGCTGTCATTCAGTGCTGGTGAAAGGTAACATCCTCCATTGTATGTAAGGACAGCTTGTTTAATGAAAACAGGATAAGCTGCATGGGTATAGTTCTACTTTCCATTACTTTGCTGTCATTCAATGTCAGTTAGTAAAAGAGGCTTTAATTTTCTGGATTTAGGTTTATGGCATAAAGTTTATCATCTTTCTCAAGTCAGAGTGGCATGCTTTGCTTACTAGAAACTTGCCATCATGGGCCATCTTGCAGTTGGTATATTTGGTATACAGTATAAATTGTATAGTATTGTATAAATTGTATAGTATAGTATTAAGTATAAATATATACTTTGGCCACCTAATGAGAAGGAAGGACTCACTGGAGAAGAGCCTAATTCTGGGAATGATTGAGGGCAAAAGAAGAAGGGGACGACAGAGAATGAGGTGGCTGGATGGAGTCATTGAAGTAGTAGGCATGAGCTTAAATGGACTCCAGAGGATGGTAGAGGACAGGAAGGCCTGGAGGAATGTTGTCCATGGGGTCACGATGGGTCGGACACGATTTTGCAACTAACAACAACATAAATTAGAGGACTCTCTGGAAAAGTTGGGGATTCTCCTCATTCTCTTGGGAGACCATTTTCAAATTCCAGTTTGCTTCTTGTGGTCATGTTAAAGTAACATAACACAAAAGCTAAGGTTATCTTTTTGTTGGAAAATTTGGGTGCTGTTTATGCATTCAATCAAGCAGTAGATTAGAACAGATTAGATTAGAGTAGCATAGAGTAACGTAGAGTAACGTAGAGTAGCATAGAGTAGTGTAGATTAGATTAGATTAGATTAGATTAGATTAGGGCAGGGTAGGGTAGGGTAGGGTAGGGTAGAGTAGATGATTGTTTGTTACTTGTGGGGCAGAGTGGCAATATCTTTAATTAAAACACAATGAAATCTCCATATGGTCCACCATCCTTGAGTTTTAGAACCCCCTGTAGTACTGTAGGATTCAATATGGTTTTTCAGTGTCATTCACAGGGGATACCACAATACTGTATGCAAGATGGCAGGCATAAAATCACAATCCAAGCTCCACCCTTTTTGTATATATGTGTTTCCCACACATGCCCACTCAAGCAGTGCATGTATCATGACATTAGTCCCACTGTTCTGTAGATCTTGACCCACAATCTAGATGTTCTTATCTCTTTACAAATAATAAGACTACAGCAGCACACTCTAGACTGAATGTCTAAGAGTATAAAAAGTTTAGGAATGGGACACTGGAATATCCAGTAGACTAATTGCAGTGGCAAACCACATCTATCTGTCATATTCCTGTAGATTAAAAATTACACTGGCTCCAATAAAAATATTACTTATAACATTATTATACTTATTACTTATAACAAGGTTGTATTTTTTTCCAGAAAACAGCTAACTGTTGAAATGAGCTGCTTAAAATGCAAGATATATCCAGATCAGAGGAGGGTTTCAGCAGGTTCTGACCAGTTCTGGAGAATCGGTAGCAGAAATTTTGAGTAGTTCAGAGAACTGGTATTAAAAATTCTGACTGACCCCGCCCCATCTATTCTCTGCCTCTCAAGTCCCAGCTGATCGGGAGGAAATGGGGATTTTGCAGTATCCTTCCCCCAGGAGTGGGGTGGGAATGGAGATTTTACAGTATCCTTCCCCTGCCATGCCCACCAAGCCATGCCATGCCCACCAAGCCACACCCACAGAACCGGTAATAAATTTGAAATTAATTTGAATTTGAAACCCACCACTGGTCCAGATGTTGTAATCTTGCATTTTCGCGTCACTTTTTTAGATGAATATTACTTCATATACAAATTTCACAGTATTTTGAAAGATGCATTAGCTTTTCAAGAGTGTCATGTCTTTTGAATTACATATCATTGTTCTGGAAACTTACCAGAGGACAATGGAAATGGTTATCATGTCCTCTTTTTTAATAGAGGGGGGGGGGACTACAAAGTAGGAATACTGTTGAAATTGCAACTGGCTAACTTTTTCAAATTTTAGACTGCATACACTAGTTATATGCTTTATTTCCCATTGTTTCTTATTGTTAGTAAATCAATTAAATGTTAATAATTTAATTAAAATACAAAACGTAATTATAAATGCAAGACCTTTGTTTCAAATATAAGAGTTTAATAAATAAATAAATAAATAAATAAATAAATAAATAAATAAATAAATAAATAAATAAATAAATAAATAAGTTTTTTAAATTTGCACATACAAGTAAACTAGACAAATAATCTTACTGTTACTTCCATCTTTGAAAGAGTCACTCTTACCCAATTGCGTGAAATGAAGCTAGTATTGGGGCATCCATAGGAGAGGTTAAAAAAAAAGTCAAGATGGTAAGAACAATAAAAGCCAATCACTTTTTAATACACATCATATTAAAAAAGGAATAAAGCTAATTTTTGTTTACCTTTTTGACCCTCCTGAAGTTGCCCCTACCCATAATAAAACAGATTACAATTTTGGCCTTTTATAATACAGCCATTCATTTGTAGATTACGAAATTCCTCTTCTCCTTCTTTCTCTTCCTCCTCCTTTTGCAGCTAGAGAACTAAGTTAAATCATTCTAATTTATAATGCATATGTCTTGAAAGATATGCAGGAAAATGCAGCATGCTTCTATTGAAAAGCTCTGCTGGCTTTCTCCTTTAGACCAAAAACAATAAAAACAAAACTCTGAAATATTTGCTCTATCAAATAACAGATATATCATCTGATCAATCAATAATCAGATATCATATATTATCAATAATAATTAATAATCAGATATTATCAAACATCTGATGCACTGGCTAAAAATTATCTTAATTAGATGCAGTTTAATCAGGCTTTAGTATATCAATCATGCGGAACTCTCTTCTGTGAATGAAAAATGTTAGTGCCATTTCTGTAAAATAACTTTCGTAGCAAAAGAAGTTTTCAATTGTTGCATATGCTGTGAGAGAAGCATACTGTATAGTTACATACTGTACAGCTTTCAAAGACATATGGTCTTTGATTGAATTGAATAGCATCTGGAATTGCCAAATGTTGGCAGTTCCTATGGAAGAAAAGAATGCTACATTTTTATGGCATATTCCACCTGCTAGTTTTCACTTGGGGAAAAGCTATTGAAAACACATGGAATGGAGGCAGATGGGCCCCAGCTCAGTTTCTGGTGGAGTCTCCTATGAGATATCTAGGAATGTTGTTGATGCTGTGGATCGTATCCTCTAGTGACCATGTGCAAAAACAATGCACAACATTGGCAGAAGATTCATCTTCCCGCTCATATCACTCTACACTGCACTATGCCTGTCCTTAAATTCTAGTGACATAGAAGATTAAAGGAGCCAATCTGGAGATGCATGCATATAGGGGGCCATAAAGAAGTAGAAATACACAAGAAATACTGAACATAGCTAGTGGTGCCCGCAGCAAACCCATAATGCTGACAAAATGGTAACATCATCATATTACATCCATGCATCCTGACATCTGTGTTAACTATATGTCACAGAATTTGCATGATTATGTCATTTTCTTTTCATTATTTGCCACGATCACCCAGTACTGCCCGGGGGTGCTGATATTCATGAAGGCCCAAGGTGAAGGAATGCCCATGTTCATGAAAACCCAAGGTGAAGGAATGCCCACGTTCATGAACGCTCAAGGTGAAGGAATGCCCATGTTCATGAAGGCCCAAGGTGAAGGAATGCCCATGTTCATGAAGGCCCAAGGTGAAGGAATGCCCACGTTCAGGAAGGCCCAAGGTGAAGGAATGCCCACGTTCAGGAAGGCCCAAGGTAAAGGAATGCCCATGTTCATGAAAACCCAAGGGGAAGGAATGCCCATGTTCATGAAGGCTCAAAGTGAAGAAATGCCCATGTTCATGAAAGTCCAAGATGAAGGAATGCCCATGTTCATGAAGGCTCAAGGTGAAGGAATGCCCATGTTCATGAAGACCCAAGGTGGTGGCAGCTCACATGAATAGTGAGTGACAACATCAAAACTGAGCTCAGCAGATAAATGGCCTGAAGTATCTTCTCAGTTCTACTAATCTGCAACATAAGTCTGCCACATTACAGATGTCAAGGTTTCATACCCAGTAATTAGACTATCTCCTTGTTCACTGGACCCAAGCAGACTCAAATAGACTTACTACAGAAAATTAAGGGGCCATGCATATAAGAAACTTTCTGACTAATAACATTCAGGAATCTTGTCCTTTATAAATATTAGTCCTATGTTTCGAATCCTGAGATCCCACCCTCTGCATTTTTGAATCAACAGCCAGGTAGCTGCCCATTTTCCAACCTTGAAGATTTCTGCCATCTGTCCCTTATTTACAAAATTAATTTCTCTGACATAAGAATCAGAGATTCCTGCCGCCTCAGTCAACTCAACTCTTACAACAATCTCTGTGATCTTCAACTAGTTTTCTATATCCAATCTGCTGTTCATCCTGTTCTCCTTCATCTTCTACTGATGATTTTATCCTCGTTTCATCCATACAGCCTGCAGAAAAGACCTCAATTGTAATGTTGCTCATCCAAGTACTAAGTGCAATGGGTGGATCACTTCATTGAACTACAACTCTTTTCTCTTTATCGCTGCAGGTGAAATTTCTTTTCCATATAAATGTGCCAAATACACATCACTGGGGTTCATGTTAACACCACACCATTCAAGAGGTTATGCTTGGGTTTGTTTTCTGAAAGCACAAGTTGTGCCTTGAGCCGGTCTGGTGGGCTGACCCAAAAGTATCTAAAAGGAGAGGGGGGGTCAAAAGAGGCAAGATAGTGGTTGTAGCATTGCTGCCAAAGTTGTTGTGACTCCGGCTCCCAAGCCTGTCCTCACGGAGGAAGATGACTCTGAAAGTGATGGGGAGGAGCTGACAAGGCCTCCCTCTCCAGGACCTTCCTTTCTGGCAACACCTCAGGTTCCAGCTGAAGGCCAGGAGGAAGGCATGTTGGAGCACCCACTAATAGGGAGTGATGAAAATCAATCTTGGATTGATCCCAGGCAGCGTCGGAGGGAGAGGCATGCACAGCAAAGGAAGAGGTGTGCCAGAGATTGCTGAGTCACTGGGCCACGCCCCACAGGGGATAAAAGTGGGTGGGGTTGCTCTGCAGGCTCTGTGACGGACAAAAACTGCATATCGTGAGTTTCGGATGGGATATATTTCGGAATTAAGGCTTGGACTTTGTGAATGACTTCTGACTACTCTTTGAACTCTTGGTTGCTCCAGCAACAGACTACAGATACGCTGATTCCTGTTTCTAGAGGTGATAAGAAACTTGGCAGGCATTCGGAAAGTAGCTGCCAGCACTTTTATCTGCTAAAGGGATTCAGGTCGGCTTGTAAAAATAAATTATTGGTAGACGTTGTTTGCTCGTGTGTCTTCCTATGTGAGGTGGGGGGACAGAACAAAAGCCCTGCCACTTTTGTACATGCAAGCAAAAGCAACAAAAATGCAAAAGAAATGGGGCTTCCATTGCAATGCCATGACCAGCAACTGTTCCTCTTTTGACAGCCTCCCCCCCCCCCCTGTGGATGATGCTGGGTTGATCACCCAAACACTGGAAAAGTATAGGGGAAGCAAGGGTAGAATTAAAAAAAAAATCTAATCTCCAAATGGTGTCAACTCAGCATATTTAAAAATTTACTTATCATTCTTTCTCTGTGTCATATAATATACTGTATGTGGGTAAATGCACACTTTTGTATTTATTTATTTTGTCATGATTATGCAGTGTATATTGGAGGTGGTGACCCTTTGAGAGCTGTATGCGACAAAAATTCATTTAAATATATGCTGATTAGTATACAATAATGTTATTCTAAGTCTAAGTCTATTCTTTACCATCCAGAAATGTTCAATGGGTGGAAAGATAACATAACATAACATAACATAACATCAGAGTTGGAAGGGGCCTTGGAGGCCTTCTAGTCCAACCCCCTGCCCAGGCAGGAAACCCTACACCATCTCAGTCAGATGGTTATCCAACATTTTCTTAAAAATTTCCAGTGTTGGAGCATTCACAACTTCTGCAGGCAAGTCGTTCCACTTATTAATTGTTCTAACTGTCAGGAAATTTCTCCTTAGTTCTAAGTTGCTTCTTTCTTTGATCAGTTTCCACCTATTGCTTCTTGTTTTACCCTCAGGTGCTTTGGAGAACAGCCCGACTCCCTCTTCTTTGTGGCAGCCCCTGAGATATTGGAACACTGCTATCATGTCTCCCCTAGTCCTTCTTTTTATTAAACTAGACATACCCAGTTCCTGCAACCGTTCTTCATATGTTTTATCCAGATGTCAAGCTGCAAAGAAAGAAAATTCTCTGTGTGGAACAATCCTCAAATTCAAGTTGTGCTTTTAGACTTTGACAACAACAGATATTTTTTTTTCCAGCTTAGTTCATGAATGTCATTGTTTCTATTGCTGGCTGCCAGTGTGTTTGCTTTCCTGATGGTGACTTCTGATTTACACTGATGATTGCTTGCCTTGGTCTGTTTTTTGGTCTGAAGATCCAGCAATGATGATCAAAGTTTGGATGGCACTCCTCTGATATCCTTCCCCTCTGAGGTCATTCCATTTTCTAACATTAGCTTCCTATCCCTGATACAGAAGTGGGAAGGGAAGCAACAGAAACAGAGTTGGAAGGGACCTTGGAGGTCATCTAGTCCAACCCCCTGCTCACACAGGAAATCTATACTAGGGATCCAAACCTTTCTGATCAACAAGCTCAGCATCTTAGCCACTGAGGCACCTAGGGAGCCGCCAATATTTAGGAAAATATTTAGGATACAAGCTCTAGGAAAGGAAATAGGGTTCCTCCTTGCCTAGTCTGGTGAAAACCATGCTTCTTAATCCTGCAGGTGCTACAAACTTTCAGGTAAAAGCGCTTGAATTCCATCACAGTCGCTCAAAGGCAGGGGGAAAATCTGCTCTCTTGTATGAGAAAAGGGCCATCTGTGGATTCTGGCACAAACTAAGTTCAGGCCTTGATTCCTTTCTGTCCATGGCTTCTTTCTAACCCAGAGCAACCAATAGCTGCCAGATTAAGTGCAGCCGTGCAAATGTAACCGATTGTACTTGCTTTGTAAAGGCTTCCTTTGATGTGGGCACCCTCTTTCAATCGGGGCAGCCCTTCTGTGAGCCTGGCTTACCCACAGCCTTCTTTTCATCGCTCTGGAATTGGAAGGACAACTCGCTGAAAAAGAGAAGCCAGGGCACTTGGGAGGGTAGCCCAAGAAAATACCCTCGTGGCTATTTCACTGCAAACAGAGGCTTCCTGGAAGCTGTCTAGCAGCAGGGATAAAAGGTGCCACAAGGAATCCATGAAGAAAGCCCTTACTTGGCATTGCACTTCACAAAGCCTTTTTATTGTCCCTTACAGAGCAGGACAGTATCAGGGGTGAAATCCAGCAGGTTCTAACAGGTTGTGGAGAACCGGTAGCGGAAATTTTGAGTAGTTCGGAGAACCAGCCGATACCACCTCTGGTTGGCCCCAGAGTGGGGTGGGAATGGAGATTTTGCAATATCCTTCCCCCAGGAGTGGGGAGAGAATGGGGATTTTGCAGTATTCTTCCCCTGGAGTGGGGTGGGAATGGAGATTTTGCAGTATCCTTCCCCTGCCATGCCCACCAAGCCAAACCCACAGAACTGGTAGGGGAAAATTTTGAATTTCACCCCTGACAGTATCATTCATTCCTCATATACTCCAGCTATCTTGAATGAATGGGCTAACACCTTGAATGGATTGTAAGCCATACACATTGTTTTTCAGGGAGAAGGTGGCCAACTTTTTCCTACTTGACTTTACTAATAACCAGGATACATAGGGTCTTGGGAATGGGTCCTGGTTTGCTGTTTGGTACAGTAACCAAACAGGACAGTTACAGACATCAATAGATAGTCAGGACTGCAGAAAAAAACAATTGCAACCAGCCTTCCTTCCTCTGAGGACCTATATACTGCAAGGGTCAGAAGGAGGCTGAGAAAATATCTACAGACATCTCACTCCTGGACATAAACTGTTTCAACTCCTCCCCTCAGGACACCACTATAGAGCAGTGATGGTGAACCTTTTCAGCATCAAGCGCCCAAACTGGAACATGCATGAGCGTGCCAGAGCCCCAGGAACTCAGAGACCAGCTGGCCGGTTCGCATGCGCACGGCAGCCACCTGGACTTCGGGTTTCTAGCATGTGCATGCACACAGGCCAGATGATCTTCATGCATGCTGGAGCACTGGAAACCTGAAGACCAGGTGGCCAGCGGGCGTATGTGCACCAGCCAGCTGGTTTTGGGGTTTTCGGGTTTCCGGGGCTCTGGCATGCATGAAGATCAGCTGGCTGGCGGGTATGCATGCACTGAAAACCAGAAGAGCATCTGGCAATGGCATGCGTGGCCACAGAGAGGGCTCTACGTGCCACCTCTGGCATGGGTGGCATAGGTTCGCCATCACAGCTATAGAGCACTGCATGCCGAAACAACTAGATATAAAGATAGTATTTTCTCTTGTGCCATCACTCTGATGAACAGATAATTCCCACAGTACTGTCTTACGTCTAAAGATATTTACCCATGTAGTAGGGCTGTGTTACTACTATTATCCTTCTCATCTTTTCTACTATCTTTTCCTCTTGGTATCTTATGATTATATTACTTTGTTGTTTGTATGTACATTGAGAGTTCATACAATAGAGACAAATTCCTTGTGTGTCCAATCACACTTGGCCAATAAAGTATTGTTCTGTTCTGTTCTGCTCTCTTTCTTCCTTTCTCTACTTTTCTCTCCTCTCCTCTCCTCTCCTCTCCTCTCCTCTCCTCTCTTCTCTTCTCTTCTATTGAAATTCTATTCTATTCTTTTCTATTCTATTCTATTTCTATTCCATTCCATTCCAGTTGCAACTTTGGTTCTCAATGGATTTCAAATCTTCACCACCTGAAGTTCTACCTGTACATCGTACAAAAGAGAAACAAGTCAGATCATTGAACTGGCTAACTCTGAAACTGTGGGACCTTGGTGGTCTCTAAGCCTGGTTGTTACTTGCAAACATTTTATTACCCAACTAGATACAGGTAGTCCTCAACTTACAACCACAACTGGAACCTAAACTTCCATTGCTAAATGAGGTAGTTGTTAAGTGAATCATGGCAGATTTTACAACCTATTTTGCCATTGTTCAGTGAATCATACAGTCATTAAGTGAATCTAGCTTCTCCCATTGACATTGCTTGTTGGAAGCCCTCTGGGAAAATCATAAATGGTAGTCACATGACTCCAAGATGCTGCAACCATTGTAAATAACATGCTGGTTGCCAAGTGCCCAAATTCTGATAACCAGACTATGGAGATGTTGTGATAGTTTTGAGATGACTAAAAGAAGTCACTTTTTTTTAGTGTCATCATAATTTCAAACAGTTGTTAAACTAATGATTGTAAGTCAAGGATTATCTCTAACATCATCCTTGCTCATGATATCTGCAAGCAAACACCCAAGCTTAGAGAGCACCAAGGACTTCACTGTTTAACCATGAGCTACAGACATTCTCTTCTATTTGCTCTGAGATTGTTTGTTGCAAGGGTCACTGCCTCTAAAAGTCTTTCTCCCCTTGCTTCCCAAAAGCCTTCTGTCAAGAAACTGTCCTAGGGGATAGAATGCACTTAACATATTCTTCCCCTGAATAATTCTTCATCTGATTCTTAAATTGTGCAGGCAGATTCTGAGACTGGTATTGGAAAGAAATCTAGCTTGTTCTGAGCTGGGACAAGAAAAAGAAGTCAGAACATAGGCAGTTGCTTGAAGCAGAGGTGAAGTTTATTTCCAAGAGCGAAACACAGGCAGAGTAGTCGTCAGAAATTGGAGATGGTCACCCTAAGCCAGGGGTCCTCAAACTACAGCCCGTGGGCTGGATATGGCCCAGCCAAGCCATTAATCCGACCCCTGGAGGACCCAGAGGCTGCCCCGCCCACCTCACCCTACCCACCTGCTGGCCCCCACCCTTTGGCCGAATGCAGGACTTACCTTATTGAGCCTTGCAGGCTTGAGCTGGAAGGTAAGGCCAACAGTGTGCTTCTGGGGATGGAGGAGGGAACAACGGGCCACGTGGAGGTCCCAGGAGGTCTTCACCCATCTCATTTTTGGCCGGCAGAGTACTGCTAGGGATGGGGGAGGGAAAAACTGGCTTAGGAGGCCTCCAAGGCCACACCACCCCGTCACATGACTACCTAGCCACACCCACCCAGCCAGTCCGGCTCCCCAACAGTCTGAGGAATCATGAATTGGCTCCCTGTTTAAAAAGTTTGAGAACCCCTGCCCTAAGCCTTCCCCAGAAGCCCCTTATATAGGAAAACCTTGACTTTGTTCTCTGAAGGTCAAAGAACCTGCCCTTTAGGAATCTTTAGAAAGTACAATTAACTAGGTCTCCAAAAGGGGGCACTCCTGAGTTAGGTACCATCTAGGGCAGTGGTTCTCAACCTTTATAGTGCTGCAACCCCTTTAATAAAATTCCCCACGATGTGGTGACCCCTTTAATACAATTCCCCACAATGTGGCGACCCCAACCATAAAATTATTTTTGTTTTGAATTTATCGCGCCTGAAGCCGTATTGGCTAGCCATCTGAACTGCTTGCGATTGCCTTGAGAATGGAGGCATTAAAGCAGAGACTTGTCCCCTATTAAGTTTATCGCGCCTGAAGCCAGATTAGGCTAGCGATTGGGAGTGATTGCAGCTGGCTTGAGAGGGAGACATCAGAGCAAAGATTTCTCTCTTTTTTAATTCATCGTGCCTGAAGCCGAAATCGGCTAGTGATTTGAAGAGCCTGCAGCTGGCTTGTGGAGTCAACCATTGGAGCGCGATTCTTCGACTTGCAAGTATACTTCCCATATTTCCGATGGTCTTAGGCGACCCCTGGCAAATCGTCATTCGACCCCCAACTGGGTCGCGACCCACAGGTTGAGAACCGCTGCTCTAGGGTCAGGTACCTTACTGAACTGTAATTTTCTGGTATTTCCTGCTCAATTCAAGTTATAGACAGAAGTGGCAGTTTCACGGAGGAAAATATCTTTTGTTTACGAATGGGTGGAATCTCTAGCATCCTGAAAGGAATCTTTTACTGAATGAGCTGCCACTTTTGGCCAATTTCAACCCCTTGGTCAAGTTTGTTACCTTTTGTTTTAGTGTGGTTTCTCAACTCGACAATTCCTGCACTTAATCTTGGAATGATGTTGACATCTGGCTCCTTTATGCATTAAGGCTACTACTGTTCTTGCAGAGCTGAATAAGCAGACTATGAATATGATGCTACAGGAGCAGGGAAGAAAATAATGAAGCTAGGATATTTGAAAAGAGAAGAACACAACATAGTCTTACCTACAACATTCAGTTGGTCAAAATTCTTCAGGAGAGTTCAGACAACAGGAGGTAGTTTGAGATGCAGGAAAACAGAAAATTCAATTCAAGGTCTACATTGCCTGAAGAGAAGTCAATTAAACCTTTGCCTGCTTAAACCTGCTGCAAACATTGTATCAGATGGGAGGAGATGTTGATTGGAGATCGAATAGGAGAGATAACTTCATACATTCTTTCTAGATGTTCTGTCAATAATTTCCCAATATCAAAACATAGCACCCTTTCTATCTTGATGCTGTTCAAGCATGTGGAAACTGTAGATCTCCTTTTGCTGGGGGTACAACTTGGTTCCTTAGCAAAGAAAGACTCCATTCGTAGTGAAAGGCATACTTTTACTAAAAGCCAAGTGGATTACAGTAAAATAAAGTCAGAACTAATTTCCCCAGTTAACTTCCCCTGTCCAGTTTCTTCCCACTTCCTCCCCTTGATAGTCCTTGTTGTCCAATTGTATTTGAACAGATTGTTTTGGTAACCGTCTCTTCAATGACCGGCTGGCTAACCATTACATTACATTCCCACGGTTTCCACCTTCAGATGGTGTTTCTGGAAGGCACAATGAGTAGTTACGCTAGCAAATAGGAAGTTCGGTGTAGGATGGCAGTTCTGACAGGAAGAGCAGGTGGCTAGTTAGGCATAGATCTTCAGTGGATCCAACAGTTTATTCTGTCCTTTTTAGCCTTGGCAGCTTTAAGATGGGTGGGTTTCAACTCCCAGAATTCCCCAGCCAGCACATGGAGAATTCTGGGAGTAATTCATGTCTGATCTACTTCAACAGCTCTGTTTCTATTATGTCAGGGATTTCAAACTCATGGCCTGCGGGCCAGATTCGTCACACACTGGCCACGCCCACCCCCAGTTTAGTGAAGGGGGGAAAGTCACGATACATGTGATGACAATGTGACACCGCAAGTTTGAAACCCCTGCATTATGTGATAGGTAGAGACATCAACAAAACAGAAATTTGCCTTTCACAAACCATTCTTGAGTTTTGGACTTTAGCCTAACCCTAACCCTAACCTTAATTGAAGGTGAGGGACATATCTAACAACTTCTACATGCAAAGAGGTTGCCAGTGAGTCACAGTCTTTTCACATCCACAGCTAAACACACACACACACACACACACAAACATACAAAATATCATTTGAAGGTAATACTAGCTGCACACAAACAAAACCCTATAGATTTTTTTAAAATCACATCAATGTGTAGCAAGATTTTAAAATTCAGCATTTCTCTTTATGCAGATTACACTAGTAAAATTAGCTTCTATGTAATTCAAATATAACCTTTTACAAACAGCCCTGTAATAACCTCTGAATGGCAATCAGAGTGCTGTACAGGTTAAGAGGTGTAAACTTCATTGATTTGGGTAATTTACCTGAGATTAATAACTGTAACTCAAGATTCTTCCAGGGAATGAATAACCAGCTGAGAAGAGTTGATGAACCAAAGTACAGTCAAGGATCATTAAATTGGGCTTGTCATTAATTTCAAGAAAATGTCCCATGCCCAGATCAGAGGGTCTACTATATAGTGCCAGTGAAAAATAACATATGCACATGGCATATTTTTAAGGATAATATAGCTTTAATTTCTAACTAGTTATGTTGCTGAAATATCCCATAACATATAAGTGACTTTACAAATGAAACTGAAGACATGTTTAACGTATATTCCTGGGGTGAAATCCAGCAGGTTCTGACGGGTTTCGGAGAACTGGTAGAGGAAATTTTGAGTAGTTCAGAGAACCAACAAATACACCACTGGCTGGCTCCACTGTGGGGTGGGAATGGGGATTTTGCAGTATCTGTCCCCTGCCACGCCCACCATGCCCACCAAGCCACGCCCACAGAACCGGTAGTAAAAAAATTAGGATTTCGCCACTGGTATATTCCAAATTACAATTTCTCAAAGACATTTCCCCAGATATGTTGAGTCCCATCATATACAATCTTTCCAATACATCTTAAAACCAACTTAATTCTTTCTTTTGTTGCAAGATCCTTCTTCAGATGCAAGATCCTAAATTGCTTTCAAAAACTTGCTTGACTGAATGTGAAATGCAAAGTGGGAAATTATGGTGTGGCAGGCAAGCAATCTTACCAATGAAAAAGAAAACCACAGAAGTATTCATTTTACTGCGTGTTTTTTCTACTGCATAGTCTACCCAAAGTAGATCTGTAGGAAAAATAGATTTTTCAGGGTTCCAAAGTATTTGAAGATTTTTGCTGGTTTGTTGTTGTTGTTGTTGTTGTTAGTTGCAAAGTCGTGTCTGACCCATCACGACCTATGGACAACATTCCTCCAGACCTTCCTATCCTCTACCATCCTCTGGAGTCCATTTAAGCTTATGCCTACTGCTTCAGTGACTCCATCCAGCCACCTCATTCTCTGTCGTCCCATTCGTCTTTTGCCCTCAATCTTTCCCAGCATTAGGCTTTTCTCCAGTGGGTCCTTCCTTCTCATTAAGTGGCCAAAATATTTCAGTTTCATCTTCAGGATCTGGCCTTCTAAAGAGCAGTCAGGGTTGATCTCCTCTAGGACTGACTTGTTTGTTCGCCTTGCAGTCCAAGGGACTCGCAGGAGTCTTATCCAGCACCAGAGTTCAAAGGCCTCAATTCTTTGGCACTCAGCCTTGCTTATGGTCCAACTTTCACAGCAGTACATTGCAACTGGGAAAACCATAGCCTTGACTATATGCACTTTTGTTGTCAGGATGATGTCTCTGCTTTTTTTTTTGCTGGTTACCACATGCCAAATAGCCAGCCCTTGTCTGATGGAGGAACATACTGTAGATATAAAGAAGTATTTTCTTACGGAAAGATTCCTGTATGCAAAGATATCCTAGGGCAGCAACCCCCAAACTTTTGGGCACCAAGGACTGGTTCTGTGAAGAGATATTTTTCTGCAGACTGGAGGAGGCATGGTTTCACGTGCTGCCTGCATCCCATGGATGGAGTTTTGCTTGTTTTCACGGCCTAGTTTTTGGCATGCTGCTGGTCCACAGACTGGGGGTTGGGGATCCCTGCCCTAGTGGTTATTTATGTGCCAATGTGTGCATTTGATTCTCTGAAATACTAGAATGTACATATATGTATCTGTATGGTGTGTACATGGTAAAAGACTTTTTTAGGGATGAGAGCAGCTTTTTGAACAAACACGAAAAAAACCTAGATGAAATAAAGAGTTACATAATAATTTATTCCAAATTTTTCGGTAGCAAATCAGTAGTGGGTTGCCTCCGGTTTGGATCGACTCTATAGAACCGGTAGTAAAACTGGCAGGAGGCTCTGCCCACTGACCTGAACCTCATCAAAAGTGATCTGCGCATGCGCGCATGGGCATGATGCGAACCAGTAGTAAAGGTAAGTAGAACCCACCCCTGTACCAAATGGTCTACATTTTTGGAATTCTTTGTAACCAAATGACGTAGGAATGCTTTAAATAATAATATAAATCAGGGGTCTCCAACCTTGGCAACTTTAAGACTTGTGGACTTCAACTCCCAGAATACCTCAGCCAGCAAAGCTGAAATCCACAAGTCTTAGAGTTGAAATCCACAAGTCTTAAAGTTGTCAAGATTGGAGACCCCTGATATAAATGGTTTCTAGCCCAATAGGGTGAAAAATGTAGGCACACTTATATTTTGATTTTTCCCAAGAGGAAGAGAAATAGTCTGGGGAAAGACTACTTGGAATAAGAAAGGTTAAGCACAAAACTCATACTGCTGTTCCTCCTCTCAGAATGTTCTCTCTTCAAATCTATTTTTTCTTATACATAAAGATTTCAAAATCTGTCCTTGCTGCACTGTTAGGTTTCTCCCTAATTGGCATAATGCAAGTAAATTTCTCTCCACCTTTTCCTTCTGTTTTCAGCTAGTTTCCTTTCCTTCTTATCGCCATATCTTCCCCTTTTGTGCAAAAAAGGAAGCAGTGACATTCCAGATCAACTTTCCCCATCTAGAACTCTTTCTTTCTTCAAGGGTTGTAATTCTTATCATGACTAGCCAGCATGACTACATTGGCTGAAAATAATAAGAGTTATGGTTTTATTCTACATCCACAACACAACAATTCAAAGTAGTTTAAGAAAGCTGAAGTAGATCCTGAACAGAGTTTTGTTTTTAAAGCTTGATGGCTGCATAGCATTATTATGATTGTTGTAGATGTAGAACTGAAGCTGAAAAAAATGTGCTTTGTTTGAAGCCACCTATGGCTGAACCAGATGGCATCATTCTATTCTGTTCTATTCTATTCTATTCTGTTCTGTTCTGTTCTATCATTCTATTCTGTTCTGTTCTGTTCCGTTCTATTATTCCACCAATAAGCAGGTTATAGGTGAAGGAACAGAATAAATACAGACCAGAAGTAGAGAATACGTAGCTCAGGGTTGAACTGTTGTGTTGTCAATGCTTTCTGAACTTGGCTGTTTGGTTGCAGACTTTTCATTACTAAGTTGGGTAATACTATTGGTGCAGAGGATCCACATGAAATGGCAACCCATTGCAATACGCTATCCAGAAAATGAAATGACCCTTCACAACCGGGACAATGACAACGTGATACAGGACTCAAGATCCTAGAACACGAATTCTCTGGATCAGAAAGTATCCAGAAAGTATGAGTAAAAGAAGTGCCCACAATATAACTTGATTAAAACCAAATTGATAACCAGCTGCTGAACCAGATGCAAAAAGAAAGTTTTAACTCTACAAATATATTCTACACCACTAATATGTGAAATGTCAGAAGCATAATTCAAGGCAAACTTGATGCTGTCAAAGCAGAAGTGTCAACCCTGAATTCCAGTATTTCCGGAATCAGTGAACCAAAATAAGTCACTTCGCATCAGAAGTGCATCAGCTGTTTTACTGCAGACAAAAAAAAAAATATCATCCAAGAAATAGCGTATCCATCCCTGGTAACAAAAGGGTGTCAAAATTATGATATGCCAAATGATAGAATTATTATAATTTGAATCCAATGTGTGATGCAAACTGAGAATGAAATTGAGAAGGACAAAATATTGATTTAAGAAAATCATAGCAACCGAGGCTCCAGTGACGTCACCCTCCTGCTGGGTGCTCTAACAGAGCACTTCGTGTTAGAAGATTGTAAAACTCAGTGAAACAGAAAAAAAAATCACTGTTCACTGAACTTAGCATAATCTCTGGGTGAAAGAGATTATCAGAGTTGTGGAAGAGTGGCAGGTCTGACAGGGGGTTTGCTTTCAAGAGCAAATTTTCCTGGATTTATGACCCCACCGAATTCCACTCCCTCCAACTTCAGCACGCTCCTGTTTTTATCAGGAAAAAGGAGTGGGAATGTCGCTTCTGCTCTAAAGGACTTATTAAATTGATTGATATTCTAAGCAGACGGGAATTTCACAAGTGTTCGATCTTTGATGAAGAATCAGCACGGCAAGTACCGACTCCCTTTTTGAAACTTGAAACCTTTCTTTGTCTTTGATTAATTGACTTTTAAAATGGCGTCTGAAAGTGAAAGTAAAATGTTTTAGTACGATGAAGCAGCGTTATTTGTGGATTGTTACAAACGGAGTTTTTTATACTGAAAGGAGGAAGGAGAGTTATTAAGTTTGAATTCCTGATTCTTTTGAAGACAGAATGGCAGCTAAACCTTTAAAGCCTTCTGGAAGAAGGGATCTGAACCAAGTCTTGAGGAAATATTGAAAGAACAATTAAAACTTTCTGAAGATAGGCAAAAGAGATGATGGAGAATTTTAATGCAAAAATAAGAAGATATTCTTATGGCAGTTCAAGGACTGAGTAAAAAAATTGAAGGATTGGAAGTGGAAATGCAACAGATCTCTCAGTCAAATAAGCATTTAGAAGACAAAATGAAAGGTGTTCAGAAAAAAGTGGAACCAAATGAAGAACAGGTTGTGATATTACAATATAAACTTATGGAAGGAGCTCTTAGAATTCGTGGTATGCAAGAAGAGCGAGAGAAGACTTAAGAAAAATTATATCAGAAGCATTGGCTGAATTTATTGAAGTGGACCCCAAGAGGTAGCTTACCAAATTGATAAAATATATAGAGTTAATTCTTGGATTGCAAGACAGAGAAAGCTTCCTCGGGACATTGTGGTTTATTTTGTGAAAAGGACTATGAGAAATCAAATTCTGCAAGTTTCATATCAGACAACTTTAAAAATTGGAGAACAGGAGTTGAAGGTGTTGAAGAGATTCCTTCAAAGATGTTAAGAGACAGGAAGGAATTTGCTTTTTACACAAGAACTTAAAAAACATCAGATTCAATTCAGATGGGAGGTGCCAGTTGGACTGACACTATTCTATCAAGGAAGGAGATATAGAATTGACACTGTTTTAAAGGCAAAGGATTTTCTTTCTACAGTTTTGAAAGTCGAAATAGAAGTGATAGAAAAACTTCAAGAGACTCAAGAAGGCGTGGTGATCCAAGAGCCTTTATTGCTGCCAGTATTAGAGGAACCACAAGAGCAAAGGGTGACAAGAGGAGCCCTTAAGCGTAAAGAAGAGCAACAGTCTCAAAGTAAAAGTCAGGATCCCATTATGGAAGCTGTGGGAGGAGCTAGACGGAAGATACCGGAGGAGGAGCTTCCGTTGTCTGCTTCAAAGCTTCAGGAGGCCAGTAATGGCAAATAGAATCTTGTCATGGAATGTTAATGGCTTGAATTCAGCTCAGAAAAGAAGGAAAATATTTCACTACTTGAAACAATTTAAAAATGATGTGATTTGTTTGCAAGAGACACATATAAAATTATCAGACCAAAAATATTTAATTAATTCAAAATTGGGTAACCATTTTGTTGCATCAGCTTTGGAAAAGAAGCATGGAATTGTTGTATATATCAGGAAGGATATACCAGCTAAGCTAATTGAGGCAGATATTCAAGGAAGATTTATTGCTATTGAACTGGTGATAGATGCAAAGAAGGCGTTGTTGATAGGTATTTATGCACCTAATCAGCAACAAGAAAAGTTTTACAAAATGTTACATGAGAGGTTGATCCTCTGGGATTATAGTTCGTTTATTTTATTAGGAGACTGGAATGGAGTAATTGATACAAGAAGGATAAGAGAACCTCCTCCAAGAAGATACCTATACATGCAAAATTACCAAAATCCTTTTTGAAATGATGGAAGACTTTGAGTTTAGAGATATATGGAGGTTACGGAATCCAGATGAGAGAGATTTTACTTTTTTCTGATAGGCATCAATCTTTTCACGTATTGTTTTTATTTTAATTTCTAATGACTTGCTTTCTAGGGTGAAGAAAACGAAGATATTTCCGAGGTGTTTAACTGACCATAGCCCAGTATGGATGGAATTATTACAAGGGAAAAAAGGTGGTAGAACATGGAGGTTGAATGAAAATCTGTTTAGATATGAGGATAATGTAACTTATTGTAAGAAACAGTTAAAAGAATTTTTTGATTTTAATATGTACAAAGGGACACCTATAGGAACTGTGTGGGAAGCGAGCAAAGCGTTTATTAGAGGAATATTGATTTACTTGGACAATAGGCAAAGGAATAATAAACAAAGGCAGCGTAGATATTTGGAAGAAGAAATTCAAAGGAAGCAACAGTTATTAATTCAAAACCCACAAGATCATAAACTTAAAGAGGCTATAAAAATATTACAGAGTCAATTTAATATGTTAATGGCAGACCAGGTGGCAACGAATATACAATATGCTAAACATAATACCTTTTGTAATGCAAATAAACCTGGGAGATGGTTGGCATATAATTTAAGGAAGAAACAGAAAGCACGTGTCATACAAAAAATAGAATATAAAGGTAAAGAGATATACCAACAGGATAAAATTAAAAAGGCATTCTCAGAATTTTATACTGCACTATATGCAAAAGACAAAATATTGGATAGGGACATTTATGATTATTTGAAAGATTATAAGGTTAATATTCTAACATTAGAACAGAGGGAGGAGCTGAATCGGCCGATAGCTACTGGAGAAATAGTGGAGGCAATTAAACAATTAAAATGGGAAAACCCTGGTACAGATGGTCTTACAGCAACTTATTATAAAAAACACAGGATGAAATATTAGGCCCACTTAAAGAATTATTTAATCAGATACAATTAGGGTGGGAATACCCCGTCATGGAAAACATCTTTTATTTCACTGATACCAAAGAGGAGCAAGACTGCTCTAAACCTGGTAACTATAGGCCGATTTCACTTTTAAATAATGATTATAAGATTTTGTAAAAATAATAGCAAATAGATTAATGTTAGTTTTACAACAAAATTCATACTGATCAATCTGGTTTTATAAAAGGGAGGCAGATGAGGAATAATGTTAGACAGATTATTAATATATTGGAATATTTGGAAAGAAGAATACTTCAGCGGCACTTATTTTTTGGATGCAGAGAAAGCCTTTGATCGATTGCATTGGGATTTTTATTTAAATTAATAGAAAATGCAATTTGGAGACTGTTTTATTAGAATAATTAAAGCGATTTATGGAGAGCAAACAGCACAGATTATAGTAAATGGTAGTTTGACAGAAGTTATTAAGATTGCGAAAGGAACAAGACAGGGATGTCCCTTATCACCATTATTGTTTGTTTTGACTCTGGAACCATTATTAGATAAAATACGAGAATTAATGAAAATAGAGGAATTAAGATTAGACAATATGAGTACAAAGTTAGAGCTTTTGCAGATGATGTAGTGGTTACGTTAAGGAATCCTATAAATTCAAGTAGATTTTTGTTGGAAGTAATTGATAAATATGGAAAGGTATCAGGATTTAAAATAAATCAGAATAAAACAAAAGTGATAATTAAAAATATGTCTATACAACAGAAACAAAAACTAGAGGAAATGACAGGATTTGAGGTAGTAAAAAAGGTTAAATATTTAGGGGTCTATATTAGCTCATCGAACAAGAAACTTTATAAGAATAATTATGACTTGCTATGGCAAAAAGTTCAGAATGATATGAGTGGCTGGAAGAAATTGCAGTTATCCCTATTGGGAAGGATTGCGGCTATTAAAATGAATGTGTTACCTAGATTTTTGTTTCTGTTCCAGATGATACCAATAATTAAAAAGGATAAAAATTTGGAAGATTGGCAGATTGGGATTAATAAATTTATATGGCAGGGTAAAAGGCGAGGTTAAAGTGAAAATAATACAGGACACACGGGAAAGAGGTGGTTTAAGAATGCCTAACTTTAAACTATATTATGAAGCAGTAACCCTTTCAGTAATAAGTGACTGGTTTAACTTAACAGAGGAAAGAATTTTGAATATAGAAGGTTATGACTTGTTATATGGATGGCATGCGTACTTATTTTATGGAAAAAAGTGGATAGGGCTTTTAAGAATCATGTGTTGAGAAGTGCTCTTTATGGTCTGGAAAAATATTCCTATAAATTAGATTACAAGATTCCTATATGGGCGAGCCCTAGACATGCAATAGAGAATATAAATATAGAACAGAAACAGGAAATGATTACATATAAAGAACTTTTGTATGCTGAAGGAGGTAGATTGCAATTAAAATCATTACAGGTATTAAATGAAGAAGGGAGGAATTATACTTGGTTTCAATATGGGCAAATAAGTGCTAGATGGAAAGAAGATCAAAAAATTGGTATAATGCAAAGGGAGGAAAATTTAATAAAGCAAATTAGAAATCAGACCCAGGAGCATATAAAGAGATTGTATAATGTGTTGCTTGAAATAGATTCGGAAAAGGATTTGGTAAAGGATTGTATGATAAAATGGGCACAGAATATTCAGGAACCAATAATGTTGGAAACATGGGAGAAAATTTGGGTTAGAAATGTTAAGTTTACACAAGCACAGAATTTAAGGAAAATTTTTATAAGATGTTTTATAGATGGCATTTAGATCCCAAAAAATTATCATGTATGTATCCTAATATCCAAGCGAAATGTTGGAGGTGTGATTGTGATGATGCTACATATTTTCATATTTGGTGGACTTGCAAGAAAATTAAGGTCTTTTGGATAAGAATTTGGTGGATTATTCAAAATGTACTGAAGAAGAAGATAAAGTTCCTGCCACAATTTTTCCTTTTGGGAATTATAATGGATTGTACAGGGATTGAGACTAAATTGATTTTGAACTTAATAACAGCAGCAAGACTGTTGATTGGACAATACTGGAAGAAGAAGAGATACCTACAATAGAAGAATGGATATTGAAAGTTATTAATTTGGCTGAGATGGCTAAAATCTCAGCGTTTTAAAAGACAATACGCAGGAAAGATATTTAATTGAATGGAAAAATGGATTGATTATCTACAAAACAGATATCAGATTAAGAAATATCAGATTGCCTTTGAATAATTAGAAAGTTATTTTATGTAATGTGGGGGGTTGGGAAATGAAAAGATTTGGATGTGGTTATTTGGATTGGAAGGGAAAATTTTATTCTATGCTTGGTTTATGTATAACAATACCTTGTGATTGACCCGGGAAGCCGGGGGGGGGGGGGAGGGGGGAAGGGTTTTTTTGTTTTGTTTTGTTTTGTTTTTGGGAGGGAGGGGGAAAAAAGGGGGAAAAATGTTTTTGTTTTTTAAAACTCTTTCAATAAAAAAAAAAAAAAGGAAAATCATAGCAACCAAGGCTACTACCTCACTTTGATGCCTTCTCGTGTTGTACAGTATTTCGAAGCCCATTAAGTGAAATGACATGTTAGTTGATGGTAATCAACTTATCAAGGTTATCACAATCGGGATAGTGATCAAATAGTGGATCAATGTCATATACCTAGACAATAGGGCAGTACTCTAGCTGTACCACTGCATCCACCAACTTAACGTAACTCCTTGTTTTAGAAGTCAGGAGGTGGAACAAACCAGCTTTTCAGATCTACGGAACACAAACAATTCATAAAGTCTGTGCAGCTGCAACAATGCAGAACAGTCCATTTTGGTTCCAAAGAAGCCAGGGCAGAACCAGAGAAAAGCCAATTCACCAAATGAACCAATCCTGTGTCCAGATAATCCTCGACTTATGACCGTAATTGAGCCCAAAATGTCCGTTGTGAATGAGACATTTGTGGAGCGAGTTTTGCCCCTATATACGATCTTTCCTGCCACAGTGGTTCAGTGAATCACTGCAATTGATACATTAGTAACTTGACTGTTAAGTGAATCTGGCTCCCCCATTGACTTTGCTTCTCAAAAGGTTGCAAAAGTTGATCCCATGATTTTGGGACACAGCAATGGTCATGGGTATGATGAACCAGTTGCCAAGCACCTGAATTTTGATCACGTGATGCTGATCAAAAGCTGGGGATGCTGCAAAGGTTATAACTGAAAAAATGGTCACAAGTTATTTTTCTCAGTGCTGTTGTAACTTTGAACAATCACTAAATGAACTGGACCATCTGTAAGACTTGTGGACTTCAACTCCCAGAGTTGAAATCTGGGAGTTGACTCTGGGAGTTGAAATCTGCAAGTCTTAAAGGGACAAAGATTGGAGACCCCTGACCCAGAGAGTGCTGCCAAACACTATGGGGTGGTATATAAGCCTAAATGCTATTGCTATTCTAACTCCTTGTTCTCAGTCTTTCAACCCAGCAGAAGTGAAGATGAAGACCATGTACCTTTTTCAGCAGCTTTGAATCTGAGGGGTTGTGAACAATGTCACCATGGAAGTGCCCTTGCAAAGGTCTTCAAACTTGGATGCTTTAAGACTTGTGGACTTTTACCAAGTTCGCTTGGTCCGCCAGTTGCGTCCCTTCCTTGACCGGGATGCCTTATGCACGGTCACTCACGCTCTGGTTACATCTAGGTTGGATTACTGCAATGCTCTCTACATGGGGCTGCCCTTGAGGTGCACCCGGAGGGTACAGTTAGTCCAGAATGCGGCTGCGCGAGTGGTAACGGGAGCCGCTCGTGGCTCCCACGTAACACCACTACTCCGTAGCCTGCACTGGCTTCCTGTGGTTTTCCGGGTGCGCTTCAAGATTTTGGTTACCACCGTTAAAGCGCTCCATGGCTTAGGACCCGGGTACTTACGAGACCACCTGCTGTTACCTTATGCCTCCCACCGACCCGTACGCTCTCACAGAGAGGGTCTCCTCAGGGTGCCATCCGCCAAACAGTGTCGGCTGGCGGCCCCCAGGAGCAGGGCCTTCTCTGTGGGGGCACCGACGCTCTGGAATGAACTTCCCCCTGGCTTACGTCAAGTGCCTGATCTTCGGACCTTCCGTCGTGAGCTCAAAACACACCTATTTATTCAAGCGGGACTGGCATAATAGTGTCAAATTTTAATTTGGAGCTTTATTAATATTTTTAAAATTTTAAAACTAAATTTTAACCGGGTTTTATTATTTATATGTCTATTTTAAATATTTGGCCTATTTAATAAGTTTTTTAGATTAATGTTTTACTTTGTATATTTATGTGTTTTTTATATGGCTCCCTGAGTCCCTAGGGAGATAGGGCGGTATAAAAGTATGAATAAATAAATAAATAAATAAATAAACCCTCAGAATTCTGCATAGCTGGCTGGAGAATTCTGGGAGTTGAAGTCCACAAGTCTTAAAGCTGCCAAGTTTGAAGACCTCTGCCTTAATTTAAAGCACTGTTTCTTGAAGTATGGTCCTAGAACTTCTGACAATCGCTCAAGACCCTCTCAAAATCAAAATGATTTGCCAGCCAATACTGAACAACAAGATTAAAATCCCAAATAGGACAATTTTAATTTTAAATATTGATAAATAGGATCCAACAAAAAAAATTAAAATGAGAAAGGGTACTCAGATTTTTAAAAAAAATGTTTGAGAAACACTGGTTTCAAGGAACGATGTGAGAGCCTTGAAGTTTGAGAAACAATTGAGTATATATTATGCTAATTGCCAGCAATATCTTGATGTAATAAATGCTTTCTTTCCAGAAATCTGTTGATCTGGGTAGAATAGAGAATGACTAAAAATTAAGGGTTGTTTTTTTTTATTTGCATTTATATCCCGCCATTCTCCGAAGACTCAGGGCGGCTTACACTATGTCAAGCAATAGTCTTCATCCATTTGTATATTATATACAAAGTCAACTTATTGCCCCCAACAATCTGGGCCCTCATTTTACCTACCTTATAAAGGATGGAAGGCTGAGTTAACCTTGGGCCTGGTGGGACTTGAACCTGCAGTAACTGCAAGCAGCTGCTGTTAATAACAGACTGTCTTAGCAGTCTGAGCCACTCAGAGGCCCTTCATTGACAGCCATTGCAAAAAGAACAAAATGGTGTAGCAGATCTACCTGCAGTATGTAGATTCTTTTTTTAAAATAAATTTGATTAATTTTCTATTTATTACATTTCTTAATGCTTAATAAACTTTGTGTTGTCTGGGTAGTTAAATTGCTTAACAATACAAATTCCCTTCTTACTCTCCACACCTTTTTTTCTAACCACTGGTAAAATAACTTCCTTGTTTGATAATATTCGATGTCTTCTTTCCGTTCGGTTTTCAATGTGATCCATTTCTGCACAATCTAATATATTCTTAATTATTTCTTTGTCTTGCGGTATTTCTTCATTTTCCCAATATTGTGTGAAAAATAATCCGCGTTGCTGTTAAGACATGCAGTATGTACATTCTGAGCACCCTTGAAAAATGGCTTTTCTCTTGGGTTCCTTATCATCATATTAATAACAAAATCCCTCTGGGAAGATCTGATGATTAACCATCCGATCTTTGCCCTGACTTTCTTTTATGAGCAAATGGCTGGCTGCCATTTGTCCTAATGGCACTCATCAGTTTTGGATGTGATCCATTCCTTGACAGTCATGGAATAGTGCGGTCATGTTTGTTTCCGGTGGAAAGGACAAGTGGGCCCGAACTGGGTGGTTCCTAAGGAATCTTTCAGCCAGAAGCGACCCCCGTTGCCTTTTGTATGGGAATTCTTCCCACTCTCCATCTTCAGCAATGTCATCAGCCCTGTCACTTTCCTGCAGGGAATTACTAATGGACTGAGATTCTGCCTTTTTCCTTCCCTGCCCTTTCAATCCAGTCAGGGCCATCTACATAAATCTGCCAAGAATCTGACAGCAAAACTGTAGGCTCACAGGAGCTTAAGAACTTTTGGAGTGATATTCCTTCTGTTGCAGTGCTTCCCCAGACAGCCCTTGATTTAGGAGGAAGTGCATCCCTTTCTCCAGTTGAATTAAACAAATGAAAAGAGGAGGAGAGAGAACGGAGTGATTACAATGTCTGACTGGGGTCTCTTGGGGTTGGAATGGTCTCAAGGGCCCTGGGAGAAAAAGATGCTGGGCTGTAATGGATGAAAGAGGAAACAATATTCTGTTGTTGTTTTCTGTGTGTGTGTGTTTTAACTTGGAAGGCTCTTGTAAGCAGGATTGGTTATCTGGGAATTTGGGAAATAAATTCACTTTGACATAGCCTTCCAAAACTCAATGCCCTTCTGGTTTGAATTACAGCACCCATAATCCTCCCCCCCCCCCAAGGGGGTTTAATTGTGGGAACCGAAAAGTGAACAGCTTCTGCTGCTATGTTCTGTTGGGCCCAAAACAATGTGTTCAGTGTCCTCTGCTGAGAGAATCGGATCATAGCTATTCTGTTTTTACAACACTCACCTTTGATTTTCTGCTTATATTGGGACAGGTTTACTTGGTATCCTTTATCTCAGTTGAATGAAAGCCATGATCTTCTACAACACTTCATTTTCTGGTTGGTTCAGTTCTTCTCTGTTTTGACCAGTACCTTAGAAATGTAGATGACTTACAAGTTGTTCAGGCTGATAGTCCACCATGCGTATCCAGCAGTCATTACCTCTTGGGGCATCCTATTACACCAAGGCCTTTTCAAGCAAAGAATCAAACAAATCAAAATGTTATATCTATCCACAAAACTAGCTGCCCTTGGAGATTATTCAGTTATAGGAAGTTCTAAGGTTTGGTGGTGGTGTAGCCCAGGGATGGGTTTCAAATTTTTTTACTATCGGTTCTGTGGGTGTGGCATGGCTTGGTGGGTGTGGCTTAGTGGGCATGGCAGGGGGAGAATACTGTAAAATCTCCAGTTCCTCCCAATCAGCTGGGACTCGGGAGGCAGAGAATAGATGGGGGGCCAGTCAGAATTTTTACTACTAGTTCTCCAAACGACTCAAAATTTCCGCTACAGTTCTCCAGAACTGGTCAGAACCTGCTGAAACCCACCTCTAGTGTAGTCATCTTCTGAGTTCCATAAAAATATTTTTCTCAGTAAATTGAGATCCATTGGAGGTTGGAGGCCCTTCTTACCATTTTGTGTAAAGACAGGCACTGAATCGAATATAGCATCATGTTAATTCAACTGATTCAAATAATAGATTGGTGCTATTGTGATGAAATAGTAGAAATAACTGATCACTTTTTGCCCCACAGTGGTCAGTTCCCACTCCAAATTAAAGATGTCTATAATTAAATTAGACTTTTCGAACTTTATGCACTACTGTCATAGACATCTGTGGAGGGGAAAGGAGCAAGTGACATATGTGTATTATGATGATATAATATAAATGATGTCATGGCCCGTGTGATATCATCCTGGCTTGTACCAGATGCCTTTGCCATTCGGATCTGTTAGAACAATCTTATCCAAGGCAGATCCAGTTTGGGAGCATGACATAAGCATTGTCTGAATTTTGGTTTTTATGCTTTTCATTTCAAAACTGGACCATCAAACCACAACTTAATGTACAATACATAGTTTCACCCACATTCCCTCCATACCAATATCCTAGTGAACACCCACACATACACATCAAGTTCATATTTGAAACAAGATTGGGCCCATTCCTATAACACTCAAAAAAGATGCACTTAGTCTTTCTTCGTCTACAGAAAAGGGGTAGAAATCCAATGTGCTACATTTGGAATATTTTTTCCTGCAATCTCAACAATGTCCAATTCTAACCAAAGGTGCTTTCTCCAGATGCTTTGGGCTTGTAGATTTCTATCAGCAGTTTCCCCTGCCCACACACAGTTCGAGAAAGCGACAAGTGGATGGCCTGCCATTGCGTTGTTGTAAATAAGATGAAAACAAAACTCAGAAAGATATGCCAGCCTTAAGAAGCCTTTTGAACAAGGGTCTATGTTCCCAGTTGGGCTCCATGCATTACCTGTTGTGGTCTGCCAGCAGCCTGCAGAGCTGGCAGCTGAGTTGGACAGTGAGGAGGCTGGGGAGGACCATGGGCCTGTCCTGGAGTCAGAGGAAGGCCTGGATGAGGGCTCTGCGTTGGAGGCAGAGATGGGGCCAGGGCCATCTGGGAGCGATGAGCAGACTCCAGAGCCTCCAGAGGCAGACAGCAGAGAGGCAGAGGAACAGGAGGAGCCTGTTCCTAGTTCATGCATGTGAAGAGCTGCCAGAAGGCAAGAGCAGCTAAAGCAAAAAGGAGGACTCGGGAGTAAGGCCAGAAGATGATTGGCCCGTCCCATAAAGCTTAAAAGAGCAGCAATGGCTCTTGGGTTCTTTGTAAGAAAGCAACGTTGCTACACTTGTTTCTTGTCTCCTGTTTCGGAACTTCCTGGGGTTCCTGTCAAGAAAAGCCTTTGGCAGTGTGCCAAAGAAGACAAAGGTTTGTGATAAGGCCAAAGGACTTTTTATGAAGGACTTTGTTGTGGACTTAATTTGGACTAAGCTGAGAATGAAGTAATTCTCAGCTGTTCTAATAAAATATGTTTCTTTAGGACTGATTGCGTCTTGTAATAACTACTTGGGCCTAGGTCACAACATTACCCTTCAAGCCTTCCAACCAAAATGCATTTCACCGTTGGGATGGTCCTCTTCTGAGCCACCTGCCACACTAATGAGGACAAAGCTTCCTTTATGAATAGCCACAAAGATCCCATCTCTCTGATTTTATCCCATCTAATCCCCATTGCACTATATAAAATGCATTTTATTTAGAGGAGAACAAAAAAAAAAACCCACAAAGCAAGTGAATTCCTCAGGTTAAATAGCGGAGAGCTAAACATTCCAGGTGCATTTTCCATAAGGATCTGCAGGGGAGGCTAAGGAAGCAAAACTGGCCAAAGAGGTGCCAAAGGGGTGGTCAAGAGAACTACCCCTCCCCTTCCCACCCACATCCTGTGCCTGACACTTTTTTTTAAGAGTATAATATACAAACACCCTTGGTTGTTTTTTTTTAAGAAACACAGCAGACAGTGTGCAGTTCAGATGGATTTCCCCCTGGGAAAACTGGCAACTTTCCAAAAAGATTTACCTCAGTAGTTCCAATATTGGCCCTGCTAAGATAAAGCTCCACTGGCCGTGGCTCTTGCCATCCTTATTTTATCATCGATGCAACTTTATATTTGGGGAGAGAGGCATCGGTCTGTTTATTTGGAATCAACAGCAAGCTGGTCCTTAAAAATGCACGTCTTTGAACGGAAAGGCTGAGAGAGATGAAAGCAGAGCTAAACAACAGGGAACAAAAAACACCCCTTCATGCTGAGCGGATGGTGCAATGGTGGGGGTGGTCCCGAGTAGAGCCTCCATCTCTCCAGGCTGAGGCGGTTTCCACAAAGGCAGATTCCTTCATTCTTTAGCAACTGGGATCAGCTTTACTTATTTCTCTGTGCTAGCCAGTGGCCAAGGAGAACATTGTTGAAAACGACAGATCTTCGGCATTTATGTTCTCTCTTGATCCAGAAAGTCAGGCAAAATATGTCCTTGCCTTCTTTTACTTCCCTTCTTCTGTCTTGAAGATATTTAAAAAAAAGCTATCTAGGAAGGAGCAGAATGCAGGCAGTTCTTTAAAGAGAGAGAGAGAGAGAGAGAAAAGGGTCCTATTGGGAGGCCCCATTGGTTAAAGGCTACGCACAGGCACTCTGAAGTGAGGGTTTAATGAAGTAGCCTGTGAGAGAATGGAAGGGACAGTCCCTGCTGTACAGATGGCTCTTTGTCCCCATTGACACCTGCCATCTGCTTGTTTATCTAAATGACGTTGGAGGGGGCATCACAAGCTCCCAATCTGCTCTACTGCCTCCACCAGACTCCGGTGACCTCCTGACCTCTGTGTCAGACAGGTCCGTAGAGTTTGTTCTTTCAGTTCAATGGGTTCTTCCTTCTCCATGTTTACAGCCTCTTCCCAGGCTCTGATATTCACAGCAGCAGCAGCAGCAGTTCTGCCAAGAGAAGGAAGAGCAGCTGCCTTTGGTCTAAACTAGCTGGGGGTCTCTTGGCCTCCCTCCCGCCCTCCCCCCCTCCAACCCCAGGGAGAGAAAAAGGCTCAACCTTCTATGTTGTATGTAGGTATAAATCTCATCTTCATGCATAAGAAAAGCCAAGAATGTGAAGGGGTTTTTTTTGGGAGGGCAGAAAGAGGGAAAACTTGAAATATGTGAAAGAGGTACTGGGGCCTACTTCACAAAAGAGGAATTCTGCATAGGTTTCTGATCCTGTAAGCAGAATCCATTGGAGGGAAAATGTATCATAAACCTGAAAAAGAACATAAGAAATCTTCATTTCTCTATCATAGATAGACTCAAGAAAAAACGAAATGCCAGAGACTCGATACCCTGCTGCCCTAGTGAAATTACTTGGTGTTTTTTTTTAAAAAAAGCTTAAAAATAAAAAATAAAAGTAGGGAAGGAGGTTGGAGATGCATAGATAGATCGGCAGGCAGATATGTATGTACATATAATTTCCCAGTACATAAGCATCATGCAAGGGTTTCTTTCTCCTCAAAATTACACTTTCAACTTTTTGAGGCAGTAACAGATCCATCTGTATGATAGCAATACTGACCTTTCCATTGCAACTAGAGACACAGATGGGATGGAAATCATGCCCTGGTGTCTGGTACTTGTCAAGAGTCTGGATGCAAAGAAATAGGCTACCTTGCTTGAACTCAAGAATGATTAAGTTACTATTTGTTCACTGAGTGTCCTGTCAATATCAGTGTTGTCTCTTAGAAAAGTGGTATTGCCCCACAGGGACAAATCTATGAATTGATGGTCCTCTTGAACATTTGTGACTACTGCTGAATGGGTATGTGGAGACTGAGATGAGGAAAAGTTTGGATAGCTTCTGCTGTGAGCCAGTTGCAGCCCTTTCTGGACCACGTGGCTCTAACTGTAGTGACCCCTGCTTTCATTGCCATTGCATTAGACAATCAGGTAGGGAACTGATTGTCTTAGGCAATCAATCAAATATCCTGAAAATGGCAGATTGATTACCCTTTCTTCAATCCTCATAGTTGGGAGGGGGCACATTAATCAATTAGGAATTGAAACAAACCTGTCAGTTATCTGCTTGAACCCATGAGCTCACCCTTGGTAACTTGTTTCACTGTTAAGCTTACTGTTGAGATTTTTTCCCCTAATATTTAATCAGAATCTGACTTTTTATCACCTATTTCATTTTGGTGCTAAGGCACCAAAAAATGACCTTCTGAGGGAAATGAATGATTCAGAACAAAGATAACCTCAACACATAGTCAGCCATGAGATTTTATCATGCCTTTTCATTGTATTTTGCTATATGGTTTCTACCATATGAAATTTTGGCATTACTATCACAAGTTATTAATTGAGTTAGATTTTAGTCATGCAGTAAGGAACACACATATGGAAACCGTCTGTTTGGATTAACACATCTCCAACTTCTCTTGGCTTCTACTGGAAAGATATGTACACACAGAGAGAGAAAGACACACACACATCCATTAGTCTTCTGATTTACACAAGCCTGCTCTCATATCCCACCCTACATTCCTAACCACAAATGTACAGGTTGGACGCCCAAAAGCTCTTTTCTGTGTGTATGGAGTGTATCCACATAGTGATGCAAAGATGGAGTTCCAGGCTCTCTTCCTAATAGGATGGAGAACATTCTAGATTTCATGTATATTGATTGAATGTATTTTTCCTTTCAATTATAACATCTTGAAATAATGCCATATCAGAAGGGAGGGGGCAAACAACTGCACACATGCAAGGACCACTACTGAAAGACAACAAAAGTTATATATACCTATATATAATATACCTACATTAGACAACACTGTTTTATCTCCTGGATCTCTTTTCCATGAAGGGGCCAAGTTGAGTATGCAGAGTTTATGTCACAACATAATTCATCACTTTCCCCCTCCCCTACATCTGTGGCACTAAATAAGGGTTGATATGTGGGGTCTACTAAATTAAATCTGCACTTGGGGTCTGTTTTCTGCTTGTGTATGCGTGTGTGTACCTCTGCGTGTGTCTGTTGTTGTTTTTTGCATGTGAATGTTTAAAATCTGCACCATGCTCCATCAGTACTGAATCCAAAGCCCTGTAATAGGCTGATAAATTGTTTCAAAAAGAGAGCTTAAAATTGTAACCAGCCGTTTTCCCAGATGTTCGTCTACCAAACAGCAAGTTGTCATCCTTTAATTGCAGACTGCTCCAGCTCGCTGAGACTTTTTAAGTCAGTCAATTCATTAGGAAAACGTATCATTGCCGCCCATGTATTCTAATGTTTATCTATTTTATGGAATCTACAGTTTGTAATGCTACACTCTACAGTACTATTCTACACTCATACAGCAATAAAGAAGGTCCAAGGTATAGTACGTCACAACATTGTGCTGCTTTGGAAATACCTTTGCAGTTACTTGTTATAACTTTGTTGATTAGTTAATTGGCCATCTCAAAACATCTAAGGTTATCATAATATCTGGTATTTCCCAGAGAAGTTCAGGATTCAAATACTGAATGTGTGTCCAGTCAGGAGCTAAAAATTACAGGTTTGGTTGTTCAATTTTAAAGAAGTTGGAGATCGATCTCTCTCTCCCCCTCCTTCTCTCTTTCTCTCTCTCTCTCACACACACACACAAAGACATAACACAACTTTCTTAAGTTGTTACAATAGATCAATTGAACTGAAAGATATTCACTACTTATATAGTCTAAGAAATGTTAAGTGCATTTCCTGTCATTCTCCCTTATCACCAACCGGGGGTCTAGCTCAAGACTTATCTTTCCATCTTCCTCCTTGTCCCAGCAGCCACATCTTTTCTATCTGATTTATACTGTATGGGTATGGATTTATACATATGGCAATAAAGATACTTAGTAGACCTATTCGTAGCACTATCGACAATGAAGTTTCCTTTTCACTTTCAAACATTTCTCAATGATTTAGGGCCTCTGGTGGCTCAGACTGCTAAGACAGTCTGTTATTAACAGCAGCTGCTTGCAATTACTGCAGGTTCAAGTCCCACCAGGCCCAAGGTTGACTCAGCCTTCCATCCTTTATAAAGTAGGTAAAATGAGGACCCAGATTGTTGGGGGCAATAAGTTGACTTTGTATATAATATACAAATGGATGAAGACTATTGCTTGACATAGTGTAAGCCGCCCTGAGTCTTTGGAGAAGGGCGGGATATAAAGGCAAATAAAAAAAAATGATTTGCCAAGGACCAGAAATCTGTGATATTAAAGGTTCACTGTACTTCCTTGTATTGAGTTTTGCTCCTTATCTGAAAAATATCTTCCCAGGCAAGCTTCAAAAACTAAACCCCTTATAATTTTTCCAGTCTCTCTTGTTGCCTTTGTCTAAAGGAATAATGACAACATTTTTTCAGTTATTAGGCACAGATGCAATCCTTACACTTGTGTTAAACCAGTTACAGCCTGTCCATAAACAAACTACATCCATATTTAACATTTCCCGTTACACCATCTACACCCACAGACTTATAATTTCCAAAATCCTTGCAGCATGTATGCCTCAATTTTCATTCAGTTTTTTTCTTTTGAAACTAACCTATATAGTATTTGTTTCAATTTTGAAACTAACTTTGAAAATTGAAACAAATAATGCATATGTTAGTTTATCACTTCTACATTTATTTCTAACATTCATATCTAAAATTCTCAAATGCTCTTTCAGCTCTCCCTCACTTTGGTTCATTCCAGAGCATTTTATCACTTTATAATTAATTACAATTGTCATTTGTATATAAGAATATGTTTGTTAGCTCCATAAATCTAAAAAAGCTGACTATATTACCATCTGGGATTTTCCAAATGCCTTTTAGATCATTAATTCATAGAAATAGAATTGTGAACTTATTTGCATGTTTTTTTTAATGGAAATAAAGATTCTTGTCACTGGACAAAAGACAAAACGAATCAGAACACAAAATACAAGCTGAGTGGACACGACCTTGTAGATGACCCTCACTCTGTCAAGGACCTTGGAGTACTCATATCTAATGATCTAAGTGCCAAAGCCCACTGTAACAACATCACCAAAAAGGCATTAAGAGTTGTAAACCTAATCTTGCATAGCTTATTCTCCGGTAATATCACACTACTAACCAGAGCATACAAAACATTTGTTAGACCAATTCTCGAATACAGCTCATTTGTCTAGAACACATACTACATATCCTACGCCTCCTCCCTCATTGCATCGGCAGATAACCGCCCAGCTGCCCTGTTTCGGGTGACCCGCTCCCTCCTTCACCAGGGGGAGCGGGATGACCCGTTGCAGGGACGTGCTGAGGAGTTTAACGGTTATCTATACGATAAAATCGTTCAGCTGAAGGACGGCTTGGACCAAGATTGTAGTGATTCGGACGGGATGTCTGAGGGCGGTCTTGGTGATGTTGTGTGGGATGAGTTTGACCCTGTGACTCCCGAGGACATGGACAGGTTGCTGGGTAGACTGAATGCCACCACATGTTTACTGGACCCGTGCCCCTCCTGGCTGGTGCTGGCCACTCAGGAGGTGACACGAGGCTGGCTCAGGATTACGAGTGCTTCCTTGTTGGAGGAGTCTTTCCGCCGCCTTGAAAGAGGCGGTGGTGAGGCCTCCTCAAGAAGCCTTCCTGGACCCGGCTGTTTTAGATAATTATCGTCAGTCTCCAACCCGCTCATGCGAAGGTTGTAGAGAGTATGGTGGCATATCAGTTCCCCTGCACCTGGAGGAAACTGTCTATCTGGACCTGCTCCAGTCCGCTTCCGGCCGGTTACAGCACTGAGACGGCTTTGGTCGCGTTGGTGGACGATCTCTGGAGGGCCAGGGATAGGGGTTGTTCTTCTGCCCTGGTCCTATTAGACCTCTCAGCGGCTTTCGATACCATCGACCATGGTATCCTGCTGCGCCGGCTGGGGATTGGGAGTGGGAGGCACCGCTTATCGGTGGTTCTCCTCCATCTCTCCGACCGGTCGCAGACGGTGTTGACGGGGGCAGAGGTCACCCAGCGGCGCCTCACTTGTGGGTACCGCAGGGCCGATTCTCTCGCCCTTCTGTTCAACATCTATATGAAGCCGCTGGGTGAGATCATCAGTGGCTTCGTGTGAGGTACCAGCTGTACGCTGATGACACCCAGCTGTACTTTTCCACACCGGCCACCCCAATGAAGCTATCGAAGTGCTGTCCCGGTGTTTGGTAGCCGTACGGGTCTGGATGGGGAGAAACAGGCTCAAGCTCAATCCCTCCAAGACGGAGTGGCTGTGGATGCCGGCATCCCGGTACAGTCAGCTGAGTCCGCGACTGACTGTCGGGAGCGAGTCACTGGCCCCGATGGAGAGGGTGCGCAATTTGGGCGTTCTCCTGGATGAGCGGCTGTCTTTTGAAGACCACCTGACGGCCGTCTCCAGGAGAGCTTTTCACCAGGTTCGCCTGGTGCGCCAGTTGCGCCCCTTTCTAGACCGGGATGCCCTGTGCACAGTCACTCACGCCCTTGTGACGTCTCGTCTGGATTACTGCAATGCTCTCTACATGGGGCTCCCCTTGAGGGGCATCCGGAGGCTACAGTTAGTCCAGAATGCAGCTGCGCGGGTGATTGAGGGAGCCCCTCGTGGCTCCCGAGTGACACCTATCCTGCGCAGGCTGCACTGGCTACCTGTGGCCTTCCGGGTGCGCTTCAAGGTGCTGGTGAACGTCTTTAAAGCGCTCCATGGCATAGGGCCGGGTTACTTACGGGACCGCCTGCTGCTACCGAATACCTCTCACCGACCCGTGCGCTCTCACAGAGAGGGACTCCTCAGGGTGCCGTCGGCGCGACAGTGTCGTCTGGCGACACCCAGGGGAAGGGCCTTCTCTGTGGGGGCTCCCGCCCTCTGGAACGAACTCCCCCCAGGACTCCGTCAACTTCCGGACCTCCGAACCTTTCGCCGCGAGCTTAAAACTCATCTATTCATCTGCGCTGGACTGGGTTAGTTTTTAGTTTATGGGTTTTTTATGGGTTTTAGTTCTAAATTTTAATTCTGGCCAATTTAATAAGGTTTTTAAATTGTATTTTAATTGTATTTATTGTGTATTTTTTACTTGGCTGTGAACCGCCCTGAGTCCTACGGGAGAAGGGCGGTATACAAATTTAATAAATAAATAAATAAATAAATAAATATCGGACATTAATACAATTGAACGTGTCCAGAAATATTTCACAGGAAGAGTCCTCTACTCCTCTGCTCGCAACAAAATACCTTATGCCACCAGACTTGAAATTCTGGACTTAGAAAATTTAGAACTCCACGGTAGACAGTTTAAGGTTGAAGCTGTGAGGGTTTATATCTAGTATGTTATATCTAGTATTAGTAGATACTAAATTAGTAGGCCAGCAAAATAGTGTGGACATAGTATATTTCAATTTCAGCAAGGCATTTGACAAAGTAGACCATAAACTACTTCTTGGTAAGCTAGAAAAATGTGGAATAGGCAACATCTTCCCAAGATGGCTTTTTAGCTGGCTGACAAACTATACTCAATGAGAAGTCCTTAATGGTACTGCATCCACATGGAGACAAGTAGGCAGTGGGGTACCACAAGGCTCCATCTTAGGCCCAGTACTCTTCAATATTTTCATAACTGATTTAGATGAGTAAATAGAAGGGGAACTCATCAGATTTGCAGATGACACTAAGCTGGCAAGTATAGCCAACACCCCAAAAAACAAGCTCAGGATTCAAAAGGATCTTGACAGACTTGAACAACAGGCCCTATCCAACAACATGAAATGTAATGTTGAGAAAATCAAGCTTTTGCACCTAGGCAGGAAAAACCAAAGGTACAAGTACAGATTAGGCAAAACCTGGCTCAAAAACAATAACTGTGAGAGGGACCTTGGATGATCCTAGTGGACAATCATTTAAACATGAGCCAGCAGTGTGCGGTGGCAGCCTACAAAGTTAATACATTCCTTGGTTTTATAAACAGAAGCATGGATCACATGAAGTATTAGTACTGCTTTATAAATCCTTAATAAGACCAGTAGTGGGTTGCTACCAGTTCTTCCCAGTTCGCAAGATTTTGAGTAGTTCGGAGAACCAGTAGTAAAAATTCTGTCTGGCCCCGCCCCCAATCTATTGCTGCCTCCCGATTCCCAGCTGATCGGCTAGAAAGAAAAAATCAAGACTCATTTTGAATCAAGAAGAGAGGGAAAAAAACAAGACACCGTCCCTTTAAATTGAGAAGCCAAGAAGGCTCCCAACTGATTGGCTCGCTTCTCAGCCAGGAGATCGCTTGGCAAAGAAGAAGGGGGGGGGGAAACGCTGTCATTTTAAATTGACAGAGCGGCTAGAAGCTCCTTTCTGGGTCAGCTGAACAACAAATTGGATAAGAGGAGGAATTCTTAAATGGTTCGATGCTTTTGAAGTTTTGGGGTTTGTGCAACATGGGCTTTGTGTTTCTAAAAAGGTTTGGGCGATTTCCATTGTGAAGTATCCTGTCTTGAATGAGTTTTCTGCCTGCTTGTAAATGGAGCCGAACTTCCGGCTTCCACTTTCTATGATCTCTGCTTTTTTTTTTTTGTTGTTTACATTTATATCCCGCCCTTCTCCGAAGACTCAGGGCGGCTTACAGTGTATAAGGCAATAGTCTCATTCTATTTGTATATTTTTACAAAGTCAACTTATTGCCCCCCCAACAATCTGGGTCCTCATTTTACCTACCTTATAAAGGATGGAAGGCTGAGTCAACCTTGGGCCGGGCTTGAACCTGCAGTAATTGCAGGCTACTGTGTTCTAATAACAGGCTCTAACAGCCTGAGCTATTCCGGCCCCTCAAATTTGCTTACAAATTTTCCTTTATGCAGCTGGCAGGAATGTGGCATTCCAGGCAGGTTCCTTGCTAGCAGCTTGATTATTCCTTAATTATCTGGGATATTTTATTTGGGAAATGAAGAGGGTGGAGTTTGATTCCTTACCAGAACAGATTAGTGGGGTGGGGAGGAAATGGGGATTTTGAAGTAACCTTCCCCTGGAGTGGGGAGGGAATGGGGATTTTAGGCTTGCTGTCAAACATCAGCCATAATACTAATGATTGCTTTGAACAATATGCAGGTTGTATTACATGAATGGCTATTTTATATGTGAAATTATGACTGAAACCTATATAGGTTCACACTGTCAGGAAGTTTGTCCTTAGTTTTAGGTTGCTTCTCTCTTTGTTGAGTTTCCATCCATTGCTTCTTGTTTTGCCTTCTGGTGCTTTGGAAAATACTTCCCCCCCCTTCTTTCTAGCAGCCCCTTAAAAGACTGTTGCCTATCACACTCTTAGGGAAAGCATGTGAACCATTTTCTCCTTTCAGTGGTCCATGAAAGTGCATCTATAGCAGAGGTCTCTAACCTTGGCCACTTTAAGACTTTAAGACAGCAAAGCTGGCTGAGGAATTCTGGGAGTTGAAGTCCATAAGTCTTAAAGTGGCCACGTTTGGAGACCCCTGATCTATAGTATGTAGATAATAAAGTTGAAAAAAGGTGAACAACATTTTTGCAGAACTATAGATACGTTGAGGCTGGGTGTGACAAGGAATGGCTGGGAGGGGAGGGGCCAGGCGAGGTACCCCTTGACATGAGAGACATTGAGTTGGCCACGCCTACCCAGTCATATGACCATCAAGTCACACCCACTGTCACATGACCATCAAGCCATGCCCACAAAATAAGCCACGCCCACAGAACTGGTAGTAAAAAAGTTTAGAACCCACCCCTGAATAAGACCAAACCTGGAATACTACATTCGGTTTTGGTCACCACATTACAAGAAAGATGTTGAGGCTTTGGAAAAAGTGCAAAGAAGATCAATTAAGATGATTAAGGTCCTAGAGACAAAATCATATGAAGAACGCTTGCAGAAATTGGGTATGGCCAATCTAGAGAAAAGAAGGACTGGTGTAACATGATAGCAGTATTCCAGTATTTGAGGGGCTGCCACAAACAACAGGGGGTCAACTAATTTTCCAAAGCGCCAGAAAGCAAGACAAGAAACAAAGGAGAGAAACTAATCAAGGAGAGAAACGACCTGGAATTAAGAAGAAACTTCCTAACAGTGAGAACAATTAACCAGTGGAATCAGGGGTGAAATGCTCCCGGTTCAGACCGGATCGGCCAATCCGGTAGCGATGGCTGCGGGTGGCTCGGAGAACCGGTAGCAAAAATCCCTGGCCCCACCCCCTGCCCCTGCTGAGCCATGTGATTGTCAGAGCCTTTTTTTTTAACTTTTAAAAGCATTTTTAAAAGGTAAAAAAGCTGAAGCCTGCTAGACAAAAAATGGGGAGTTTAGGCAAAAAATGGGGGGGTGAGGGGTTCATTAGAGAGAGAGAGAGAGAGAGAGAGAGAGAGAGAGAGAGAGAGAGAAAGAAAGAAAGAAGGAAGGAAGAAAGGAAGGAAGGAAGGAAAGAAGGAAAGAAAGAGGAGGGAGGGAGGGAGGAAAAAGGAGAGGAAGAAAGCACTGCAAACCTGGCACTAGACGCAGCTTCAGAGGATAATCCAGGGCTGGAATGCACCTGGAGGTCATCCAGTCCAACCCTGCTCCAGCAAGACATTGTTAGTGAGTTTCTGTCTTTTGATCCCCCGGTCACATATCCATGCCCACCCAGTCACATGACACCCCACCAAGCCACGCCCACAGACCCGGTAGGAAAGAAATTTCGATTTCACCACTGAGTGGAATGTCTCGCCTTCAGAATTTGTGGCTGCTTTATCTCTGGATGTTTTTAATAAGTGACTGCACAGTCACTTCTCTGAAATGTTATAAGGTCTCCTGCTTGTGCAGGGGGTTGGACTAGAAGATTTCCAGAGTCCCTTCCAGCTCTACTGTATTCTGATTGATGGATGGATGTTTATATTTGACAAGGGAAATGCAACATTTCTTATGCTCAAGCATAAAAACAGCAACAACAACAATAACAAAAGGAACCTTCTAAAGCCCCAGAGTGTGAGAAAAAGTATCAGCATTAAAATGTCTGCATAGATTAAGAAGAACAGCCTCAGTATTAAGTTGCAATGGTATGCATCCTTTCTGCCTGGGTTAACATTTCCCCTTGCCTTTGTGTTGTCCGCATCACTTTTTCCATCAAGGCAATGACAAAAAGCTCATGTAACCAATCAGGGTATCAATAAAGGAAGCCTTTGGCTCAGCTACAATAGTCATCAGGATAGCCAGAAAAAGCCAGTACTAATATAACTGATTCAATAGGACAAATTGGATATGCTTGTTAGAATTGGTTTATTAGACCACATAGACAAGTGAGAGAAGAAGACAGCAGATATCAACTAAAAGATTTTTAAATTTTAAATTTTTCTATTTTTTTTTTTTAGATTAAAAAAAAATACTATATGGTCTTATCTATATGGTCACGAAGAGTCGACACTGACTTAATGGTACATAATCAATCAATCAGTCTTCAGAAGTGAGCTCTATAGAATTCAGGAGGAAGGTTCATTGATCTTAAGCACTGCATGTGACATGTAATTTGCCTCCAGGGCTCCTGATCAATGTAACAGAGGAATATAGTCAGAACCAATGAGTGTGTTGCTATTATCTGAGCCTCACTAGGCTGTCAAAGACATTACTGATTTACAAGCTTACAGCTTGTGTAGGCCAACCTAATGATTCACAGGGCAGATTCTGAATATCAGTGGAGGACTGCTGGTTTGAGGATATTATCTGGTTAATCCCTTACTTCCAGGTTTCATTTTATTTGAATATAATCTCACGTAACAATGGTTTCCTGCTCTAATATTTTTAATAGCTTGGAAAAAAGTGTGTATGTATGTATGTATGTATGTATCAGGGGTGGTATTCACTTACCTTCGTTACCAGTTTGCAAATGTGAGCACATGTGCTCAGCATCAAAAACGGGATGTGATACGTCTGGGTGGGTGGGCGGAGCCTCCCACACCCGCTGCTACCGGTTCGCCCGAACCAGATAGAACCAGCTGAATACCACCACTGGTGTGTGTGTGTGTGTGTGTGTGTGTGTGTGTGTGTGTGTGTGTATCACAAAATATGGATATACATGGCAAAGATTTAACAGTATTCTAAAAAGGAGCATTGTCATTTATATGCATAAGAAGTCTATCTGGTCTTTTGTTTGCTAGGTAAAATATTTATTGATGGGTGCTCTGAGCATCTAACTATCGAACTGTGGGGCTGACAATGACTATTATGCATCCTATAAACTGCAAAAATCACAAAGAATCCTTCCCCTGGAGTGGGGTGGGAATGGAGCCTCACCAAAAATATCACTCAAAGCCAAGATTGGCTATCATACTTTGGTTATGTCATGTGAGCTGACTCACTTGAAAAATCAGTCATGCTGGGAGTGATCAGCAGAAAAAGGAGAAAGGGCCGCCCTAGTACCTGACAGCTGGACACTATAAAGGTTGACACTAGGATGGCCATGGCAGATCTGAAGGAGGTGGTACAAGACAGAAGGGCATAGCCAGTGCTGATCCATAGAGTAACCAAGGATCAGACATGACTGAATGGCTGATGACGACAAAGCTCTAAGTATCTTTATAAATATTGACACATTATAGCATCCTAGCATCTTTTCCAAATAAGGGGACAGTATACAACCCTATCTTAGTCAACCTGAAGACAGTCTGCTTCTGTACTGTGGATTCCTGACCTACATATATGTTTTGCATGATGACTTCTAGGCAGGGTGAAATTCAGCAGGTTCTGACAGGTTCTGGAGTGGAAATTCTGAGTAGTTCGGAGAACCGGCAAATACCACCGCTGGCTGCCCCCCGAGTAGGGTAGGAATGGAGATTTTGCAGTATCCTTCCCCTGGAGTGGGGTGGGAATGGAGATTTTGCAGTATCTTTCCCCTGCCATGCCCACCAAGCCACACCCACAGAACCGGTAGTTTAAAAAAATTGAATTTCACCACTGGTTCTAGGATTCCTTAATATGCCTGAATTGAATGTATGATTAAGGCTAATAAAAAGTATATATATTACAATAATAAACAATATTGTCATTTTTTTTGTCCTGGGAGGTTTCACCATAAATGCTTAGATTCTACCTTAGCAGTTGCAGCTGCTATTTTTTTTTCCAGTGTTCCAATAGCTCAGGGGTTGCCACAAAGAAGAGGGAGTTGGGCTGTTCTCCAAAGCACCTGAGGGTAGAACAAGAAGTAATGGGTGGAAACTAATCAAGGAAAGAAGCAACTTAGAACTAAGGAGAAATTTCCTGACAATTAGAACAATTAATAAGTGGAACAACTTGCCTGCAGAAGTTGTAAATGCTCCAATACTGGAATTTTTTAAGAAAATGCTGGATAACCATCTGTCTGAGATGGTGTAGGGTTTCCTGCCTGGGCAGGGAGGTGGACTAGAAGGCCTCCAAGGTCCCTTCCAACTCTGTTGTTATTATTATTATTAATAGTTATTAACTACTGCAAGTGGCATATGTGTACTTGAAAGAATGGATTTGCAATGTGATGTAATAAAGCAAACATAAAATAGGCCTGTAGTTGTTAAATTCAGCATGTATTGTTTTGAAGATAATATTTAGAGATTGCTTTTCTGTTTTTCTTGCAATAAAAACAGGGGTGAATCTACTTACCTTCCCTACTGGTTTGGAAGTGCATGCACCATGCGCACGTACCATCTGCGCATGCGCAAACCCTTCTGCGCATGCACAGAGGGTAAAAAACAGGTTACTTCCTGGTTAAAACCAGGAACTAATTTCAACCGGGCAGGTGGGCGGAGCCTCGCACTGCCGTCACTACCGGTTCTCCGATCCACCCGCCACCATCGCTACCGGTTCAGCTGAACCAATCCGAACTGGTAGCATTTCACCCCTGAATAAATTGAGAGTCAGTTTGGTATTTTGGTTAAGGTCCTGGCCTAGAAATATGTGAGACTGTGAGTTCTAGTCCCATTCTAGGCATGAAAGCTGTTATGTATCTTTAAATATTTGGGCGGGAAACAAGCACGTTGCTGATTGGTTGAAGCCGCCAGTTGAACTGTATATAAGGAGAGGTTTTTCCCCAGTCTAGTTGCTGGGTTCACCCTATATTAAAGAGCTGTTGTCACTACCCTGGTCTCCAGCCTCGTTACTTCCCGAACTTAACACTGGCGACGAAGGTGGGATCTCGAGGCTAAGGAGCACCAGAACCGAGCTGAAGCACGGAAGAACCGAACCCAGCAAACCCAGGGCAGAAACGCGGAGATGGCCAGTTACACTCCGCCCGCGCCGTTTGACCCAGCCAGAGAGAAATGGGGAACGTACATGACCCGTTTCGAAAGCTTCCTAGAAGCAAACGAACTGCAAGGAGTTCCAGACAACCGCAAAAGGGCATACTTCTTGAGCCACTGCGGTCCCGAGGTCATCGACATCGCGGAAGCCCTGGCAGAGCCAACGCCGGTACAATCGGTATCGTGGCAAACTTTGCAAACCCTGCTAAAAAACCATTTCGCGCCAACGCCGTCCAATTACGTGCGGCGTTTTGAATTTGGAGAGCGCAGGCAGCTGGAGGGCAAATCCATCAGCGACTACATGGCCGCCCTGCGGAAAGCTTCCAAGGACTGTGGGTATCGAGACCTGGACGAGGCGCTGCTAGAGCAACTCATCCGTGGGGTCAGAGACATGCGTTTGCGGAGGCGGCTGCTATCAAAAAGCAACCTCACGTTGGCAAACGCTCTGGACGAAGCCAGAGCTCATGAGATGTCCACCCAAGCGGCGGAAACCCTGCAAAAGCCGCTCACGCCGAAGGCGAGCACAAAACCAACCCCGGTACACCACGAAGAGATTCAGACCGAATCAGATGGTGATGATGAGGAAGGGGTTTGTCGAACCGAGAAACGCGGCAAAGAAGACCGGAACGAATGCGGAAGTTGCGGAGGTCAACACCAGCGCCAACAATGCAAGTTCAAGGACGCTACCTGTCGGCGGTGCGAGAAGAAGGGGCACCTGGCTCAAGTCTGTCGAGCTCCCCAACCTTCCCGCCGAAAATTCAAACCAGCCAATCAGAGCGCGGAAGCGGCAAGGCGACCCGTGATTGGTTCAAACAAAAAAGGCGCAAACTCGAATCAAATGACTGTGATAATAGGCCGCGCCTCAACCCGGGTGGAGAAGAAAATCTTCACCAAGCCCAAAATAGAAGGAGTGCCGTGCCGGCTTGAAGTGGACACCGGGTCAGCGATCACAATCATGTCCTGGGACACTCTTGCAAAGCTTTGCCATCAGTCGTGAAACGCCACCTGCAAACACAAGCGGTACGAGCCCACGACTACCAAGGGAATCGCATCCCTGTTCGAGGGACCACCTCTGTCCGAGTCGAGTACGGACCACACAAGAAGAGCCTACCCATCACGATCGTCGAAGGGACCCTGCCAAGTTTGTTGGGTCTGGACTGGTTCCGTGCATTGGGCATGGGAGTGACTGGCATCTACAGAAGTGACGTTAACCTTAAAGATGCACTCATGAGTGAATTCGAAGATGTGTTCAAGGACTGCCTGGGCAAGTACAAGGGGACCCCTATTTCCTTTAATCTAGACCCCCAGGTAGCCCCTATCCGGATAAAAGCAAGGAGGGTACCTTTTGCTCTTAAGCCCAAGATTGATAGGGAGATAGACAAGTTAATAAGGCAGGGGATACTGGTACCAGTCGACCATGCCAAATGGGAGACGCCAATCGTCACCCCTGTGAAACAAGATGGGTCAGTAAGAATCTGCGCTGATTACAAGGCGACGTTAAACAAAGCCTTGCAAAAGAGCGCTTACCCAGTTCCCATGGTGCAACACTTACTGCACTCGTTGGGACAAGGGCAAGTTTTTGCTAAATTAGATTTGGCACAAGCCTATCAACAGCCGAAGCCCAAACGATCGTGACGCATAGAGGGGCTTTCAAGTGCACCCGGTTGCAGTTTGGGGTGAGTGTGGCACCAGGTCTATTTCAAAACTTAATGGAGAGACTTCTGCAAGGGCTCCCCGGGGTAGTTCCCTATTTTGATGATGTGTTGGTGTCGGCAGAAAATTTAGAGGAACTGGGGGAGCGTCTGAGGAAAGTTTTGGGCATTTTCCGGTCAGCCGGTCTAAAGCTTAAGGTAAACAAATGCCAAATAGGGGTTAGAATCCGTAGAATTCTTGGGCTACAGGATAGACAAAGAGGGAATTCACCCCACCGAGAGCAAGGTCAAGGCAATAAGAAAGGCTCCAGCGCCCAAAAACAAAACAGAGCTACAGGCTTTCCTGGGTCTAGTGAACTTTTACGCGGTCTTTTTAAAAAACAAGGCAACCGTTGCCGAGCCGCTACATAAGTTGCTGGGAAAGAAGGCTGCTTGGTCTTGGGGAAAGTCGGAAGCTAGGGCTTTGAGCAGTAAAAACCTACTCTCGGTGATAGCTTGCTAATTCAGTACCACAGCAAAATGCCATTGGTTCTAGTATGCACTTCCCTTACGGAGTGGGGCTGTGCTCAGCCACAGGCTCCCAAATGGCACAGAAGCCCCAATAGCCTTCTATTCCAGAACAATGTCCTCAACAGAGAGGAACTATAGTCAGTTGGATAAAGAAGCCCTAGCTATAGTGTCAGGGTAAAAAGTTTCACGAATACGTGTTTGGCAGAGACTTTGAAATTGTTACAGACCATAGACCACTGTTAGGGATACTGGCTGGCGACCGCCCAACGCCTGTGGCACTTTCACCCGATTGACCAGATGGACTATCTTTTGGCTGCTTACTCCTACAAGCTGCAGCATCGACCAGGAAAAGACCTGGGGCATGCGGACGCATTAAGCAGATGCCCACTGCCAGGGCGATCGAGACCCCACTCCGGGGCACCTGTACTATTGATTGACTCTCTGGACTCTGGCCCAGTCACATCTAAGGAGGTGGCTCGGGCATCATACCGGGACATTACTTTAAGAACTGTACTTGGTTGGGTACAAGAGGGTGGCCGCTGCGCCGGGCGGCGTTTTAAGGAATTTGTAAAAACGGGAGGAACTCTCGGCTCAAGGGGTGCCTGCTATGGGGGATCGAGTGGTGATCCCGGAGAAATTGAGGAAAAGGTATTGGACCTCCTCCACGAGGGTCACCCAGGGATCGTAAGGATGAAGGGCTAGCGAGAAGCTATGTTTGGTGGCCATTAATGGACTCAGAAATTGCTGAGAGGGTAGGAAATGCCAGGCCTGCCAGGAATCCAGACCACTACCCCCAACAGCCCCAGTCAGGAATGGGAAAAACCCCAAGGGCCCTGGTCAAGAATCCACATCGATTTTGCCGGCCCCTTCCACGGCCAAACTTTCCTAGTGGTAGTCGACGCGTTCTCTAAATGGTTGGAAATCATTCTCATGAGATCCATGACAGCCGAGGCGGTAATCGCAGCCCTGCGGCACCTGTTTGCAACCCACGGGTTGCCCGACACGCTAGTATCCGACAACGGCCCGCAATTCACGGCAACCCAGTTTGAGGAATACTTGGCAGATGAGGGCATCCGACATGCCCTCTCTGCGCCGTTCCACCCTGCGTCGAATGGCCTTGCAGAGCGTTCCGTCCGGAGCGCTAAAGAGGCATTGTCAAGACTCAAGCCAGGCGACTGGCAAACAAAGATAGATTTCTTTCTGGCCGTCCAGCATAGAACCCCCAGCACTGCAACAGGCAGAAGCCCAGCCGAATTATTGATGGGACGGAAGCTCCGGTGCCCACTCGACCGTTTAAATCCCCACTACACACCAGAGGGTTACAAGGGGGAACTAGAAAAAACTAGAGGAATGGACATAGGCGACCGAGTGTGGGCCCGCAACTATGGGGACGGCCCAAGTTGGCTAGCAGGGCAAATCGTAAAAGCAACCGGTCCAAAGTCATACTTGGTTGAGTTAAAAGACAACCGAGTATGGAGGCGCCACATAGATCAAATCAGAAAAAGAATAGCCGAACAATCCGAGCTCAATGAAACAGACCCTGACCACACATTATTTGACCCCACAGCTGATTTAAACCCGGGAGAGGCGCAAGACTTAGCTGAGTCCCCGGAGGTCCAGCGACGCCACCAGGCTCCCGTAGAGAACAGCAGGGACGACTCTGCAAGTAATCCAGGGCCGGAGGGCCTAGAGAAAGAGCTGGGAGGAGCAGACAGCCCCTCCGACCAGCTCAACCCACTCCCAATGACTGAACTGCACAGGTCCGAAAGGGTCAGGAGACGCCCAAGTTATTTACGTGACTACGTCGAAAAATAACATGTAAATAATATGTAGATGTTGGTAAAGTGTTTTCTGGGAGGGGAGGAGTGTTATGTATCTTTAAATATTTGGGCGGGAAACAAGCACGTTGCTGATTGGTTGAAGCCGCCGGTTGAACTGTATATAAGGAGAGGTTTTTCCCCAGTCTAGTTGCTGGGTTCACCCTATATTAAAGAGCTGTTGTCACTACCCTGGTCTCCAGCCTCGTTACTTCCCGAACTTAACAAAAGCCAGCTGGGTGACTTTGGGCCAGTCACTCTCTCTCTCTCTCTCTACCCAACCCATCTCATAGGATTGTTGTTGTGGGGAAAATAGGAGGAGGAAGGAATATTGGTATATTCACTGCCTTGAGCTATACATGGAAAAATATGCAGGATAAAAAATTTTTTTAAACATTTAATATCAGAAACCTGTCTGTTTAAACATCACAGGTGTTGTGGCTCCCGCCCCCGAACCTGGCCCCATGCCCGAAAGTGCCTTGGAGCCAGGCCTGCTACCAGAAAGTGATTTGGACAGTGAGGGAGAAGGGCCGTCAGGACTTACCTCGGAAGCACTGGCCTCCCTGGATCAGCTCCAGGAGCCAGAAGCAGGCCAAGTGAAAGAGATAACGAGGCCTCCTTCTCCTGACTCTTTCCCACCCCCCCAGGCCATGCCTGCAGACCCAGTTGACAGCAATCAGGCTTGGCTCAATCCCAGGTTTCGTAGGCAGGAGAGAAGGAAACGACAGAAACAGGGGAGGGGCAGGCCTAGGAAGTGCTGAGTCATGAAGCCACACCCCACAGGATATAAAACGCAGCAAGAGCTGGTGTGTCTCTTTGTATCAGGCAAATCCACGGATTGACTAGAGCTGAAGGTTGTGACTCACCAGCGTCTTGGCAGCTATTGAGGGCTCTTGGCAGACGCTGATTCTTTTGCTGCCAGAGCTGATAAGAGCTGGCTAATTAAGCCATCATTCGGACGGAGGCAAGGAGGACACAACAACAGTTCTGTTTAGATAGCCAGTGATGTCAAAGACAAACAGGTGCACTGTATGCATGGAACAACAGAGTTTGATTATGATACATTCTCACAAGTCATAACGGAGTAACTGATATGTTCTATCCAGTGGTGAGCTGCAACCAGTTTAGCAACTGGTTCTTTAAGCACATGTTTCATGTCTGCACATGTGCTTCATGCACATGCACGCCTAATGCACTTCTGTGCAGCGTTCAAAATACGGCAATTGGAAGTTCAGCTGCTTACCTTCTAAGGCAGCTCTGGTAAGTAGAACAGCTAAGGTGCAGAAATCAGCTGTGCCACACAAATCAGCTGAGCCAGAAAGAAAAAAATATAGGACAGGATAGGGTGTAGGAGGGTGGGCGGGGCCAGCTGATTATCGGAATTACCTGTTCGCTTGAACCGGTCCAAACTGGCAGCAGCCCACCACTGGTTCTATCCAAGTCATCCAGGACTATATGTAATACAGATAATTCTGTATCAGAGACTGTTTTGAAGAAGTAACAGAGACATTAATTATTTGCTGTAATGAATACAACTAGTGTTGTAGGAGAAGGGATGGCAGAACCTGGGAGTGGAGTTAAAAGAGGACTCAGCCTAGAATCCCTACGTAGCCACAAGAGAACTAAGTTCAACTCCCTTTGAGTGCCACTGAATCTTATCTAACTATAACCAGGTGCTGATCATTAGTTGACAAGATTCCTAAGCATAAGCTTTAAACTTCCACGTATGGACCTGGTCTTCTGTGCCTGACAAATAAATGTATTATAGAAATGTGCAAAGAACTTTTCTTTCCATGAATTTAGAACAGGCTGTCTTCTAAAACAAAAGTAATCTTACAAATAATATATCAATAATTATATCAATACTATTTTTTTTACTTTTCATACAAAATATTTCTAACAGTAAATTGATCTGCCTTGATAAAGATGATACATTCTAAAATAAGACTCCGATTGGATTATTATTTTTTGTAATATAAAGCTATAGACAAGCTGCAGTGGCGCGGTGGTTAGAATGCAGTACTGCAGGCTAGTTCTGCTGACTGCCAGCTGTCTGCAATTTGGCAGTTCAAATCTCACCAGGCTCAAGGTTGACTCAGCCTTCCATCCTTCTGAGGTGGGTAAAATGAGGACCCACATTGTCGGGGGCAATAGGCTGACTCTGTAAACCGCTTAGAGAGGGCTTAAAGTACTGTGAAGCGGTATAGAAGTTTAAGTGCTATTGCTATATATTGCCCAGAAATATATCTAATTACTATCATCCTAAGATATGGTCTTTCTTTTTGTGTGTCGTGAAACCTTACTTTACTTTACTTTTCATTGGGTTCAAGGACACATTGGTAATAACTTGGCAATAATACAAAGTCATCTTCTGGAAAGTTTTTTCAACGTCTTAGTCAAGCCTACAGCCCTGAGATTTCCTTGTGGTCTTCTGTCCAAACATTAAGACCGGTCACATACCTTGGTCCAGTATATTTCCTTCACTAACCACTAGAAAGGTAGGGTTAGGATTATATTTATATATTTTTATAAATGTGATATATATCACATTTATGAAAACTTACGTTTTAAATAAACATATGAAATGAATAAATTAGCTTTCAGCATGTCTCTGAAGCATATAACTCTGCTTTGTTTCTTTGTTGTATTATACTAATTATTGTATTATACTGTCCTAACTGAAAGCCCTATCAATTGTGGAGCCAACTGGTGATAGGGAGTCACCGGAGACAGATGAAAAAGCTCCTGAGCCGCGGGTTGCTGATCTCTGGCATATATTCATTGCTACTTAGGAGCGCACATCTCTCTTCTCAGTCCTATAAACACAAGGGGAGAAATGAATTTGGGAAGAAAGTCCCAGTGGAAACAGTAGGTAGGGAGTATGCTCATGGGAGATAAGCTTTTTCTTTCTTTCTTTCTTTCTTTTCTTTTCTTTCTTTCTTTTTCTTTTTTCTTTTTGCAGAGATCATGTTGCTCATGCTATCGTGTTTTCAGCTGAACAGCTTTGAATTAATGCAACTGCATGTTAAGTGTTAAAAAACCTTAGTAGATTTGGTCTAGGGCCACAGCTTAGAGAAGCAATGATATCTGCAAGCCATTTGAAGCAATATGGAAATAAAATTGTCCAGAATCACCCTGGAAGGTTTTGTTTGTTTGTTTACATTTATATCCCGCCCTTCTCCGAAGACTCAGGGCAGCTTACAGTGTATAAGGCAATAGTCTCATTCTATTTGTATATTTTTTTACAAAGTCAACTTATTGCCCCCCCAACAATCTGGGTCCTCATTTTACCTACCTTATAAAGGATGGAAGGCTGAGTCAACCTTGGGCCGGGCTTGAACCTGCAGTAATTGCAGGCTGCTGTGTTCTAATAACAGGCTTCTTAACAGCCTGAGCTATCACGGCCCCTAACTCCTCACAGCTTTGCAGAGCTACAGCAGTTTGATAAATAATTATTTAGAAGTGCACTTGCCTGCTGTTCCACCATTCCTGCCTTCCTATTCAATCTCAGGAATGATAGTGTTGATTTCCAGGCTCTGCCATGGTCTTTCCTTAGTGCTTTTACCTCTCTTGTTGCCAAGCTTAGTCTTATCACTCATCATTGGATGTGAACAGCTTTAATTCAAAGAATGGCTGTGCTCCCTTAGCAACATGGAGAGTAGCTGTCAAGGCCTGGAGCAAGCATTCTATATCACAATGAAATTTAATGGGGAAAAATACAAATATAAAGGGGGTATCCTCTCTCAAGCTGGCCATAAAATGGTGATGAGGGAAGGCCAAAAAAACAAATGCAAGGAGGCATGGAGGAGGAGTGAAGACACGGTGCCCACTTCATCTTCACAGCTCACAATTTTACATTTCATGTTGTGACTTTCAAAGAGAAAAAAGCAATTAAGTCAGATAATCACTTTGCTTCCCCTAAGGGGGAGTAAAAGTTCCATTAGGGGAGACAAGACCTCTGCATGTCCATCAAAACACAATCCACAAGGACACTGTGTTTGTATGCAGTATTAATCTGCACACAGAAAAACAGGTTCTCGGGTAACTGGATTGAATTTTCAATGTTTGAAAAGGTCCATCAGAAAGAAAAGCATTCACATGCATATAGGTACACACATATATACAAACTTTTATTTACAAATGGGTTTCTCCCATAATATATGCCCGAAAATCATTTACCTAGTACAACCATTTGTAGGAAACTCTTTGAATTGTTCTTAAGCGGAAATCCTAAAGTCTCCCTTCATTTCAAATAAGTGTCTATTCTAACTGTGATATTTCATTAGATATTAAAGGGTATGTGTAATGTATCTTTAAATGTTTTGGCGGGAAAAAAGCACGTTGCTGATTGGTTGAAGCCTCCGGCTAAACTGTATTTAAGGAGAGGTTTTTCCCAGCCCGGGCTGCTGGGTTCACCATATAGTAAAGAGCTGTTGTCACTATCCTGGTCTCCTGCCTCGTTATTGCCCGAATCTAACACTGGCGACGAAGGTGGGATCTCGAGGCTAAGAGCGCCAGGAAAAGAGCTGAACTCACCAGGAAGACGCGAACCCAGCAAAACAAGGGCGGAAAGCAGCGATGTCCGGCTACACACCGCCAGCGCCATTCGACCCAGCTAAGGAGAAATGGGGGTCATACATGGCTCGTTTCGAGTGTTTCCTCGAAGCAAACGAACTCCAAGGAGTTTCCGACAACAGGAAACGAGCCTATTTCCTGAGCCACTGCGGTCCGGAGGTTTTCGACACTGCAGAATCCCTGGCTGAGCCAACGCCGGTACAGTCGGTACCGTGGCAAACTCTGCAGACTCTGCTGAAAGCACACTTTGCACCGATGCCATCCAAGTATGTGCAACGGTTTGAATTCGGGAGCGAGACAGCAAGAGGCGAGTCCATCAGTGCATACATGGCGCCCTGAGAAAAGCCTCAAAACATTGCGAGTATCGAGACTTGACGAGGCATTGCTGGAGCAACTCATCCGTGGGGTCAGGGACATCCGTTTGCGGCGGCTGCTGTCCAAAAGCAACCTAACGCTGGCAAACGCCTGGACGAAGCCAGGGCTCACGAGATGTCCACCCAAGCAGCGGAAACCTTACAAAAGCAGGTCACACCAACGGCTGGTGAAATCAACCCCGGTCCACAATGAAGAGGTCCAGGCCGAATCGGACGGTGAGGAGGAGGAAGGAGTCTTCCACACCGGGAGGCCGGAGAAAGACGACTGGGTGATTGCGAGTTGCGGAGGGCAACACCAACGACAACAATGCAGATTTAAAGATGCAACTTGTCGGCGTGCGAAAGGAAGGGCACCTAGCACAGGTCTGTCGAGCCCCAACCTTCCCGCCAAAAATTCAAACCGACCAATCAGAGCGCTGGAACGCGAAGCGGCCCGTGATTGGTCAGTTTAAAAAGGCGCGTTGAATCAGACTGTCGTGAGAGTGGGTCACGCATCAACACGCCTAGAAAAAAATCTTACAAAGCAAAGATTGAGGGGTGCCGTGCCGATTGGAGGTGGACACCGGCTCATCGATCACGATCATGTCCTGGGACACTCGTGAGAGCCTTACCCGCCATCGCAAAGCGCAAGCTGCAACCACAAAGACTAAAGGTACAAGACTACCAGGGGAATCGCATCCCCGTCCGAGGGGTAACGTCCGTCCACGTCGAGTATGGACAATACAAGAAAACTCTGCCCATCACCATCGTCGATGGGACCCTGCCAAGCTTGTTGGGACTGGACTGGTTCCGAGCATTGGGCATGGGAGTGACTGGAATCTTCAGAAACGAAGTCGACCTCAAAGACGCACTCGTGAAGGAGTTTGGGGGCGTTTTCAAAGACTGCCTGGGCAAGTACAAGGGGACCCCTATCCTTTAACTTAGACCCCAAGTTGCCCCTATCCGCTAAAGGCTAGGAGGGTCCCGTTAGCCTAAAGCCCAGGATTGACCGGGAACTGGACAAACTAGTAAACCAGGGAATTCTAGTGCCAGTTGACCATGCTAAGTGGGAGACCCCTATAGTCACCCCAGTCAAACCGGACGGATCGGTCCGGATTTGCGCTGACTACAAGGCAACGCTTAACAAAGCGTTGCAAAAGAGTGCTTACCCCGTCCCGGTGGTACAGCACTTACTGCACTCAATGGGGCAAGGGCAAGTTTTTGCCAAGCTAGACTTGGCCCAAGCCTATCAACAGCTGCCCGTAGATAGCAGCACAGCCGAAGCGCAGACAATTGTGACTCACAGAGGGGCTTTTAAGTGTACCCGATTACAGTTTGGGGTTAGTGTGGCTCCAGGGTTATTTCAGAACCTGATGGAGCGGCTATTGCAGGGCCTACCAGGGGTGGTACCATACTTTGACGATGTACTGGTATCCGCTGAAAACCTAGAGGAATTAGGGGCGAGGCTGCGAAAGTTTTGGGCATTTTCCGGTCTGCGGTCTCACAGTTAAACTAAACAAATGCCAGATCGGGGTTGAGTCTGTGGAATTCCTGGGCTACCGGATAGACAGGGAAGGATTCACCCACTGAGAGCAAGGTACGGGCCATCAGGAAGGCCCCGGTTCCAAAGAACAAAACGGAGTTACAGGCATTCTTAGGTCTGGTCAACTTCTACGCAGTATTCTTAAGGAATAAGGCAACAGTAGCAGAGCCGCTGCATAAATTATTAGCCAAGACGGCTGCATGGTCTTGGGGAAAGGCAGAAGCTAGGGCATTCGAAGGGGTAAAAAATCTCCTAACGAGTGATAGCCTCCTTATCCAGTACAATGGCACACTACCACTAGTGTTAAGCTGCGATGCATCTCCCTATGGGGTGGGGGCTGTGCTCAGCCACAGGTTACCTAATGGCACAGAAGCCCCTATTGCATACTACTCCTGAACCATGTCATCAACTGAAAGGAATTATAGCCAGCTTGATAAGGAAGCCTTGGCTATAGTATCAGGGGTAAAGAAATTCCATGAATATGTATTTGGTCGTGATTTTGAAATCATCACGGACCATAGACCTTTGCTAGGTCTGCTGGCAGGCGACCGCCCAACGCCCGTGGCACTTTCGCCAAGACTGACCCGATGGACTATCTTCCTGGCAGTGTATTCTTACAAATTGCTACACCGGCCAGGAAAGGAATTAGGGCATGCAGACGCACTGAGCAGATGCCCGTTACCAGAGACTATTGAAGACCCCACTCCGGGGATACCAGTTCTGCTAATTGACTCTTTGGACTCTGGCCCAGTCACATCCAAAGAGGTGGCTCGGGTTTCGTATAAGGACATTACAATAAGAACTGTAATTGATTGGGTACAAAGAGGTTGGCCCGCTGCGCCGGGCGAGCGTTTTAAAGAGTTTGTAAAGCGAGGGAACTTTCGGCTCAAGGGGGGTGCCTGCTATGGGGGATCGAGTGGTGATCCCAGAGATTGAGAAAAAAGGTATTGGATCTCCTTCACGAAGGTCACCCAGGGATCGTGAGGATGAAGGGTCTAGCGAGAAGCTATGTGTGGTGGCCCTTAATGGACTCAGAAATTGCTGAGAGGGTAGGGAAATGCCAGGCCTGCCAGGAGTCCAGACCGCTACTAGCGGCCCGATTCGGGAATGGGAGAGACCCCAGGGCCCTGGTCTAGGATCCACATCGATTTTGCGGCCCTTCCACGGCCAAACCTTTCTGGTAGTAGTCGATGCCTACTCCAAATGGCTGGAAATCATTCTCATGAGATCCATGACAGCCGAGGCAGTGATCTCAGTCCCACGGCACCTATTTGTAACCCATGGGTTGCCCGACACGTTAGTCTCCGATAACGCCCGCAATTCACGGCAACCCAGTTTGAGGGTACTTGGCAGAAGAGGGCATCCGCATGTCCTCTCGGCGCCTTTCCACCCTGCGACGAATGGCCTTGCAGAACGTTCGTCCGGAGCGCAAAGAGGCATTGTCCAGAATCAAGCCAGGCGACTGGCAAACAAAATCGATACCTTCCTGGCAGTCCAACACAGAACCCCTGTGTCACAACTGGCAGAAGCCCAGCAGAGCTATTAATGGGTCGGAAGCTTAGGTGCCCACTAGACCGCTTAAACCCAAACTACACACCAGACGGTTACAAGGGGCACTCGATAAAACAAGAGGGATGGCAATAGGCGACCTAGTGTGGGCACACAACTACAGCGAGGCCCGACCTGGTTAGCAGGAAAATCCTAGAAATAACAGGTCCCAAATCATATCTAGTGGAGATAAAGGATGGCCGGGTATGGAAGCGCCACATAGACCAAATAAGAAAGCATAACCGAACAATCCGAATTAGGCGAAACAGGCCCTGACTATACAATGTTTGAATCCACAGCCAACTCAACCCCGGGGCTAACGCGGGACTTATCTGAGTTCCAGGAGGTCCAGCGACACCAACAGGTTCCTCCTAAAGACAGCAGGGACGACTCTGCAAATAATCCAGGGCTGGATGGCCTAGAGGAGGAGCTGAGAGGAACAGACAGTCCCTCCGGTCAGCTCGACTCACTCCCAGAGAATGAATTGCGCAGGTCCGAAAGAGTCAGGAGGCGCCCAGTCTACTTGCGTGATTACGTTGAAAAATAATATGTAACTCTCATGTAAATAATGGTAAAGTGTTTTCTGGGAGGGAAGGAGTGTAATGTATCTTTAAATGTTTTGGCGGGAAAAAAGCACGTTGCTGATTGGTTGAAGCCTCCGGCTAAACTGTATTTAAGGAGAGGTTTTTCCCAGCCCGGGCTGCTGGGTTCACCATATAGTAAAGAGCTGTTGTCACTATCCTGGTCTCCTGCCTCGTTATTGCCCGAATCTAACAGTATGCTATTACTCTCTATATTAATAAAACCCCGTAACTCCTTTATAAGAGGATCTCAGCTTTGATATTTTGACAGTCATGAAGGTGCCTCATAATATTTAGCCTCAGATTTTATATATAATTTAGCACACTCATTTTGCCGTGATTCGTTGTTTGCAAGTCAGAAAGAAGCAAGATAAATACATATGCTGTCGGTAAAGACTAGGTCCCCAAGCATGTGACATTTGTGTTTTCAAAACAGAACAAAAAAAGCCTTCAATGCATGAAGTCACCGTGTGTCCTGGTCTGCCAAATGTCTTAGTCCAGCACTGATCCATTTCTTTTTTAGAGACACTAAGTAACCTCAGAACCTCGCCCTTATCTTCAAAAGAGAAGCCTTGAGTGGAGACTTAATCACAGGTCATTGTCTATTCTGCATGCATTATAAAGATGAACAATTACGGCACTTGAAGCAAACCTATTATCAAGTGAGAGGAAAAGACTATTTTTTCTCAAGCACCTGAATTCAGTTTTTTATGACTAAATGACTACTTGATGCTGAAAACTCTAATCATCACCACTGGTTTTCTAAAATGTCATCTCCGTTATTCTGTTCTTATATAGAACAGAAAAGAAGACACAATGCCCTGGGAGTATGCTGATGCTTCCCCTCTCTTAACGTATGATATATTCAGATTTCGTAGATCAGTTTTGGTGAATCTTTTCAGCACTGAGTGCCGAAATGGAGCGCATGCACGCACATGCACACATGGCAGGAACTGGAAGAGCAGCCTCCCCATGCGCATGCACATGCCGGAAGATGACCTTCCGGTTTCTGGCATGCACATGCACACCGGCCACCTGGTCTTCCAGTTTCTGGCGCGCATGCATGCATGAAGACTAGCTAGCCAGCACACATCGGAAACTGGAAGATCATCTTCCCGGCATGCACATGTGCTCCGGGCAGCTGGTCTTCCAGCTTCCGGCATTCCCATGTATGTGAAACCTGGAAAAGCAACAGGTGAAGGCTCGCGTGCCCGGAGAGGTGGCTCTGGGGTCACTTCCAGCAAGCATGCCCTAGGTTCACCATCACAAATGTAGATGATGCCCACCTCTTGGCCAGGCTGTTTAGGATTATGGGAGCTGACTTCCCAAAATATCTACCAGCTACCTAGGAGACAAAGCGCAGTGGTTTGAGGCAATTGGATAATCAAATTGGTGAGTTTTGGGGAGGTGTCCCCAGCTGGGTTCTGCGTCCCATCATTCAGTACTTCCTCAAATCAATTAGCCTATAGTGACAGAAAAATCACTATAGTTAGTGGAGCCACATAGACATTAGGTCATTAGAGTTACTATGACTTGGGGGGAAATATTATTGGTTCTGCTATCACAATCATAAATCAAAGTATGCTTGCACACTATTCATGGACTTAACAGTATTTTTTTTTCTTACAGTATCTTGGCTAGTTGTGGGAGATGATTTAGAAGGGCCCAGGTTGTCCCAGGCTTTTTTTTATCATGCATGGAGAAAGAAGCTCATGATATTAGGGTGTCATGTCCCACTCCTCCGCTGACGGCCGGGTCAGGGAAATCCGAATCAGGTGTGCCTCTGCAGCTCTGCCAAAGTTCTAGCAAAGTCCTCAGGGCAGGCAGGAGACCAGAAAGGGACTTCAGCAAGATATGTTTAGACTTTGCCTGACTCAGAGAATGCCAGAAAGCAGATCCTTTATATAGGCCATGGGGTGTGGCTCCATGACTCAGCACTTATCCAGGCCTGTCCCTCCCTTCTTCTGTTGCCTCCGCCTATCAAGTCTTCTGAAGAGGGTCACTCCAGTCGGCAGCTGTTGGTAATTGACCTTCCTCAGGCTCACATGCTGTGGAGGAGGGGGAGGGGTCTAGTTGCTCCGTTTGCCTGGGCATGGAGCCAGAGCTGGGGGCTGGAGGTATTTCTTCCTCTTCAGCCTGTCTGGGCATGGAGCCAGGGCTGGGGCCAGGAGGCATACTAGAACATTCCTCCGTGTTCGGAAGCAGATAAGAAGACCCCGGCTGAGGTGAGATTGGACGAGACACAACATAGGGTAAAATGTCCTATACTATACTATAGGTTTGTGATGGCGAGCCTATGGCACAAGTGCCCAAAGTGGCAAGCAGAGCCATGTCACCTGGCACGCTCAGTGTCGCCCATTCCTCTCCCGGGTTTCTGGCGTGCATGTGCACATGACGATCAGCTGGCCTTTGTGCATGCAACAGTGCCGGAAACTGGAAGAGCTGGTCTCCCATTTTCTGACGTGAGCATGCATGCCGGCAAGCTAATCGGCACGTGTGCATGCGTGACAGTAACCAGAAGACTTGCTGGCCAGCACATGGTTCGCCGGAAACCAGAAGTACCTTATCTGGCACGCTCATGCCCCCTAGGAGCTCCTCTTCCTGGTCACGGCCCTGACGAGCGCACACACACGCACAAAGTGTGTGTTCGTGCATGTGTGCAGTGCTCCCTGAATATCTTTTCCAAGACGATCTTTTACCAAATGCTAGTCTATGGCATATTTCTTGATTGCTGGTTCCTTTACTGTTGATAGTTGATTCCAAAAGACAGAAGCCATCAAACACTTCAATTCTTCATTGCCAGTTCTAGTTGTTATACCTGTTGTAATTAGCTTGATCTTCTTTATCTGAGTCCCATTTTTTCATTATGCCCTTTACTTTCATTACTAGAGCTTGCAGATCATTTGCATTTGCCACTACCAGAGTTATATTATTAGCATAGTCCAAAAACAAATCAAAATTAAACTTGAGGTAAATAAGGTAAATAAAGGTGTGGCTCAGGCTGTAAGATAGCCTGTTATTAAACACAGCTGCTTGCAATTACTGCAGGCTCGAGTCCCACCAGGCCCAAGGTTGACTCAGTCTTCCATCCTTTATAAGGTAGGTAAAATGAGGACCCAGATTGTTGGGGGGGGCAATAAGTTGACTTTGAATATAAATATACAAATAGGATGAGACTATTGCCTTACACAATGTAAGCCGCCTTGAGTCTTCGGAGAAGGGCGGGATATAAATGTAAATTTAAAAAAATTAAAAAAAATAATAAACATGTTGGATAATTATTTATTCATTTGTTTGCTTGTATCACTCTAATTCAACAGAACTCTGAGAGGTTAGAGGTGGTAAGGGGAAAACTCACAGGATTGCTTAGTCATTTGCAAATGGGCACAATCCCCTAGGCAACCATTTACTTTGAGAATCCAAGACATGGTCTCGGAATATCAAATGAACCACTGGCCTGAACAATTTAAGGAATGTCTGAGAAATTAAAACCATGCTGTGTCTGTCATTGAATGGTTTCACAATTTCATGTCAGTCTTCTTCATATGTAAAAGGAACCAGGAGTCCCTCTTGCAGTGAATTTGACAGGATAGATACTCTTGGGAAGATTGACAACTGTCCAAAATCTTCTCATTTCAAGACTACAATCATTCTTTAGAGAATCATAAGGGGAAAAAAATGCACTATATTAACACAGTATGCATTTCACCCATCCTGGACTCAATAGAAAAGTAGCCGAACATAAGTATGCCTTATAAGTATAACATAAGTTTGACGATGTCAAACTATTTAATACCACTAATAATACTTCTACCCTTCAAGAAGACCTCAACTTAATTTCCGATTGGTCTAAAACTTGGCAACTCCAAATCTCAACCAGCAAATGCTCAGTCTTACATATTGGAAAAAAGAACCCTAACATCAAGTACAAACTTGATGGACATTACCTAACTGATGACCCCCACCCTGTCAAAGATAGAATAGAATAGAATAGAATTTTATTGGCCAAGTGTGATTGGACACACAAGGAATTTGTCTTGGTGCATATGCTCTCAGTGTACATAAAAAAAAAGATACGTTCATCAAGGTACAACATTTACAACACAATTGATGGTCAATATATCAATATAAATCATAAAGATTGCCAGCAACAAGTTATAGTCATACAGTCATAAATGGAAAGAGATTGGTGATGGGAACTATGAAACGATTAATAGTAGTGCAGATTCAGTAAATAGTTTGACAGTGTTGATGGAATTATTTGTTTAGCAGAGTGATGGCCTTCAGGAAAAAGATCTTGGAGTTCTCATATCAAATGACCTTAATGCCAAAGAATAGAATAGAATAGAATTTTTTTTATTGGCCAAGTGTGATTGGACACACAAGGAATTTGTCTTGGTGCATATGCTCTCAGTGTACATAAAAGAAAAGATACGTTCATCAAGGTACAACATTTACAACACAATTGATGATCAATATATCAATATAAATCATAAGGATTGCCAGCAACAAGTTATAGTCATACAGTCATAAGTGGAAAGAGATTGGTGATGGGAACTATGAAACGATTAATAGCAGTGCAGATTCAGTAAATAGTCTGACAGTGTTGAGGGAATTATTTGTTTAGCAGAGTGATGGCCTTCGGGAAAAAACTGTTCTTGTGTCTAGTTGTTCTGGTGTGCAGTGCTCTATAGCGTCGTTTTGAGGGTAGGAGTTGAAACAGTTTATGTCCAGGATGCGAGGGATCTGCAAATATTTTCACGGCCCTCTTCTTGATTCGTGCAGTATACAGGTCCTCAATGGAAGGCAAGTTGGTAGCAATTATTTTTTCTGCAGTTCTAATTATCCTCTGAAGTCTGTGTTTTCTTGTTGGGTTGCAGAACCGAACCAGACAGTTATAGAGGTGCAAATGACAGACTCAATAATTCCTCTGTAGAATTGGATCAGCAGCTCCTTGGGCAGTTTGAGCTTACTGAGTTGGCAGAAAGAACATTCTTTGTTGTCCTTTTTAATGATGTTTTTGATGTTAGCTGTCCATTTGAGATCTTGCGATATGATAGAACCCAGAAATTTGAAGGTTTCTACTGTTGATACTGTGTTGTCAAGTATTGTGAGAGGTGGAAGTATGGAAGGGTTTTTCCTAAAGTCTACCACCATTTCTACGGTTTTGAGTGTGTTCAGTTCCAGATTGTTTTGGTTGCACCACAAGGCTAGTTGTTCGACCTCTCGTCTATATGCGGATTCGTCATTGTCTCGAATGAGACCAATCACTGTTGTGTCATCTGCGAACTTCAGTAGCTTAACAAATGGATCATTGGAGATGCAGTCATTGGTATACAGAGAGATGAGAAGTGAGGAGAGCACACAGCCTTGGGGCCCCTGTGCTAATTGTACAGGTATTTGATGTGATCTTGCTTAGCTTCACCTGCTGCTTCCTGTTTGTTAGGAAGCTTGTGATCCACTTACAAGTCTGTTCCGGTACCTGTAGCTGGTTTAGCTTAGTTAGAAGAATGTCTGGAATGATGGTATTGAATGCTGAACTAAAGTCTACGAAAAGGACCCTTGCATAGGTCTTTGGAGACTCAAGATGTTGTAGGATGTAGTGCAGAGCCATATTAACAGCATCATCTGTTGATCTATTTGCTCGGTATGCAAATTGCAAGGGGTCTAAGAGCGGATTCGTGATGGTTTTCAGGTAGGAAAGCACTAGCCTTTCAAAGGTTTTCATGACTACAGATGTTAGAGCAACTGGTCTGTAGTCATTCAGTTCCTTGATGGTGGGCTTCTTGGGCACTGGGATGATGGTAGAGCGTTTGAAGCAAGAAGGAACATAGCACATCTCTAGTGATTTATTGAAAATATGGGTGAAGATGGGGGCCAATTGGTCAGCACAGACTTTTAAGCAAGAAGGAGTTATCTTGTCTGGGCCTGGAGCTTTTCCTGGCTTTTGTCTGTGAAATAGGTCCTGCACTTCCTTTTCTGTGATCACTAGGGGTTGTGAACCCAATGAAATGGGGTCAGTTGTAGGAGGCTTGGCTGTTGTTGGTGTGTCTGAGATGGGGGTTGTGGAGATAGGTGGCTGTAGTTTCCTTTCAAACCTGCAGTAAAACTCATTCAGGTCATCTGCCAGTTGTTGATTACCTTCAGCCTGGGAAGGAGGTTTGCCATAGCCCAGGGCTGGGCAACTATGGCCCCTTTATGACCTATGGACTTCAACTCCCAGAATTCCTGAGCCAGCATGCTGGCTCAGGAATTCTGGGAGTTGAAGTCCATAGGTCATAAAGGGGCCATATTTGCCCAGCCCTACCATAGCCGGTGATATTTTTAAGAGTTTTCCACATGTTTGCTGGTTCATTTGCTGAAAATTGATTCTTTAGCTTTTCAGAGTAGCTTCTTTTTGCTGCTCTTATCTCCCTTGTTAGTGCATTTCTGGCCTGATTGTACAGCATTTTATCACCTTTTCTGTAGGCTTCCTCTTTGGAATGTCATAGCTGCTTAAGTTTAGGTGTAAAACAAGGTTTGTTATTACTGTGTATTCGCAATTTCCTTGTAGGTACACATAGGTCTTCACAGAAGCTGACATATGATGTTACAGTATCTGTGAGTTCATCCAGGTCCAGTTCATCCACTGCAACTACATAGCGAAAAAAGCCCTAAGAGTTGTAAACCTAATTTTACGCAGCTTCTTTTCTAAAAACTCTACACTACTAACTAGAGCATACAAAACATTTGCCAGACCTATTCTTGAATACAGCTCATCCGTCTGGAACCCATACCACATCTCTGACATAAATACAATAGAAAGGGTCCAGAAATATTTTACTAGAAGAGTTCTTCACTCCTCCGAAAACAACAAAATACCTTATACCAACAGACTTGAAATCCTGGGATTAGAAAACTTACAACTCCGTCGACTTTGACATGACGTGTGTTTAACACACAAAATCATCTATTGCAATATTCTTCCTATAAAAGACTACTTCAGCTTCAATCGCAATATTACTAGAGAAAAAAATAGATTCAAGCTAAATGTCAACCGCTTCAAACTTGATTGCAGAAAATATGACTTCTGTAACAGAGTTGTTAATGCTTGGAACTCGTTACCTGACTCCATAGTCTCTACTCAAAATCGCAAAATCTTCAACCAAAAACTGTCTACTATTGACCTCACCCCATTCCTAAGAGGGCTATAAGGGGCGTGCATAAGAGCACAAAAGTGCCTACCGTTCCTGTCCTATTGTTCCCTTCATCATATCAAATTGATATAGTTGATGCATATTTTTTTACATATATGTATATATTTTCTTCAAAATATGTTGTTTTATCTATGACAATTGTTTGTGTATACTGTTGTGACAAAAAGAAATAAAAAAAAGTAGTGCTGCCTGCTTAACTGAGATTTATTGTGCCTCAGCAGTAAGGTCAGAAAGAATGATATTCTCCTTATAGTTTTAAGTCAAGAAACTTTCAGGGCAGCAATTGGTGGATCCCTCAGATTTCCTTCCCATCCAATATTATTGTTCATACTGATATTCACACTGATATTCACACTGATACAATATTATTGTTCACACTGATAAGAAAATGTTGGATAACCATCTGACTGAGATGGTGTAGGGTTTCCTGCCTGGACAGGGGGTTGGACTAGAAGGCCTCCAAGGTCCCTTCCAACTCTGTTGTTATGTTATGTTATGTTATGTTATGTTATGTTATGTTATGTTATGTTATGTTATGTTATGTTATGTTATGTTATGTTATGTTATGTTATGATATGTTATGATATGTTATGTTAAAAGACTTTGTTATAATGAAACAAACACCAAACTTCGCTAATATCTTTTCATTCAGATTCCCACTGTATATCACGAAGGCCCAGAGCTTGTTCTGATAACATATGGTGACAAAAATAGTCAAAAAAAAAACCCTCCAAAAATCTGAAACTGTACATTTACTCAAGCAATTTCTGCTTATCTATTGCACCCATCAATCTATTGCCATCAATATCTTTTGTGACTTTGAGAGCCTTCTGAACCAAATCCTGTTTTTGAAAGGCAATATTTCTCTCAGTCTGATCCTTGTCCCACAACTCAGCTCGATTCTCTTCAAACATGGCAACCTGAAAGGAAACCAAAAGCAATCTAAATATGCTTAGTTGTCTTTTCCATCTTGCCCGTCTTCCTTTTCCATCGGGAGTGAAATTTCTTTTCCATTTATGGCAAAGACAAACATACCGGGAGCCTTCCCAGCTAGCAAAAGCAAGCAAGCAGCCTGGCCTGTTCCTGAATGTGCTGCTTAAGATTGGAAGGGTGGGCTTAGGAGGATATGGGTGGGAGTGGTGGCAGTAAGGAAACCCCTGCTTACAGTTTCTTCCAAGAGGAAATGGGCACAGATTCCAAGGAAATTGTTTTGTGTTCCTAACTAATCACAGGGGCAGGGCAGCTACATGAAGTCCAGCACTTTCCCATCGTTAGAAAGCGGCTCAGCTACATCAAGAAAAAAAGGGGGAGGCTTTAACTGCTATATGCAGGTTATGCCATTTCTCATTGTTCACCATTAACAAATCTGCTCCCTCTGCCCACAAAAGAAAGAAAATTTCTTTCTTTCTTGGCGTCTGCTAGTTATGAATTTAGGGAAAAGTTACGAGGTGTTAGAGATGATGTCACAGCAAAAGCAAATTCATATGAATGGGGTGGCCAAGATGGGAGCAAAGGTTCAGTGTTTCAGCGAGGGGACTGCGCACGGGGCATTTGAACTGGAAAGATTGGGAAGTCAGAAAAGATCACAAATTTGCCTGTCTGAAGGGAGAGTGAGAGAAAACTCACCTGCAAACTTCTAAGAGGAGACTAGAACTTAGAATTCTGTGGAAATTAAGGTTCCTCAGCTAATTTCCATGTGTTGCAGGGTTGAAATCTAGCAGGTACGGACAGGTTCTGGAGAACCGGTAGTGGAAATTTTGAGCAGTTCAGAGAACTGGTAGTGGAAATTTTGAGTAGTTTGGGGAACCGGAAAATACCACCTCTGGCTGGCCCCAGAGTGGGGTGGGAATGGAGATTTTTCAATATCCTTCCCCCAGGAGTGGAGAGGGAATGGAGATTTTGCAGTATCTTTCCCCTGCCGTGCCCACCAAGCAACGCCCACCAAGCCACACCACACCCGCCAAGCAACGCCCACAGAACGGGTAGTAAAAAAAAATTGGATTTCACCACTAATGTGTTGCCAAATGCAATGAATCAAAAATGTCAAGAGATTCACTCAGTCTAGGCAGCCAGAGTCTTGAAGGTGGATGAATGAAAGAGGTTTCACTCCCTCATTCCCATTTGAAGTAATTTCTGACAGTCCATGGGTGCTGCTAGACTAGATCAGTCTTCCTCCGCCATCCCCACCTCATCACCTCTGTGTCAGCCCTCTGTTTCAGGAAACAGACCTATGCACTACTGAACCAAGATCACCAGCCAAATTTGACCTAGAAGAAAAATATTGAAATGAAAATTTTCATTAATTTCCAAAAGATCCAGATAATGTGAGTAGATGGTAGTTTCATTCATTTATCACACCTTCACACAGGAAATGATCATTAATATTCATTTTTATAGATACAGTATTGTCTTGATATGACAACACCATAGAACCTTCAGCCAAGATATGAGCAGAAATTTGGTCCTCAGCAGCAATTCAGAGTTATTAGACTGAAAGAAACCTAACCATTATCCATTGGGGTAACTCATCATATGTCAAGGTCATATCTTTGAGTAAACAGGAGAATCTCCACAATGTATCACCTGTATGTTTTATCTTCTTTTCTCTTATTTCCCCTAATACGGTGACACTAGATTGTATTGTCTTTTTACAATCTCAAAGCATCCTAAGAAATAGTAATGGTCTAAAACAGGGGTCTCCAACCTTGGTTCCTTTAAGACTTGTGGACTTCAACTCCCAGAGTCCCTCAGCCAGCAAAGCTGGCTGAAGAACTCTGGAAGTTGAAGTCCACAAGTCTTAAAGGGACCAAGGTTGGAGACCCCTGGTCTAAAACAGGGGTGGGGAACTATGACCCTTTTATGACTTGTGAACTTCAACTCTGGAACGATTTGTCCAATGATCCATACGTTTTTCTTGGCTGTCCACAATATTCTCAGGAGTCCTCTCCAACATCAATGTTCAAAAAATCAATACTCTTCCTGCCCTGCTTCTTCAAAATCCAGCTTTTTTATTCCATAGAACGCCACAGGCAATATCATGAGTTGTATGATTCTAATCTTTGTAAGTATATATCACAATATTTGAATGCCTTTACCAAGACCTTCATGGCTAGTCTGCAGTGCATTTCTTAACTTCTTGTTTCTTTACTGATGAATAGAGTTGTACATTTCTAGACCCAGTTAGTGAACTCTATATATTAAATCACCCTTAAAATCAATCCAGCATTAACTCCTTAAACCAATTTCCATTGTAGTTCACAATTAACCTCACCCTCCTCAATAGGCAATGGGAAAACACAATTTTTACCACCAGCGTCCAAAAAAAGATGAAGGTGAAGAGGCTGCCCTAACATGATCGAGTCAAATGTTCCAGGTTAAAAGGGACTACCTCTGAGAATGGTATTTATATCTCTGGTCCCACAGCATCCTCTCTTGGCTATACTGTCTAGGCTGGTCAGTTTCTATCCGAAAAAGATTGTCCTTATGATAGAAAAGATTCAATATATCTAAAGGGCCCCAACTAGAGAACTCTTATAGTTTGCATCACCAATTTATATAATCTTTTATTTCAAGATAAGACAAGAAGTTTTTAGTAGCTTTTAAAGATACATAAATTAATAAAAGATCTATTTATAGTGTAAATTGAAGTGAAGAAAGAAGAAACAATAAAATGATGGCACCAGGAAGAAAACACTAAGACGTCACACGGAAGGAATTGCTGATGTTTTAAATGTATGTTTGCCTATAAAGTAAAAAACTTTTTTTAAAAAAAAATTAATAACAAGATCCTGTATTGGTGCAATAGTGGCTTCTTTTCCAAAACAAAATGAGAATGAGTATTTCTTCATCCCCCAGGGTGGGAGAAAACTGCTTAGCACAAGTTTCAGCGTTTGGTAATTTATGGTCAATTGGAGAGAAACGTCTTTTTGAAATCTTGAACTGCGACTTTGCACTGTACACAGGCCCAAAGTTGCACTACTGTCAGAATTGTGCTACTGACCTGAACCAAATTGGTGGATATAACATACGAAGTGGATTTGTGCCAGAGAAAGAAACGCTAGTAACGGACCTGCTCCTAAGTCCCCCAAAGAGAGATGAAGCTAAAATATCTCCTCTTAACAAATTAGCTTTTGACGTAAAATATGGCCCTACACACATCATGGTTGAGTATCACTAAGGAATGTTTATGGTTTCTATGGTGACCAGTTTACGAGGCTCTGGTCCCAGGAGAAAGTTGTCCATTTCAGTGAGAATTATGCAAGGGTTGGTCCTAAAGGGTTTTTGTCTGTTAAACAAGGGGGAAAAAGCCCCACCAAAATAGGCAAATCTGCAAGGACAGGGGTGAGGGGAGGCTGGAAGGCCTAGACATCTATCAAGGAAATATTTTGTCGAAAACAAAATGTTCAAAGCTGGCTGAAAATAGATGTCAGGCACTCTGGCTCAAAGGAAAAGCGGAAGGGCAAAGGGCTAGAGGCGGAGAGTGGGGGGGGGGAGATCAAACAAATGACCAGGAGGACACCCCTGGGGAAAGGGGAGCACAAAAGTTGCAAAAAGATTTCTTTAAAGCCCATTTCCTGTAGCAGCAAGAGGAGGACCTGTTGGCTTAAAGCAAAGCTGTGGCGGAGACTCTCCAGCTACCCTGCAAGTCAGCCTTTGCCTCGTTCAATGTTGAGTGCATTGTTAGAACTTTAATTTGCCTTTTAATTGCTGTCCTCTTGTTTGCCATGAAAAATCATTTGGTCATAGAGTAAATTTCTCTTCCACTCTATCCAATCCTGTACAATCCTCTCTCTCTCTCTCTCTCTCTCTCTCTCTCTCACACACACACACACACACACACACACACACACACACTCCAAGCAAACCCCAGACCACTTTGATTGTATATATGATGAAAAGATTTGGGACTGTTTCTATTTAAGGAGATTGTTAACTTGTTAGCAGCTTTAATTAAAGATGTTTGCCCTGCAATAAAGTAACTGTTGTTGGTCTTGACTGGGACAGGAATTTCTTGGGGCTCTCTCCTTGTCATTAGTCTCTCTTGCCCTTTGTTATTGTTTGTCGGTGTCTCGAGTTTTCCTCTCCACCCTTTTTTTATTTCAAACATATGTCTTTATTTGCTTATAATATATCGAACATTCATCCTCCTCGAAGCATCTTTCGGTCTGATGTTGTTCAAACTTTTTAGCTGTCATCATCACCACCACCACTGCTGCCACCATCACAGCAATAATGTGTTTTATGTTAACGAGCCTGAGAAAACAATAGGAAATGGGATTGAGCGGCAATTAATAGAAACAATTAATGACACCAAGCACTTACAGTACAGCTTCATATTTCATGATGAGAAAGGAGGAGGAAAAACAAGTTGGAAAGAGTTGAGGGGAAAAAAAGTGCTGAGGAAGCAGGATGTTGCTTTGAGGAGGTCTTAAAAAGAATGTGAAGTGGCCTAAACGAGACAAAACATCATAAAGATTTCTGTACGTTGAGGTAAATGTTGACTGTTATTTTTTTTTTCTTACAATAAAATGGGATGTAGGCATTTAATTGTCTACAGCGGGGGTGTCAAACTCGCGGCCTCCAGTCCAGATGCGTCACGTGCTGGCCACACCCATGCCCGGGTTAGCGAAGGGGGGGAGGTCATGATATGTCATGTGACAACACTGTGACGATGCGAGTTTGACACCCGTCTATAGAAAATGTTGTTTTATTCAAGAGCATCTGTCACATAACCAGAAATGGTAGAAAACTATGTGAAAGTGAGCTTACGAGAAGCAGGAAGTGAAAAAGAGGTAGGGCACTGTGGAGACCTTGGTGCTGTCTGAGCTTGGTTGTTTGCTTGCAGACATCTCATTACCAGACAAGGTAACAACTTCAGGGTGTGATGACCCAGGGCATGGCACAGAGATAACACAAACAGCTGGCAGTTCAAACCACCCCTTTATTGCTCCAAATCTCCAGAAACGCTCCCATGTTTCTGGCACATCCCAGAGCAGAGTGATAACAGACCCCCATACAAACCTCAAGCAGCCTCTGGCTGCAATTAGTCCAGCCCAGTACTGTCTGCCCCAAGGCTGCATGGCAAAAAAATCAATAAATTTGATTTGCCAAATGTATTTGGCAAATTGAGGAGTTCAAGGAGCAAAAGATCCAGGTAATTAGTCCAGAATGCCAAAAGGAATGCAAGGACTCTTGGCAAGTTAAAACTTCACGCAACACTTCAGAAACTCAGCATTTGTTCCTGACAAATGCCCCTCCCCACAGCATCTGGTGAAGATGGGCAGGGCACTCTCCTCCAGAGTAGCCTGCTCAGTCTGCACTGATCATGTCTTTTCTGCACTCTCCAAGCCCTTGGATCAGGAGGGAGTGGTCCTTGCTCCGCGTCTGAGCTCTGTCTCTTGTGTTCATCCTGCCTCTGTTCCATCCTGCCTGCAGGCCTTACTGATTCCGAAAAGCCTTTCCTGGACTGACTCTGCCCTTCCCCAGTTTCCTCCTTCCTTTCTTGTTCCCTCTCTGCCAATCTTTCTGCTAGTATACAAATGAGGAACTTCTGTACTTTTATTGTCAGAGTTCTATTAAGACATTTCATGCAGAAATGATTTTCTTATATATGATCACTAGCTGAAGAGGCTTTTGTATTGCATCAGCTCTTAAGCCTTAAGATTTGCGTACTGCAGTGCTCATCTGATAGACTGGGCCATTTCCATGGAGAGACCTTGTGTGGCTGGCAGAATCTTCTAGGAATATTGAATGTGGATAGATAAGTAGATTTGGGTGTCTCTTGCCTAAATAATTTACATCATGCTTCTCAAAAAAGGGCAAATCTAATCAAGCAATCAAAAATGTACATTCAAAAATGTTAATTTTATAAAAATATGTAATAATAATAAAACTAGAGATGCAGCGTTCGGAAATATTGTATTATTCAAAATATAATAAAAGCACTAATAATTGAAACTCTTCCTAAAAATGCATGTTACTTGGATATGAGACTGACATCTGATTTGGAGTGGGGGGATAGCTACATTAAATGTAGTTTTTTTAAAAAGTGCACTTTCTGTGATCAAGTAGTGATTTTTTTTCAGCGGTATCCTTGAAATAAGAAGGTTCTTCAGAAATGGCCAGCTTACCATTCCTAAATCACTGGGCTTTCCACATATACTTCCGTTCAGAAGACCTTATGCTGCCATTCTTTGATCACGGGTAATTTTTTTAAGGTCAGGTGACATGTGGCCATGGATTTGTAGTACAGATGCCCTATGTGGGGCCTATGATAAAAATTGGCAGCCCAATACTAGGTACTCCAAATGACTATGGTCCAGGTGAAATAACTTAAGCCAGAGTGATGCTGAGACCTAAATCCAGGCAGCTGAACTCTGATTAGATTTGTGGATGTTTTTCCATGCTACATTAAATCACAAAGTAGTAAACCACACTTTAAAATAGCAAGTTGAACAAATATGGTAACTTGTTGATTCAGCATCTTGGGGAAATCCAGGCTTTCCAATTAATTGCGAAATCCATGAGTAAAGGTTTTCAAAGCCATTGCCTCTGAAATTACTTAAGTCTTTCTGGTTTAGTTTTGCATTGGAATGTGGAATGGGAACAAGAGAAATAGCTTTATGGCAAGAACAAATATTCCTGAGGGTACACAAGAACTAAATCAAATTTTAAAAATGGAGGAAGGATACCTTTGAGCAAGGAATAAGAGCAGGGGTGCTATTCAGCAGGTTCTGACAGGTTCTGGAGAACCGGTAACAGAAATTTTGAGTAGTTTGGAGAACCGGCAAATACCACCTCTGGCTGGCTCCAGACTGGGGTGGGAATGGAGATTTTGCAATATCCTTCCGTTGCCACGCCCACCAAGCCATGCCTACCAAGCCACACCACGCCCACCAAGCCACACCCACAGAACAGGTAGTAAAAAAATTTGAATTCCACCATGAATAACAATGAAGGAGAATATGGCTGAAGGCTCTGACCTCCCTTATAACACTTGGAGGACCCTGAATAGGCTGAGAGTTGGAATGCCTAAATGTAAAACCAATTTGCTCAGGTGGAGGCTCTTAGGAGATAACAACATGCTATGTGAATGTGGAGAGAAACAGAGCCTGGCCCATCTGCTGGTATGTTGGCTACTATCAGAAACATGTACCAATAATGGCTTATTTTTGGCCAACGACAAAGCCAAGAAGGTGGCTTCGTTCTGGCAGTTTAAACTTACTGTAAACTTACTGTAACCGGGGTTGGGATGTATTATTGGTAGAAGTTTTCCTTTCACCCACCTTTTGTCTTCCCCTTCTATAATTCTTCTACTAGGAATTTTGTTTATTCTGCCAGCTAAACTTTGAATCAGTGATCAGAAAGTGGTTTCAGCCAGCAGGAGGAATTTGGTGTAACAGTCATAATTCTCTTCAGTCAACATACTCTATCTTTAAAGTCAGTATTTAGTCTTAATGCAACACAGTGAAAATGTCCACAACTCAGCTATGTATCAAGACCTATCTCAATAATGAAAGCTTGATTTATCCTAGTTTTCCACTTATTTATAGCAGCACAATATGGGCAGCAGGGATTCTTTTAGTACTATGGAAGGCAGACATGGGAAGTAGCAACACAAAGCCAAGAGTGTTATAAAAATAAGCCAAATCCCAATGCATTTCTCCCATTCTCGGCCAGCCTTGTTTTCTCTGAATATTGCTGCTATGTACTTGTCAATAGTTTGCTTGATCATATGGAGATAAAGCATTTATTATGCAAAGTTTCAAGTTCCCGGGATCTTTTTTTCCTTGTTTATTAAAGAGACATTTTATTGCTTGAAAGAAAATTAACGTAATTTCTATCCCACGAACTGTAAATTGAAGAAAAGGTTAAAACCTACTGTTTTTCTCTTCTTTCTTGTAACCCATTAGAGGTGGAGGGGGGGGAGTCTCTGACAATTTGACCTTTCAGGAAATTGAAGTATCCTTTCTGCTGACTTCTTCATTGCCCTAGAGAGTCTTTAGTGGTGAAATCAGGCTCGGCATATGCAAGCAAAGAAGAATTATGACTTTTCCTCAATAAAGGAGGATGGAGGAGACAAAAGAAGTACTACAGTGGCTTGTAAAACTGTTTTTGGAACATTTTATGAATTCATCGTGAGCTCCTGGAAAATGTTTTGTTTATTAAAAATAATAGAGTCACTTGGACAATCAGTTGGTTAGAAGGACATTTAGCATGGCATACCCATGTCAGATAATTCAATTGAGGATACCAGGGTTGGAAATATACATCAACCTAAATCACAATTTACTTTGCCAACTATTGGTTTATTAAGTCAGATTTGGTCAGATTCAATACCGTAGCTGTGTGCCATGATTTTAAAAACAGGATTGTGAATTCACAACATTCATGATGTTGGAATCAAGGAAGGCGATTTTTTGGCGTAGTCTGAGATAATGGCTCAGAAGTGGATACCCTTATGCACATTGGTTTGCAAGCTTTATTCAGGCAGAATACTATCATAGAAATTATTCTCACAATTGAACCACTTAAATTTGGGCGTTCAAAATGGTGCTCTGATGCCTCTAGTATCCTATTTTTCAGCTATATTGTTAAAACTGTGAGTTGCAAGATAAAATTTAATGAAAATCAGAATAACAGTAAGCTGGAAACAAGATTGAGCGATTATTAAAATTAAATCACTACAGTATACAATGTTCAATAAAACATAAAAGAAACAAATCTCCACAAATTAAACTATGCAAAATCAATAAATATACAAATAAATCCTTCTGCATAATTTTGAAGGACATAGCAATATATTTGTAATTTTACAAAAAGATATAAAATTATAAACATCCATGGCTAAATACTGTATGTCTATCCAAGAAGAAAGTAATCTAGTTGGAATTTTTGTTGATGTAATCAGAATATAATGTGAATAAATTAATTTTTAATTAAAGATTATTCAAGGCTCTTTACTATTGTGTTCATTTTTTTTTGCAATGCTATTTTCAGATGTTTAAGTACCAGTGACCAAAAGAAATATGTACTTTTAGTTTCCTATTGTTTTGCTGTAGAAAATCTGGCAGCAGACAACAAAAATTAAATTAATTTCCTGTGTTGCCCTCTTTTATATGTCTTCGGGAAAATGGACAATGAAACTGCACTGAAATTAATTATTAAAGAATGTTGCATAATCTTTATAATTTTTTTCATCCAAAATAACTAAGTTACTAAATGAACATTACCATGAGAAATGATAATATGTACCAGCTTGATTACAATCCCTCCATCATAATCTAGACAAGACTTTCATTAATATAATACAGTTTTTAGGAGGTAGAGTACCAATCATATATTATTTCTGTGTTCTGTTCTTGATGAGTTGCCAAAATACATCAAAAAGAATTTTAGACCACAAGGGATTCCAAGTTGAATTGACTCACTTTAAATCCCAGATCCATTTATTCATATTTGCTTTTAAATATTGGATATGTGTAACAGTGAAGAAGTTACTTTGAATTTCAAATGATGCAGACTAAAAACTTCATTATTACTGGAAAGTCTATTTCTCCTGAAAATATTTTGGATAAGAATTCATCTTAAATTCAAACTAGAATAGTTTCAAATGAAACAAGTGCAATCACTTTTTTTCTGAGATGTTAGTCTCAGTCAAGTATGTTCGCATATTTGAAAAACTGCATTTTTCCTTGGGCTGAGCAAAGTTTCCAAGAAGAACTTCGCTTTGTTGGAAGTTCAAGCAAACCATTCCTTCAAAGCCAGAAGAGGCTGGCCAAGCAATTTGGAGCACCCAAAGAGGCAGCTTGTGCCACTGCTCAGCCTTAGTAAGGTAAAAATTTGTTGTCTACAAGAGCACAATCTGGTTCATGGAGGTAACATCTGCCTCACACAGCCCTAATAATAACTATTCTTCTGAGTGGCTTTCATATATGGAAAGAACAAGTAATCATAGATGTTGGTCCAAAATTATTACCATATTTTCCTTAGACATTATTCTATTTTTTAAAATGGCAATTAATTATAAAGGTTATATTATTAGACATCTCTGCATTCATATCTGTTGCATGTTTGTTGGCAATTCTGCACATTCATGACCTATCTTTAATCTATTCCTATTTCTTCAGACTATTATTTGCCAAACATGATGCTAATCATCTACTTTTACCGGGTGTTGAAGATCAGGAAAGCATTCTACACATAAAAAGCATTTTCACAAACTTATTGTAAATACTTCTATAATTATCACCAGCCAGATAGATCACAGAATCCAATTGACCTTGATAATCAGAATAAGTAAGCAGTGTCTCACCTGGTTATGTCAGCCTTGGAAGGTAGTCCAGGCACGAAACACACCCAAGAAGCACTAGCTCTATGTTTATTATGAGATGTGGTGGCACAGTACTGTAAGCTACTTCTGCTAATTGCCAGCTGCCCGCAGTTCAGCAGTTCAATTCTCATTGGCTCAAGGGTGACACAGCCTTCCATTCTTCCACGGTTGGTAAACCCTGGACCCAGGTGTGGACCCAGATTGTTTGGGACAATATGCTGACTCTATAAACCACTTAGAGAGGGCTGTAAAGCACTGTGAAGCGGTATATAAGTCTAAGTGTTAGTGTTGTTGCTGTTATAAGATTATATTAACAGAATCTTGAAAGTTTCTGAGTACATCTTTCCCCCTCACCTTTACAGTCCAAGAAACTGGGAAAGGTCCTCTCTGAGATGTTTGCCACACCTCCATTCCTTCTCTGGACTAAGCTGCCTCTTATCTGATTATCATCTTGTATGTGGCTCCTCCTTCTGTCTCCCATGATCATTCCCACATGCCAAAAGAAATTGTTATTTAGATAGGAAACGAAAACCAGATTTGATAGCTAAAAAAAGATAAATTAAGAGAGCAGTGGCTCAGCTTTTCCTATTGTTTTTTTTTTTTAATTGAAAAAGTTTTTAAAAAAACAAAGACATTTTCCCCCCTTTTTCCCCCCTCCCTCCCAGAAAACCCCTTCCCCTCCTTCCCCGGCTTCCCGGTCAATCACAAGGTATTGTTATACATAAACCAAACATAGAATAAAATTTTCCCTTCCAATCCAATTAACCTCATCCAAAGCTTTTCATCTCCCAACCCCCTCCCCATTAGATAAAATAACTTTCTAATTATTCAAAGGCAATCTGATATTTCTTAATCTGATATCTGTTTTGTAGATAATCAATCCATTTTTTCCATTCAATTAAATATCTTTCCTGCGTATTGTCTTTTAAAAAAGCTGAGATTTTAGCCATCTCAGCCAAATTAATGACTTTCAGTATCCATTCTTCTATTGTAGGTACCTCTTCTTTCTTCCAATGTTGTCCAATCAACAGTCTTGCTGCTGTTATTAAATTCAGAATCAGTTTAGTCAGCTTTTCCTATTGTTAATAGGAAAATTAGATGGATAACTCCATGAAGTCAACATGAATTGAGTTTGACTTAAAGATTGGGTTTTGACTTATGCTGTCACTGAATATGTCTTTCTGCTGATACAGGATACCAATTACTCCAGCATCTCAGCTCAATGTCCCTTCAACTTTTGTCCCTTCAGCCACTAGCAAAAGAAAATATTGTCCATTTCTCTGAAACCACTGTATGGTTTGGTATTAAGAACAAAAGCTGTTCAAACCAACGGTTAGAATCTAAAGTTAGCATCTGAAGAATAGTCCTAGAAAATATGGTGACTCAGAGATTACCTCTGGGTCACAGTGTTTCCTCTGTTTGCCTTGAACTTCCAAAGGGTAGTAATTTACTCCTAGCTATATATGCAGCAATAATTATACTTTTAGCATATCAAATTAACAACTTTTGTTATGTGTGTGCAATGCAGTCAGGAAAATTGGGCAGCTCTGATCAAGTAAAACATAATCAAACAGTACCAAGGTAATACTTTAAGAATGCCTGTTTCAAAACAGTATGCTTGGATACCAGCAGAAACCAGAGAAAGAGCCCTCGGTCTCTCTAAAGAGATCTTTGAGGTCTCAGGTGTGCATGGACGTTGCTTATGCTCGGTGTATATTTTATTGTGTATTATGAAGAAATAAGGCTTTTATAAAGGGACACCAATCAAATTAGTCGAGCCAATGAGCAAAGTTTGCTTATTTGTTGTTTATTTGAAATCAGAACTTCTTGTTCCTAATTTTCATGTGAGACAAGAACTGTCTATGATAGAGCAGTGCCCTCTAGACACTACTGAAAAAACAGGATTGAAATTGGGATTTTGAGTGTTTTCTTTGGGATGGTTGATATTTTGAAAAAAGCTTAACAGGTGCATTAAAACTATTTTAAATAGTTTTTGACTGAATACCATTAAATTTTGCCTCTATTCGTTGTTATTCTGAACATAGGGATATTTTACACTGACCAGTCATTTCCAGACGGTCATCTCCTCCTGTGCTATAAAAGTAACTTCTGTTTTGGTATTATGGATTTCTTCTCTTTCAAACGTGTGCTCCATCATGAGATATGAATTAAATCTTCTGAATGTTCAACTGATAGAATTAAATGAGACACTTGAATGACTGAACTACCTACTCAGTGGATCAATACCCAAATCAATACAACCAGATAGCTCTGCAGAGGGGCTGATTAAAAGACAACACACAAAACCCAACAACAGAACCCAATGGCTTGTCCTCTTCAGCGGAAGTTCCCACCCACAACACAGTTTAGCTTAGTAGAAATATGATAGTGTTCTTCAAGTATCTGAAGAGGTCTTACACAGTAGAAAGTCTTTGACTTCTTTGTGTTATCAGAGTACAAGATATACAATAGCCTTGAGGTATCGAAAGATTCTAGTTAAAGTAAGAAAAAAACCATAGCAATAATGGTACTTTGATGACTTAATCAACCACTGAGGAAAATAATAAACTCACCTTCACTGTATATCAAGAATGGTTTAAATTGGATGCATGCACAAACCAGGAGCTGGGATTGATGAACTAAATGGCCTTTTTAAATCTAAGATTCTATCAACCCTAAAAATGCTTATACAAATGTGCTTATCATTTCAAGGTCGGATAACTATTGTGCTCCTTTCCACTCACATGAATAGCATGAACAAAGAATCTATTTTCGATAACTTGCTTCAAATAACATGGCAGGGAAAGAATTTCTTTTGGGAAAGACATTATGCAAGAAAGATGCTAAAAAAAAAAAGATTAGAGCCCTGGTGGTGCAGCGGTTAGAATGCAGTATTTCTGGCTAATTCTACCAACTGCCGGTAGTTCGATTGTCACTGGCTCCAGGTTGACTCAGCCTTCCAAACATCTGAGATTGGTAAAATGAGGACCCAGATTGCAGGGGGCAATATTCTGACTCTATAAACTGCTTAGAGAGGGCTTTAAAGCACTAAGGAGCGATATATAAGTCTAAGTGCTATTGCTATATGTGAAGTAAGGAAACCAATACATTAAAAAAATACATTTCATAATATTGGTCTAGGGCATGTATGAAAGTGCAATCTACCAGCAGAAAAATTATGCCGACATAACATTTGCTACCCTTACTGGTAAACCTTCTTCAACTAGGTAACAACATTGGTGCTAGTCATTTTGAGGTTGTAGATGATGATATGATGTTATAACACCAGCGATGAGAAGCTGTGGCAGTGCAGTGATTAAAGTGCAGTATTGCAAATGAACTCTGCCCACAGCCAGGAGTTTGATCTTGATAGGACTCAAGGTTGACTCAGCCTTCCATTCTTCTGAGGTTGGTAAAATATGGACCCGGATTGTTGGGGGCAATATACTGACATTTGCAAACTTCCCAGTGAATGCTGCAAAACATTATGGGTTGGTATATAAGTCTAAGTCAGAGATTCTCAACCTGTGGGTCGGGACCCCATTGGGGATCTAATGACGATTTGCCAGGGGTCGCCTAAGACTATCGGAAATATGAGAAGTATACTTGCGAGTCGAAGAATCGCGCTCCAATGGTTGACTCCACAAGCCAGCTGCAGGCTCTTCAAATCGCTAGCCGAATTTGGCTTCAGGCGCGATGAATTAAAAAACAGAGAAATCTTTGCTCTGATGTCTCCCTCTCAAGCCAGCTGCAATCACTCCCAGTCACTAGCCTAATCTGGCTTCAGGTGCAATAAACTTAATAGGGGAGGAGTCTCCGCTTTAATGCCTCCGTCCTCAAGGCAATCGCAAGCAGTTCAGATCGCTAGCCAATATGGCTTCACGCGCGATAAATTCAAAACAAAAATAATTTTATGGTTGGGGTCGCCACATCGTGGGGAATTGTATTAAAGGGGTCGCAGCACTATAAAGGTTGAGAACCACTGGTCTAAGTGCTATTGCTACCTAGTCAAGTAATGAAACATATGTAAGCAAACAACCAAACTCAGGCATCACCAAGGACTCCACAGTTCAACCCTGAGCTACAGATATTCTCTTCTATTTAATACAATGAAACCTCAATTTAATGAAGCAGATGGGTGAAGGATGGTTTCTTAAATCATGATGCAAATTCTTTCTTCACTTGTAGGATGATGTCATTACACAACTGAGAAAAAAAAACGGATGCAAGTGACATAAATCTCTTCGGATATTTGATCCACTGCATGCAAAGTACATCGCATTGAGATTTTACCATATTTTGAAGGTTTGAAACAATGTTAAAGATCCTGCCTGATCATTCAATGTACTTGTTTATTTTTAGTCCCTTTTCATTATACAATCGTTCCTTTATACCCACAGATGAAGATGCCACCCATGACATCATAATATCTTCACATAGGAACTCTATGGAAAAAGCCCTAATTTCTGGGAAAGATGGAAAGAAAGAGAAGATGACCAGCAGCAAAGTGGATGGACTCTGTTACAGTGGTGATGAGTATATAATTGGAAGACCTGAAAGACCGAATAATCTCTGTAGCTGCGAGGAGTCAAAAATGACTTGATGGCACATAATCAATCAATTAATCAGTTTTCAAGAACACAGATCTCTTTCTCTGTCTCTTACTTTTTATCCTTGGGTGTCTGCTTGCCCCCTCTGTAATCCACCCCCATATTTTTTTCTCTCCAGCATTTCAATTTTTGCCAAAGATTTCAGCCTACTTTTTTAAAATGTCTTCTTCTGAAACACAAGCATCTTTGGCAAGATATACTCAGCTCTAACCTCGTGGATTGACATCCCTGAAAACAACAAAGCTGAATAAACCTCAGAAACCCAGAAAGTGGAAGAAGATGAATAAAAAGGGTTCAGCTGTTTGAAGTCCCATTTTTTCCATTTACCCAGCAGCTTATGCAGTGAAATGTCAAATAGCAAGCTGCTTTCACAGTGCAAATAAGAGCAAGAGTGAGAGGAAAATTGTTCTTCTGCTGTTCCATTGATAGTGGCTTGGATGCCAGTATTCTTCAGAAAAGATCTGGCAATGTGCTTTTCTTGTCAAGCTGCTTCTAGACAAGCCATCAAGACAGTGAAGCCATCTGATTCCTTCATATGCGTCAGTGCTTATTTTATCTCAGAGAAATGCTCAAAACGGCAGATAACCCTGGGTTGTTGTTTTTTAAACTTGGTGATTTCAAGATGTATGAATTCAATTCCTTAACCAACATGGGGATTGAAGTTCACACATTTTAATGTTGTCAACTTTGAAAATCACTGGTGTAAACCAGGGGTGAAATCCAGCAAGTTCTGACTGGTTCTGGAGAACTGGTAGCGGAAATTTTGAGCAGTTCGGAGAACCGGTAGTGGAAATTTTGAGTAGTTCAGAGAACTACTCTAGGGCACCTCTGGCTGGCCCTAGAGTAGGGTGGGAATGGAGATTTTTCAATATCCTTCTTCCAGGAGTGGGGACGGAATGGGGATTTTGCAGTATCCTTTCCCTGGAGTGGGGTGGGAATGGAGATTTTGCAGTATCATTCCCCTACCACACCCACCAAGCCACACCACGACCACCAAGCCACGCCCACAAAACCGGTAGTAAAAAAAAATTGGATTTCACCACTGGTGTAAACTAACTGAAAACTGGGGCATATACTTCCAATCAGATGTAGCACAATTCAATGTATTTTTTTTTAAGTTTTCACATTCTTGTGCCTGAGTGACAGATTTGGTATCTTAGTTTACTTCTCTTTAGTTAGCCAGAATACATGGCTGAGATTTTTGACCCATCTCTTTCCACCTAGGTGAAACCAGCAAACAAATCAGGGTACTATTAGGTCTTCTTTTTGGTTTTGGTGCTGCACAGAAGCTTTTGTTATCAAACCAAGATAAGTTGTGTGGCCAGTTTGCCTGGATAAGACTAAGTGAGATCCTTTCACAGCTTTACTTCAAAGGTCCACTTTGATCATAGCCTCGATGAAGCAAAGCAACCCTTTGAAGATCTGCACACTCCTGACTTGTTCCTTCCTCCAAGTCATGCCTTTTGGCCTGAAACTGAAATGAATGTGCTAAGCTAGTTGGTCTAGTCAGATGGAATGAAAATATTGGAGGAGGGAGGGGGGATGAAGGCAACCTCTGATAAATTGCTGAGAAATTAGTGTTGTCCTTGGCATTCGAGCTATAAATAGAAAATATGGAAGGTCTTTTTTTCTGAGATGCAGAACAAAACCAATTAGAAATTTTAGAGGGGAAACGAGGCAGCCTAATTTAAAAGTTTTTTTTAAATAGAATGAGTGCAATGGTTCTTAAAGCAATTGCTGTCACAGCTATTATACATACTACAAATATACAGGATTTGGTGTTAATGGCAACATTTTGTTGCAGCAGATTAAACTGCTAAACAAACCACATTCTTTTGCTTCATATATTTTAAATGTTGCAGGACATTCATAATCTTTAAGTAATTTACCCAGACTAGACTCAAATATACTGATCATGCAACATCAATCAGAATAGAGCTGGAAGGGATCTTGGAGGTCTTCTAATCCAACCCACTGCTCAAGCATGAGACCCTATACCATTTCAGACAGGTGGTTGTCCAGCATTTTCTTAAAATCCTCCAGTGATGAAGCACCTACAACTTCTGAAGGCAAGCTGTTCCACTGGTTAATTGTCCTCACTTTTAGGAAATGTCTCAGTAATTCCAGGTTGTTTCTCTCCTTGAGTAGTTTCCATCCAATGTTTCTTGTCTTGCTTCTGGTGCTTTGGAAAATAAGTTGACCCCCTGTTGTTTGTGGGAGCCCCTCAAATACTAGAATACTACTATCATGTCATCCCTAGTCCTTATTTTCTCTAGATTAGCCATACCCGTTCTTCATATGTTTTTGTCTCCAGGCCCTTAATCGTCTTAGTTGCTCTTTTTGTACTTTTTCCAAAGTCTCAACATCTTTCTTATAATGTGGTGAACAAAACTGGATGCAGTATTCCAGGTGTGGATTTACTAAGGATTTATAGACCAGTATTAATACTTCACGTGATTTTGATTCTATGCCTCTGTTTATACAACCAAGGATTGTATTAGTCTTTTTGACTACTGTCACATATTGCTGGCTCATGCTTAAGTGATTGTCTGCTAGGACTCCAAAATCCTCTCACAGTTATTGTTTTTGAGCTAGGTTTTGCCTAATCTGTACTTGTACCTTTGTTTTTTCCTGCTTAGTTGTAAAACCTTGCTTTTCTCCACATTAAATTTCATGTTGTTGGATAGGGCCTTTTGTTCTAATCTGTCAAGATCATTTTGGATCTTGGAGAATGGATTAGTAAAGTATCAAATTTAGCAGAAATGGCAAAAATTTCTGCCTATTTGAAAGACTGTACACAAGAAAAATATATATTGGAATGGAGGAAGTGGATTGATTATATTCAAAATAAGTATCAGATTAAAAAATATCAATTAGTTTTTGAGTGAAGTTAGGAATTATTATGTATTAGTTTAAGAAAGAAGGGAATTGATAGTGTGATGTGTGAAATGGAATATGTTTTATGTTATATTTTAGATTATGTTTGTTAGTTACAATACCCTGTATTCTGTTCTGGGAAGTCTCGGGGAAGGAGGCGGGAAGGGAAGACTATAAATTGATTGGTTGCCATTGTACAGGAATAATGGTAGAATTAAACAAGTTGGAATGGTGTAATGTCGGGACTGCTCGGCAAACACTCCCGAAGGAAAGGGTAAGGAAAGAGGAGTAAAGAAGGAAGAAAGTAGGTAGGTAGGTGGGTAGGGAGGAAAGAAGGAGGAGAAGAAAGGATAGGAGGAGGAGAAGAAGGAGAAGATAGAGGGTTAGAAAGGATGGTAGTGAGAGGTGGGAAAGAGGAGGGGAAGTAGGAAAGCGAGGAGAAGGTGGTGGGGGAAGTTTAAGAAGGATGAGAAGGGAAGAAAGGATTAAAGGGGGGAGTGGCAGTCGAGCAGCCCTGACTGAGTATAATTTGAGTATAGGACTGATTGTTGGATAAGTGATTGTATTGTACACTGGTCAAATTGTGGGAATTATTATGGAAAAATAAAAAATTTTTGCAAAAAAAAAAAAAAAAAAGATCATTTTGGATCCTAAGTTTGTCTTCTGGGGTGTTCTGGGGCTATTCCTGCCATCTTAGTGCCATCTGCAAATTTGATGAGTTCCACTTCTATTCTTTCATCTATGTCATTTATGAAGATATTGAAGAGTACTGGGCCTTAGACGGAACTTTGTGGTAACTGTTAGAACTGAGCTGAACCTTTTCCCTGGGGGAAAAACCAACAGGCCCTTAAGAACTCCAGTTTTAATCGACTCATGCTTAGGGATTGAAAGTGAAGGAATGTGTTTGACTGTTCAAATTGAAAGGGACTAGAAGAAGGACCAATAATAAATGACAAAAAGATCAGAGATAATGTACATGCTAGAGAAACTTAGAGAGGAATGTTGAGTATGGGTAGCTTTGGACTAGAAGTTCCAAACCAAGGTGAGATATCTTAATTGCTTGGTTTCAAAGGAGAACCAGTGGTTTCTTTTATGAAATTAATGAAAGTTTCATTTTAAAGATGGAAACAAATTTTCCAAACTACCAAAAAATTGTATGTTCTTAAGTATCAGCACATTCCTTAGTGACCTATAAAGCCTGCATACGCGTTTCTAACCCTTGGTATTTGTATATAATTGTTGTTCAATACAATTGAAAAATCATTTTCACATAATTACAAAATTATTTCAATCTTTGGAAGAACTCAATTTTTTCCCTATTTTTTCATATATTTTTTTCAAAACCTATTTTCTCTGTGGTTTAAAAGTTTCTACATTTTGATTCATGAATGTGAGTTGACCCAGATGTATCACTATTTATAGCCTGCAGTTCTCACCTATTAAATGAACTTGTAGAAGCTTCCCTCATTAAAGTGTTAAGGATTTTTTTAAGACAAGTGCTTCAATTGCTACAAATATATTTCCAACAGAATTTCATCATTTTAGCTAGTGCCGGAGAGTTTTTTTTAATGCTTTCCTTTTTTATTTTTATGAGTTGGGTTGGTCTTGTTTTGATCTAGCAGATTCATGTATGTTTCTCTGATGATAATAAATAGCTGCACGTTTTTTCTCCCTTAGAACTCTTTAATCAATTGCATTCCTAAAACAATACACATTTTTCATTAGTGACAACATTGGACCATGGAAATGTAAATTATCCTTTCTATAGTATAGTAATCAGCAACTTTAGCCAAATATTGTGAGGTCCTTTTTTTTCTTTTCTTTTCTTTTTTCTTTTTGGAAAATAGGTGATTATGGTTGTATGATAAATGGATATTATCCTCTTTCAACACTGCAAAACTTGAAACAGGAAAGGGTAGTCATTTTTTGTTTGAAAAAACAATGAAACCAAAGAATTACTAAAAATATAATATTGTTAACGTCTTCTACCAGCCCTGAATAATGTTTTACTCTAAAGAATGCATTCTGTCCTCAAAATAGCCTTGCAAAACCTGCAGAAAACAACCAAGCTCAGAGAGCGCTAAGGATCCCTCATTTCAACCCTGAGCTACAAATATTCTCCTCTATCAAGTTATCTTTGCCCAATAAATCAGCTTTCCTGTTTATTGTTTATTTTTTCTTTCACCTTCTGGTCCATCCACAACTGCCGTTGACCTACATCACTCATACACTTATATATAATGTGAAAAAACTGAAATAGGTTTCTTGGATTTTAAGTGGAAAGCAGTGGTGGGATTCAGATTTTTTTACTACTGGTTCTGTGGGCGTGGCTTGGTGGACGGGGTATGGCTTGGTGGGCGTGGCTTGGTGGGTGTGGCAGGGGAAGAATACTGTAAAATCTCCATTCCCTCTTCACTCCAGAGGAAGGATACTGCAAAATCCCCATTTCCTCCCGATCAGCTGGGACTCAGGAGGCAGAGAATAGATGGGGGCAGGGCCAGTCAGAGGTGGTTTTTACCAGTTCTCCGAGCTACTCAAAATTTCCGCTACCAGTTCTCCAGAACTGGTCAGAACCTGCTAATGGTGGAGAGGCTTCATTTTAACAAAGAAAAGAAGCTATAGAAGGTTGGTCTTTATACAAGCCTATCCCAGAGACCTATACTTCCTGGTTAGAGACTAATGGTGTTGGGAGCAGAGCCACCATGGCAGTCTGAGAAAGGAAGTGGGCCTGATGAGGTTTTCCCTCAAGTTGGCCACTTGGTATCTTCCATCACATCTTTTAGTCTAGTTGACCGAATTTGATTGCTCCCACTAGTAACAAAGACAGTTTGTTGTTTTTGTTAACATTATGTTAACATAGCCTTTTCCAGAATGAACTCTTCAGGTGGTGTGAAAACCGCATATGTAGAATTCCCAGCTAATTGGTGCCTCATTGATTCTGTGGCAACTGGTCATTCTTTAACTGTGCAGGCACTGATTTTGTTTATTGTCATCTGGAGGGTAAAAAAGATCCATAAAAAGGTGCAAAAAGAAAAGGGGTCTCATTTCTACTGGTTGTTCATAAAGTTGTTTGATGAACTGAAATTATCTGCATCCCCTTGCTTCCACTGACTACTGTGGCATCTTTGTTTTAGCTGAGAGGATTCACTTAATCATTAGATAGAAGGAGTCTATCATTGTTGGTTAAGTAGCAAAATGTTTGGTGTAGTGGTAAAGGTACTGGCCTAGAGACCTAAAAAATTGTGAGTTCTAGTCCCACCTTATCCATGAAAGTCAGCTGGGTGACTTTGAGTCAGACTCACTCCCCCCCCCCCTCTCTCTCTCCCCAACTCACCTCACAAGGTTGTTGCTGTAGGGGAGGAAAGGAAGGAGCAAAGTGTGCTATGAATGTTCATGAGTTGACTTACTTGAGTTACCCACCAGGTAATAAAGGCAGGATTTTAAAAAATCAAATAAATAAATAAAATGTGTTTGGTGAGATGTGGCTACACAGGAATGAAACTGGGATTTCATCTGGCAATGATAAAGCAAGTTGAAAAAGAACAACATTATTTTTTATTGATCTTTAATAGGAAAACGTCCAAATAGGGGAGCAGATTCTCTTTCACTTCAGCTTAGAACCTCTGAAAACTGTGCATCGTTTCATGTTCCCAGCATCTGAAAAGAAATCTCAGTATTCTGAAAACTGCACGCTGCATCATGGGGAAGTTTAATTTTTTTCCCCCTTGATCCTCTTGTCTTTCTCCTCTCATTTCTTATCAGCCATTGTTCTTGCCTGTTTAGCTGCCCTGATGCTTCTGTGGATGAAAATCTAAATAAGATAATATTTCTAAGGTTGCCATTAAAAAAAAACTGATTGAGAACCTCACGGTTGCCTTCAATTATTGATTTACTGCTTAAATGATATTATGTAGAATCTATTCTTTGTTTAAAAGACTTCTCAGCCCTTCACATCTGCATACAAATAAAACAATTATTCTGGATATAATAATTGGTTATTGAATAAGCAGCAAATCATCCTTGAAAAGGGAAAAGGGGAAATTGTGTGTGTGTTTGTTTGTTTGTGTGTGTGTGTGTGTGTGTGTGTGTGTGTGTGTGTGTAATGTTGCAAGATACCTCTTTATTAAACAATCTGCTTTAATAACTTTTAAAACTTCCTAAAAATCTTACCTAAACATTTGATTCATCCAAGAAACTACATTCCTTACAGGGGAAACAAAAGGCAGATAATAATAATAATTGTATTTTAAATGGGGCTCCATTCATTCATCTTTTTAATGACTCAAAAATATTTTTAATCTAACTAATTACATAAGTAGTGCAGCCATATATATATATATATAAAATTTCTAAAGCAAAAATGCCTGAAGATTGATTCAGGTCTAGGCAAGTATCCTGCCTCAATCTCATCAGGAAATTAAACTTCAGATTAATTTTTGACTGTGTAGTGTCTTGAGTATTCCTGGTGCATTTATTCTACTTTGTAAACAGCTGAGTCAACTTCTTTGTTTTCCAAAAGGGCATGTTAATTTATTAATTTAACTTTCTGATTGTGTAATGCTAGTATACATTGGAATTATTTAAGTAAATTGATACTGTAGATCATTGTAAAGGGACATTTACTATGAATGAACAAGTCTGTATATTTCTCTGGGTAAGAAACAAAAGAAAAAGAACAAGTAAAAAAATGTGATGGGAATTAATTCTTTCTCAGCAGTGGCTCACCATGATAAAGTTACAGGATATTTGTAACAGTGGGAAACATAACCTTTAGGTGACATTTTATTTTAGGTAATAGTTGTTGATGTTGTCTCTATGACCTACTTAGCAAAGCTTTGTAGAGCAATAGGAAGCCAACAATCCATGCGAAGGCCCAAGGTATGTCCATGGCCCATCCTGTATTCTAAAAATATAGCCAGATTCCTGGTTGGTTATTTTAGTCACAGACGATGAACTACTTCCTTCAGATGAAAAGGCTCCACAGCCGGTACCCCAAGCACAAACAGGATCTTGGCATATAGAGATTAATCAAACAATTTAGGCAGCTCGGAACTCATGTAGACATAAACCCAACCATGTAAAAGCACCAAGAGACAAACAGCACAAACTGAATGTAAGACCACGTAAAAACAGGGGAGAAAAATTGCTTTTGCTTTTTGCCAGTATCTTCTAAGCGTCTATCTTTATTTTACTATTGCCAGGTAGAAAGGGATCCACCTTAATTCTGACCTTCAAATTTATGTGATTTGTGAGATAGCATGAAAATAATAACAATATATTTACAACAGCCCAAGGTGAAGCACAGACAATAAAAACAATAGAATACAATTATTGAATATCTAGTCTATACTGGACAAGCAAGATCTGCTAGACAGATGATTCTCAATAAGATTACAACCTATTAGAAATAATATTTGTATTTTACTGTATTTTTAATGTGATCTTGTATACTTATTCATATATTTATGATTTCATTTTAATGTTGTAAGCTATCCAGAGTCACCTTGTGACAAGATGAGCAGCAACCAAATTTAATAAATAATAATAATAATCAGAAGCAGCAAGAGAGCAAACACAGTTTCATACTTGGTTTGCTATGAACAGAAGGTTACTGCTATTTTCAGAAAGGATGGATAACCAATAAAATATTCTTCAATGTTACATGTCTGCTGATCATCCCTTGCACTATCTTCCATACTCTTCCCAGCTTTCTGGGAGGGGGGGGGAACTCCCTAAGAAAAGAAATAACTTTCTTGGAAAAGAGTAGGAAAAAATTGTGCTTTTCCCCCTCACCTTTCTTTAGGAAAGAATTCCATGAAGACTATGGAAAACCAACTTTGGGTACAGAATAAAAAGTCAGTTTGAGAAATACTTGCATTCTGAAGTTCTGGATGTACACTTTCTGTTTCCAAATCATTCCATTTTGCAGCAGTTCAATATTTGGAGTTCACTCCAGTGATGCCCCCTTCCTTGCTGTGCCAGCCACCTTAGAACTTCCCATTAAACTTAACCCAAGAGAGGTCAGTACAGGGCCTCACTTGGGATAGAACAATTCTCTGGATAAATCAGGAATAAACTTAGGTTGGATGAAAAAACTGGAGTGGTGCTGTTATTGTTATTAGTTGCGAAGTCGTGTCTGACCCATCACAATCCCATGGACAATGCTCCTCCAGGCCTTCCTGTCCTCTACCATCCTACCATCCCTGGCTGTAGACCATTTAAGTTCACACCAACTGCTTCAGTGACTCCATCTAGCCACCACGTTCTCTGTCATCCCCTTCTTCTTTTGCCTTCAATCATTCCCAGAATTAGGCTCTTCTCCAGTGAGTCTTTCCTTCTCATTAAGTGGCCAAAGTATTTCAGTTTCATCTTCAGGATCTGGCCTTCTAAAGAGTATTCAGGTTGATCTCCTCTAGGACTGACCAGTTTGATCGCCTTGCAGTCCAAGGGACTCACAGGAGTTTTCTCCAGCACCAGGAGTGGGACTACTATTACCTAATAGAGAAGTAATATTATTTCTCACAATCAAGAGAAGAAAAGAATTTTCCTAGACTATCTCTACAGTTGTCACGGGGTGCCAAACAGAGCCCATGCAGATAGAATAGAACAACTCTAGATCCATGGATCCAAATCTGGTTCCTTTATATCCCATTCATGGAATGCTCCATCCAGGGATTTCTTTCAGCCGGAGAACTGCTGCTGATTGTCCGTTTGAATGTAAATATGGTCATCATCTGAATGAAACTCTGTCTCCTACCTGAGGCACCAAGGCACCATCCTTATCCATCCAGCCATATACTGGGGGGGGGGAGTAAAATTGCATAAGTTCTCTTTTAGAAATAAGAATCCCTGAGGGAGAAAATCCTGGCTCTCTGACTAACACAATTAGAAAAAAATGGGTCTTTTTTCCTGGCATGCTCCACAATCTAGTTTGTCAGGCTGCTCTGCCAGACAGCTATGGGCTCTTTCTCAAAAACCAGAAAGAAGCCCAAATAAGGGGGAAACAGGACTGCATTTGCTGAAGATAATTAATGGGTTCCCCTATTTTTGCCAGTTCAGAAAATGTGGGGCTTAGGAAACAACTGCTAACATAATATTCTCTGAAAAAAGCAGCATTCCTTCAAAAGAGCACTCTGTCATTCTCTGCTTGAATATCACTAGATTAGCAAAACTATTGTCCTATTTAACACAATATGTGTAGACGAAATACTGATCGGGTCACCATGCTACACAACATCCTTCATTTTTACAACCAATCTATTTTGTCTCATCTGTCAGGAGCTGCCAACACTAAAAAAAAATGTTTTGAAATTTCCTTAGGCATAACTAGTTCACCTTCTGACTTGAACAAGCCTGGTCTAGCAACTTCTACACCCACTGTTTGTGCCTTGAAAATATCTGACAAAGAAGTCCCATGCATATATACAACTGCTCCAACTTTGATGATTTACAGATGCAGAACTTGGCTGAAAGAAGACAAATAAAACTGATAAGCCTCTTGCAAAAGGAAATAGTATGATGAGGTGAACAATTCAGCAGGTGTGGCACATGTCTTTTGTTGACCTGACATGGCTGCAGTGATGAAAAAGGAGGAGAAATTCAATTCTGGCCTTGAAAAACTCCTGTGCTGTCAAGAAAGCTGATGAAGTGATCAGGTCTTTTTGAGATGAAATTTTGAAGAAGGAAACCATTGGTCTCAAACAAATCAATCAAACAAATTTAAAGGAGGAGGAGGAGGAGGAGGAGGAGGAGGAGGAGGAGGAGGAGGAGGAGGAGGAGGAGGAGGAGAAGAAGAAGAAGAAGAAGAAGAAGAAGAAGAAGAAGAAGAAGAAGAAGAAGAAGAAGAAGAAGAAGAAGAAGAAGAAGAAGAAGAAGAAGAAGAAGAATATTTTAATTTGTATACCGCCCTTCTCCCGAAGGACTCAGGGCGGTGAACAGGCAGATAAAATATAAATACACACAGTAATTAAAAACATCCCTTAAAAAACTAATTCAAATGCCCAAAAATGTTAAAAAACGTACTCCCCCGTAAAATAACAAAATTTTAAAAACCCATCCAATAAAAATAAAAATCAGGCTAGTCCAGTGATTCCCAAACTGTGAGCCGCGGCTCCCCCGGGAGCCGCGCCACCCCCACAAGGGAGCCGCGGAGGAGCGGCGGCCGCTCCACCGCAGCGGTGCCGCGAGATCCCAGACGACAAAGCCGGACACGGCCGCAGCGACCGGGACTCGCACACCGCAACTCGGGACAACTCAAAGCCAAGGGACCCCGCAGCCGCACCCACACCCAGCGGGGCAGGCCACAGCAGGCAGGAAGGCGGCAGGCGCCGACGGCGGACCAAAGGAGAAGCGCGAGCTCCGGCCCGCCCGCCGCCTGAACCACAGCGCCCGCCCAGACCCGCCGCCTGGCGAAACAGCGGCGCACCTCCTCCAGTCTGCCCGCGGCGCCACTGGCCTCCCAGACCACCCGACACGCTGCCAACACGGCGCGGCCACCACGCTCGGCGGCATCGGGAAAGAGGGCTGCGCAGAAAATAGCAAAACCACCCGTTAGTTCCTCCCAGGTGAGCCAGGCTGAGGCGAGAACAGCCACCTCCTCCACAAGGCGGAGACCCGAGGAACAAGGGGATCGCGAGAGGCCAAACTCGAGACCAAGCAGGGACCCCCACGCCTGGGAAAGTTCCACAGAGGCCGCTCCCATCAAAGGAGACGGCGCGTCCATCAGCAAAACATGAGTATGCCAAACACTTTGTAGAAACAGACTTTTTGATTAAACTCACATACCTATGTGATATCTTTGAAAAGTTGAATGTGTTGAATCTCTCTTTACAAGGAGGCAATATGCACATTTTAAAGTTAACAGAAAAGATTTCAGCTTTCAGAAAAAAATTCAGAAAAAAAGACAAAAATTAAAAAAAAAATCGGATGTACCTATTAAGGGAGCCGCGGAAAAAATCCGAAGTGTTATGGGAGCCGCAAACCGAAAAAGATTGGGAACCTCTGGGCTAGTCTGAAGAAGAAGAAGAAGAAGAAGAAGAAGAAGAAGAAGAAGAAGAAGAAGAAGAAGAAGAAGAAGAAGAAGAAGAAGAAGAAGAAGAAGAAGAAGAAGAAGAAGAAGAAGAAGAAGAAGAAGAAGAAGAAGAAGAAGAAGAAGAAGTGGTAGTAGTAGTAGTAGTAGTAGTAGTAGTAGTAGTAGTAGTAGTAGTTGTTTTTGTTTTTGTTGAGCCTGGTATGAAGATATTGGAAACGAGAATTGTGGAAGATATCCAACTTCACAGGTTCCTGGAGAACATGTTGCTCATATGACTCAAAATAAGAGAGGAGAGGGAAAAAGGAGAGAAAAGAAGGGAGAAGCTGTAGAGAACAGTTGAAAAGTGAAATTACATGAGTATGCAGAGGAAATGGCTCAGCGAGTGAGAAGAAAGATCTGGATAGCTTCTCTGGAAGAAAGGAAATGAAGACCCGGATAAAGGATATCTTTACCCAGGGTTTCTTTACCCAAATCCAAAAGGGAAGGAGGGACCCAGCTGTCTCAGATGACATTTTCATATAGGACCCAAGAGAGACTTATTAGTCATTAGTGAAGCTCTGGTCTCTGGATAAGGAAGGGACAGCCTCTGGTGGCTCTGGTGGCTCAACAGACTAATGCAGTCTGTTATAGAATAGAATAGAATAGAATAGAATAGAATAGAATAGAATAGAATAGAATAGAATAGAATAGAATTTTATTGGCCAAGTGTGATTGGACACACAAAGAATTTGTCTTGGTGCATATGCTCTCATAAAAGCATATGCTCACATAAAAGAAAAGATACGTTCATCAAGGTACAACATTTACAACACAATTGATGGTCAATATATCAATATAAAACATAAGGATTGCCAGCAACAAGTTATAGTCATACAGTCATAAGTGGAAAGAGATTGACAGCAGCTGCTTGCAATTACTGCAGGTTCAAGTCCCACCAGGCCCAAGGTTGACTCAGCCTTCCATCCTTTATAAGGTAGGTAAAATGAGGACCCAGATTGTTGGGGGCAATAAGTTGACTTTGTATATAATATACAAATGGATGAAGACTATTGCTTGACATAGTGTAAGCCGCCCTTCGGAGAAGGGCGGGATATAAATGCAAATTTTAAAAAAAACAGAAAACCCTGAAAAAGATTCTTCCTCCAACAGAGAAGCAGTAGGAGTTTCAGCATATCCAGGAGAAAGTTAAATCCATTCCTTTTTCATTCTCTCTTGATAAGTTAGAAAAGGGGGAGGAAGCAGGAGGAGAATAGCCACTGGGAGGAAGACATAGAAGGAATTCTGACACTAGGTGAACAACAGGATTGTGCTGTATATATCTGTTGTAAATATTTGTTGTGAATAGTAAAAAGCATTAAAAAACCCCACTGGCCTGTCACCTTTGCAAAGCACAATACACCTCCAGTTCAAAAACAGCCCCATCATATTGTGACAGCAGGACATATATCTGTTGATTTCTCTTCTGCTACTGAATCTCACGTCAGGACTCCTCACTGTTACACTGGAAATGATATGAAATAAATTCTAATAAGCCAGTTTGGCAAAAGTTGTAGGGTGTAATGAATCTCTCGAGATAACTTTCCATAATTTTTGCTTCCTGAGGTTATCCATAGTCAGCCCTGCTTCAGCCCTGATGTTCTTCAACCTTTGTAACTTATAGATATTCATTTGGTCCCATCAGCTATGTTATCTCTTTGAACATATGCACAGATAAAAATGGCATGTAATTTTGCTGCAACCATGTTTTTCAGAGTTTTGGATGAATGTATTGACTGGGATAATGATATATGAGGACATAGCTTCTAATCTTATCCAAACCAGTTATTTCATGCCTGCATTTAATATTTGGAATTATATAATTCCATTTGTATGTATTTTTTTTTAATAAGGAGGTATCTAACCAGGCTACCTCCAAGCTAAAACTACCATGAGCCATGACTTGCCTTTTTGTTTTATTTTGTTTTCTCAATCAGTCAAGGGTGATCATGTTTCTACATTCTTGTTGCAGACCTAAATCAAAGCAAAGAAAGAATTGTAGGCCTTAATTCAGTGGATAGATTACAGTCTATCGATTGAAAAATGCAACATAGTAATGTCTCTTGATTCTACCCCAAAGATTCCTAAACTATTTTTTAACAGCAATCTATTAATCACACCATTTTAACACTTAGCAATAGCAATAGCACTTGGTATATGCCACCCCATAGTGTTTATAGCCCTCTCTAAGCAGTTTACAGAGTCAACGTATTTCCCCCAACAATCTGGGACCTCATTTTATCAACTTTGGAAGGATGGGTCAACCTTGAGCCAGTCAGCATCAAACTCCTGACAATGGGCAGAGTTAGCCTGCAGTACCGCATTCTTAACCACTGCAACTCTACAGCTCCTAAGCTGCAAAAATGGTAGGGTCTCTACAAAACATTTTTACATTTGCTTTTTGATTCTTGGGAGAGCTTCATATTTTAAGAAAATCTTAGCTATCTCAGTCTGACCCTCTTGGAAATATTAACAGTTTTTAAACACATACATTATTTTACTGGTTATGAGAGCAACTGCAACTTGAAAACACAATTTTTGAAGAGTCAGATACCAAGTTGCTGCAAGCTGGTGGATGAGGAAGGGGTGGTTATTTATTTATTTATTTATTTATTTATTTATTTATTTATTTTTTATTTATTTATTATTTTAATTTCTATACCACCCTTCTCCCAAAGGACTCAGGGCAGTTTACAGCCAGAATAAAACAAAAGATACAAAAATTAAAAACAAATTTAAAAGACTAATTCAAATTTGGCTAAGAACTGTAAAAATCCAATAAAAACCCCATTTAAAAACTATTAGGCCAGTCCTACGCGATGGAACAAAAATGTCTTCAGCTCGCGTCGGAAGGTCCAGAGGTCAGGGAGTTGGCGGATCCCTGGAGGTAGCTCGTTCCAGAGGGCTGGAGCCCCCACAGAGAAGGCCCTCCCTCTGGGGGTCGCCAGCCGACATTGTCTGGCCGACGGCACCCTGACGAGACCCTCCCTATGGGAACACACTGGTTGATGGGAGGAATTTGGAAGCAGCAGGCGGTCTCATAAGTAACCCGGTCCTATGCCATGGAGCACTTTAAAGGTGGTAACCAACACCTTGAATTGCACCCTGAAGACCACCGGAAGCCAGTGCAGCTGGCACAGGAGAGGTGTTATATGGGAGCCTCGAGTTGCTCCCTCTATCACCTGTGTGGCCACATTCTGGACCAGTTGGAGCCTCCGGGTGCTCTTCAAGGGGAGTCCCATGTAGAGAGCATTGCAGTAGTCCAGGCGGGAAGTGACGAGGGCATGAGTGACTGTGCATAGGGAATCCCGGTCTAAGAAAGGACGCAACTGGCATATCAGGCGAACCTGATAAAAAGCTCCTCTGGCGACGGCCGTCATATGCTCTTCTAACGACAGCCATGCATCCAGAAGGACGCCCAGATTGTGGACCCTCTCTGTGGAGGCCAATGACTTGCCCCCTATAGTCAGCGATGGAATCAGCTGACTGTACCGGGATGCTGACATCCACAGCCACTCTGTCTTGGAAGGGTTGAGTCGGAGCCTGTTTTTCCCCATCCAGACCCGCACTGCCTCCAGACACCGGGACATCACTTCAACGGCTTCGTTGGGGTGGTTAGGGGTGGAAATGTACAGCTGTGTATCATCAGCGTACAGGTGACACTGCACCTCAAAACCACAGATGATCTCGCCCAGCGGCTTCATATAGATGTTGAACAGGAGAGGCGAGAGAACCGACCCCTGTGGCACCCCACATAAGAGGCGCCTTGTGGCCGATCTCTGCCCCCCTGCCAACACCGTCTGCGACCGGTCAGAAAGGAAGGAGGAGAACCACTGAAAAACGGTGCCCTCCACTCCTAACCCCTCCAGCCGTCCCAGCAAGATACCATGGTCGATGGTATCAAAAGCCGCTGAGAGATCTAATAGGACCAGGGCAGAGGAGCAACCCCTGTCCCGGGCCCTCCAAAGTTCATTTACCAACACGACCAATGCCGTCTCTGTGCTGTACCCAGGCTGGAAACCGGATTGGGACAGGTCCAGATAGACAATTTCATCCAGGTACTGAGGGAGCTGATGCGCTACCACACTCTCGACAACCTTCACCACAAAACGAAGGTTGTAGACCGGACAATAGTTCGCTAAAACAGCTGGATCCAGGGAGGGCTTCTTGAGGAGGGGTGTCACCACCGCCTCTTTCAAGGTGGTAGGGAAGACATCTTCCCTCAAAGAAGCGTTAACAATTCCCTGAAGCCAGCCTCGTGTAACCTCTTGTGTGGCCAGTACCAACCAGGAGGGACACGGGTCCAATAAACATGTGGTTGCATTCAGCCTCCTCAGCATCTTGTCCATGTCCTCGGGAGTCACAGTATCAAACTCCTCCCAGATGACATCCCCAAGATCCACCTCCGTCATCCCGCCCGAATCTACCCATGTAGAATCTAATCATGTCTTTTATGCCTTTTGATGATTCCTGGGAAGGTTATAATCATAATTGTAATTTTACTGATTTCCAGTAAGGAGTCTGTTTCTAAGAGAATTAAATATATTCATTGGCTACAAGATTTCACAGTTATTCCACTGGTCAGTATTTGGCTACAGTCACCAAATACTGTCCTGTATATGGAATTTAGGCAACTATGAGAAGAAAATGATTGGTAGATACAATCCCAGGATCACTAAGAAGTATTATAATTTTATCCACTATTTCTTCAACATATTCCTTAAAGAAATAATGGATATCCTCCATGAATTTGTCTAATCGCTTTTTACTAAGTTTAGTATAGGTAAGTGTCTGATGCTGCTTCTTGGAGTAGTGCATTCCATAAACTAACACTGTGATGTCTAGTTTTTAAATCTACTGCTAATCACTTTCAATGAGTCACATCCAAATCTTCTTTTAGATTCAGTGGAACTCAGTTACATTAGCCTAAATTGCCCATAATCTCAGTTAGCCTCTTTTAGATATGGTAAAATCTACAGCCAATCCAGTATATAACTGTAAATTTTAATTTTTAGAAAGCGGGGAGAGGAAGAAATGCTTTGTATTCTCTTTGTCATCTAAACCTAAAAGACTGAAAAGAAGCATGTTTACTTTAATGTTTATGCCAGTAATAATCTTCCTTAAAGCAATGCCCTTTTTCCTCCTTTCCCTATTTCATTTATATAGCTTGCCTAAAGCAAATGCTTGCTAAAACATGATGTAAAAATCTTTTGGGAAAAAAAAATAGAAATACAAAATTATATTTAATTAAGAGCCATGAGCAATGGATACGTTTTCACAAACCTTGTAATTAAGTAATAATCAGCAGAATCTTTTAAATATCTTGCCTTAACCACCCTGACAATTTCCATATGAGTTGAGCATAGGATGTATCATTCACAATCCAAATTTGTAATGTGACAGAGCAGTCATCCAGAAACAGGGGTATCTGCAGGAATAAAAAAAAAATCAAGAATTTAGGAGCAGCTACATGGCACATTGGCCATGTAGCTGCCAATGTGCCATTTAAAAATGGTGGGGTTTCAGTCAAGTGATTGAGGACGCCATCTTGACTTTTTGGACAACCCTACTGAAGAGGCCCATACCAACAAACCTGTAAAGCACACAGATCAAGAAAACTGCCATAAATCCCAAAATCCCCAAAGCTTCAACCAAAAACTATCTACTATTGACCTCACCCCATTCCTAAGAGGTCTGTAAGGGTTGTGCATAAGAGCACTAACGTGCCTACCATTCCTGTCCTATTGTTTCCTTTCGTTATATCCAATTAATATAGTTATTACATACGCATACTCATATATATGCTTATATATTGTATAATTATTTCATGCTTATGCTTATATATACTGTGTGACTAAATAAATAAATAAATAAATAAATAAATAAATAAATAAATAAATAAATAAATAAATAAATAAATAAAATAACGGCTTAATAATACCTATTTACGCTGTATAGGAAGAATTGCTACATGCCTAATGTAGTCCAGATTTCTGTTTCTGCAATATTTCTGCTTCAGTATTTTAAAATTCTTTTTTTTTTTTTGGACAAAGTAAAAAAGTGGTTACACAGAATTGTTGCCTCTACATTGTGGTCTGCCAATGTTAACCTCCAATCAACTTATTCCAAAAACAAGACTTTTTGTAGACTTTAGTTCAGCATTCAATACCATCATTCCAGACATTCTTCTAACTAAGCTAAACCAGCTACAGGTACCGGAACAGACTTGTAAGTGGATCACAAGCTTCCTAACAAACAGGAAGCAGCAGGTGAAGCTAAGCAAGATCACATCAAATACCTGTACAATTAGCACAGGGGCCCCCCAAGGCTGTGTGCTCTCCCTACTTCTCTTCTCTCTGTATATCAATGACTACATCTCCAATGATCCATCTGTTAAGCTACTGAAGTTCGCAGATGACACAACAGTGATCGGTCTCATTCGAGACAATGACGAATCCGCATATAGACGAGAGGTCGAACGACTAGCCTTGTGGTGCAACCAAAACAATCTGGAACTGAACACACTCAAAACCGTAGAAATAGTGGTAGACTTTAGGAGAAACCCTTCCATACTTCACCTCTCACAATACTAGACAACACAGTATCAACAGTAGAAACCTTTAAATTTCTAGGTTCTATCATATCGCAAGATCTAAAATGGACAGCTAACATCAAAAACATCATCAAAAAAGGACAACAAAGAATGTTCTTTCTGCGCCAACTCAGTAAGCTCAAACTGCCCAAGGAGCTGCTGATTCAGTTCTACAGAGGAATTATTGAGTCTGTCATTTGCACCTCTATAACTGTCTGGTTCGGTTCTGCAACCCAACAAGAAAGACACAGACTTCAGAGGATAATTAGAACTGCAGAAAAAATAATTGCTACCAACCTGCCTTCCACTGAGGACCTGTATACTGCACGAATCAAGAAGAGGGCTGTGAAAATATTTACAGATCCCTCACATCCTGGACATAAACTGTTTCTATACGCTATAGAGCACTGCACACCAGAACAACTAGACACAAGAACAGTTTTTTCCCGAAGGCCATCACTCTGCTAAACAAATAATTCCCTCAGCAATGTCAAACTATTTACTAAATCTGCACTACTATTAATCTTCTCATAGTTCCCATCACCAATCTCTGTCCACTTATGACTGTATGACTGTAACTTTGTTGCTGGCAATCCTTATGATTTATATTGATATATTGACCATCAATTGTGTTGTAAATGTTGTACCTTGATGAACGTATCTTTTCTTTTATGTACACTGAGAGCATATGCACCAAGACAAATTCCTTGTGTGTCCAATCACACTTGGCCAATAAAAATTCTATCTGTCTATCTACAATTCTACTTTTTCAAGCAATACTTTTCAAAGAAAGCAGTTCTATCCTATATTAACTCTGATTTTTTTCAACTCTTCCTTTTGTAGGAAGTTAGCATCCACCCCACTCCTAGAAGAATGAAATATTTTAGGAAATATTAAAAAGGCAGAATATATTTCCCTGGATGAGAAATGGAGAAACATGTTTTAAAGACAAAGCAGCTTCCACCCTCCTGCCTCCCCCCACTACCTTTGTCAATGGACCATCATCTGCAACACAAGGACCCATCTAGCAACAAAAAACTCCCCACAAGGCACCTGGGAAGATTACATCAGCCAGCAAGGCTAACTATGACCTCTGACAGCAACCAATCAGAATACTTTCCCTGTGCCCCAGAAAGTTCAAAGCCAGAGAGGGTATAAAACCCAGGGACCCTCAGCATCTCAGCCCTTTTCTGCTCAGGAATTCAAACCATGTGATCCTGTCCTCCATTAAACCATCTTTCCAAGCAGTCTCCATGTTTCCAGTGTCTTTTTCCCCACTTGGAATCGAGCCCAGAAGGACATTTCTTTTAACACTTTACATCAGGGGTGTCCAAACTTGGTCCCTTTAAGACTTTTGGACTTCAACTCCCAGAGTCCCTCAGCCAGCAAAGCTGGCTGAGGAACTCTGGGAGTTGAAGTCCAAAAGTCTTAAAGGGACCAAGTTTGGACACCCCTGCTTTACATGTTGAGTCTCACTCTTTTAAAATAATTGTTTAGCACAATGGTAAGCAAGGGCAAGTTTATTTAAAAGAACCCAGAATTGTTCTAATGAGATTTCTTCTCAAATGATGACGAGTCTGCATCCTCATTAGATGTTACTTTAAAAAAAAAAAGCACCTGTGGAAAACCTGAATTGGAAAGGACCTATGATTGATGATTCTGAATCCTTTCATTTTCTTTACATCTTTCTTTTCTTTGATTCCCAGGCAAAAAATCCCTTCCAACTAAGAAGGGAATGATTAGAGCTAATTTTTTCCACCATGGATAGAAACACATCTGGGAAGGGTGACATTAGAAAGAAAACTAGCTATAGGAAATGAAGGAGTGCCCAACTTTGACAACTTTAAGACTTGTGCACTTTGTGACTGGTTGAAGAATTTTGGGAATTGAAGTCCACAAGTCTTAAAGTTGCCAAAGTTGGGCACCCTTGTTTATTTATTTTATTAAATTTATTTACTTATTTTATTAAATTTTTATACCGCCCTTCTCCCGAAGGACTCAGGGAGCCAAAATAAAACACGAAATATATACAAGTTAAAACATTTAAAACCTAGCAAATTACAAAAAGGCTGAATATTAAAATTTAGTTTTTAAATTTTAAAAATATTAATAAAACCCCAAATTAAAATTTGACACTATTATGCCAGTCCCGCTTGCATAAATAGGTGTGTTTTGAGCTCACGACGGAAGGTCCGAAGATCAGGCACTTGACGTAAGCCAGGGGGAAGTTCGTTCCAGAGCGTCGGTGCCCCCACAGAGAAGGCCCTGCTCCTGGGGGCCGCCAGCCGACACTGTTTGGCGGACGGCACCCTGAGGAGACCCTCTCTGTGAGAGCGTACAGGTCGGTGGGAGGCATAAGGTAACAGCAGGCGGTCTCGTAAGTACCCGGGTCCTAAGCCATGGAGCGCTTTAAAGGTGGTAACCAAAATCTTGAAGCGCACCCGGAAAACCACAGGAAGCCAGTGCAGGCTACGGAGTAGTGGTGTTACGTGGGAGCCACGAGCGGCTCCCGTTACCACTCGCGCAGCCGCATTCTGGACTAACTGTAGCCTCCGGGTGCACCTCAAGGGCAGCCCCATGTAGAGAGCATTGCAGTAATCCAACCTAGATGTAACCAGAGCGTGAGTGACCGTGCATAAGGCATCCCAGTCAAGGAAGGGATGCAACTGGCGGACCAAGCGAACTTGGTAAAAAGCCCTCCTGGAGACGGCCGCCAGATGTTCATCAAAGGACAGCCGACCATCCAGGAGGACGCCCAAGTTGCGAACCACCTCCTTTGGGGCCACTAACTGCTTCAACAGTCAGCCGCGGATGCAGCTGACTGTACCAGGGTGCCGGCATCCACAGCCACTCCGTCTTGGAGGGATTGAGCTTGAGTCTGTTTCTCCCCATCCAGACCCGTCCAGCTTCCAGGCACCAGGACAGCACTTCGACCGCTTCGTTGGGGTGGTCCGGGGTGGAAAGGTACAGCTGAGTATCATCAGCGTACAGATGATAACTCACCCCGAAACCACTGATGACCTCACCCAGCGGCTTCATATAGATGTTGAACAGGGTAGGCGAGAGAATCGACCTCTGACGCACCCCACAAGTGAGGCGCCTCGAGGACGACCTCTGCCCCCCCGTCAACACCGTCTGCGACAGGTCAGAGAGATAGGAGGAGAACCACCAATAAACGGTGCCCCCCATTCCCAATCCCTCCAACCGGCGCAGCAGGATACCATGGTCGATGGTATCAAAAGCCGCTGAGAGGTCTAATAGGACCAAGGCAGAGGAACAACCCCTGGCCCTGGCCCTCCAGAGGTCATCCACCAACGCGACCAAAGCCGTCTCCGTGCTATAACCGGGTCGGAAGCCGGACTGGAATGGGTCTAGATAGACAGTTTCCTCCAGGTGCTGGGGGAGCTGCCATGCGACCACACTCTCTACAACCTTCGCCACAAAGCGAAGGTTGGAGACTGGACGATAATTTCCCAAAATAGCTGGGTCCAGGGAAGGCTTCTTGAGGAGGGGCCTCACCACCGCCTCTTTCAAGGCGGCGGGGAAAACCCCTTCCACCAAAGAAGCATTTATAATCCCCTGGAGCCAGCCTCGTGTCACTTCCTGAGCAGCCAGCACTAACCAGGAAGGACACGGGTCCAATAAACATGTAGTTGCATGTAACCTCCCCAGCAACCTGTCCATGTCCTCGAGAGCCACAGAATCAAACCCATCCCAAATAACATCAGCAAGACGTGTCTCTGTCATCTCAGTTGGATCGCCGCAGTCTTGGTCCAAACTATCCCGAAGCTGATCTCTTCTCCCATGTGGATCTTCCCATCAACTTCTGAAGACCTAGAGGATTTATGAAAGAGAAAGAAACACTATCTCTATCGGTTTCCCAATATAGGTCACTTTTTTACTAAGTTGCTTGTTTATTTATTTAGCAAATTTATATAGTTGCTCATTTCACCAAAAGTGACTCCAGGTGGCTTACAAGCAAAACAACAAAACCACATCTCAATGTAAGAGATATGTAAGACATACTGTAAGTAACAAAAAATAAATAAAAATATAGAAACATAAAGGAATAAAATGGGAAGATAGTGGGAGGACAATTTTTGTGGTTCCTGCTAAGCACTCAAAGCAAAATAGACAACCATATAATAGGAGCAGAAAAGTTTTCTTTGGGAAATTGCCTTATCCACATCCTAAGCTACAGTGAAAGAATCATAAATACTTCTAGTATTCCAAATGAAAGACTAAAAATAAAATGGACACCATAATTAATTATTACCACAGGCTAGCACCAGAATCTTCTTCACCCTTTTTGGTAGTTTTTTGCTGTCTCTTCCTTTATTTCCTCTTTGGCCCAACAAACACAACTTCATTTATCATACTCCTTTTATTATAAAGGTCTATATCCTTTCATTTTCATACATATTTTTCCGCTTTCTATATTTAAACAATGTTTATCACCATAGGTGTCAGTTGGCGGACTATTTAGAAAGTTGGCGGTCACATAACATATTATTTAATGTTTGAGGTAAACCAGGTCAGGAAACAGATACTATAAGAACAACTGGGACTCTGTTTGTTTGTTATTATAATTTATATAACTTATAAAAGTGAAAGTGAAGATTCTTTTAACAGACTCTTGAAAGCCTGAGAGAGTTTTTCTGTCTCTCCTTATAAAAAAGAAAGTTAAAATGGGACAAAGTTCACTTCCTTCCTCATCCCTTTCAATCTTTTCAGCTAAATTGATGTTTTTGTAATAACTACAATACCTACTTAAAGGCCATCTCTGCATTTCTGTACATTTCATTTCCCTTTTCTCTTTTTCTTAATTAACTTAAAGGTGAATGGTTTAATTAGCTAACATGGTATTATTTTATGTGTAATATTACTTTTTATTAGTATATAAAAAAGGTATATGCATGCAATAAATGTGCAAGATAAATAGTCCCAGCAGATAAAGCAAAATTTTCGTTAATTAAAATAACCTAGGAAAGAATTTTTTAAAAAATCACACAATGTCAGAGTGGAGAGGTAATTATTGAATCTTTGGGGGATAAAGTCTTCCAAAATATCAGTGCAGTTTCTGAGATTGTGTTAAGTGTCTCTCCAAGTGTCTGGGCTTCCATCTTGGACACATCTGAGGTAAAAACAAATTAAAGACTAATTAACTAATTGATACTTTCATTTGGTGGTACAAACCTAAGACTCTTAACATAACTTAACTTCTTAAGGAGGAAGAAGACCATTACCTTCATAAGAGCCAAAAAAAACTCCATCCCAGCTCTTAAGGAACATGTGCCGCCATGTGGATCCAAACACATGACTTCCCTCTGGTGCATTGATCTACCAGGAAGTGTGTGGATCTAAAATACAAGTGGCCCCACCAACAGCCCCAAGGACCCATCCTCTTTCAGGACTAACAGGTTCAAAGACATCCAGGGTAACTAGAGAAGTTCATTTCTCAGTCAACTTTGAGGGATTTGCATAGATAGAATCCAACTTAGATCAGATCTTTATCTGCCAGATGCTAAGCCTAAACCTCACAATAGTCCACCAAATGCTTCTCTGACCCCTCATTACCCTGGGAAAACTCAGATGCCTTGAACAAGGCTACTGGCCAGCAATCAGCAGATGCAAAAAGAGCAGAGAAATAATTATTTGACCTCCAGTCTCTTTCAATATATAGATTCTCTTGACATTACATATGCATGAAATTAATTTAATGCCCAATATTCACTGTAGTTCTATATTTACACATTTACTTCCTTGGGGCTATTGAAGATGGTCAGGACTTTAAAATCAATTGTCTGGCTAAAGAAGAAGAATATTCTGCAGAATTAGAAGACTAACCAGAGATGACAGACATCTTTACTTGTTGTACAAGTATAAATGCAAACTAAGAAGAAAGTGCCACTCTACAATGCAAAATCTGACAATAACCCAAGAACATGCATTATCTATTGCAATTTTTTTCCTAAACCATTTTCACTGCCAAAAATCCACTGAACATTTCTATTGGGAAGGAGCCATTACATTTCTTTGAACAATCTTCTTGGCAAAACTTTCAGTGTCAATTTTGAGCAAAGTACAAATGTAACCACAACAACCCCTGGACAATTCTTATATGAAAATAAAAATGCTCACAGATATTATGCCAGCTGGCATAGTTCTAAACTCTTATATTTATTGGAAAAGTATTTAGAGGGTCATTGCTACTGAAAAGATGCAAGCAGATTTCTTTTTGAAGAAAATCAGAATGATGATGTAAATATAAAATCTATTACATGTTCAAACTTCTATGACTTGATCAATGAAAGCAGCTGCTGATACCTCTTGAAGTCAATTACAAAGCAGAATAGATCAAACAGCTCAACAACTGTTCTTACAATTAGAGTAGCATAGCTCCTGTTATGTATACGGAGATTCTCAGTTATCCAGGTCATGGTTGTCCCAAAGGTGCTTTTTCAAGAGGCAACTGGACTTTCTGATTTTCCTTTCAAGACGTTTCGCTTCTCATCCAAGAAGCTTCTTCAGCTCCCATTATGTAGTTAAGCAGGAAAGTTTTGACTCTATCACAAATTATATTTGGCCCATTTTTGTCACTACAGTCATATTACAAATTCCATATTCAAGAAAATCAGAAAACAGATATTCATGCCTTGTTTTCATTTGCAAATTTCTTTCAGTTTCTTTCTTTCACAATAAAGGTTAGGAGGTATGATCTTGTGATAACATTTAGGAACAAGGGCTCAGTCGGATCATCTACCCGCATATTTTTCTTTCTAGGAAATTTAGTCTTTGCTTCTTAACCAATATGATGATATAGCAACCCAATGTGTCTGTCTTTTGTATCAAATTGTTACTATTGTCCAAGCATGGTTGGCTAAGACATTCAGAGTCACTTATGAAAAGTTTTGCAATACTGTATTGTCCTTATGGATCCATTACGTCAATACCAACTTCTGGTGACTGTAAGAACAGGTTTACGGGGGTAACATTTTCAAAAGTGGTTAAGTAACTTTTTCCTTAGGACTGAGAGGAAAACTAGGCAAAGTCACCTAGTTAGCTTCCATGCCTCAGATAGGATTAGGATTCATGGTCTCCCAGCTTCTAATTCAGTTCCTTTAACCATTACACCAAACTGGCTCTCTAATGCTATATGAAAATAACTAATTCTTGTGTGTCCCCTATATCCTCTGACTACCCTTTCCAGCAATGCCACTAGTACAAAGAATAGTGAGATCTGCCTGATTTAAAGGTGGCAGCCCAGAATATTCTTTATCCTTATGAAACCTGATTAAAACCAGTGGCCTGAGCTTTTTCTGAATGACTGCTTTAGCAGCATGAGGTGAAATTATAGTGAAAATGTGGGTACAACTGCCTGGTGTTATTGATTCCAGTCAACAAACCAGGCAGTGTAATCTGTCTGCTTTTGTTCCGTTCACTTGGGGGTGTGTTCTCATTAGCCCCCCATGGACAGTCAACCTGTCAGCAGGTCTGCACTCCAACTGCCCGACCTCTGGCTTCAGCTCATTCTTCCACAAATTAATTTCCCAAATTGACAAATTAAAGTGCACAGTATGTCCAAGGTCACCAAACCACACTGGGTTCTGGTAAATGTCAAACAGCACTGGGCAGGAGAAGGAAAGGAAGAATGAAAGCGGAAGACTGGAAGAAAAGTTTGTAGTCAATCAATTTGTCCCTTTGACATAAATGCGAAGGAAATGCATGAACCCCGCTATCAATATATTTTAAAGTATGATTGCATAACACATATCCTATCAAAATGACCAACCCCTGGTTTGCTTTTAGATGCTTTTGGTTTCATTATTTTATTATTAACTCACATGCTATGTTTTAATGCAGGTACGTCTTCCATAAGCCACATTTGTAAACCATTTGTAAGCCATTTTGAATGCTTCTTAGAAAAGTGTCCTACAAACCAGTTTGTCCTACAAAAAGTTTGTCCTACAAACCTACAAACACTGAGAGCATCTGCACCAAGACAAATTCCTTGTGTGTCCAATCACACTTGGCCAATAAAAATTCTATTCTATTCTGTTCTATTCTATTCTAAATTCTATTCTATTCTACAAACCAGTGGTGAAATCCAATTTTTTTTTATTATCGGTTCTGTGGGTGTGGCTTGGTGGGCGTGGTGTGGCTTGGTGGGCGTGGCTTGGTGGGTGTGGCAGGGGAAGGATACTGCAAAATCTCCATTCCCATCCCACTCCAGGAGAAGGATACTGCAAAATCCCCATTCCCTCCCCACTCCTGGGAAAAGGATATTGCAAAATCTCCATTCCCACCCCACTCTGGGGCCAGCCGGAGATGGCATTTGCTGGTTCTCTGATCTACTCAAAATTTCCGCTACCGGTTCTCCAGAACCTGTCAGAACCTGCTGGATTTCATCCCTGCTACAAACGTACCATTCTAAATATTCTTTCTTCCCAGTGAATCCAAGGAATTGTTATCTTGTGAATCAGAATGAAAGGGGAAGCAGAGAACTCAGAGGACTCTGTACTCTGTAACAAATTAGGATTCTTTAAAGGATGCAGTCACAATCCTGAAGTTTGAAGCCCTTTTTATAAATCTATTTACAGGTAGTCCTTGACCTACGACTACAATTGAACCCAACATTTCTGTTGCTAAGGGAGATATTTGTTAATTGAGTTTTGCCCCATTTTATGACCTTTCTTGCCACAGTTGTTAAGGGAATCACCGCCATTAAGTTAGTAACACAATTGTAAAGAGAATTGCCTATTAACTTTGCATGTCAAAAGGTTTCAAAAGGTAAATATAAATATAACAACCAGTTGCCAAACATATGAATTTTGATCACGTGACCATGGAGATTGCAATGCTCATAAGTGAAAAAAATGGCCACAAGTCAATTTTTCAGTGCCGTTGTAAATTTGAATGGTCACTAAATGAACTGTTGTAAGTCAAAGACCGCCTGTATAACTGTTTGTGTTTCTGGGTCTATCATCTCTATACAAATAAGTACTTTCTTGATATGATGGATTTGAGCCCCCATAATTCCACAATGCCCTTGGTTATTGGAAAGCATCAGTATGAGAAAAAATATATAATATAGCGTAAGATTTTTTCCCGAATTGCATCTAGGGTTAGATTTCTTGAAATGCAAATAAAAAAGTAACATAAAGAGAAGTTTATCTAGGTGTTTCTTATAGTAAGTTGACAAATGCAACAAAATCAGCATTATCCAAATCAACTTATCTGTATCTTCCATTGTATTCCTTGGAAGTAGCATTAATTTAATTCAAGAGGCAATTGTAAATTGATTGCTTGATTGATCAATTGAAGTTGCAATGCTGGATTAATTGGATAGTATATACCTTTTTATAATTAATTATATGGTAGAATCAGAATTAGATTATATTTGTGCTATGTCGCAAACAAGGTTATAATCTATAAACCATGCATTCCCTGATATGACAGCCTCAAAAAGACTATTCTTCGGACAGCTATGGATCAGAGTAAAATAAAGATTAAAGACCGAAAGAACCCAAGAATGCTTTGCAACAACACGGACAGCTGTCCCACTTCAAATTTCAATCATCCCCCATTTTTCTGTGATGGGGCGCAAAGTGTGCTTTTTTTTTATTTTAATGTGATATCAAGCATATCTGGAGGAAACATACCTGAGAGATCTGATTGCTCAGCTGACCTTAATCAATAGGGTTTCTATTGACTGTGTGGGCAATATAATTTATTATCATTATATAGTCTGGTCCAGGGACGCGGTGGCTCAGGGGCTAGGACGTTGAGCTTGTCGATCGAAAGGTCGGCAGCTTGGCGGTTTGAATCCCTAGTGCTGCCATGTAATGAGGTGAGCTCCCGTTACTTGTCCCAGCTTCTGCCAACCTAGCAGTTTCGAAAGCACGTAAAAATGCAAGTAGAAAAAATAGGGACCACCTTTGGTGGGAAGGTAACAGCGTTCCGTGTGCCTTTGGCGTTGAGTCATGCCGGCCACATGACCACGGAGACGTCTTTGGATAGCGCTGGCTCTTTGGCTTTGAAACGGAGATGAGCACTGCCCCCTAGAGTCGGCAACGACTAGCACGTATGTGCGAGGGGAACCTTTACCTTTTTTATAGTCTGGTCCATGGATGAGTGCTGGTTGTACAAGTGCCACATCCATGTTTGTTGTGGTATTAAAGGAGTGGGCTTTTTTAAAGTTTCATATTTAAACTATCATTTTAATGATATTGTTTGTGGTAAAGTATAAAAGAAGTTTTGCGCTACTGTAAATTGTACAATTCTGTAGTATCTGAAAGCTATCAGATTCTGATTTAGAATTGCATAAAACAATAAATCATTTATTTCACCTCCTTCCCCATACATACTTTGGCTGTTTCCTTTACAATCCTTCACGCCCTTCTGAAAATATTACATAATCCTTAAAGCATTCAATGAGTGTTTGCTTTGATTGCTTTCCATTCTCCTTTGCTTCCTTTTTTTTTGGTGGCAATTAACTCTACAGCATCTTGCTGTATCAAGTATATAATACTGCCCTGTATAAAATTTCTCCCATCAAGTGATCACACTGAAAATGTCTTATTATTGTTATTTAAATTACTAATTGATTCTCCTGGCCCAGGGTCTACTTGTAAGGCATTCCAGGGTCTTGGGAACATGAACAAGCATATGCTATGGCACCAGCTGTCTTTAAGCCTAAATCTAGCTTTGGCCAGAAGGCTGGCATTAGATGGCTTCTCATTTTACATGTTATCATTTTTACATCAACATTCCAAGCTTCTGAAGCTCCTGTTGGCAGATCTGAGAAATTAAAAATTAAATCTTACTTTAGTTTCATCTTCCCCCCCTTTTTTCCCCTTTTTTTAAATAAGATGGTGGCATAAGCTAATCATTTAACGTAAATGTCTAAATCTTTTTACATGATAGAGCAATATCATGGATTTGTTTTGAAAGCTACAAATATGAATATATTGTTGTTTTATTAAGAACGTATTAAATTCTTTCAAGTTAAGGTCTTTAAAATGATAATATGTCCTTGGTCAGCATGTTTATAGTAATTATCTACCAATAGAAGAGAATGTAGCCCAGGGCTGAACTCTGGAGGCCTTGGTATTTTCTAAGCTTGGTTCTTTGCTTGCAAATTTTTCATTAGGTACACAAAGTTCATAAGGACAGATAGTTTCAACTCGGAAATTGCGAACATCCTAGGTTAAGTGAAATTCAAAAACACTAAGGAATTTCTGTAAGCTTGGCACTCAGACATTAATAAATACATACACACCATTCGAACTAGATAATAAAAAGGATAAGAAAAGAACAAAAAGACCAGCACACATTTTCTTTAGCAGCCCATAAACAGATAAGCAGGGATTAACAGAAGGCAAACAGTCAAGAAGAAAACAATACTCTAAACAAGGGAAAACCAATGAGAATCCACACTTCCCATCAACACTTACAGGATAAGCTACTATATGTAAACAGGGAGCAAATCCCCACACTTACTAGCACTAATGAGGTTACCTAGTCAGATAATCAACATCAAGGACTCCCCAGTAGTTATCTAATTAATGAAATGGCAATGCTAGTGAAGCTAGGGAAGAGGAAGGAGAAGAAGATAATGGATAGAGTTGATGAATGGGATCCAAGAAATTCTAAGGAAGTCCTTGGATGAACTAGAAGTTATTACTAGAGATGTGTTGAGATGGAGAACTTTCATCCTTCTCTTCACCAGGAGCTGAATCCAACTTGGTGATATTCATGTTAATTAATAATACATTTATTTATTTATTTATTTATTTATTTATTTATTTATATTTCATATTTCTTAACTGCCCATCTCCCTCAGAATCCATAAAATCTATGCCAACTGCAAACAATTAATGTTTCCAGATCAAAAGTATCTGCTCTCCCAATATACTGGAAAAAATAAAAATATATTATTTTGAATAATAAAAAGAATATTAATTTGATTTCCAATAAGGAGATGGTGAAGTAGAGTTTAATACATTTACACTGAAAGAGATGCTTCAATTCAGAAAAATAATATACATCTTAAAGAGGTCCTATTTTACTCTGCTTTTCACCAGTAGAGAAGGCAATAAATCAGGAAGCCTGAATTATTTTCTTTAGTGATCTTGGTACTGCTAATAAAACAGTAAACCCTGGGGGACCTCTTGGTTTAGCTCTAGCAATACTAAGATCCCTAGAAATAATAGTAGATCAGGACACCTCTATACCATTAGGGAAAGTCATAGACTTCTGCTTAGAGACAACCTGTGCAAGAGTAGCACCAAGTACCGGTACTTATGAGAAGTGCTTGCAAAAGGCTTGGTCAATCACTTTACCTAGTAAGCTTTGTATTGCTCTTTCTCTTCTAATATCATAGCAGACTGGCAGAACAAACCTAAATGACCATGAAAAGAAAGTAGCCGCAACCAGAAAAAAGGCGGTATGCTCACAGTAGTCAAAAACAGTCAATGGAAGATGCTCCTGCAACATCACCACAATGGCCACAAAAGTGTCACAAACCATACTTATAGCAAAGTCTGTGTCAAGCAAAGATGGAAAAAGCTACTTCCTTGCAAGATCAGAAAAAAATGAAGTCAGCTATCATCAGCTGTGGATTGAGGATCAGAGGAAGGCTGCATCATGCATACATGATTTTAAAGAACGGTTAGGAGAGTATCTTTGATCTGTAGTAAAAGAGACATGTAGAGGTATCTTCTGAAAGTCTTTAGAAACATTAATATGGACAAGAGACACACAAGGACCCAACAACTATATCCGGTTCAACTTATCAAGCTGTATGTCTTTTATCTCCATCTGACACCCTTTCACATAATACCATTATTGCCTCTGACTTTTCCTTCCTAGCCTTGTTTATTATTCATGAATGTAATATACTTACACTGTGTTTTTCAACTTGAAAGGGTGGAATGGCTTTCAAAGTGAAAATCAGACTGATGTGGTACAGAACAAAATGGGGATAAAAAAAGGGGGGGAAAGTAATTAAAACCAAAGATGTTCAGAGAAGCCTAGAGGTCATTCTCAGAGGAGTGGTCCTAAAGCTCTTCTTCACAGAACAGTTCAGGTGGACTCTATGAGGAGGACAACTGTAAGTGAAGATAGAATCTACTTGTTCTATGTTTCTTATCTGCTCTTCCTCACAGGGTATTTGACTCTAATAGATGCCTTGAAAAGGAAAGGGTCTAGTTTGGCAGTATGCTCTCTCTCCAACATCCCCTTTGTAGTTCACTGCCTTGTCATGGCTTGCACAGCTCAAGGAAGCTATGACTTAAGCCATGCAGGTCCACCCAAGATGGACAGATCATAGTGGAGAGTTCTGTCAAAATGTGTTCCACTGGAGAAGGAAATGGCAAACCAGTATCCTGGTCAAGAAAACCTCATGAACAGTACCAAAAGGCTAAAAGATATGAAGCCAGAAGATGAGTCCCTCAGGTAGGAGGAAATTAACCCCGTCTGTCCTTTGGAAAGACAGATACTGAAGCCGAAGGTAAAATACTTTGGCCAGCAAATGAGGACCCATAGGAAAAAAACCCCGATGTTGGGAAAGATTGAAGGCAAAAGGAGAAGGGGTCAGCAGAAGATGAGATGGTTAGACAGTGCCATCGACACAATGAACATGAATTTAGGCAAACTCTGGGAGACAGTGGAGGATAGGGGGGCTGGTGTGCTATGGTCAATGGGGTTTCAAAGAGTCAGACATGACTTAATTACTGAACAACTCTCTAGCATACTTAGGGATTGTCACTGTCATCATCATCATCCTGAGTAAACCTACTGCAGATGAAAGATTCTTCACTAAAGGTCATGTCTGTTATATACCACACTGGTTCAATGTGGGATGATAGGTAACTTTTTATGATTATATTCTTATTTAGGGTTGAGAAGGAATGACTAGTCCAAAGAGCTGATTAACTGTCTTAACCCAAATGCTTTTTCCCCAGAACTCCACAGGAATGTTGCGAAGGGAAACTATCAATTTACAGTGACCAAACTACTGTTTTCACTGAATTACAATGCTTATGTTTCTTTCAGAAGAAAATCCCACTCAAAGTCTGTAGATGATTTCTTAGACACTGATCATTTTTGTATGGTTTCTTTTGATTCTTTCCCTTCAGAGTAGATTTTTAATTTAATATATCTTTATAGCATGATGCCATTTCTTTTGGAAAGGTCAAAATACGTTTTTTGTGAACTTACTCTTTCTTTTGGTCTTTCATTTTGGTTTTCTCATGCTAGGTTCTCTGTTCATTTGGCTCTTCCTGGGAGGTATGCTCCATCTCAAGAGAGATGGACACGTGGCCATGGACATCCATAGCCTTTCAAGTACAAGCTGAAGCCTTTGATATTTGCCTGAGTTTGCCCTTTGGTAGTTTTAGTGCCTAATTTGGGTTTCTTCTCTTCTTGCAAACTTTCAGAGAAACCCCTTCTGAATCTGGTAACTAACTAGGAATGTGGCATATTCCTTTAGTGGTCTGAAATTGGAATGGGCCAAGGAAAAAAGCACAAACAAAAGAATAATAATAATTTAGACCGAAGGGAAAGCTGCAAAAATAATTGCCCTTCAAGCTGAGCTAGAATTTGGCAAATGTCAGTTCCAGCTGGCTATGCTTTGTCTTCACTTAAGATCTCCATTAAGGTCTGATTTGCAACTTCCTAAGTCCCTTGTCTCATAATTTATTATGACATGCTGAGGAGCTAAACTGAACAAGCAAGCTATGCTGAATTACATTTTCATCCTTCATCCCCTCATTGAAGAAAATGGAGACTAATTGGAGTTCTCCTGCACTTCATCTAGGAACATTTAGTGATCTAAATACAGGACAATCCACCATCCTGTTTTTGTGAAGGTCAAATAGCAGAATTTTAGCAGGGCCACTTTTTCAGCAGTTGGGTGGATGTCTAGCTGCTGCATTGTAGAATTTAGGCAATTGTACTATGATCGAAGTTGTAACATGACATTTTAAAAGGCTGCAGGAGAAATGGTTTATAAGGGGCTTCCATTTTCTGTGACATCAGAGCCAAAACACTTTTCAGGTATGTTTTTGTTGCAGGGATTCTCAAGCAGTATAAATTCTGGCATAGTTTATAAAGCAATTGTAGAGAAACTGATACCCACCAAATGCCCAGTCTGGTCATTGTGGCAATTTTGTAAATCATTTTGTCACAAGGTTCCTTAGTTCTGCTGAAGCCTTGGTTCTTCCTAAGTAGAGTATGATGTAGAAGTAGGCAAAGTGATCTCCTGACATAAATTTAACCAGAAGTGCACAGTGTCTTAGGAAAGTTAAAATATGCTGCTGAATTTTACCAAGAGAAATCATGGATGCTTTGGAGAAAGAAATTTTTCTTACTCCAAAGCATCCATAATTTCTGTTGTTAAAATACAATTTTCTTACTCCAGTTCAGCTACATAACTGTGACCTTGGTATGCAAATAAATGTTTATGCATTAGGAATTGAATAGCAATAGCACTTAGACTTCACAGTGTTTTACAGCCCTCTCTAAGCGGTTTACAGAGTCAGCATATTGCCCCCAACAATCTGAGGTCATTTTACCGACCTCAGAAGGATGAAAGGTAAAGTCAACCTTGAGCTGCTCAGAATTGAACTCCTGGAGTGAACAGTCCATTCTAACCACTGAGCCACCATGGATCATAAATAAATCATGTAATTCCAAAATAAGTCAAAACCCACCTTTTTTAATCCATATCACCACTGTGTTGTATACACAGCCATTTAGCATTTCATGTTACAAAGTAGATTGCCATTAAATAATGTATTGCAAAATAGTGAGGAAGAAAAAAGGTACATACTATGTCGATCCATATCATATTTTATCAAAAGTGGCAGTAATGATAAAAATAAATGGATACAAATAATAATAATAAAGTAATAAGTAATAAATTAAGGTTAAAATCTAGAAACTCTTACCAGCAATCAAACATTATACCATGCATCTCTTTTACATTTTACATAGATTAATGAATTAACAGTGTAACTGTTATACATTATTATAGTAATATTGTGTAAACTAATGGGAAGGGAAAAGGAAGAAGATGTAGGGAGAAAAAGGGAGGAAAAAGAAAGTAGGAGAAAAGAAAAGAACATAGGTGTGGAAGGACCATACATAAGTATGGACATTACTTTGTAATGTTTTCCTACAGCCAAAGACATGTGAATAAACAAGCAAATGTCCATTTTGAAATCAGACATAAAAATTTATAATAACCTGAATACAAATAACTATAATAGCAAAGCATTAAAAATGGATCCCCTATTTCAATAAGAGTGTAATGAAGGCAGATAGATTTCAGCTTCCACATTTTCATGAAATGTTTTCTGAATATTATTTGATCATTTCAAGAATCTCAACACACAACTCAGACTTAGCGACAGACCTCCCCCGAGTTTATTCTCAGCTGCATTTATTCTGGAACTGAGTAATAGCAGTAAATTATTAGCTTTTATATTCTCCTGTTCTAAAATAGAGTGGCCATCATATCTTTATCAGATATTGCCAAATCCATCACTTTAATGGAGGAAGATAGATTCTTGCATATTATCCAGGCTGATAATGAACATGCCCTCTCTGCTCATCAAAACACACATTAATCAATTCATTCGGCTTCCAGTAATAGAAATTAGCATATACAATAAAAAAAAATTTAGGATGAAAATTGTAAGGGATTATACAGAGGTTCCCAAACTTTTTCGCCCGCGGCTCCCCCGGAAATCCAACCTGCAACTGCGCATGCGCACCAGACGCCCCAGAAATGGCGCATGAGCGCCAGACCCAGCGGGCGCAGATATTCCGCGGCGCCCCCATGACGATAGCGCGGCTCCCTGGGGAGCCGCGGCTCACACTTTGGGAATCACTGGATTATGACAAATGCCAATGCCTGTTTACAACATCAGCAACATGGCCAGAAAAAAATTGTTTTTATGACAGCAAGCTTATAACAAAAAGCTGAACCTATAGAGTTGGCCAACTGAATATTTTACTGGAGACAACACTAAAGAGTATATTAAAACATGAAAATCCATTTTTACTGCTTGTTGTTGATTTTGATGAAAAAGTGGGTGTTGTTAGGAAATAGGTTATTGCACTTAGAAGGTCATGATTTGAGATTCCAATGGCATGGATATTTAAGGTTAAGGCAAATGTAGATGTTAAAAATCATTATGTCAGGCGCTCTACTCTCAGAATATTGAATAAATATAAATTTAGATTCTGCTCAAAATCACCTTTGTGGCTTTCAGCCCAAGAAGCTTTTTATAGTCAAGAAGTGACAAGTAAACATAAATGGTTAACTTATCATGATGTGTTAGAATTTTCGCAAGGAGATTGTAAAATGAACTCAAGAGAAGATATGATGGCAGAAGGATACTGTTACATATGTAAATAGTGAGTGAAGCCAGGGATGTAGGGTTCCCTTAGGTCCGGCTTTAGCTGGACATTTGCATGCCCACTGCTGATTGGTGGATTCAAATGGGGCCCATCGCTGATTGGTGGATTAAAACAGAGGGAAAAGTAAAGCATTGTTAGTGGCCGGCTAAGCCTTGGCAGAAGTCACTTACTTAAATAAAGAGCTGAAGTTACTGTCTGTCATTCTGTCTCTTCATTGCCTCCCATGATCTAACAGATACTCTTGTCAATGGTTTTCTTATGTCCAATTAATAGAAAAGTTTAAAGCTGACAAAAAACTTTATGTTTGAACATAAGCTGACTTGGAACAGAAACATGTATTAATGATGAACACGTTATTGCTAAAATATATAAACTTTTGCTAAAATATAAGACAGAAGAAGAACAAGTGAAAGAATGTATGAGAAAATGAGCTAAAGCTTTTGGCAACAATGATGGACCAGTAGGAAAATGTGTGGTTTAAAATATTATAATTTGCATTATGTTCTAGCCTTAAAGAGATCTTTCCATAAAATGATGTATCATTGGCATTTGTCATCTGAGAAATTATCTAAAATGCACAAAGGTACTTTGAACCTTTGATGGAAATGTGAATAACATGAAAGGATATGCCTGGGGGACATGTTAAAAAAAAGCTTTAAAAATTGGATGGAAATGTATATTCAGAAGATTTTAAAAGTTACAGTACAAGTGAAACCTGGCAGTTTTCTTTTGGGATTAATATACAAGCAACCAGAAATAGTCATGGAACTTTATTTTTATATATGACAATTGCAATGAGACTATAATATGCCCAAAAGTGGAATTACCCACAATGGAAGAATGGTTGGAGAACATAAGGGAATTTGTGGAGATCAGCTTCTTTGATTAGAGAGGAAAAAAATCCACATTTATGGCTGACTGGAAGTCTCTTACAGATTTTTTACATAAAATGGGGGGAAATGCACTTATGGTTTATGATTCCGATGATTTAAAAAGGAGGATAATAGAAAAGAGTCAGCTTTCTTTTGTAATCATAAAGAATAATTCGTAATTATACTCTACCTGTATTTTCTACAAAGGAAATCTGAAGTTTCTATTTCTTTTTATTCTTTTTGCATTCCTGCATTTTTTTTTCTTCCTTTTTCTTTTCTGTTATCTGCCTTTACTTGTTATTAGTTTGTGTTAATTTTTATGCTCTTTGTAAAGCTCTCAATAAAAATCTATTGAAAGAAAATATTTAAATCCACTGTAAAAAGGTGGAACCAACAGAAGCCAGGAAAAATTATCATCATTTGAGATACCATCTATACGTATTTTAGTCTTTAGCCCAGGAGAAGTTAATTTAGCTAACTATTATTTTCTAACAATCCTCTAAGTAATGCATATACTAGATAGCTCTACATAATATTAATGGGTTGGCCAGTTAAAAAACAACAACCGGTAGTTCTGGGACAATTTTCACACAAGGCATCACTTTGTAACATCTAGGTAAAAAATATGTCTCTCACGAAAGATCCTCTGCAGTACCTTTATTGACCTGAATGGATCTTTTTATATAATCCCTCAGGAAAGACTATGGTAGATATTAGGTGTTTCTTTTCTATATTGATTGGTGGCTCCTAAGGCTAATTATACTTATGTGAGGACATGACCCACCAAGATAAAGGCCACAGCACCAGGATCAATTGATACTCTAACAGCACCAATCATCAGACAAAGATGTGTCAAGCCAGAGTGCATTCAGGCCCCTTTGTATATTAATTTAATCACTCAGATCTTCTCCAAATGTGAACTTCACTCCTCCCCCAAATAAACTACAAACTAATTTCCATATTCTTCTATGCGGATGACAGACTGTTTCAAGAATCACTTCTGCTATATACAGCAGAGCACTAATGTTAGCAAGGTTCCAATGCTGACCTAGGGAAGGTACAACATACCTTATGCAAAATGTTTCTGCATCTCTTCTGACCTCACTATTGAATCGATAAGTCATATTTCACTTCATCGCCCACTATATTGTTCTTGATATGTAAAATCCATAGCTCCACTTATTATTCATTATGCAGGCTGGTTTTATGATATACTTATTTGTCTTCTACTTGCTGGCTTAACTAAAATTTAGGAAGATATGAATGCTATCGATATTTTAAAGCTAGCTCTTGGTTTGACACCAATAATGAGTGCATTGAATAAGCATGGATACATATTTTATTGTAGTTTAATTATCTTCACTTCTATTTTATTTTAACTAGTACTAAAGGCAAAGGTTCCCCCCGCACATATGTGCTAGTCGTTCCCAACTCTAGGGGCCAGTGCTCATCTCCATTTCAAAGCTGAAGAGCCAGCACTATCTGAAGACGTCTTCATGGTAATGTGGCCAGCATGACTAAATGCCAAAGGCACACAGAATGCTGTTACCTTCCCACCAAAGGTGGTCCCTATTTTTCTATTTGCATTTTTTACGTGCTTTTGAACTGCTAGGTTGGCAGAAACTGGGACAAGTAACGGGAGCTCACCCTTTAGGCGACACTAGGGATTCGAACTGCTGAACTGCTGACCTTTCGATCAACCAGCTCAGCATCTTAGCCACTGAACCACAGCATCCCTTTTAACTAGCACTATTAACACTTTATTATCTATCTTCTTTTCTAACTTATTTACTCTGGTGCTCTGTAAGCTTTTATTTATTTATGTCTCCAGCAGTAAATTCATCGACATTTAACATGTCAGTACTAAAATGGCTCAGAAATGTCATCCAGTCCATATCTTGGTTACTTATATGTTGCTGTATTTAAATATAGATACTGCCTGAGTATTCATAACATTTTACCACCAAAACAAAGAAGCTAAGGGTGCTATGAAATCCCATTTCATAGTTTCTAAATGATGATTCTACAAACCCAATTAGTTGTGGTTTGTTCAGGAAATAATATTCAGGAAGCCTTGGCAAACATAATATAGGAATTAGGTCACTTTTCTAATGTAGTAATATGATTCAAATACAAGAATTAAATTTCAATGAGCTACCCAGAGCAAATATTTTAACTACTTCAGCCTTAGACTTTCTTCGCAAATCTCTATGCAGGATAGATACCTTGCAAAGAGGTTCCTTTAACAGCCTTGGGACATCAGTACTGGGTCTACACTTCATAAATTTTTTAGAAAGGTGTTCTATTACTTGAAGATGGCAGAGGAATAATTACAGTAACGGTTTTCTGTGAATGTGGCAATTATATATAGCTATATATTGCCAGGCTAGAGAGGAGAATGTGGCCTTTCTGATTCTATTATGAAATACATTCATGTAGTCTTTTTAGAGTGAGGTAAATTTTCCCAGAAAAATAAGCATTCACTGGGCTTTTATCATAGCCACACTAATGTGCACTTTTCCCATCCTTGACTGGCAGAAAAATATTGCTGGCATTATTTGCATTGTTCTGATGTTTGGGCCTTAATTTGTCCTTATAATAAGGCCAGTGAATGGTACTGTCGTTACAGGTTTGATGTAGGACTATTTAAGGACAGCAGTCAATGGATTCAAATGGCTCTTCATATCTGCGCTCTCTGAGCAGTAAAAAGATAACATGTATTTTGAAACTCCTTGTCAGTGGAAGAAGCAAAAATGAAATAAATAGGTAGGAAAACACTAGACAGCCAGTTTGGAATACAGAACAGAGGTGGGTTTCAGCAGGTTCTGACCAGTTCTGGAGGACCAGTAGCGGAAATTTTGAGTAGTTCGGAGAACTGGTAAATACCATCTCTGACTGGCCTCATCCCCATCTATTCTCTGCCTCCCAAGTCCCAGCTGATCGGGAGGAAATGGGGATTTTGCGGTGTCCTTCCCCTGGAATGGGGAGGGAATGGAGATTTTACAGTATTCTTCCCCTGCCACACCTACCAAGCCACGTCCACCAAGCCAAACCCACAGAACTGGTAGTAAAAAAATTTGAATCCCACCACTGGTACAGAAGTGATTAAGATACCAGGCTAGAAACTGGGAGAACCTGAGTTCTAGTCCTGCCTTAAGCACAAAGCCAGCTGAGTCACCTTGGGCCAATTTCTCTCTCTCTCTCCCTCCTTCTCTCTCTCACTCCCCGTTTCTCTCCTGTAGGGAGGAGGCAAACCAATTCTGAAATCTTGCCAAGAGAATTTCATGGATTTGTCTAAGTAGTTGCCAGAGTCGATCCTGATTCAATGCACAGTACAAACTATGAATCATGTAAATCCACAAGGCACAGATCTAAGATGGTAGCAGTATATGCTCTTAAGTAGCAAGTATATGCTCTTAAGTAGCAAGAATGCTGTACACAGCTAGGTCTGAGAATAACTTTTTCCAAACAGGGTCACTACGTTGGACTTCATAGATGGAGGTGAAAGAAAAATAAAACCAACCATCTAGACTTTCAATCAGAAACACTTTTTTTTTTGCAATTTGTCTTCTTCTAGAAATGGGTCAAGTTTAACCATGTTAAAATGATGTATGGATAATTCTTCCTTAGGAGTATCATCTGGAAAGTGGGTTTTCTCCTATAAGATGCACCCAGTCATGATAAATATCTCTGCCATGTGGAGCCTGAAGAAATCAAGTGCAATATTTCCTAAAGTGGATAGAATGACAGAGGTCTACATGATTAGGAAAAGAATTAGAAGTAACTTGATTATGCTAAATTGACATGCTAATTTTTTCTCATAGACCTCTTTCCTCAGCCTTCCAACCCCATCTCCCTATCCTTTTCAAAGTATGAGGAGATTAACAACCTACGCTACAGCTTCTATCATTTATTTGTGATGAATACGCCCATTTTATCTCCTTGCTCCATCAGATTATGCTGCCACTTTGCATATTTCTTTTAGCTAATGAAACGGACAGAGTGATAATTTACTGGCTAGCAATTTGCATGGAATAGTAGTAGCATCACTCCCATTCTTAAAAAGTGACGTCAACTCAATCAGGTTCGTTAACATTTGAGCTCAATATTGGACCTTGTATGATATGTTCCTGCAAGTGAGAAAAATCATTGTGCAAAAGGCCTAGAAATTCACCAGTCTAGTTGGGGAACTGAAGGGGCAGGAAAGAGAATGTTGACTAATGTGGGTTTCTTTTTAACCCTATTAATAACCCAACTGAAGCTGAAGATTTCCCTTGAGGTTCTAGATTAACGACCAACTTGGTGGAGCTGACAGCATGAGGCACAGACGATGGCCATCATCCATTTCAAATAGTATGCATGGAAGGCATTTGAAGCAAATTAATGCCCTTTGCCTTAACCAATTGGGTTGCTGGCTTCAGCTTGCAACATTCCATCTATCTTAGAGCCTCTTTCACTATCCAAGCTGACGGGTAGACGTGTAATTAAAATGAATTAATGATCTGAAGCAGAAACTGTGTTTAATGAAGCTTCTGCTCAGATGTGAGATGTGAGATTCAAAGCTGTTTGCTTACGAATGTTTACCAATCCTCCATGGATAAATGGCTTTGCCACCTGCTCTTTCCTGCCATCGTAGTCAGTTGTTCAGCAGTTGTTAATTTCCTCAATATAAACTTCTCACAAGAGCTTAATGTTTTCGAGTCCAAATGTGCGATCGCTTAACCCAACTATCAAGCATTTGCTTTTCACAGTGAGGTTCTGGAAGAGCTTTACGAAATGTGGGAAGACGCAGTAACAATCTAATGATTTAATAATTAAACAGAGCTACGGCTTGACCAACATCTCTTTCAACCAATGGCACATTGTCAGTCTATCAATAATTCCTGTTTCTTCTTATTCATCTCCATTCCTGAGATCGACCTTTGTCCTCAAAGCTTTTAAGTTCTTTTCCTCATCTAGCCTCCTTTCAGCCCATGCTTTTCTTTTCTCACTTGTCCCCATTGAAGATTTTCATTATTTCTGGCACAGCTCTGTGTGACCCACCTTCCTTCAGCGTTATACTAGCCCAACTGTAAGGCAGCACAAGCATAGCCGCTTCATCCCAACATATCAATCAACTCACACAGACCGGTTCTCTTTGTTTCCTTCATGACCCAAAGGTCTTTACCTTATAATGGTACAGGCATCATTTGAAAGCTGGCTTGCAATATATCATTACAACATTGGCTCATCTCACCTCTGCAATTTCTGTGTTGCAAAATGATTTGCTGATTCCTGCAGAAGAGCCCTTTTCGGGACACTGCTCAAGGCTGATTAAACATCAAGTTGTGAGTCTCTGCAATGTCCAAATTGACCGAATGCATTGATGTTTGCTGTGTTTGCCTGTAGAATTTCCTGATGAATCTTCAGTTGCAGAAAATATGACTTCAGTAACAGAGTTATTAATGCTTGGAACACATTACCTGACTCTGTGGTCTCTTCTCAAAATCCCAAAATCTTTAACCAAAAACTATCTACTATTGACCTCACCCCATTCCTAAGAGGTCTATAAGGGGCGTGCATTAGAGCACAAACATGCCTACCATTCCCTGTCCTATTGTTCCTCTTCATTATATTATATCTTCATTATGTAAGTTATTACATACTTATGCTCGTATATATGCTTATATATTATATAGTTATTTCATGCTAATGCTTATATATACTGTTATGACAAAATAAATAAATAAAAAAAATAAAGTATGGCAAAGTGATCCACACTGTATACTGCAGGAGTCAAAAAGAGGGCTGTGAAAATATCTACAGATCCCTCACATACTAGACACAAATTGTGTCATCTTCTATTCTCAAAACGACACTATTAAAATTATATAAAATTATATAAAACTGCACTACTATTAATCTTCTCATCGTTCCCATCACCAATCTCTTTCCACTTATGACTGTATGACTGTAACTATGTTGCTGGCAATCCTTATGATTTATATTGATATATTGACCATCATTTGTGTTGTAAATGTTGTACCTTGATGAAGGTATCTTTTCTTTTATGTACACTGAGAGCATATGCACCAAGACAAATTCCTTGTGTGTCCAATCACACTTGGCCAATAAAAAATTCTATTCTATTCTATTCTATAGGGCACTGCACACCAGAAGACATAGTTGTTTTCCCGAATGCTAAACAAAAAATTCCCACAACACTATCAAATTGACTACTAAGACTGTATTACTAGTCTTCTTCTCATCCTTACTAGTACCTATCTCTTCCCATTTAAAGCTATCCATGTTGCTTGTATCTTTACAACTTTACATATTGTTTTTATTGTTTCCTCGTATGATTTGATTGCTTATTAGTATCCTATGACTATCATTAAATGTTGTATCTTATGATTCTTGACGAATATATATTTTTTTCTTTATGTACACTGAGAGCATATGCACCGAAGACACATTCCTAGTGTGTCCAATCACACTTGGACAATAAAGAATTCTATTCTATTCAGTAATGACTGAACAAAACACCAGACTTACAATAGCAATCAAACACTTTCTTCACCCGTATTGAATTAGGAGATGTGATCCTTCTCTTAAATTTAAAGCAGGTTCAGGAGGGAAGAGGTGGTTAAAGGAGAGAAACATACTATTCATCTAAAATATCCATAGACCGCTTGCATTAAAAATTCTACATCTGCTTGTGGCAGGAGTAAAGCAGACCATAAAAATGATACAAATGGAATCAAATAATCAATAAAATGTAATGAAAACAGACAGATAAAAAATAGAAGCAATGTATGGAAAACAACAAACACATATGTGGTGGGGGGAGTAGAGCTTGACTGGGAAAGGCTTATAAAAATATATATTTTTTAAAAAAATGTCTCCAGCATCCAGTCTGATACCTGGTACATTGCATTCCTTGGCATGTGCCCACTCACATTCTCTCCAATGAGGCTCTGAACCAAAAATCCAGTCTGATGCAGATGCAGATGAAAGAAACCATTTTGTGGGATTAGTTAGTTCTTACTCCTTCCTACTCCTTCCCACCTCTCCATGAAAAGCTTTCTACCCTGTTAGCTGAACAACCACAAATATGGAAAAATATGTTTGCATAGGTCTACCCTCAGAAAGCCACCATTATCATATTAGGAAAAGGATGGCAATGGCCATTATTCGTGTTGTAGCATGGGCTCCATGTTGAAATAGCAGGGGTAGGTAGTCTATATATGTGTGTGTGGGTAAATGAATAGAAATAAATAGCAATAGCACTTAGACTTATATACTGCTTCACAGTGCTTTACAGCCCTCTCTAAGTGCTCCAACAATCTGGGTCTTCATTTTACCGACCTCAGAAGGATGGAAGTCTGAGTCAGCCTTGAGCTGGTGAGATTCGAACTGCCTAATCGCTGACTATTTTTAAAAGTGATCTATTAATTGCACCATTTTAACACTTAACAATAGCAATAGCACTTATATACCATCCCATAGTGTTTATAGCTCTCTCTAAGTAGTTTATAGAGTTAGCATCTTGCCCCCCACCCCCAACCATCTGGATCCTCATTTTACCAACTTTGGATGGATGGAAGGCAAAGTCAACCTTGAGCCCGTCAGGATCGAATTCCTGGCTATGGGCAGAGTTAGCCTGCAATACTGCATTCTAAACACTGTGCCACCCATGGCTCAGGCCAGATCAAGCATGTGATCAATATGGATTAATTTGCAATGTTGTCTAGAACTACTTAGGATATTGGATTAGTATAAAACCATAGCTTCCTATCTTATATGTTAATTATATAATGACATGGTTCACACATATTGCTAAGCCGTGGTGTGATTTGTTCTTTGTGACATAATGTGCTTTGTAAAGATAGCTTTTGTGTTTTGAAAACAGTGGCTTATGGATTAATGCAACACGTGCACCTAGTCACTGGAGCTTATTAAACAAATTGCTTATTAAGTAACCCACAATTCAGTTCAATATATGGACTCAAACATTCCTAGGATTATGATGCTGGCTTTATAAAAACATTCTAATGTGGATTAAAATAGGAAGAGAGCAAGGTATTAAATTTAAAGACTATTTTAATGTAGGAATATTAATGTGAATCTTACATAAGCTGTTTTCACTCAGTGTTTAAAATTAATTCAGGTTATATAAAGTGGATATAATAGTAGTATCAATCAAAAATCTAGAATAGTCCTGGAGGGGAATGAGGCAAAGGAGGGTAGTTACAGACATTGTAATGGCAACTTGTATTGCAGGGCAAATACAAAAGAATAGAGCTTGGGTTGAGATATCCCAACATTTTGTCATGTTGGCATCTCCATGGTTAGGAACACATGGTTAATAAGCATGTGAATCTCTTGTAGCAACCATAACAGTGTCCTGTGGGGCTTTTTTGTGGATTACAACAAACTTGTCCAAACAAACCTCCATGCAGAGATGTGCCTCTTTGTAGATATGCAAAGAAATGAACAGAAAGTTTGGGTTTAAGATGACATTACAGAAGGAGAGCCAGTGCTGTCATACTGTTTCTCTCCCACACATCTCTCCAATCCTGCCAATTCTAAGAAAAAACCTATTACCTAAGGTCACTCTCAGAATTTCTTCAATTCCTGCAAGGGACAACTGATAAAAGGGTAGAGATACCAGGATACACTTATGCCACTTCAAGCATACCTTGTACAAATATTACTAGGCAGCTGTGCTTCTTTCTCAGAATGGTTGTAAAAATTTAGAAAAATACAAATTTAGGAGATGTAGCAATAGCAATGGCACTTAGACTTATATACCGCTTCACGGTGCTTTACAGCCCTCTCTAAGCGGTTTACAGAATCCCCAACAATCTGGGTCCTCATTTTACAGACCTCGGAAGGGTGGAAGGCTGAGTCAGCCTTGAGTCAGTGAGAATCGAACTGCTGGAAGTCAGTAGAATTAGCCTACAGTACTGTATTCTAACCACTGCGCCACCCTTAATTCCTGTAACCCTTATAACCCTTATTTCCTGTAACCCTTATTTGACACTTACTTGCCTCTTCCTTCTGTGATAAGAGAGGTCTACATTTATACTGTTTTCAGCTGCTTTTCCAAAGAGCTGGGGCTGGCATTATGGCAGACAGAGCGGGAGAAGATGCCATCACAGGCCAGCAGTTGCTAAGGCAAGGCTGCCGCAATGCCTGACATTGTATTAATGATGATGCTGGCCATCTGGCCATTCAGAGTAAGCTTCTGCCAGGGTGTTTCTTTCCATCTCCTCTGAGGACTACTGGAGCCTGGGACAGAAATCCCCAGGGATATCCTTTCTAAAGATCATTTCGGCATCCCCCGGTGCAAAGAGAGAGAGAGAGACAGAGAGAGAGGAATTGATAAAAACTGGAAACAGGTCACTCCACTGGAGTTGCCCACACAAAAGCAGTAGTCATAGAAAAAAATAATAAACAGAAAGAAAGAACAAGAAATTGTCTGCTGCAAGAAAAGAATGGGAGAGTGGGAATAGAAAAACAGCAGAAAGAAGTATGCATAACAAAATGTTCACACAATTAAAGGGAAATGAAGAGGGAAAGGGAGTGGAGAAAAATTAAAATTAACAAAGGTTGGGTGGGGAAGGAAATTAACAGACAGCAAGGAATTGTTTGAGGGAGTGTAAATGCTTTTTTTTTTTTTTTGGTAATTATCCAATTTTTTCAACAGCTTCAATCTCAACACATGGACACATTCAACAGTATAGCATTGCCTGACAGTGTTTCTTGTCAATGAACAGATAAGGAAGAATGTCATTCATTCCTTAGTAGTTTATGCATGGATTACAGTCTGTCTCTTGACCAGAGAATTCTCACTTATTTAGTGGGGGTTTTAAATTAGTTTTCTGGTCCAACACACACTTCATCGCTGATGAGGCTTAGAAGTGAGTAGTTTGGCCAAGAAACTGAATGCAAGGCTGAAATGGATCTGAACTTCAAAACCAAGTTCCTCATAATACAAGTATCCATTACCCAAAATTCAAATTGATGATGATGATGAATATGTAAAGAAAGAAACAGATTACTCCCCCCCCCCAAGTACTGAAGTAAACAAAAGCAAATAACACACCAAAGAACTTCTCCATATTTCCCTCAAAAACAAATCACAAATACAATGTATTAAAAAGTATGATCTTTCTCCTCAGTACCCTTTCTGTCCTCCCTTATACCAATCCTCCCTCCATCCTAGGTATCAACCCGCCATCCATCCTAGCTTACCTTTTCCTATGAGGTTGCTACAAAACTTTACGGCATGCCAGCTTTTGGGATCCATCTTTAGAAAAGCACGAAAAACATTTATTTTCTGAGGTGGTTTATTTAATCTCTTTGGATTAAATTATCAAGTTAAATAAAAGCAGAAAATCAATCCTTTCTAATATTCTTCTTCAAATGGAACATTACACTATTCTGGATGACATTTTGCTATTTGGAATCAGTCAAACATGTTATCTGGTCAGACATATTCTAATCATTTCACATATTCCCTTACAAAAATAAAAGCTCTTAGGACACACCTGCCTTATAGGGAAGACTGTTATTTTTTCCCATCAGTATCCATCTATCTATCAGTCTACTGTCGACCTCACCCCATTCCTAAGAGGTCTGTAAGGGGCGTGCATAAGAGCACCAGCGTGCCTACCGTCCCTGTCCTAATGTTCCCTTTAATTGTATTCATTTTATGTATTCAACTCATGCTTATACTTAAATATATTATTTAATATGTATTCAACAAAATAAATAAATAAATAAAATCTATCTATCTATCTATCTATCTATCTATCTATCTATCTATCTAACTAACTATCTATCTATTTAGATTTATCTAGATCTATCTATCATTTATCCTTCTCAAATATATGATCAAATATATGATCTCTGGTCAGTGGTTGAAGGATCTGGACTTGAGGGAGTTAGTCATTGAACCTTTGTCATGGTCAGATCACTCCCTCCTTCGCCTGGACTTTCTGACCGCCACTCAACACCGCAGGGAGACGGAACCAATACGTTGGTTCCATCCCAGGTGCCTGATGGACCCGGAGAGGTTCCAGACGGAGCTTGGGCCATTCCCTGAGGGTCTAGTCCACGGCACGGCTGAGGAACTAGTCGTGGCCTGGGAACAGGCCGCGGCTGGGGCTTTAGACCATGTCGTGCCTTTGCGGCCTCTGACCCAGCGTAGATCTCAACCAGCTCCTTGGTTCTCCGAGGAGCTGAGGGGGATGAAACGCCGGAGAAGACGCCTAGAGAGTTCTTGGAGATCCAGTCGTTCAGAGGCTGATCGGACACTAGTTAGGTCCTATAGTAGGACCTACCTAGTGGCTCTGAGGGAAGCGAGGCGTTGCTCGCCTCCTCCCTCATTGCGTCGGCAGATAACCGCCCAGCCGCCCTGTTTGGGTGACCCGCTCCCTCCTTCAACAGGGAGGCGGGATGACCCGTTGCAGGGGCGTGCATAAGAGCACAAACATGCCTACTGTTATGTATCTTTAAATATTTTCACAGCCCTCTTTGACCTCACTTTGGGGGCGTGGGGAAGAGAATATTCCATAAGTTGGGCACCAGGGCAGAGAAGGGCCACCTTGACAGGACCCACACCACAGCATGTCTCTTGCAAGATCTGATGGGATGGGCAGATGTAATGAAAAGAATTAAATTTTAAGTGGTAATGTTTTATTTCTCTTTATTGTTAACTCACTTGAGTGCCATATGGATGGACAGACAAGTAGACAGAATATACATGGTACATTTTCTGCAACAAAATTTCGCCACATCCAAATAAAATAAAGGGAATCAATGGGCCTCTGTGGCTCTGTGGCTCTGTGGCTCTGTGGCTCTGTGGCTCTGTGGCTCTGTGGCTCTGTGGCTCTGTGGCTCTGTGGCTCAGACTGCTAATGCAGTCTGTTATTAACAGCAGCTGCCTGCAGCAGCTGCCTGCAGCAGCTGCCTGCAGCAGCTGCCTGCAGCAGCTGCCTGCAGCAGCTGCCTGCAGCAGCTGCCTGCAGCAGCTGCCTGCAATTACTGCAGGTTCTAGTCCCACCAGGCCCAAGGTTGACTCAGCCTACCATCCTTTATAAGGTAGGTAAAATGAGGACCCAGATTGTTGGGGGCAATAAGTTGACTTTGTATATAAATATACATATAGAATGAAGACTGTTGCTAACATAGTGTAAGCCGCCCTGAGTCTTCGGAGAAGGCGGAATATAAATGCAAATAAAAAAATTAAAGGGCTATATCTGAATCGATAGTCCTGCATGCAAGGCGTGCATAAGGAGCACCAGAACCGAGCTGAAGCACAGAAGAACCGAACCCAGCAAGCCCAGGGCAGAAACGCGGAGATGGCCAGTTACACTCCGCCCGCGCCGTTTGACCCAGCCAGAGAGAAATGGGGAACGTACATGACCCGTTTGAAAGCTTCCTAAACAAGCGAACTGCAAGGAGTTCCAGACAACCGCAAAGGGCATATTTCTTGAGCCACTGCGGTCCCGAGGTCATCGACATCGCGGAAGCCCTGGCAGAGCCAACGCCGGTACAATCGGTATCGTGGCAAACTCTGCAAACCCTGCTAAAAAACCATTTCGCGCCAACGCCGTCCAAATACGTGCGGCGTTTTGAATTTGGAGAGCGCAGACAGCTGGAGGGCGAATCCATCAGCGACTACATGGCCGCCCTGCGGAAAGCCTCCAAAGACTGTGGGTACCGAGACCTGGACGAGGCGCTGCTAGAGCAACTCATCCGTGGGGTCAGAGACATTCGTTTGCGGAGGCGGCTGCTATCAAAAAGCAACCTAACGCTGGCAAACGCTCTGGACGAAGCCAGAGCTCATGAGATGTCCACCCAAGCGGCGGAAACCCTGCAAAAGCCGCTCACGCCGAAGGCGAGCACAAAACCAACCCCAGTACACCACGAAGAGATCCAGACCGAATCAGACGGTGAGGATGAGGAAGGGGTTTGTCGAACCGAGAAACGTGGCAAAGAAGACCGGGACGAATCACGGAAGTTGTGGAGGTCAACACCAGCGCCAACAATGCAAGTTCAAGGACGCTACATGTCGGCGGTGCGAGAAGAAGGGGCACCTGGCTCAAGTCTGTCGAGCTCCCCAACCTTCCCGCCGAAAATTCAAATCAGCCAATCAGAGCGCGGGATCGGCAAGGCGACCCGTGATTGGCTCAAACAAAAAAGGCGCGAACTCGAATCAAACGACTGTGATAATAGGCCGCGCCACAACCCGGGTGGAGAAGAAAATCTTCACCAAGCCCAAAATAGAAGGAGTGCCGTGCCGACTAGAAGTGGACACCGGGTCAGCGATCACAATCATGTCCTGGGACACTCTTGCGGAAGCTTTGCCATCAGTCGCAAAACGCCACCTGCAAACACAACGGCTACGAGTCCACGACTACCAAGGGAATCGCATCCCTGTTCGAGGGACCACCTCTGTCCGAGTCGAGTACGGACCACACAAGAAGACCCTGCCCATCACGATCGTCGAAGGGACCCTGCCAAGTTTGTTGGGTCTGGACTGGTTCCGTGCATTGGGCATGGGAGTGACTGGCATCTACAGAAGTGACGTTAACCTTAAAGATGCACTCATGAGTGAATTCGAGGATGTATTCAAGGACTGCCTGGGCAAGTACAAGGGGACCCCTATTTCCTTTAACCTAGACCCCCAGGTAGCCCCTATCCGGATAAAAGCAAGGAGGGTACCTTTTGCCCTTAAGCCCAAGATTGATAGGGAGATAGACAAGTTAATAAGGCAGGGGATACTGGTACCAGTCGACCATGCCAAATGGGAGACGCCAATCGTCACCCCGGTGAAACAAGATGGGTCAGTAAGAATCTGCGCTGATTACAAGGCGACGTTAAACAAAGCCTTACAAAAGAGCGCTTACCCAGTTCCCGTGGTGCAACACTTGCTGCACTCGTTGGGACAAGGGCAAGTTTTGCTAAATTAGATTTGGCACAAGCCTATCAACAGCTACCCGTAGACGCAGCCACAGCGAAGCCCAAGCGATCGTGACGCATAGGGGGCTTTCAAGTGCACCCGTTGCAGTTTGGGGTGAGTGTGGCACCAGGGCTATTTCAAAACTTAATGGAGCGACTTCTGCAAGGGCTCCCGGGTAGTCCCTATTTTGATGATGTGTTGGTGTCGGCAGAAAATTTAGAGGAACTGGGGGCGTCTGAGAAAAGTTTTGGGCATTTTCGGTCAGCGGTCTAAAGCTTAAAGTAAACAAATGCCAAATAGGGGTAGAATCGTAGAATTCTTGGGCTACAGAATAGACAAGAGGGAATTCACCCCACCGAGAGCAAGGTCAAGGCAATAAGAAAGGCTCCAGCGCCCAAAAACAAAACAGAGCTACAGGCTTTCCTGGGTCTAGTGAACTTTTACGCGGTCTTTTTAAAAAACAAGGCAACCGTTGCCGAGCCGCTACATAAGTTGCTGGGAAAGAAGGCTGCTTGGTCTTGGGGGAAGCCTGAAGCCAGGGCTTTCGAAGCAGTAAAAAACCTACTCTCGAGTGATAGCTTGCTAATTCAGTACCACAGCAGAATGCCATTGGTTCTAGTATGTGGCCTTCCTTTACGGAGTGGGGGCTGTGCTCAGCCACAGGCTCCCAAATGGCACAGAAGCCCCAATAGCATTCTATTCCAGAACAATGTCCTCAACAGAGAGGAACTATAGTCAGTTGGATAAAGAAGCCCTAGCTATAGTGTCAGGGGTAAAGAAGTTTCACGAATACGTGTTTGGCAGAGACTTTGAAATTGTTACAGACCATAGACCACTGTTAGGATTATTGGCTGGCGACCGCCCAACGCCGGTGGCACTTTCACCCCGATTGACCAGATGGACTATCTTTTTGGCTGCTTACTCCTACAAGCTGCAGCATCGACCAGGAAAAGACCTGGGGCATGCGGACGCATTAAGCAGATGCCCACTGCCAGGGGAAATCGAGGACCCCACTCCGGGGGCACCTGTACTATTGATTGACTCTCTGGACTCTGGCCCAGTCACATCTAAGGAGGTGGCTAGGGCGTCTTACCGGGACGTTACCTTAAGAACTGTACTGGGTTGGGTGCAAAGAGGGTGGCCCGCTGCGCCGGGCGAGCGTTTTAAGGAATTTGTGAAGAAGCGGGGGGAACTCTCGGCTCAAGGGGGGTGCCTGCTATGGGGCGATCGAGTGGTGATCCCGGAGAAATTGAGGGAAAAGGTATTGGACCTTCTCCACGAGGGTCACCCAGGGATCGTAAGGATGAAGGGGCTAGCGAGAAGCTATGTTTGGTGGCCATTAATGGACTCAGAAATTGCTGAGAGGGTAGGGAAATGCCTGGCCTGCCAGGAATCCAGGCCACTACCCCCAACGGCCCCGGTTAGGGAATGGGAAAAACCCCAAGGGCCCTGGTCAAGAATCCACATCGATTTTGCCGGCCCCTTCCACGGCCAAACCTTCTTAGTGGTAGTCGACGCTTTCTCTAAATGGTTGGAAATCATTCTCATGAGATCCATGACAGCCGAGGCGGTAATCGCAGCCCTGCGGCACCTATTTGCAACCCACGGGTTGCCCGACACGCTAGTATCCGATAACGGCCCGCAATTCACGGCAACCCAGTTTGAGGGATACTTGGCAGATGAGGGCATCCGACATGCCCTCTCTGCGCCCTTCCACCCTGCGTCGAATGGCCTTGCAGAGCGTTCCGTCCGGAGTGCTAAAGAGGCATTGTCCAGACTCAAGCCAGGCGACTGGCAAACAAAGATAGATTTCTTTCTGGCCGTTCAGCATAGAACCCCCAGCACTGCAACAGGCAGAAGCCCAGCCGAATTATTGATGGGACGGAAGCTCCGGTGCCCACTCGACCGTTTAAATCCCCACTACACACCAGAGGGTTACAAGGGGGAACTGGAAAAAACTAGAGAAATGGGCATAGGCGACCGAGTGTGGGCCCGCAACTATGGGGACGGCCCAAGTTGGCTAGCAGGGCAAATCGTAAAAGCAACCGGTCCAAAGTCATACTTGGTTGAGTTAAAAGACAACTGAGTATGGAGGCGCCACATAGATCAAATCAGAAAAAGAATAACCGAACAATCCGAGCTCATTGAAACAGACCCTGACCACACATTATTTGAACCCACAGCTGATTTAAACCCGGGAGAGGCGAAAGACTTATCTGAGTCCCCGGAGGTCCAGCGACGCCATCAGGTTCCCGTAGAGAACAGCAGGGACGACTCTGCAAGTAATCCAGGGCCGGAGGGCCTAGAGAAAGAGCTGGGAGGAGCAGACAGCCCCTCCGACCAGCTCAACCCACTCCCAAAAACTGAACTGCGCAGGTCCGAAAGAGTCAGGAGACGCCCAAGTTATTTACGTGACTACGTCGAAAAATAACATGTAAATAATATGTAGATGTTGGTAAAGTGTTTTCTGGGAGGGGAGGAGTGTTATGTATCTTTAAATATTTGGGCGGGAAACAAGCACGTTGCTGATTGGTTGAAGCCGCCGGGTGAACTGTATATAAGAAGAGGTTTTTCCCCAGTTTAGTTGCTGGGTTCACCCTATATTAAAGAGCTGTTGTCACTACCCTGGTCTCCAGCCTCGTTACTTCCCGAACTTAACAATGATGATGATGAATATGTAAAGAAAGAAACAGATTACTCCCCCCCCCCAAGTACTGAAGTAAACAAAAGCAAATAACACACCAAAGAACTTCTCCATATTTCCCTCAAAAACCACAAATAAATAAATGTTGCAATGTGTTGTTTCATCCTCTTCTTATTGGGTGTGAATGTGATATAATCCTTTAAACCAGACATGTGATATAATCCTTTAAACCAGACATGTGATATAATCTTTTAAACCTGGTTTAAACCTGGCTAACCTTCTGAAAATTCTATCTTTCTGATTTCAGATCATTTATAGAGGGGATATTTTTTGTGAGCACTCATTGATTGAAGTAGTTTACTACTGTAGGAAGTTAGCACCCACCCCCCTCCTAGAAGAATGAAATATCTTAGAAAATATTAAAAAGGGCAGAATGTTATATTTCCCTGGATGAGAAATGGAGAAACATGTTTTAAGGACAAAGCAGCTTCCTGCCTCCCCCCCCCTTTTGTCAATGGACCATCATCTGCAACACAATAGGACCCACCTAGCAACAGAAACTTACCACATGACACCTGGGAAGATTACATCAGCCAGCAAGGCTAGCTAAAACCCCCATCCCCTGGGAGTCTGACAACCAATCAGGATACTCTTCCTGTGCCCTGGGAAGTTCAAAGTTTAGAGAGAGCATAAAGCCAGGGAGCGCACAGCACCTCATCCTTTTTCTGTTCAGAAACTCAAACCATGTGATCCTGACCACCATTAAACCAGCTTTACAAACAGTCTCCATGTTTCCAGTGTCTTTATCCCCACTTGGAACTGAACCCAGATGGATGTTTTCTTCCAACACTACCTCAGGTAAAGATATAGGAAAGTTTCTGAATATGTACAGCTAGTGGCACACCAAAACACTGTACATATGACAGAAGTGTTGGAATAAATATCTAGGTCCAGTTCCAAGCCGAGAAAAGCACTGGAGACAAACGGGATTGGAGGCCGATTGGAAAGAGGGTCCATTTATTGATGAAGCAGAACCACCAAGCACATGTGATTCTGGGTAGCTGACCACATGGAGTTGAGAGTGGGTGGCTTTATACCTTCTCATGGGCTTTGCACTTTAACTTCCTGTTCCTATACAAGAACATGTTTCTCCATTTCTCATCCAGGGAAATATAATATTTTGCCTTTTTAATATTTCTCAAAATATTTCATTCTTCTAGGAGAGGGGTGGGTGCTAACTTTCTACAGAAGACAAACCTAAAAATATTTCTCCTTGGTTGCATTCCTGAAAGTATGTAATAAGATAACCTCCTTCCCACCCCCAGCAGCCTGTGATTTTTCCTCCGGTATCCTGCAGGTGTTTGAGTCAACGAGTCAGCTTTCTCCTTTTGCTTTTCTATCCACTTTGCCTCCTTCAACACACTGCCTTGGCATTCGCATGCAGCACCACGGGAAGTAGAGATGGCAGCCAAGGTCTGTCCTGGCAAACCATCAGTTTCATTCATATCAGATCAATGACAGAGTTGAAGGGAAAGTAGACTGCAAGAAGATAGGTATGAGGAAGAAAGGTTGGTCATTTGTGCAGGGGTGAAATGCTCCCAGTTCGGATCGGATGGCAGTGGGTGGTTTGGAGAACTGGTAGCAAAAATCCCTGCCTCCCCCCCCCTTTTGTCAATGGGCCATCATCTGCAACACAATAGGACCCATCTAGCAACAGAAACTCACCACATGACACCTAGGAAGATTACAACAGCCAGCAAGGCTAGCTAAGACCTACACCCCCTGGGAGTCTGACAACCAATCAGGATACTCTTCCTGTGCCCAGGGAAATTCAAAGCTTAGAGAGAGCATAAAGCCAGGGAGCGCACAGCACCTCGCCCTTTTTTTCTGTTCAGGAACTCAAGCCATGTGAACCTGACCACCATTAAACCATCTTTCCAAGCAGTCTCCATGTTTCCAGTGTCTTTATCCCCACTTGAAACAGAACCCAGATGGATGTTTTCTTCCAACACTACCTCAGGTAAAGATATAGGAAAGTTTCTGAATATGTACAGCTAGTGGCACACCAAAACACTGTACATATGACAGAAGTGTTGGAATAAATATCTAGGTCCAGTTCCAAGCCGAGAAAAGCACTGGAGACAAACGGGATTGGAGGCCGATTGGAAAGAGGGTCCATTTATTGATGAAGCAGAACCACCAAGCACATGTGATTCTGGGTAGCTGACCACATGGAGTTGAGAGTGGGTGGCTTTTATACCTTCTCATGGGCTTTGCACTTTAACTTCCTGTTCCTATACAAGAACATGTATTCTATTGGCTGTTGACAGACTCCCATGATGCCCTGTACAAATCCTAGGAGTTTGTCTGAGCTAAGTTTGGTTAAGGTTTGGGCTGATGCAATGAAGGGGATTGTTGGGCAATTCTTATTGTGGCTGGGGGCTAATCCTACCTTTTTCAGACCTTGCTGCAGGGAATTTGCTTATGAATACAACTAGCTATCTCTTAATCTCTTAAGTGCTGACATCTACTGAGTGCTATTAAGAAAGGTGGGGCTGCTTTCCAAGAACATGTATTCTATTGGCTGTTGACAGACTCCCATGATGCCCTGTACAAATCCTAGGAGTTTGTCTGAGCTAAGTTTGGTTAAGGTTTGGGCTGATGCAATGAAGGGGATTGTTGGGCAATTCTTATTGTGGCTGGGGGCTAATCCTACCTTTTTCAGACCTTGCTGCAGGGAATTTGCTTATGAATACAACTAGCTATCTCTTAATCTCTTAAGTGCTGACATCTACTGAGTGCTATTAAGAAAGGTGGGGCTGCTTTCCAAGAACATGTATTCTATTGGCTGTTGACAGACTCCCATGATGCCCTGTACAAATCCTAGGAGTTTGTCTGAGCTAAGTTTGGTTAAGGTTTGGGCTGATGCAATGAAGGGGATTGTTGGGCAATTCTTATTGTGGCTGGGGGCTAATCCTACCTTTTTCAGACCTTGCTGCAGGGAATTTGCTTATGAATACAACTAGCTATCTCTTAATCTCTTAAGTGCTGACATCTACTGAGTGCTATTAAGAAAGGTGGGGGCTGCTTTCCAAGAACATGTATTCTATTGGCTGTTGACAGACTCCCATGATGCCCTGTACAAATCCTAGGAGTTTGTCTGAGCTAAGTTTGGTTAAGGTTTGGGCTGATGCAATGAAGGGGATTGTTGGGCAATTCTTATTGTGGCTGGGGGCTAATCCTACCTTTTTCAGACCTTGCTGCAGGGAATTTGCTTATGAATACAACTAGCTATCTCTTAATCTCTTAAGTGCTGACATCTACTGAGTGCTATTAAGAAAGGTGGGGCTGCTTTCCAAGAACATGTATTCTATTGGCTGTTGACAGACTCCCATGATGCCCTGTACAAATCCTAGGAGTTTGTCTGAGCTAAGTTTGGTTAAGGTTTGGGCTGATGCAATGAAGGGGATTGTTGGGCAATTCTTATTGTGGCTGGGGGCTAATCCTACCTTTTTCAGACCTTGCTGCAGGGAATTTGCTTATGAATACAACTAGCTATCTCTTAATCTCTTAAGTGCTGACATCTACTGAGTGCTCATTTACCTACCTTATAAAGGATGGAAGGCTGAGTCAACCTTGGGCCGGGCTCGAACCTGCAGTAATTGCAGGCTTTGTGTTCTTAATAACAGGCCTTACCAGCCTGAGCTAAACCGGCCCTTATTATGTATGTTTTCTGGCAATTGTTAAGTGAATGCTGTGGCCCTTATTCACAATGAGAATGTCAGAAATCAGAGAAAGAAGTAAATTATGGTCGCATGACTGTGGAACACTGCAAATGTCTGCAAATGTAGTCCAATTCTCGAGTGTCCAAAATGTGATCCTTTGATCATGAAGGGGATCCAGACATCAGAACTTCAAATCCAGGAAAAAAGTACCTTTTTTAAGCTTTGTCATAACTTCAAAAAGTGACTAAGGAACTGGTCATTAAGCAAAGACTACCAGCACATTTCTGGATTCTCCTGCCCATTGACAAAACTATATTGTCAAGGCCTTATGAAAAGCCAGCAGAGTCAGGGCCAATCTGCTCACTAGGGAATGATGTTCTATCAGCCAGGAGCCACAACAGAAAAGGCTCTCCTTCTGGGCCCTGCCAGAGGACACTCTTTGACTGATGGCAACATGCCCCTCCTGTGAGACCTGATGATATGGGTAGGTGTGATTGGAGAGAGATGATTCCTCAAATATCATGATACCTCAAATTGATGATATTGATGATAATATTGATGATACCTCAAATGTGGAAACTGATCAAGGAAAGAAGCAACTTAGAACTAAGGAGAAATTTCCTGACAGTTAGAACAATTAATAAGTGGAACGACTTGCCTTCAGAAGTTGTGAATGCTCCAACACTGGAAATTTTTAAGAAAATGTTGGATAACCATCTGACTGAGATGGTGTAGGGTTTCCTGCCTGGGCAGGGGGTTGGACTAGAAGGCCTCCAAGGTCCCTTCCAACTCTGATGTTATGTTATGTTAAATAATACCATGAAGGACTTTATCAATATCATGTTATAGCACGTTTTTGCAAACTTCCAGAATGCTTTTTGTTAATGTGATGCTTAAATATATATCTCCTCTCAGAAGAAAAACCCCAGGTGTCTGTGAGTTCTAGTGCTGCCTTAGGCATGAAAATCAGCTGGGTGACTTTAGGCCAACCACTCTGTCAGCCTATGATGTCAAAATTAGGCAACAAACCAGTCAATCGATTTCTGTTGCAACCAATGGAACAGCATTCAATTGATTCAAAAAAACAGACCCTGCACCTGTGGGAAAATGCTAGGAAGAAAAAAACAACAACCAATATATAATAGAGATTTATATTCTACTCTCAACTATAAATGAAGCAGTAGTCAAGAAATATGCTGCAGACAAGCACTTGTTAGAGCAACCTTGACGACCCGGAAAAGATATTCAGATGCTGAGATTTGTCTCCATCTACAAAGATCAGGATTGTGCAAACAATAGTGCTTCTGTGAAACTTTATGGAAGTGAAATTTGGAAAAAGCTGGATAGAAAGGATATTTACTTCAGTGTTTGAGAAGACACATGAGACTATCATAGATAGCCAAAACAAACAAAGGGATCATTGAAAAATAACCTGGAAATCTCAATCAGGGCAAAATAACAAGATTCAAGTTATCATATTTTGGACAAATTATACAATGACCCAGCTTCACTGAGGAGTCCATAACGCTGGAAGGGTGGAAGGAAAGAGAATAAGAAGAGTTTCAACAATGAGATGGATTAACTATAAAAACTAATGGCAATAGATAAGGCAACCAGTTGTAGAAGTGGCAAAAATGAAATGGTTTCTGCCTTTATATTCTACTCTCAACTATAAATGAAGCAGTAGTCAAGAAATATGCTGCAGACAAGCACTTGTTAGAGCAACCTTGACGACCCCGGAAAAGATATTCAGATGCTGAGATTTGTCTCCATCTACAAAGATCAGGATTGTGCAAACAATAGTGCTTCTGTGAAACTTTATGGAAGTGAAATTTGGAAAAAGCTGGATAGAAAGGATATTTACTTCAGTGTTTGAGAAGACACATGAGACTATCATAGATAGCCAAAAACAAACAAACAAAGGGATCATTGAAAAATAACCTGGAAATCTCAATCAGGGCAAAAATAACAAGATTCAAGTTATCATATTTTGGACAAATTATACAATGACCCAGCTTCACTGAGGAGTCCATAACGCTGGAAGGGTGGAAGGAAAGAGAATAAGAAGAGTTTCAACAATGAGATGGATTAACTATAAAAACTAATGGCAATAGATAAGGCAACCAGTTGTAGAAGTGGCAAAAATGAAATGGTTTCTGCCTTTATATTCTACTCTCAACTATAAATGAAGCAGTAGTCAAGAAATATGCTGCAGACAAGCACTTGTTAGAGCAACCTTGACGACCCCGGAAAAGATATTCAGATGCTGAGATTTGTCTCCATCTACAAAGATCAGGATTGTGCAAACAATAGTGCTTCTGTGAAACTTTATGGAAGTGAAATTTGGAAAAAGCTGGATAGAAAGGATATTTACTTCAGTGTTTGAGAAGACACATGAGACTATCATAGATAGCCAAAACAAACAAAGGGATCATTGAAAAAATAAACCTGGAAATCCCAATCAGGGCAAAAATAACAAGATCCAAGTTATCATATTTTGGACAAATTATACAATGACCCAGCTTCACTGAGGAGTCCATAACGCTGGAAGGGTGGAAGGAAAGAGAATAAGAAGAGTTTCAACAATGAGATGGATTAACTATAAAAACTAATGGCAATAGATAAGGCAACCAGTTGTAGAAGTGGCAAAAATGAAATGGTTTCTGCCTTTATATTCTACTCTCAACTATAAATGAAGCAGTAGTCAAGAAATATGCTGCAGACAAGCACTTGTTAGAGCAACCTTGACGACCCCGGAAAAGATATTCAGATGCTGAGATTTGTCTCCATCTACAAAGATCAGGATTGTGCAAACAATAGTGCTTCTGTGAAACTTTATGGAAGTGAAATTTGGAAAAAGCTGGATAGAAAGGATATTTACTTCAGTGTTTGAGAAGACACATGAGACTATCATAGATAGCCAAAACAAACAAAGGGATCATTGAAAAATAACCTGGAAATCTCAATCAGGGCAAAATAACAAGATTCAAGTTATCATATTTTGGACAAATTATACAATGACCCAGCTTCACTGAGGAGTCCATAACGCTGGAAGGGTGGAAAGGCGCAGAGGGCATGTCGGATGCCTTCCTCTGCCAGGTATTCTTCAAACTGGGCTGCCGTGAATTGCGGGCCGTTATCGGATACTAGCGTGTCGGGCAACCCGTGGGTTGCAAATAGGTGCCGTGGGGCTGCGATTACTGCTTGGCCGTAGTGGATTTCATGATTATGATCTCCAACCATTTGGAAAATGCATCCACAACCACTAGGAATGTTTGGCGTGGAAGGGCCAGCAAAATCAATGTGGATTCTCGACCAGGGCCCTTGGGGTTTTCCCATTCCTGACTGGGGCCGTTGGGGTAGTGGTCTGGACTCTTGGCAAGCCTGGCATTTCCCTACCCTCTCAGCAATCTCTGCGTCCATGAGTGGCCACCATACATAGCTTCTAGCTAACCCTTCATCCTTGATCCCTGGGTGACCCTCGTGGAGGTCCAATACCTTTCCTCAATTTCTCCGGGATCACCACTCGATCCCCCATAGCAGGCACCCCTTGAGCCGAGAGCTCATCACGTTTTTAACAAATTCTTTGAACCGTTAAGCGGCCTCTCTGTACCCAACCGAGTACAGTCCTTAACACAATGTCGGTATGATGCCGAGCCACTTCCTTAGATGTGACTGGGCCAGAGTCCAATGAGTCAATAAGTAGGATGGGCGTCCCGGAGTGGGGTCTTGATCGCCCTGGTAGTGGGTTGAGCTGGTCGGAGGCTGTTTTCTCCTCCCAGCTCTTTTTCTAGGCCATCCGGCCCTGGATTACTGCAGACTCTTTTTCTTGGCCATCCGGCCTTGGATTACTGCAGAGTCGTCCCTGCTGTTTCCAAGGGAACCTGATGGCGTCGCTGGACCTCCTGGGACTCAGCTAAGTCTTGCGCCTCCCGGGTCATTGTCAGCTGTGGGTTCAAATAATGTGGGGTCATGGTCTGTTTCATTTAGCTCGGATTGTTCGGCTATTCGTTTTCTTATTTGATCTATGTGGCGCCTCCATACTCGGTTGTCTTGTAACTCAACTAAGTATGACTTTGGACCGGTTGCTTTTATGATTTGCCCTGCCAGCCAACTTGGGCCATTCCCATAGTTTGGGCCCACACTCGGTCGCCTATGCCCATTTCTCTAGTTTTTCCAGTTCCCCTTGTAACCCTCTGGTGTGTAATGGGGTTCAAGCGGTCAAGTGGGCACCGGAGCTTCCGTCCCATCAATAATTCGGCTGGGCTTCTGCCTGTTGCAGTGCTGGGGGTTCTATGCTGAACGGCCAGAAAGAAATCTATCTTTGTTTGCCAGTCGCCTGGCTTGAGTCTGGACAATGCCTCTTTAGCGCTCCGGACGGAACGCTCTGCAAGGCCATTCGACGCAGGGTGGAAGGGCGCAGAGAGGGCATGTCGGATGCCCTCATCTGCCAAGTATTCCTCAAACTGGGTTGCCGTGAATTGCGGGCCGTTATCGGATACTAGCGTGTCGGGCAGCCCGTGGGTTGCAAATAGGTGCCGTAGGGCTGCGATTACCGCCTCGGCTGTCATGGATCTCATGAGAATGATTTCCAGCCATTTAGAGAAGGCGTCGACTACCACTAGGAAGGTTTGGCCGTGGAAGGGGCCAGCAAAATCAATGTGGATTCTCGACCAGGGCCCTTGGGGTTTTTCCCATTCCCTGACTGGGGCCGTTGGGGGTAGAGGTCTGGACTCTTGGCAAGCCTGGCATTTCCCTACCCTTTCAGCAATTTCTGAGTCCATTAAGGGCCACCACACATAGCTTCTAGCTAACCCTTCATCCTTACGATCCCTGGGTGACCCTCGTGGAGGAGGTCCAATACCTTTCCTCAATTTCTCCGGGATCACCACTCGATCCCCCATAGCAGGCACCCCTTGAGCCGAGAGCTCATCACGTTTTTAACAAATTCTTTGAACCGTTCGCCCGGCGCAGCGGCCACCCTCTTGTACCCAACCAAGTACAGTTCTCACGATAACGTCCGGTAAGATGCCGAGCCACTTCCTTAGATGTGACTGGGCCAGAGTCAGAGAGTCAATTAAAGTATGGGCGTCCCGGAGTGGGGTCTTGATCGCCCCTGGTAGTGGGCATCTGCTTAATCGTCCGCATGCCCCAACTCCTTTCCTGGTCGATGCTGCAGCTTGTACGAGTAAGCGGCTAAGAATATAGTCCATCGGGTCAAGCGTGGCGAAAGTGCCACAGGCGTTGGTGATCGCCAGCCAGTATCCCTAGTAGCGGTCTGTGGTCTGTAACAATTTCAAAGTCTCTGCCAAACACGTATTCGTGAAACTTTTTACCCCTGACACTATAGCTAGGGCTTCTTTGTCTAATTGGCTGTAGTTCCTCTCTGGGAGGACATCGTTCTGGAATAGAATGCTATTGGGGCTTCTGTGCCATTTGGAAGTCTGTGGCTGAGCACAGCCCCACCCCATAAGGGAGGCATCGCAAACCAGTACTAGGGGTAATGAGTCGTGATATTGGATGAGCAGGCTATCACTTGAGAGCAGGTTCTTTACTGCTTCAAAAGCCCTATTTTCTGACTTTCCCCAAGACCAAACAGTATTCTTTCCCAGAATTTATGCAGCGGTTCCATAGCAGTTGCTTTGTTCTTTAAAAAGACCGCGTAAAAGTTCACTAGCCCAGGAATGCCTGTAGCTCTGTTTTGTTTTTGGGCGCTGGAGCCTTTCTTATTGCCTTGACCTTGCTCTCAGTGGGGTGAATTCCTCTTTGTCTATTCTGTAGCCCAAGAATTCTGATTCTACCCCTATTTGGCATTTGTTCACTTTAACCTTTAGACCGGCTGACGGAAAATGCCCAAAACTTTTCTCAATCGCTCCCCAATTCCTCCATATTTTCCCTGAAATTAGGACATCATCAGTAGGGAACTACCCTGGGAGCCCTTGCAGAAGTCGCTCCATTAAGTTTTGAAATAGACCTGGTGCCACACTCACCCCAAACTGTAACGGGTACACTTGAAAGCCCCCTGTGAGTCACAATCGTTTGGGCTTGGCTGTGCGGGCGTCTACTGGCAGTTGTTGATAGGCTTGTGCCAAATCTAATTTGCAAAACTTGCCCTTGCCCCAAAGAGTGCAATAAGTGTTGCACCACGGGGACTGGGTAGGCACTTTTTTGTAAGGCTTTGTTTAACGTTGCCTTGTAATCAGCGCAGATTCTAACTGACCCATCTGGTTTCACTGGGGTGACGATTGGCGTCTCCCACTTTGCATGATCGACTGGCACCAGTATCCCTGATTAATGAGCTTATCCAGCTCCTTATCGATTTTGGTTTTAGGGCAAAGGACTCTCCTCGCCTTAAGCCTAATGGGGGCTACCTGGGGTCTAAGTTGAAGGAAATAGGGGTCCCCTTGTACTTGCCCAGGCAGTCCTTGAACACATCTTGAACTCGTTAAAGAGAATGTCTTTCAGGTTACAGTCACTTCTGTAGATGCCAGTCACTCCCATGCCCAATGCGGAACCAGTCTAGTCCCAACAAACTTGGCAGGGTCCCCTTGACGATCGTGATGGGCAGGGTCTTCTTGTGTGGTCCGTGCTCGACTCGGACGGAGGTGGTCCCTCGAACAGGGATGCGATTCCCTTGGTAGTCGTGGACTCGTGGCCGTTGTGTTTGCAGGTGGCGTTTGCGACTGATGGCAAAGCTTTCAAAGTGTCCCAGGACATGATTGTGATCGCTGACCCGGTGTCCACTTCTAGTCGGCACGGCACTCCTTCTATTTTGGGTTTGGTGAAGATTTTCTTCTCCACCGGGTTGTTGTGACCTATTATCACAGTCGTTTGATTTGAGTTCGCGCCTTTTTGTTTGAGCCAATCACGGGTCGCCTTGCCGATCCAGCGCTCTGATTGGCTGATTTGAATTTTCGGCGGAAGGTTGGGGTGCTCGACAGACTTGAGCCAGGTGCCCTTCTTCTCGCACCGCCGACATGTAGCGTCCTTGAACTTGCATTGTTGGCGCTGGTGTTGACCTCCGCAACTTCCGCATTCGTCTCGGTCCCCTTTGTCGCGTTTCTCGGTTCGACAAACCCCTTCCTCATCCTCACCGTCTGATTCGGTCTGGATCTCTTCTTGGTGCACGGGGTTGATTTTGTGCTCGCCTTGGTGTGAGTGGCTTTGCAGGGTCTCCGCCGCTTGGGTGGACATTTCATGCGCTCTGGCCGTCCAGGCGTTTGCCAGCGATAGATTGCTTTTGATAGCAGCCGCCTCCATAAGCGCATGTCTCTGACCCCACGGATGAGTTGCTCTAGCAGCGCCTCGTCCAGGTCTCGGTACCCACAGTCTTTGGAGGCTTTCCGCAGGGCGGCCATGTAATCGCTGATGGATTCGCCCTCCATCTGCCTTCGCTCTCCAATTCAAACCGCCGCCGCGTATTTGGACGGCGTTGGCGCGAAATGGTTTTTTAGCAGGGTTTGCAGAGTTTGCCACGATACCGATTGTACCGGCGTTGGCTCTGCCAGGGCTTCCGCGATGTCGATGACCTCGGGACCGCAGTGGCTCAAGAAATATGCCCTTTTGCGGTTGTCTGGAACTCCTTGCAGTTCGTTGGCTTCTAGAAAGCTTTCGAAACGGGTCATGTACGTTCCCCATTTCTCTCTGGCTGGGTCAAACGGCGCGGGCGGAGTGTAACTGGCCATCTCCGCGTTTCTGCCCTGGGTTTGCTGGGTTCGGTTCTTCCGTGCTTCAGCTCGGTTCTGGTGCTCCTTAGCCTCGAGATCCCACCTTCGTCGCCAGTGTTAAGTTCGGGAAGTAACGAGGCTGGAGACCAGGGTAGTGACAACAGCTCTTTAATATAGGGTGAACCCAGCAACCTGGCTGGGGAAAAACCTCTCCTTATATACTGTTTAACCGGCGGCTTCAACCAATCAGCAACGTGCTTGTTTCCCGCCAAAACATTTAAAGATACATAACATCATAAATGTTGTATAAATACATTGTTTTGATTTAATGTTGTGTCTAGGAAAAACATTAAACGCAACTCATTCTCCATCTTCTATCTCTGGCACTTTTAGAAGCAGCTGGGATAGAATTTATTTTTTATTTTTATTTATTTATTTATTTATTTATTTATTTATTTGTCAGTCAAGCATATATAAGGTAACAGGTAAAAGTATAAACTCCCAGTGCTATAAATTTACCTGTGTAGACCAAAACCATTGTTTGTGCATGCCTCACAATGAAAGTTTAAGAAATACTAATGCATTTGCAAGGCTTTGCTTTATGGTCGAACAAAACTTCTTTTTGAAATACACTGTCTTTAAAGGGAACATTCTGTGTAAGCAGTTTGACTCGGTGGTGAAATCTGAACCAGTTTACTACCAGTTCACTGGCTGCGCTGCGTGCACGCATGCGCAGTTCACACCACACATCAAATGCAAGGTGCACGTGCGCGTGCAGTGCATGCCAAAAGGAAGCATGGGGTAAATAGAACAGCGCGGGGGGTGGTGTGTGATCAGATGTGGTGCGCGATCATTTTTTCTTACTTTTAAAAGCATTTTTTACAACCTATTCAGGCAAATAGGTTGTAAAAAAATGCTTTTAAAAGTAAAAAAAAGGCTTGACGATTGCGCGGCTCAGCTGTGATCATCAGAGCTTCTTTTTTTACCTTTTAAAAATATTTTTTAAAAGAAGCAAGCAAGGAAGCGGGCAACCAGGCTTTGGAGGGGCATGGGCAGGAGGGGTGGGGATTTTTGCTACTGGTTCTCTGAACCATTGAATCAGGAGCATTTCACCCCTGGTTTGACTACACTTTAAGTTTGCTTTTTTAGAAACATTTGCAGTTCCTTCAAGGAGGGCTTGACAAGCCATGGATCATTCTGCCTTCCTTGCCTTCTCTCTGGAACCACAGCACATCAAGAAACTATGTGCTTTAGGGAAAGAAGTTCCATTTGTTGGAAACGAGGTTTCACCATGCTGTTGAAATTTGTCACCAAGCAGAGAGTGGAAGAAATGTGGTGTCATTATTTTTGATGACTGAGATTATTCAGTGAATCAAATATATATGCTGATGGAGGTTAGCTAGCAAACTTGGAAGATATTTTTCCCAAGGAAAAAGGTGGTAGTCATTTGATCTTCCAAGGGACTATTATAAAGGTGAGGTGCATGGGTTCCTCATAAAGGACTGACAAAGAGGCATGATCTGGAAGGATACCTATTCTCACTGAGATGGATCATTATGTCCAAACTTTTTCTTATGAACATCTCACTTTTTCCAAGAACGTGGGCTACAGCCTAACTGTGATTTGCTATCCCTCACTGGATCAGGAAGTGTCTGCCACAGTTTTGCTTCAGGTCAGGATCAACATTTCAATTTCATGGGCAACTTGTGAGATTGTTTCTTTCTGCCAGGAACACAAAACATGAACATGAGACATAGAAGAATGCCTGATGCATTATGAGACATAGAAGAATGCCTGATGCTACCATTCACAGAGAAGAGCTAATGTCTTCTCAATATTTGATAGCACACATAGCTTGTTTCTATTTTGTCTCTCAAAATGTCATCTTGCTCAAGGTGAACCCTGTTGTTCCATCCATTGGGAAAGTCTAAAGTAAGAACAGAATTGCATTCTCAACAAATCTTTTTATTTTATTGCACTTATTTTATTTTGTTTTATTTCACCCATTTTTATGCTGTTCTGTGCACTTAAAAGAAAAAAGTTGAATAAACATGATGCTATTTCTGTACAAATTGCACTGTAAATTAATGGTGAGAGAAAAGATGCTGTGCTGATGTGGTTTAACTAAAATTCAATGCAACTGAACAGCAATTCAAATTCTGAGCTTTACTTCTCATTTTGGCCTCAGGGTTGGTAGTTCTGATACTGTGAAGTTTGAGGAGCCCTGTAATGTACAGATTAAAACTTGGGGTGCTGGCAAGATAACAAAGTGGCAGCATACATTGTAAAGAGCTCTGACAATTCCTTTAGTTATTTCTGTTTAACCCACTGCAGACGATAAGCCTTTGTTAATTACTGTTCAAATCCAAACTTCCCTTGCAGCAGCTGTCAGATGGGCAACAGCTCTAAAAATAGATTTCCCAAAAAAAGAAATAATAGAGATAAAAAGAAGGCAGGTACACAACCTCTTCCCCCAAAAAACACTCTGAAGTAATAAAAAAACCCACAATGTAAACGCTCTGAATAATAATAAAAAAAGGACACTGATCCATAACAATTTATACTTGAAAACTTTCTACCTATCAATGCCTCTTTAGGTGGCTCAAATGTTTACGTTTTGTCATCCAACACTTCGTTAGATTAGAAAAGTGAGGAACTTACATGCCTGAAGGAAAAGAAAGCAATTGGAGACCGGCTGGGAAAAAAGATCTGAAATCACAAGCACTGAAAATGATGTGAAGCTGCTAGCTAAGAATTGGTTGTTAACAGCTCAGGTGTAATCTCAATCTATGACCAGCTGAGGACAATGAATAATAAGATTGATGATCTAAAACATCTCTTGAATCAGAGAAGTTGGACACATAAAGACTTGCTGTCTGACAGCACTAAGATCCAGCTATATATGGATGTGAGGGGAAAGCAGAAAACCAGCACTGTTGTGGATCAATCCTCTGACATTAAGACTTCCACTTTTATTAGTTCAAATGACTGATGTTTCTTACAACTGCACAGACTCATACTTTTTATTAATAAAAAGGTAAAGGTTCCCCTCGCATATATGTGCTACTCGTTCCCAACTCTAGGGGGTGGTGCTCATCTCCGTTTCAAAGCTGAAGAGCCAGCACTGTCCAAAGACGTCTCCACGGTCATGTGGCCAGCATGACTAAACACCAAAGGCGCACAGAATGCTGTTATCTTCCCACCAAAGGTTTCCCACCACCTATTTTTCTACTTGCATTTTTTTTTTAACGTGCTTTCGAACTGCTAGATTGGTAGAAGCTAGGACAAGTAACGGGAGCTCACCCAGTTACGCAGCACTAGGGATTCGAACTGCTGAACTGCCAACCTTTCGATCGATAACCTCGGTGTTTTAGCCACTGAGCCACCGGGTCCCTTTTTTTATTGCTAATCACCAATAAATTAAAGTAGACAAAGGGAGCTGGAATACTCTCCCTCTTGTAGATTCTTTCCTGCCCAATGCTCCTTCGTGATCTGGACTGGCTGCCCGCCCTAGCTAAATATATTAGATTGGTGTGTGCCTTTGCCTTCATGTTCATAAGAATGAAGCACTTTCTGAACAAATTTGAAATAATCCCTATTAGAATTTATCGTTATTGAAACAAAGATTCAGTCTCCATCTTGGGGAATTGAAGTTCAGTTCACAATACTGAACAGTGCTGACTTCCTGCAAATGATAAGGAGGGCCGATCAGTCAATGGCTATCTGTTCAGACTTTGACAGTATCATATGTGGGGTGGGGGGAGTCTCAAGACCAGCTGCAATCAGACTTTCTTCTCTGATTCAAAAGATGGATGAGTTAGCCCCTCCCTCCATAACCAAGAATGGACTTGTTTCCATCTTAAATAAAATCCAGAGCTCTTAAACATCTGCCAAATCCTCAGCAGAGACATAGTAAAACTGTTGCCCTGCCTCTAGCAGAGAGAGACACAACCAACTGATTTATTCTGTGCCTCAGTCTCAGACAAAGTTTCAGCTGTTTCTATTAGGAAAAAAAAAAGAGGTGGTATAACAGTAGACCAGTAACTTTTGATATTACTTGATCAAACTGATTCTGCAACATCCTATGCTGAGGATCATTTCATTCCTTCATTCATGGAAGTGAAGAGAATTTCTATTTATTCATTGACTTGTCACCCCAAGAGCCAGACCCAGGCAGGAAGTCTTCTTAGACCCTCCTGCTCCATTCAACACTTCTTTACTATCAGACTTTTGCTCCACAGATGATACTATCAAAGTCTCAACTGGTAGCCATTTGGGGGACTTTGCTAAAACGAGCCCCCTTGTACTGTGTCCCATTTAAATCTCTATTGATCTTAGATGTGCCTTCAGTTTCAATTGTATATTTAAATTTTGGGGAAAAACTCTTCCCTAATGGATAGATTACTTGTTCTTATCTTCAAACTCCACGAAAATTCCCAGAGGAAAGTATAATATAATGTGCACGGACGTTGCACCAAGGAAATCCCTGTCAAAAGAGATGTGAGACAAGGATGCTTTCTATTTCCCCTCCTTTTCAATCTATTCATCAACTGAACAGTCCATCTCTCCATCCACCAAAACTGGGAAACAGACACATCTCTGTTCTTCTTACACACAGATGATGCTGTGCCCTTCTCTCAGACATAGATTGGCCTGAAACGCCACTTTATGCACTAGCTGAGCACTGTATAAAAAAAAACTACCTTATATTAACTATTCAAAAACCAAGGTATTTGCCAAGCACCCTAAGGAACATGGCTGGTAGCTAAACAACCATCTAATAGAATAAATTAAGACCTTCAAATGCCTATGGATTGTTTTTCATGCCGTGAGCAACTGCAAATCCCACACTTACTTTGTCATGTTAAATATGCAGAAAACAGCTTCAGCTCTATATCTTTATATTTGTTCAAAGGAATCCAGCATGTACTTGCAACGCTTGAAGTCTTCTAGGCCAAGATCCAAGCTCAGCTTCCCTTTGGAGTCTAGCTGAGTCCTTAGAGATCATTTCTTCCCCTTAAAAGACTTCAATCTCAGTTTTTGAGATCTATCTTCCAAGTACCCTGCTCCATTCAAAACGTGGTACATCATCATAAAGCCAACCTACTCAAAATAAATACTTCTGCCTGGATTCACATCCTCTTCTATTGTCTCAAATTTCTTTTTCTTTTTTTTTTCCCAGCTGCTTTCCCCTTTTAATTATGCCACTCATCTTCCAGGTTCTTTGGGGTCAGGCAATACATGAACATTTAAAATTTTCTGATCCTGATCAGGGGTGGGATTCAAATATTTTAGCAACTGGTTCTCTGCCCGGTTGCTGGGTGGGTGTGACCATGATGAGAGAGGCCTACTTGGTCTCCTGCACCATGGGGGGGGCGTTTTTGCCCTCCCCAAGTTCTGGAGGCTTTTGTCGAGCCTCCAGGAAGGCAAAAATGGCCTCCCCGAGGTCCAGAGGACTTCCAGAGGACCTCCAGAAGCCAGAAACAGGCCTGTTTCCAGACTTCTGGAACTTCTGGGAGGCCTGTTTTTCACCGCCTCTATGTGGGCACTGCATTTACCTGGCATCCAAAATGGGCCAAGTGGAGACTCCTGGGAGGAGCGGGGTGGGCGGGGCCAGCCAGTCCTTGCAACTACCGGTTCGGTGAACCAGATGTAAAATTAGCACCCGAACCTCTCCGAACCAGCTGAATCCACCTCTGATCCTGATGGACTACAAATGTGAACTAGCCAATCTTAAACAAGTGCCATTGACTTAGAGCTGCAATCATATTTGTCAATCTTCTCCAGAAGCATCTTTCTGAGGCACTCTGCATATTTACTTTACCCAGCCAAATGCTCTCAGTTGCATAACAACCCAGAAATTCAGAAGGGCTTTGTCCTTAGCTAGATTCAATGCCCTTCCAACAGCAGTTATTGAAGGGCGATATCAAAACATCCCTTTTGAACAGAGATTGTACCCATGTGTTAAAGGAACAATTGAAACACTGGGACATGTTAAATTATATTCCTGATGCCTGCCAGGAATTACTATTTCCACTCATCACCAAGTATTCTGGTTGTTCTGATCCTTTCTGTCTCAAATTGTTCCTATCAGACCAGTCTGGTTCTAGTTTGATGATTACAGCCAAATACATTAAAAAGTATACAAAACACCACAATTCCTCTTCAAAAAAACCTCTTAGATATTTTCTGTTTGAAAACTTTTCAAATGCAGCTGTCCATTTTGTTTCTACTTTTTACTGATATTTTATATTCTTGCTGTCAATTGACTCTTATTTCTCTCTTAATTTCATTAACTGACAGAGTTATTGTAACAATACAGAAAGCTGTCTGGGTGAGTTTGGGCCACTCACTCTCCTTCTTTTAGTCCAACTCATTTCACTGGGTGGTTGTGGGGAAAAATAGGAGGAAGGAGTATTAAGTATGTTTGCTGCCTTGGGTTATTTATAAAGTAATAAAGGCAGAACTTTAAAAATGTAATAAATTATAATATAGATACAGTATAGCCGCTGTAATAGGAGTCTCTTTTTTAGCTTTGAAATCATAATCACTCTTCATGTGCTATTCTTCCTTATGCATTACATCACTACGTTTTCTAGGTGCAATAATAATAATTAAATCTTTTCCCTAGGCTTTAGTATTATAATTGGTTCTGTATATTTCAGACCTGCTACTGTACTGTTTTGCTTTAATATTTTACCATTCTTTTAATCATTTGGGACCCTTTTGTTTTACTGTGCTGGTCCATGACTGAATTAAAATGTAAGAAAAATTCAAGCAAGGGATCTTTGGTTGTATAATTAGTGCCGTTTAGAATTTTCTGGAAAGCAAAATATCATACAATACACACGATAAAGGATGCAATAGTTTCTTCACTGTCGTCTGGTTGGATTGTCTTTAAAGAAAGGAAGCTGCATTTTATTCTTTTATCATGCTCTGTTACTTTAAAAGAACATATGGAATGCCTTTATAAAAAAACTAGTTGTTACCTTTTTGTATAGGATTTAATTAAATGTGCAGGTTGCCATTATGGGTTTAATTTATTTTAAAGTCTAATATAGGTTTTGCTTTCTAAAAGAACAAAGAACTGAACAAAGTTCAGTAATTCAACATTTTAATATGTATTAATACAATTTTTTAAAAAGGAAAAACGAAAATCAAAGGTCTTTCTATTTTTAACCAGTGGCCAATTAGTCCATTTTTAAAAAAGGAAAAACGAAAATCAAAGGTCTTTCTATTTTTAACCAGTGGCCAATTAGTCCATTTTTAAAAAAAAAAAAAGGACTAGGGCACATTTTGTTCAAATGAGACATTTTTACCGCCTTGAAGTATAGTGGATTTTAAACCGAGATTCTCTCCTGCTGTGCATTGATCAGCTATTGATTGGAGAGAGTTTGAACTACATTATCCCTGCTAAATAAAAGGCCTTGAGGATGAAGGGATGGAGGGGTGCAAAGGCCTATATATATATATATAAAGCAAGCCATCGCTTTGTGGTTGAGTTGCAAAGGCCCTGGTCACTCTTGAAGGGAAAAAATGTTAATTGAAAAATTCCTTAAATAGGTAACAGCTTTGCAAGCTGCTTTACATAAAAGGTATGAAATCACAATCAGGCAAAAGTGGAGAAAAAGATCCTGCAACTGAAGTGGGAGTTTTCTCTCTAATGATGCTGATTAATTTCTCATTCATGGATGACATGGAGTGATGGAAATGAGTCCTTTCAGAAGAAAGGACTAATGACAACTGGACCTGTGGGTGCTTATGCCAGGGGAGAGGCCGTTTCAAGGGAGGTTGAATTAATTGGCTCATTGACACAGAACATTAAAACAAAAAGGTTTCCTATTGGGTAGAAAGATTAAATCCCAACCAGGAAAGGAAAGGAATATGTGGGCTTGATCAAAAGGCTTGTACACGATGAATTGAATTTTACAAGGAGAAAAATGCCAGAAACTTGGAAAGAGAGGCAAGATTTAGCGAGACATTACAAACCGACATAATTAGTGAATTACTGCAACATGTTTACAACAATTTTAGCTGAAAGACTCAAAATAATTTTGCAAAAACTGTATTCATGAAGATCAGTGTGTCTTTTTAACTAAAAGACAGTGAAAAGGTAACGTTAGAACTGTGTTTAACAATTTGAAATAATGGCAGCAACATAATGAAAAACAAGCTGCATTGATCTTTTTAGATTCAGAGAAGGCTTTTGACAATTTAAACTGGGCTTTCTTGTTTAAGGTAAAGTGCCTAGGTTCAATACCACATACAATGGAGAAGATGATGGAACTTGCAAAGATGGATAAATTAATATTTTGATTAGAGAACAGACAATATCTACATTTATAGTTGTCTGAAAACCCCCTATGGACTTGTTGCATGAGACAGAAAAGAATGGCCATACGATCTGAAGTTTTAATGAGTAGAAAATAATGGATAACAGAAAAAGTGAGCTTTTTTGCAATCATAGAGCAAGAGAGAACTTAGTAATTTTACTTCTATTTCTTGCAAAGAAAATCAGAAATTCAGAATTTCTTTCTGCACTTTTATTTTTAATTATCCTGACTCTCTTTTTCTCTCTTCTGTTTTTTCTGTATATGTTTCTGTTAGTTTTCATGTTTTCTTTAACATTTTAATAGACGTTATATAAAAATATAAGATTGCACATGTTTACTTTCATAGAAAATCATGCAATTTAAGATGAATTAATACAAAGAATGTTCATAGAAGTATTTCCTTCCCATCCTCTCATCTTCCACCTGCCTTTTTTCTCTGATAAAATATTTTTTTAATCTTCAAATGAAAACCAAAATAGTCATTAATTCACAAGAAATGTATGCATCTTTGTCTAGAGTTAAGGACACATTCTGAACATTCAGGCCACAGTTTAAAAAGCCCCATCTTTTCTGGAAGAAACATCTTAGGAAGGCTGCTCAAATCTAAGGCTTCTCAATGGTTCTTTTACTAAGGCAAAAAAGCGATTTCTCATTGTTTCCAAAGACCTAGAGTGGCCTAAAAGAGCTGAATAAATATTTTAATCCCATTCAATGGGATTCATGTCTGGCAATTACTAACATCATTATTATGTTATAATAATAGTGCGTCATCCTGTGTGGTATTATTCACTGAATATTCCTTATAGCAATTCTGTAATGACAGGTCATTGTAATTATTTATTATCCAGAAATAGAACAATAAGAAAATTGCTTATTATAACTTTGGACATATTACAAATTGCTCAATAGAGCAATTGGAAATTGCTTTTTATATACATACATGTCAGTGGTGAAATCTGAACCGGTTTGCTACCGGTTTGCTGGTTGCACATGCACGCTGCGCACCAAATGCGTGCTGCCTGCACATGTGCAGTGCATGCCAAAAGGAAGCTTGGGAAAGTAAGTAGAACAGTGAGGGGGGGGGATCAGCTGTGTCGCATGATTTAGCTTAGCTAGAAATCAGGATTTCTTGCTTTCTAGCAAAGCCAAACTCCGCAGCAAGCTGATCGTTGGAAATACCGGTTCGTAGGAACGGCTAGCTTTTTTTAACTAGAGGTTCACCCAAACCAGTAGCTTTTTTTTTACTATTGGTTCACCCAAACCGGTAGTTTTTATCACTACCGGTTCTCCTGAACCAGAGTAAACTGGTAGCATTTCATCCCTGATACATATATGTTAAACTTCTAAAGCCATCTACTTACGTATGACTTAAAAATTAAATATCATATTTTTCTGTTAATAACAAAAATTCTCATTAATGGAAACTATCATCATTAAAATTAGTTTACAGAAGTATGTATTGGTTTTTGCTTCTGAACACAAGTAGGGAGTTTTTTTTGCCTGTACATGCATCACTGGTGGTTCACACAAATTGTGAAGGTCTACAACCACATCTTTGACAGAATAACAACAGGAAGGAAAGAAGGAAGGGTTCCAGAAAATAATATAAGCTATTAAATGGCACAAACAAACAAACTAACAAACAGGAAGCAGCAGGTGAAGCTAAGCAAGGTCACATCAAATACCTGTACAATTAGCACAGGGGCCCCCCAAGGCTGTGTGCTCTCCCCACTTCTCTTCTCTCTGTATACCAATGACTGCATCTCCAATGATCCATTTGTTAAGCTACTGAAGTTCGCAGATGACACAACAGTGATTGGTCTCATTCGAGACAATGACGAATCCGCATATAGACGAGAGGTTGAACGACTAGCCTTGTGGTGCAACCAAAACAATCTGGAACTGAACACACTCAAAACCGTAGAAATGGTGGTAGACTTTAGGAAAAACCCTTCCATACTTCCACCTCTCACAATACTTGACAACACAGTATCAACAGTAGAAACCTTCAAATTTCTGGGTTCTATCATATCGCAAGATCTCAAATGGACAGCTAACATCAAAACATCATTAAAAAGGACAACAAAGAATGTTCTTTCTGCGCCAACTCAGTAAGCTCAAACTGCCCAAGGAGCTGCTGATCCAATTCTACAGAGGAATTATTGAGTCTGTCATTTGCACCTCTATAACTGTCTGGTTCGGTTCTGCAACCCAACAAGAAAAACACAGACTTCAGAGGATAATTAGAACTGCAGAAAATAATTGCTACCAACTTGCCTTCCATTGAGGACCTGTATACTGCACGAATCAAGAAGAGGGCCGTGAAAATATTTGCAGATCCCTCGCATCCTGGACATAAACTGTTTCAACTCCTACCCTCAAAACGACGCTATAGAGCACTGCACACCAGAACAACTAGACACAAGAACAGTTTTTTCCCGAAGGCCATCACTCTGCTAAACAAATAATTCCCTCAACACTGTCAGACTATTTACTGAATCTGCACTACTATTAATCGTTTCATAGTTCCCATCACCAATCTCTTTCCACTTATGACTGTATGACTATAACTTGTTGCTGGCAATCCTTATGATTTATATTGATATATTGATCATCAATTGTGTTGTAAATGTTATACCTTGATGAAAGTATCTTTTCTTTTATGTACACTGAGAGCATATGCACCAAGACAAATTCCTTGTGTGTCCAATCACACTTGGCCAATAAAATTCTATTCTATTCTATTATATTATATTCAAAAGTGTGGTTTGGACAATGTGACCATATTAACATCAGACTATAGAAATTTCCAATTTAGGATGGGCGGGATATATAAACACAAAGTGAATTAACCAAAGAATTTAAAATATCTTCTCTTAAACTCTCATGAATATGTTCACATAGAAGATCTAGCTGATCGTATGGAATGTGTGTGTGTTTTCACATGAGAAGGCCAAAAGGGGAGGGGTTAAATAGAACATAAAAACGAAGGTGGCTGATTTAATGCTGCATTCGTAGTCTGAAGTCTCAATTCCCAGGAGGGAAGAAGGATTAATGCCAGTACCACATGTATACCCATATCTGACCCTGATTTCATCAAATCCTCCTGCCACCATCTGCCGGTTTTAATTCCTCTGCAATATTTGTATTTGCAACCATCTCCCTCCCACAAAGAGAAGGGGAAATGGGAGGGGGAAATGCTTCCCTGCTTATGAATAGTGTGATCTGGTTGTAATAGCTGAACACTGGCCAGGAGGCATCTGTTGCTTATAGCCCTGACAGCATCTGCTACTATTTTGGACTTTTCCCAGCACACCGTGAGATATGGTTTCTCCCAAAGGTGGCCTTTGTGTGCCCTATTGTCAATTCCATCATTGTCTCTCTCAGCCCGTTCCCACGATGTAGCAGTTTGCCACACAGTGCAAAGTCTTGCTGCCTAGCTCTTCCTATCCTAAAGCAGTGAGTGTTCTGCAATTAACCTTTTTTTTAAAAAAAATAAATAAAACCACTGCCTTTTCTTAGACAGTTTAATAGAAATGTGTTCATTTTTCCTTGTGGGTATGTTTGCTTCCTTTAAACTTAATATAGGCTGGCCTTAGCAAAATGGGATCTCTGCCATTACAAAGGTGCATGAAAATATAACAGAAAGTTTGCTGGGGGACAGACCATGATCTGTCTCCAAAATAACAATAAAACAAGTATATTCTCTCTCTCTCCCTCCCTCTCTCTCTCTCTCTCTCTCTCTCTGTCCTGATTTGTGCTATGGCTATTAAGCACTGTAGCAAAATGTGTGTGAATGCTATTATTTATGTGTCTGTTCTTTAAATACCCTTGGCTAGTGGGATGCAGCCTGATATTTTTGATGGACATGGGCATCCCAGGCTGTCATCTGGCTGCCTCCCTCTGTCAAAGGAGAATGTGTCAGGCGCTTCTCCTGGGAACATTTTGATAGGAAGGCATTCTCTATGCTCACAACCCCCTTCTCTAGAGAGTTCCTTATAACTCCTGACAATATCCTTGATGTCAGCTCATAATAGCCCACTGTGAGTCAGAGAGGGGAGGGGGAAAGTACAACAGATGTTCCTAGTAAAACACATATTGCACTCTGTAAAGTTATTGCCCTTACACACCGCATTGTTTAAAACTGACTTAAAAGATGACCAGGTCAGCTACTCAGCGCATTGAGTTCCCCTGCTCCTATCCCAGTTTTATTTGGCTTATATTCATTTTGCTGAATGAGATCAGTACTACAATAAAATAACAAACGTGTTTATAAATAGCCACTTTAGAGTGCCTATTGCACATTTTTCCATTAAATGAATAAGATCAACTACAGTATCATTTAAATAATAAACACATAATGGCGTCTTTCAAAATATGCAAAATCATTGGCTAACTCATGCAAAACAGATTTTGGTTTTTATTTGCCTTAACGCCTTTATCACATCAGCCTTTCCTTAACCAAAGGTATCAATTCCTTTTTAGGTAATGTAAAAGCTGAGGTTTTGAAAAAAAAATAATAACAAAATTGTACAATAAGAGAATTATAAAAAAATAAAAGCTTATGCTACAGTTTACAAAAGAGAAACAAAATGGCAAAGCTACCTCATAATAGTATGGCATTTGAAGTTTCATATTCAAAACTTCAAAAGTAGTAAGAAATACCTTATTTCAGTTCCATGGAGTTAGCAAGGAAAGGTGCTGCTTAATATAGTTAAAAACAACATAATCTGCTCCATAGTAATTAATATAGGAACCAAAATGCTTTTGAATTTAAGGCTATGATCCCATACATATACTGTACTTCTTTTTTCTTCCATTCAGTCAAGTCCAAAATTATCAGGAACTGCCTCAGAAAAGTCCCTGCAATTTTCATGGCAAGGTTTTTCAACATTGATTTACCATTGCCTCCTTCCTAGGGCTGAGAGAAAGTGACTGGTGGCCAAAATGTTTATCCAGCTGTCTTTGACTTGAACTCCTATGCTGGCTGGGAAATTCTGGAAATTGAAGTCCCCACATCTTAAAGTTGCCAAGTTTGAAAAATATTGGACTAGATTCTTGTTTTAAACAGAGCGGGAAAGAGCAGGCACTCAAAGTTTCATTGATAGGATTCAACATTTATTTTACTAAATCTCTAGATTTGACTGCATATAACATATGCAGGTTTGTAGGCTGTATAGTCTGATTATCCATCTGATATTTAAATTGTAGCATTTTTATTAGCAGCAAGGAGATTGTATCGCATGTACAACAGACTCACGCTTCCAGCTTCTCCCCATAAAAAGAGGAGTCATCACCTTTCCTGGAGGGCAGGAACTCATGATATGGTTCTCAACCAAATCCAATCATCACCGTGTTTTCCGAACCTGAGTCAGAAATAGTGCTTTCCACTCTGCCTTGTTCAGGTTGGCTGTCACTTTGTATGTCGTGCTTCAACACCCCATAAATAAATCCTTCTATTCCAAACGGCTATTGTGGCCAGTAGCAGGAATGCCTGCTACGCTTTAATCATCAGTAGCTGTTCTTCCTGTCAAATGTTTTGCAAGTTTACCAGCAGACTGGTGACATACTGTCTTTTTTCAAAATATATACAAATTCATTGTGATATAGCAAAGGATTGACTTTGTTTGTTTTTAACCCACTGAAATTGACAAGAGTTCTGCCATTTTCTCCTAGCTCAACTGACAGGGAAAAATTCTTCCTCCCTCCCTCCCTCCCTCCCTTCCGTTAAGAAATAAAGGAATCCACTACATAGGAACCATGGTAAACACATTTAGAACAGAAACATTAAATTATCTTCATGGCCAAAATGAAAGAGGGAATCGAAATATAAAAAACAATTTCTTAAATCAGCTTCATTTCCAGCTGCTTTAACCAATGAAGACAGCTGAAGGCTGAAGGTGAAAATGTCTTTAGAAATGTATAACAGTAAGAGGAGAATGCAAAGCATTCTTCTATTCTTCATAAGATAGACTAGGCCTCTTTTTTTTTTTCATTTGGACATGATTAAGAGTTATGTTTCTTTCTCTTAATATCATTGCTCTCAGCAGCTCCAAGCTACAGGCCACTAAAAGTTTTAATTAAAAGTAAAACATAGTTATTTTGAAATAGGGAGTAGAAACTGATTTAAATGAAGCACTGAAGTAAAAATTTTAAAAAACAAACCTTTAATGAAACTGTCAATGAGCCAAAATAAAAAAAAACCTGAAGATTAACATAAAATGTAACAGAGACACACATGGTATTTATTTATCCCCACATGCTCCAAAATAACAAACAAAAACATATAGAGAACCAGCATAGTGTTATAGTTAAAGAGTCAGACAACAAGTGGAGAGACCCAGAATTTATTCTAGCCCAAGCCTCAAAAACCAACTGGGTGATTTGTCTGGTCACTTAGCATAGCCTGCCTCACAGGGTTGGGAGTTGGGGGGTGGGAAAACCTTGTAGAGGTAGTCCTCAACCTACAATCATTTGGTCACAATCAGTCCAAGTTACAACTGCATTGAACAAATGGCGGTTATGACCGATCCTCAGAGTCATGGCCAATCTCAGTGCCACAGTGGTCATGTGATCACAGTCTGGGTGACTGGCAACACATTTGCTCTTTTGACTGATTACCAAGCACCCAACAAATGCATATTTGCCATTTACAATCTGCCCCACCAGCTTTCCCAGAAAGTCAATGGGGAAGCCTGCAGGGTGGATTGCAAGTTGCTGGAGTAAGTCTCTCATGCACAGATTCTTCCGCAGCTCCTCTGCACTTGTGCCAGTGGTGAAATCCATTTTTTTTTACTACCAGTTCTGTGAGCGTGGCTTGATGGGCATGGTGGGGCTTGGTGGGCGTGGTTTGGTGGGCGTAGCAGGGGAAGGATACTGCAAAATCCCCATTCCATCCCACTCCAGGGGAAGGATACTGCACAATCTCCATTCCCTTCCCACTCTTGGAGGAAGGATACCGCAAAATCTCCATTCCCTCCCCACTCTTGGGGGAAGAGTACCACAAAATCTCCATTCCCTCCCCACTCTTGGGGGGAAGGATACTGCGAAATCTCCATTCCCATCCCACTCTGGGGCCAGCCAGAGGTGATATTTGCCGGTTCTCCAAACTGCTCAAAATTTCTGCTACTGGTTCTCCAGAACCTGTCAGCACCTGCTGGATTTCACTCCTGACTTGCGTCATGCTTCCCCATTCATGCATCACTGAACAGAGATGTTTTAAATTTTGCAGGAAATCATCAATGCAAAGTCAGATGCTTTTCCTTTCTTCCCACTTAAAAAGAAGACTATGGGACAGCGGCAGTTGTCAGACATTCAGTACTGTATTACTGTTTTAAGTGTGACTTTTGACCAGATGTTAAGACATTCTTACCACTTCCCTTCTCTTCCATTTTTGGTTGCTTGCAAAGGAGGCCACATGAAGCTGAGAAACTCACCGAAAGAGTGACCTCCTTTTTTCACTACACACACACACACACATACACACACACACACACCTTACATTTTTAATGGGGTGAGTTTTCTCTCCTTTTGTTGTGACCCAGGCCCAAGTAGGTAGTAATAAACTTAGTTCATGGAAAAGCAAACTTTATTTGAACAGCTGGGAACTACTTCATTCCCAACGTCGTTCAATTCAAAGTAAAACAAATGCCTCCCAACACAAATTCCTCAGTTATCTCACAAACCTTAGTCCAATTAGGCAAACTGCCAAAGGCCCTTTCTGGCAAAAGAAGCCAGAAGCCACAAAAACAAAGACGTATACGAAGCAGAGGACGCAGCTACAACGTTGTTTTCCAGCAAGCTGAAACAGACACTGGTCTGTTTTAAGCCTATGGGAGGGGCCAATCATCTCTTGGCCCTACTCCCGAGTTGTCCTTTCTGCTTTAGCTGCTCTTGCCTTCTGGCAGCTCTTCTCATGCGTACATTAGGAACAGGCTCCTCCTGTTCCTCTGCCTCACTACTATCAGTCTCTGGAGGCTCTGGAGTCAGCACCTCACTTCCCGATGGCCCTGGCCTCACCTCAGCCTCATCGCTGTCCGACTCCGTTGCCAGCTCCATAGGCTGCTGACGGACCACAAACACATATATGCATGCATGGGAGAAGGGGTACATGCGCACATACACAGGCCGCTCTTTTGAAAAGAGGGGAGGAAAGCTCTGAAAGGAAGGATCTTCCCCAGCAACAACCCAAACATGATCTGAGCCAATCAGAAAGGCTTGATGAGATCAGATTGAACCAGGGAAGGAAGGGAGCCTGATTGGCCCATTGAGCTTTTTGGCAGATGACACCACTATCTAAGAACAAAGTGATGGAGCCAGGTCTTCTTTCTCAGACCCATGTTCTCCACTCCTCACAATCTGTTTAATAAATTTAACTTGCTAGTGAGGGTCCTGGCTGTAGAAAACAGCTTTATGTTGACCAACCCATGCAGAAGGAAGGACAAACCCAGAGACCGGCTGGAAAGCAGAGGTGCTGGCACCCTATTCTCCTATCTCCCTCCCTTTAGCCTCCAGTGAAAAGTTTTTGAAAGGAAAAAAAAAACAGTGACAAGATTAATCAACCTGTGGAGTTGAAACACATGCTTCGCTTAAACAACTCTTTTGCTCTGGTTAACAATTGCTTTAATATAGCTCTTGTTATGCTAAGAGAACAGCTTAGAGTAGAAACCCATAAGGCAGTAGATGATGCTTGATCTCTCTCTCTTTTCTTTCTCTCTCTCTCTCTCTCTCTCTTTCTTTTACATTATTCTTAAGGTTTTGCTTTGCTTTGCTTTGCTTTGCTTTTTTGCAACCAAGAGCAGCAGCAAAGAAGAATGCATTTTTGTATTTATAAATCAGTTTTTACAATATTTGTAAATATGCTCTTATGATTGAAATATAACTATTTAATGCTTCCTTCTGAATGCACAGCTCCAGTCTCCATTCCTTGCTTTCCAAATTTAATTAGCAAATTAAACTAAAAGTATATATTTAATGACAGGTGGCTCTCGGTGTGACAAACCTTCTTGTACAATGATTCATTTTTGTAATTCCATGCAAGGCAAGCACTGATGTACATATGAATAAATACTGTGCACCTCTAAGGGAACAAATAGTACATTTATTTTTATTTATTCACTTACCTGCTTACTTAACTACCTTTCTATACCACCATATTTTACATATTAGGCATGTTACACAATTAAAACTTCACAATAACAATAAATAATATCTCAACATAAAAGCCAGATCCATAAAACCACATAAAATCTTTCACATTATTTCCTTGTGTTCCTTTATGGCACATCTGCATTACTGCATATTCATTCCACACTTTTAGCTAAACATGCCACGTGTAAAGCAACCCTCATATTTGCCAAATTAAACATACTGAGAAGAAATTGCTTTACAATTACTAGCATAAGGGAAAGATTAAAATCGTAGAAGGCATTAAGGCTTCTACAGGTAACAAACTAATCAAAGGGCCCCATAGATGCCAAGTGAGCATTTTAAGTGTGTACATAATTCACATTATTATATGAATATAATAACAAATTATTCAAAGATCTCAACTGGGGCAATCAAACATGCCTATGTATTGTATGTACGTATCTATGAATATAATAAGCTTCTTTGTCCCCTTTTCCACAGAATTTTTAAAAAAGGAAAGCATAGACCACACTCTAAGTGTACAAATATGGTTCCTGGTCTTTGCCTGTTTTGTGATGGACTGGCCAACAGTCTTACAAAGAGGCAGTCACCCCAAAGGAATCACTTATTATGGTGGATTCATATGATAATGAACAACAGAGGTGAAAATACAGCTGCTGATTAGACCAAGTAGCTTATTGTTCCCACCAGAGTCATCATGATTATAATCAATTGTTAATGGAAGGATTACAAATTTGGTCTTAAAAATAGATAATTAGCTAGAAGGAACATCCAAAATTGCCTTGATAGTACACCTTGGGTACATCCCTCAAACGCATGAGTAGCTTTTATTTTGTGATCTTTGAATATAATGTTAAATAAAGAATAGGAGAAAAGGCAGGGACAAATGCAATTTCCCCCTAAAAATTCACTGTCATTAAGTCCTGCTGGCGTTGAATTGCATGGCCCGAACCAATCCATCAATTAATTGATTGGAGATGTAGGGGTGGGGGGAATCTGTATGAAATGACAATTATAAACATTCCAAGTTCTGTCCGGTGCCTGGACACTGAATGGATTTGAACATGTGTGTGTGGGGGTGTTTCTGTCTCAATCCAACTAAGGCTGTGGGTGTTCAGGACACCCAGGCATGAAGATTTCCCCTCTCTGGTCCTAGATGAGGTTCTATTTCTACATTCAAGAGTGGTGTATAAATTGGGAGTCTTCTTAGAAGGGGTGAAATCCAGCAGGTTCTGACAGGTTCTGGAGAACCAGTAGTGGAAATTTTGAGCAGTTCAGAGAACCGGCAAATACCACCTCTGGCTGGCCCCAGAATGGGGTGGGAATAGAGATTTTGCAATATCCTTCTCCTGCCATGCCCACCAAGCCATACCACACCCACCAAGCCACACCCATAGAACCGGTAGTAAAAAAAATTGGATTTCACCACTGCTTCCTAATCTTGCAACTCATGCTTGAATTGTGCCTTCTCTGTGGTGGTACATATCTTCTGAAATGAGGTTTTTACTGAGATATGGATAGGCCCAAACTCTACTGGGGTGAGTGAAGGCCCCTTAGATTGTGTGGGGTTTTCTTTTTTTCATTCCTATCTGATTCTTGTCATCTTTGCCATTTTTAGGGTTTTATTTTTGTAACTTTCTAAAATGTTTTTACTCATGATTTGTTGAAGTCAGGCAGAATCATCATCCTCATAATCATTGCCTAAATAATAAGCTACATAGTAGAAGTATCCTTAAAGTAATCAATACCTGGCAGCCCCTGTTATACAAAATACAGCAAGACTAGTTGATTGGACCCAGATGGAACTTTGATAATTTAGATCAGATTAGTGCCAATGCACCCTGCTCCAAACTCAAAAAGTGATATTGATCCGCTGTATTTGCCAAGAGCTAAAAGAGGCAGAGGACTCCTGCAGAGAAACAAAGATGTGGAGAAAGATAAGCATGGGTTGAATGACTACATCAGAAAAAGTGAATAATCTTTATTGAAGGAAGGTCAATCAAGGAAAGATTTTGAACGCAACAAAGGTGATGGCTGACTATAGAAAAGAAGCAATCAAAAACCAACTTGTTAATTGTAAGAACAAGCCAGTTCGTGGTCAATATTTGAAGAATATAGAAGAAAATGATAAAATAAATACCCACATGGAGCTCTTTAAGATCAGGAGTGTTAAAGAAACTGAAGGTTTTAATTTAGCAGCTGAAGAACAAGCTTTGCCAGCTAATAGAATGAAAGGGAAAATTCAGCAAGTAACAAACAACAGTAAATGTCCCATCTAGAGTGAAAAAGATGAAACAATTGACCATTTGATCAATGGCTGCAGCAAAATTTCAAATTGATCGTAAGCAGAGTCAATATTGAGATGCCAAGATTATTTATTGGAAACTTTGCTAGAGGTTTGGATTTGAATGTAGCAAGAACTACTGGCACCATCAAGTTGAGGTGGTTTTGGAAAATGAGTGAGTTAAGATCTTATAGGACTTTAAGAAGAAACAGGTAGACATCTTGTGCATAATATGCCTGATATAAAGTTATTGAAAAGACAAAAATTTAGTTCATTGATGTTGCCATATTGGGTGATACTAGGCTTGAGAAAAAGCAACTGGAGAAAAATTACAAAATATCTTTCAAGGCACAGACTTGTAGATCAAAGTTGAACACTTATGGACAAAAAGTCTGTTGCTATGTCAATGATGATTAGAACCCTTGGAGCAATACCTAAACAATTCCTTTAATATTTGAAAATTTTGAATTTGAACACCCTAATTTTACAAGAGTACTCTGCTTGGAAGTGCCTATTTTCTCAAACACTACCTTAATAATTCTTAAACCAAACAGGTCTTAGACTGTGAATCTAATTGTAGATTATTGATGATGATGATGATGATGATGATGATAAATGAAGTCATATGGTCTAACAAATGCAATCCCTTGTTTGGTGCAGAATCCAAACTAAAGTGCCCAGAAACAGATGGTTGTCAAGCTTTCTTGTCAAATAGCTGTAATGAAAGGTAGTCTATCATCTCTCTGGGGAATTGGTTCCACTGTCAGTCTACTCTTATTGTTAGGAATGAATACACACAGACAACCAATCAATCAGTCAATCAGAATCTGTTTTTGGTAAATAACATCCATTATTAAATCAACTTGTACTGAATTAAAATGGCTTCTCTTTACAACTCTCTTATTTTTTTGTTTTTGTTTTTCTAATTGAAATAGAAGAGATGTATTGAAATAGCATTTCCTTCTGACAAGAGGTTTAAAAAAATGGTTTCTGAAGCACTAGATTCAAGTAATAGATGTGTTACTTGTTTAGCTATTTTTCATGGTAAAGATCTAATACTAAAAATCCTCCATTATCATTGGAGGACAAATGATGATAATAGCAATAGCACTTAGACTTATATACCGCTTTTACAGCCCTCTCTAAGAGGTTTACAGAGTTAGCATGTTGCCCCCAACAATCTGGGTCCTCATTTGAATCAACCTCGGAAGGATGGAAAGTTGAGTCAACCTTGATCCTGGTGAGGTTCGAACTGCCAAATTGCAGCTAGCAGTCAGCTGAAGTGGCCTGCAGTGCTGCACTCAGCTGACAAAACCAGGGAAGTCTTGAAATGTGGTTCCACTTTGATGGTCTGAACTGGTGGAACTTGCTATTTGAATTCATGAGGATTAACCTGAATTGTATGGCATGGCTCAACAAGATGTGGAACATCTCCCTGTTCTACTGCTGTCAAAGCCAAGCGAGGTCTGCCATAATCCTCTAGTTCAAGGGTCTCCAACCTTAGCAACTTTAAGACTTGTGGATTTCAGCTTTGCTGGCTGAGGAGCTCTGGGAGTTGAAATCCACAAGTCTTAAAGTTGCCAAGGTTGAAGACTCCTGCTCTAGTTGCTGCAGCAACTATTCAGGGCAGAACTGACCAAATGGGAATCCACATTATTTTTCAGATGTCCAAATATAGAGGTAGTCATTGACCTACTACACAACTGAGCCCAACATTTCTGTTGTTAAGTGAGACATTTGCTAAGTGAGTTTTGCCCCATTTCACGATCTTTCTTGCCACAATTGTTAAGTGAATCACCACAGTTGATAAGTTAGCTACATGGCTGTTAAGTGAATCTGGCATCTCCATTGATTTTGCTTGTTAGAAGGCTGCAAAAGAGGATCACATGACCCTGCGACACAGCAACGGTCATAAGTATGAGTCAGTTGGCAAGCATCTGAATTTTGCTCCCATGATCACGGGGATGCTGCGAAGGTCTTAAGTGTGGGAAAACGGTCATAAGTCACTTTTTTCAGTGCCCGTTGTAACTTTGAACGGTCACTAAATGAACTGTTGTAAGTTGAGGTTGGCCTGTACTCAGAAAAATAATTATCCATCAAATTCAACCAGTCATCTAAGGACTTGTTAAATTACCAGCTCAGTTTAAGCTAGGCAGCTGCAGTGGCATTAATACTAGTGCAAAGTTGACAGTTCTTGAAAGGGATTAAACAAATCTATGAAGGATAAGGCTAGCAGTGATCATTAATAATGGTGGTGGTTTATTATCTCAGTATCAAGGACAGTATGCAGCTCTTAATATAATTGCACTTACTTCTCAATTGTCCGTTTATCCAGATATTCAACATCTTGTTGGCTGCTATAAGAACACAGTGCTGGATTAGTTAAGCTTTTGACCTGATTCAGCAAAATTCTTATTATAGGTTTTCATAGTGTTATAAGTAATATAAAGAGTATTTTTCTATGAGTTCGATAAACCAGAAAACATCAAATGATTCAATAATTTTGGAAATCACAGCTACAATATCTATATTTTATACCATCTCTCTCAGAAACACTTAGATTCCAAAGACTTGCATAATTTTCTGGTATGTCAAAAAAAAAAAAGAAAAGATGACAGTTTTCAGAATTTCAGAGGTCTTGGCTAAGAACGTAGCCAAGATTTGAGCATGTTCGCACAATTCTTTTTTCTTGCACTTCAAGCGGCAGATTCCTACATACACTATCACCAGCTGCTTTGGAATGTCTATTGCATTTGGAGAAATGAATTGCCAGCAGGCCTGGGAAGACGCTCAAGAAATGAGCCTGTCATGTGTGAAACAAGTGCAGTTCTTTGGATCACAGACAGTTCTCTGGTCAACCCCCGGAAATGAATATGGTACAACATTCTGCTTATCTGGATTTCTGACACCATGTGATATTTGTCAATAAAACAAGATGTGAATATCCAATGCCCATTCTCGTTCAAAGGGCAATTAATTCATCAGTCAAAGCTAGTTAAAGTATTTCCTGAGGCTTTTCCCCCCACTGCTGACTCAAAGTGCTATTCACATGTCCTTGAGCCAGCAGAAAAAAATAATGCTCAAATGGGCACAGCATTAATAAATTGTGCTGCCTTTATTTACTGTTTATTGAGTGCCTCACGGTTAGGGATTTATAAATTCTCCTGACTTTATTATCCTTTTCCCACCAAAAAAAAATAATCACTAGCCAAATGGAAAATATTCACAATCATTCTTCTAAATGGGAGCCAGGGCTGGGGGAAGAAAACAGTTTTAATGGATAGCTAGATGTTTAGCCATCTGTCAAAATTCACTTCAGTTTGGCTGAAGTATTTTGAACAGGCATATTCAAAGGGCGGAATAGCAGCTGATACGTGTTACCTTTTTTCAACAATGTTTGAGTACTTGGTGTTCAAAATAAACCTGACAATCAACTGATCACAAGGCTCCTTTTGATTTCACACACTGGGGAAAAAAAATGTGCTGAAATACTTGTGCTAGAACCAGATCAAGTTCTGACCAATAACAAAATTGACGGGTCCCTTTTGTTACATATTTAGCCGTAAACATAAAAACTGATAACTTACGTTCTACAACAGTTGAATGTTAGCTGACAAATATGCAAAGAATTGTTCCTCTTTTTACAAGGCAGTGGCTCTGCAGCCACTGCTGGCCAGCTGTTATTCAGACTGATCCAGGTCTTGAAGCCAGATATTATCTCATACATATTATAGTTACAGGAGGCAATGGGAGTTGGGGGTGGGGGTGGGAGGATGGACTGGACTGGACTCTCCTACTATGGAAAGCAGAATGACTTTGGAAGTAGCATGCATGGGCCAGAGAGGAGGGGGCATGCCCACACCAGCCTAAAATGGTCAGTAGTTCCTGGGGTAATCCTATTTCTAAGGGCTAATTAACTGGACGACAGCCCAAATGGTTAGTGATCTTCAATAGATTGTACCAGTAGTTTAAAAAAATGGTGCAGCTAATTGCTTGCTTAAAGAGGAAAACTTTAACTCTGAAATAGGAAAGGACAACCATAAGATGCTTCAGGTTGCAGGCAGGCAAGAAAAAGGCAATAAGAGGCAGATATTGCAGAAGAAATATTGCCAAGCACATTGATGCCATAGTGAGTGGAAGTAGGGAAAGCCTCTGGACATACATGTCTCCTGAAAATTCAGAAACAGCATGTGCCCTATACCATAAATGCATGCTTGCATTTCTAATTAAAGAGTGGCTAAGTACAGCTGCCTTGTTTTATAAGGCCAGCCTATTTTCATTTTAATCATTACGATCCAGGCTGTGTTTTGTACATATTTATCCCATTCCACACAATATGGGGTTTGATTTTAAAAAGGAAAATAAACTCATATCATCACAAGAGTCCAGAGGAATGGGGAAAAGAGTGAGACTGACAGAAGCATGGCCTCCCAATGCAAGTGTTGTTCCTCTTGTATGCACAACGTGATGGTTCATACATGTACAAAAGCTTTCCACATAATGCTGCAACACTGCTTTCCTCATTGCTGTTGACAAAAGCAGCAAAATCCTGCAGATGCTACTGGATATCATCTCGCTCTCAACTACTGCATGATTCCCTTAAGACTCTTTGGATGTCTTTCTAAGTATGAAGCACATCCTAAGTATGAAGAACCTTTGGATGTCTTCCTAAGTATGAAGCAGAGGTGGGTTTCAGCAGGTTCTTACCAGTTCTGAAGAACCGGTAGTGGAAATTTTGAGTAGTTCGGAGAACCTGTAGTAAAAATTCTGACTGGCCCCGCCCCCATCTATTCTCTGCCTCCCAAATCCCAGCTGATCGGGAGGAAATGGGGATTTTGCAGTAGCCTTCCCCTGGAGTGGAGAGGGAATGGAGATTTTACAATATCTTTCCCCTGCCACGCCCACCAAGCCACGCCCACCAAGTCATGCCACACCTACCATGCCACACCCAAAGAACTGGTAGTAAAAAAAATTGAAACCCACCACTGGTATGAAGCACATCCTAAGTATGAAGACCCTTTGGATGTCTTACTAAGTATGAAGAACAAGACCCCATTGCATGTGACATGTCCTAGTAAGTCCTCCCTTGGCTTGGGAGGATTGAGTTAAATGACCCCTGTGCTCCGCCACAGGACTGTGGTTTCTAACGATCCCTGGATTTGCTTATGGGGACAGTTGACAACCGAGAAGGTGGCTGACTTGACCATTTCATTTCACATAGGTCAGCAAGCAGCCATCAGAGGAAAATGATTTTTGTTCACAATCGACCTGGGTTAGATTGAAACCGGTGACCCAGAAATGAAAGACTGAAAGGAAAAGGGTTCTACTTTGTGTATGGCCAAACACCACTTCTGTCTCCACCTCACTCATTATCTTGCCACAGCCCGCACCTCCCCTTTTCCCTCCCAGTACCTCTCTCAAAAAATTATTAATCCACCCAGTGCCTTCTTTTTTAATTGCAAAGCACCATATGTTGTGATTTTGTTAGAGCCTCGGTTCTAACCGCGCGGCCCCCTCCTTCCTTTGTGTGCCGATAGATTCATCCTTCAAGAGGGATGCATTGACTTCTGTACTTCAGCAGCCTGATAGATTTCAGAGTGGACATTTGAAGCAAAGCTCAGCTTAGGCAGAAAATCAATACTAACAGCCTGCCATTATCTGAAGGAGAATGATCAAAGAGGTTTTTCAGATGAAAAAACTGTGGGGGAGAGAAAAAGATACGGATTTTGTTAGCCTCGGCCTCTGTTCATTGCCGTTGGTACATAGCAGGCTGTTATTACACTGGGGTAGAAGATCTGGAGGGATATTTTTTTTTTCATGGAGATCGTCTTATCATCTACTCTAATTTAGGAGCTTTCTCCTAAAAGATATGATCAGATCTCAGTTTACAGAAGTGAAGATGATAGGTTTACAATAGCACTGAGTACAACCTTACTGGAATTCTGTTTTACTTTTCAAACAATAGTGCAATATAATGATGCAATACGAATGTTCAGCAGTTAGAGATAAAACAAGAAAACATACCATGTTTTGTGGTAAGAAATTCCACAGTTTAACAATATCTAGTACAGGGGTCAGCAACCCGGGGCTCTGGAGCCACATGTGGCTCTTTCATCCCTCTGCTGCAGCTCCCTGTCGCTCAAAATATGAGTCCCAACCGCCAATGTGCGACATCCACCGGCACACGATTTATTGAGCTTTTTGACTCCCGGTAGGCCAAGCATGGATTAATCCAAGAAAAGAAAAGTTTCAGAATGTTTAATTAAACTTCATATGCTAGTTTTGTGGCTGCTCAGGAAATAGTCAGGTACGGGAAGGGTTTTGTGGCTCCCGGTGTTTTCTTTTGTTTGGGAAATGGGTCCAAATGGCTCTTTGAGTGTTTAAGGTTGCTGACCCCTGGTCTAATACAAAGAAATACTTTGTTTTATCTGTCCTGAACTCTCATTGCTGTGCCTCATACGAAAGGCAAGATTAGTGTTTTAGGAGAGAGAAATAAAAGCTTATCTGTTTTTCCCAATCTGTACATAATTTTGTATAATGTCTACTCTTTCTCGTTATTTTCTAAATTAGAAGGTGCCAAACCTTGTAACCTTTTCTTGAAATTATGCTATTCCAATACCTCAGTCAACTACAAAATGGTTCTTCAGATTTGCAATCAAACCAGATGTGCCCAGCACATCATAAATTTAAATGTGGTATCTTTATCTTGGCAATTTTATTTTCATTGCCTTTCTAATAATCTCCAGCATGGAATTTGCTATTTTGGAGGAGGGGAGAGGGCAGTAGCAGATTTCTGTGAAGTTAAATTTGGACTGGGAGAATGAGAGTACACATCATCATCTTAATTACATTGAACCTCACTAGACTATCTATGTTCTCAACGAATGAAGGCAAATTTATGTTCTTACCCTAGAGACCTGCAAAACATTTCATGTTTGAAATTGGCTGCTCCAGCGTCAAAGGAAGTTGTTTGATGCTGTTTTGATCTTACTGGAAAAAAGGACATGTTGATCTCTAGGTCAGAAGACTTCCAATCAGATCAGGACAGAACATTTCCTCTTGACTTGAAATAACTGGTTTCAGATTCAAAATGACTGTTTTGAGCTTGAAAGCTCTTCCATACAGCAGCCCAAAAGGGCCATTGTCCATACATACCAGGAGCCTGCCCAAAATTTGCCAATTCAAATTTTGCTCAACACACTGCTTGACACAATGCAGATTGCTATTCTGTCTCAGCAGCAAAGCAAAATAGGTATTCTACCTGCACTCAGATCTTAGGCAACGGGAGAGGCTAGATAGGAAATGTTTCCTTTTAGTGTCTGAGAGCAGAAGATTCATCAGCATCAAAGAAGCCATTTTCCAGCACTTCTGTTTCCACACAAGAGAGAAGACAATCAGTTTCCTCTTTCATCTCCTCTGCTTACAATTACCAGATATCTGACAAAGAAGGACTTGTCCTTCTTTTTAAATCATAGAATAGAATAGAATAGAATAGAATAGAATAGAATAGAATAGAATAGAATAGAATAGAATAGAATAGAATAGAATAGAATAGAATAGAATAGTTATTGGCCAAGTGTGATTGGACACACAAGGAATTTGTCTTGGTGCATATGCTCTCAGTATAATAAAATAAAAGATGTGTTCGTCAAGAATTCTAAGGTACAACACTTAATGATAGTCATAAGGTACAAATAAGCAATCAGGAAACAATCATCAATATAAATCGTAGGAATACAAGCAACAAAGTTACAGTCATAAGTGGAAGGAGATGGGTGATGGGAACAATGAGAAGATTAATAGTAGTGCAGATTTAGTAAATAGTTTAACAGTGTTGAGGGAATTATTTGTTTAGCAGAGTGATGGCGTTCGGGAAGAAACTGTTCTTGTGTCTAGTTGTTCTGGTGTGCAGTGCTCTATAGCATCGTTTTGAGGGTAGGAATTGAAACGTTTATGTCCAGGATGTGAGGAGTCTGTAAATATTTTCACAGCCCTCTTTTTGACTCGTGCAGTATACAGGTTCTCAATGGAAGGCAGGTTGGTAGCAATTGTTTTTTCTGCATTTCTAATTATCCTCTTAAGTCTGTGTCGGTCTTGTTGGGTTGCAGAATTCAACCAATCCAATCATGTTCTCTTTCCAGCATGACCTCTTTCCATATTTTATTTAAAATAAAATATTGTTTGTCTTTTTGAGTAATGTTTTAATTTTAGACAGTTTGTTTTCTGAACTGACCTATCTTGAACTGACCTAACAGTCCTTGATACATGACAGTGGTCACCCAGAACGTCACTGTCACATGTGTGAACCAGGAACATGTATAAAACAACTTCCACTCCCTTAGGCACTGTAGCACCTAAGCCATGATGTGTGTTTGGAGTGGGAGAGAAATGTCAACTTTGAGAATAGCATATCTGTGGTGGTACCCTTAGCATTAAGTGGACCTTCAATGGAAAAGAAGGTCTTTTTGACGCCAGGGCAAGTGCAGCAGATCCATTTCTCTTTTTCTTCCCTCCCACAATCCATGGAGAACAGGAGAAAAGGTGATAGTGGCTCTTTGCTATCAATTTTTCCATCACACAGAGATCAGAGAAGTAATAGCAAAAGTCCTGCTTCCCCCCTCCCCCACCCCATTTTTGGAATCTTGAGAGAACTAGTACTCAGTACCCACTTCTCTTCTCTTCTCCTGCTTTTCCAGCCATTATATTTCACATTATACAATAAGATAAGTAGAAGTGATGGGTTTTTGATGATAGGAAAATCCTGACTCTCCCACAAATAAAATAGCATACATCTAAGAATATAGCATGGCCCATTCCATGCTATTTTCTTGGATATAAGAATAAGGAGATCAAAGCTTTTGCTTCCAAGTGCATTTTAAAAGGTAGAGAGATATTTAGAGTGTTTAATGTAATGGGAATCCTCAGTGTGGCTCTCCTAACCCCTAGTTGATATTTTTACCACATCCAAGTTTTAAGGGGTCAACTGCAAGCATCATGATACCATCATGTGATTGAGTCTAACCCCACCCATTCATGGCCTGGATTTCTGCAGAGGTGAACTGATAAATAAATAAAATGGCCCTTTTACCAAGAGACAGAAAAATCTGGATCTGAGCACCTCATACAATTTTAAGCTTGAAACTGAAATACCTTGGGCATTATGAAGAGGGAAAAACATTCATTCCTTGCATCTTGCAGGTGCAAGAAGGAAGGTCTCCCTGGACAGAGTCAAACACAACAATAAGAAGAAAGATTCAGAGAAGCTTATAAAAGAGAAATGCCCTGGGGACTATAGCTTTAATTATGAATATTATTGGTGTTCTTCGAGCAGCTGATACCTTTCCCATTAATATCTGTAAATTATTCCTCGGAGACAGGATTCCATCCTTGCATCAATTGACATAGGAACATCAGTGTTTTTGCATCAAATGGAGATACATGGCCACATAATAATAACCTACCAGGTACAAATGTGGCTATATGTATATAGCACACAGTTGAAAACTGGAAAGCTATGAACCATTATTAAAGATCCACGACCCAGTCCAGTGGTCTCTTGGGGGGGGGGTATGCTCATTGCATGCAGAGTGTAAAAAAAATAATTATTTAATTCACAACAATAGGCATTTCACTGTAAAATGCTTTAACAATCTGATCTCTCGGCTAAATTCTTAAATTTTGACAAGCCACGGGACAGTCAAGTAACCTGGTGAAAATAGAACTTTTCTTTAAAAGCACTGCTTTTTGTCCATTTAACTGATCTCTGCTAGGTTTGCCATTCAGATATAAGAATTTGTTTAGATATACAATATTGTCTGAATTTAAAGCAAAACAACAGCAAGTTCACATGGTGATTTGCTTAATCACGGTTTATTGAGCAAGCCATTTTTGGTTATATTCAGTCCATATGCTAAGCTATAAACATGCTTCAAAAAGGACAATGGTTGGAGTCACATGCTAAACAAAACCGCCAAATCAAATTATGACAATAATGCACATGTGCAACCAACTAAGAAACTGTTTTTATCTAAAATTACCTATTTAAATATTAAATATGTACTACAGTAGTTTTCTGGTTGCAAGCACAAGAGTAATAACATATTAGGAGCAACAATGTGGTACTTCAACACGTGGAAGTGTATAAAGTTGACAAAACAGCAATTATTTATTTATTTATTTATTTTGTCAAATACATATTAAATAATATATATAAGTATAAGCATGAATTGAATACATAAAATGAATACAACTAAAGGGAACATTAGGACAGGGACGGTAGGCACGCTGGTGCTCTTATGCACGCCCCTTACAGACCTCTTAGGAATGGGGTGAGGTCAATGGTACACTGGAACAATGGTACACTGGAATATCTACAAGAAATATACTTGCCTGCAAGCAAGAACTGGTAGGATCACAGATAAAGTAATAGAAAATGAAGAAGCCAAAATTTTCTGGGATATTAGAATTCGAACAGACAAGCACCTGCCACATAACACCCCAGACGTGAACAACTGTCAATAAGAAAGACAAAATAATATGGACAGTGAATGTGACAGTACATGGAGACAACAGAAGAGAAGAGAAGAGAAAGAACTGAAAAAAAGATCACATAAAAAATCCCCACTGCTATAAAGACTGTAGCAAAAGAAAACAAAAATAGTACCAACAAGTGATAAGAGCCTTGGGTGCAATCCCAAAACCTCTGGAGCACCACTTGAACATCATGGGCATTGACAAAACCACCATCAGTCTACTGCAAAAGCTAACTTTACTTGGAACAGCTTACATTCTGTGATGATAACTTTAATTAAACAACATCAACCTATTCCAGACTCTTGAGAAGGACTTAAGAGCCTAAACAACTGGCTGACTGACCAATCATAAAAAAAAATAAAAATCCCATTTTTGCAGGGCCTCTCTGAAATTTCCCATCATGGACATCATCTCCAGTGAGTAGTTTGCATGAGAGGAGATGACGGGAGTTGTTTGGGGCTGGATCTAATTATTTCTGGGTTAAATAGCAAAGCTGCTTAACTTGATTTTGGAGCTTGCTCAACACTCTTAAACCACCCCAAGCAGTGAAGAGTTTCAAGCAAACTGGGCCACTCAGTCTCAGCTTATCCTGGAGGAAAAACCTGATATGGATTGTGTCAATATACATTTTTGTCTGCTAGCAACATTGAACTTAATTATATCTAGGTGGAGTCGGGAATTTCCTGTGTCTTTTCTGTTCTTGCTCAAAAAAGAATAAAATTGTTGACTAGATTCTTGGCTCTTGTAACCTGTAGGCCTTCCTTGGAGGAGGAATACAAACAAAATCCCGCAGTGTCTGCTTTATTCATTTTATCAAAATTTCCAAATCTTTTTTTCTGAAGGGTTTATAAATCACGAATAGGTGTTATAGAGACTACTATCCAGGGGTGCCGCGGACCTTATGGGCGTTACGGAGACCTGGTTGGGTGCAGAAGGGCGTGCCCTTGTTGAGATGTGCCCACGGGTTTCCGTGCATTCCATCAGCCGAGGGCTCAGGGTAGGGGTGGGGGTGGCGGTTGTGATTAGAGAGAGTCTGGAGCCGAGGGAGACCACTGTACCTCAGATTGCGGGTGCGAATCCCTCTTTGTGAGATGGGGTCATAGGTGTCAGATGGGCTTGCTGGTGGCGTACCTGGCTCCTTGCTGCGTGACAGCTGCCCTGCCCGAGCTCCTGGAGGTGCTTGCTGGGGTGGCAGTTGAGACCCCAGACTTTTAGTCATGGGGACTTTAACTTGCCATCTTCCGGCTCGTCATCGACAGCAGCTCGGGAGTTCATGGCTTCCATGACGGCCTTGGACCTGACCCAAGTAGTTGATGGCCCTACTCACATTGGGGGAGGCACTTTGGATTTGATTTTTGTCTCTGGTCAGTGGTCGAGAGATCTGGACTTGAAGGAAATAGTCATTGAACCTTTGTCATGGTCAGATCACTCTCTCCTTCGCCTGGACTTTCTGACCGCCATTCAACACCGCAGGGAGACGGAGCCGACACGTTGGTTCCGTCCCAGGCGCCTGATGGACCCGGAGAGGTTCCGGACGGAGCTTGGGCCACTTCCTGAGAGTCTGGCTCATGGCACGGCTGAGGAACTTGTTGCGGCCTGGGAACAGGCCGCGGCGGGGGCCCTGGACCGTGTCGTGCCTTTGCGGCCTCTGACCCGGCGCAGGTCCCAACCGGCTCCTTGGTTCTCCGAGGAGCTGAGAGGATGAGCGCGGAGAAGACGCCTAGAGAGTTCCTGGAGGTCTAGCCGTTCGGAGGCTGATCGGACACTAGTGAAGTCCTATAATAGGGCTTACCTAGTGGCATTGAGGAAGCGTAGCTCGCCTCCTCCTCATTGCATCGGCAGATAACCGCCCAGCCGCCCTGTTTGGTGACTCGTTCCCTCCTTCACCAGGGGAGCGGGATGACCCGTTGCAGGACGTGCTGAGGAGTTTAACGGTTATCTATACGATAAAATCGTTCAGCTTCGGGATGGTCTGGACCAAAATTGCGGCGACTCAGGTGAAGCGTCTGAGGGTGGTCTTGGTGACATTTTGTGGGATGAGTTTGACCCTGTGGCTCCCGGGGACATGGACAGGTTGTTGGGTAGGCTGAATGCCACCACGTGTTTACTGGACCCGTGCCCCTCCTGGTTGGTGCTGGCCACTCAGGAGGTGACACGAGGCTGGCTCCAGGCAATTCAGGCGCTTCCTTGGTGGAGGAGTCTTCCCGGCCGCCTTGAAAGAGGCGGTGGTGAGACCCCTCCTCAAGAAGCCTTCCCTGGACCCGGCTGCTTTAGATAACTATCGTCCGGTCTCCAACCTTCGCTTTGCAGCGAAGGTTGTAGAGAGTATGGTGGCATATCAGTTTCCCTTGCACCTGGAGGAAACTGTCTATCTAGACCCGTTCCAGTCCGGTTTCCGGCCGGTTACAGCACTGAGACGGCTTTGGTCGCGTTGGTGGATGATCTCTGGAGGGCCAGGGATAGGGGTTGTTCCTCTGCCCTGGTCCTATTAGACCTCTCAGCGGCTTTCGATACCATCGACCATGGTATCCTGCTGCGCGGTTGGGGGATTGGGAGTGGGAGGCACCGTTTATCGGTGGTTCTCCTCCTATCTCTCCGATCGTCGCAGACGGTGTTGACAGGGGGCAGAGGTCGGCTCCGAGGCGCCTCACTTGTGGGGTGCCGCGGGGTCGATCCTCTCGCCTTCTGTTCAACATCTATATGAACCGCTGGGTGAGATCATCAGTGGCTTGGTGTGAGGTACCAGCTGTCGCTGATGACACCCAGCTGTACTTTTCACACGGGCCACCCCAACGAAGCTATCAAGTGCTGTCCCGGTGTTTGGAGGCCGTCGGGTCTGGATGGGGAGAAACAGGCTCAAGCTCAATCCCTCCAAGACAGAGTGGCTGTGGATGCGGCATCCCGGTACAGTCAGCTGAGTCCACGGCTGACTGTCGGGGCGAGTCACTGGCCCGATGGAGAGGGTGCGCAACTTGGGCGTCCTCCTGGATGAGCGGCTGTCTTTTGAAGATCATTTGACGGCCGTCTCCAGGAGAGCTTTTACCAGGTTCGCCTGGTGCGCCAGTTGCGCCTTTCTAGACCGGGATGCCCTATGCACGGTCACTCACGCCCTCGTGACGTCTCGCCTGGATTATTGCAATGCTCTCTACATGGGGCTCCCTTGAAGGGCATCCGGAGACTGCAGTGAGTGTACTTTACTTAAGGTTGCCTATGAAGAGGGAGTCCACAAATTTCAACAGGTTCTGAATATCGTAGCCAGATTGTAGTCCCAAAACAGTGTGCTGAGTCATCTGAACAGGTTTGTGTATCTGATTTGAAAGTCCCAAAATAGCCCAGGTTACATTGGTCCTTGCTTCCACTTTTTATATGTATTCTTTTTCTTTTTCTAGATTAGAGATAAATTAAAAAACAATTATTACCAACCTGCCTTCCATTGAGGACCTGTATACTGCATGAGTCAAAAAGAGGGCTGTGAAAATATTTATAGACCCCTCGCATCCTGGACATAAATTGTTTCAACTCCTACCCTAAAAACAACGCTATAGAGCACTGCACACCAGAACAACTAGACACAAGAACAGTTTTTTCCCGAATGCCATCACTCTGCTAAACTAATAATTCCCTCAACACTGTCAAACTAGTTATTAAGTCTGCATTACTATTAATCTTCTCATCATTCCTATAACCCATCTCCTCCCACTTATGACTGTATGACTGTAACCTTGTTGCTGATATCCTTACAATTTATAATGACTGTTTCCTAATATGATTTGGTTGCTTATTTGTTCCCTATGACTATCATTCAGTGTTGTACCTTATGTATCTTTTATGTACACTGAGAGCGTGTGCACCAAGACAAATTCCTTGTGTATCCAATCACACTTGGCCAATAGAATAGAATAGAATTTTATTGGCCAAGTGTGATTGGACACACAAGGAATTTGTCTTGGTGCATATGCTCTCAGTGTACATAAAAGAAAAGATATGTTCATCAAGGTACGACATTTACAACACAATTGATGATCAATATATCAATATAAATCATAAGGATTGCCAGCAACAAGTTATAGTCATACAGTCATAAGTGGAAAGAGATTGGCGATGGGAACTATGAAACGATTAATAGTAGTGCAGATTCAGTAAATAGTCTGACAGTGTTGAGGGAATTATTTGTTTAGCAGAGTGATGGCCTTCGGGAAAAAACTGTTCTTGTGTCTAGTTGTTCTGGTGTGCAGTGCTCTATAGCGTCGTTTTGAGGGTAGGAGTTGAAACAGTTTATGTCCAGGATGCGAGTGATCTGCAAATATTTTCACGGCCCTCTTCTTGATTCGTGCAGTATATAGGTCCTCAATGGAAGGCAGGTTGGTAGCAATTGTTTTTTCAATAAAGAATTCTATTCTATTCTATTCTATTCTATTCTATTCTATTCTATTCTATTCTATTAATCTAGATGAGTGTTTTTCAACTTTGGTAATTTTAAGATGCATGGATTCAACACCCAGAATTCTCCAGCCAGTATATTGAGGAAATTCTAGGAGCTGAAGTCCACACATCTTAAAGTGAAAAAGGTTGAGAAACACTGGTTTAAACACTCTTTGGGAAATTCGTCTAGGCTATTCTTTGCTCACTTCAAAATGTATTATTGTGAAAAAGAATAAAATGAGGCAGTCAGTAGGATTAAGGCTGTCCAAATCTTTCTAACAAAATTGGCCAGTCAGTTCTTTCTTTTCCTTAGAAAGATTAATCTGAACAGCTGGCCTACTGAATAGTTTGAAAATATATAAAGGAAAAGTAATTCTCCTTATTAACTCATCTCTGAATATGCCATGATTTATGTTTCTGCTGTCTTAAAAAACTGGCAGTTAGAATCAGACATTAAGAAGGATAAAAGCTGTATTTGGGGTCTATAATAACATTTGGGATTGGAATGTAGAGGTTGTGGATTTTAAGAAATGTATTGTTGTTTTAACCTGTAACTCCCGTATTTACACATATAGTGCTAAAACCCTCTCTTATTTCTAAATGAACTAAAATATCACAGAATATCTTTGGCTTGCTTTGACTTTCTTCCTAAGAAAATTGAAGCCAATTAAGCACTGCGAAGAAATAAAATAATGATTAAATAATGCTAAACACACAAACACAATGCTAAAAAAATAAACATGCATTGTTTCATAGTTTTTTTTAAAAAAAGTTTCAAAATGCAAATATTTTATTTGTGGCTTTGGTAATGATTTTATGTCTCTTGTTAAGAGATCTTCAAGCTTTCAGGAGATAGCATTTTCATCAGTATCAGGAGATACTTTTCATCAGTAAATAGGTTTATGCACTAGAGCATAATATCCTATACATTCTGCAATGTATATACTTCTACTTCTCCATGATGTACATGTAGTCTTCATTTAATGACCATTCAAAATTATGACCAACCCTCAAAAAATATTTGTGACTAATTCTCAGTTACAACTGCTACCCACATACATACCCCATGTTACATAATTACTTTTCAGACACTTGGCAACTAGGTAGTGTTTACAATGGGGGAAGTGACATTTTTTGCCAGTTTCTGGTGTTCTTTGCATCATTTGGGAGAGTGGATCTGCAAAATGACCCTGTGGTTCACTTAACAACCATGTGATTCACTTAACAACTGAAACAGCCATAAACTCGAGTCCGGTCATGTGGTAATCTGCTTAACGATCACAATGGCTTATGACAGAAGTTCCAGACTCAACTGTGGTTGAGTAGCTCCGGGACTTACTTTCTTTCTAATCTTTATAATGGTTATTCTTTGGCTGTTAAAAAAAAACTAAAACAAGAGAGTCAGAGGAGGCAATTCTAGACTTGAGCCTGAATAACCATAAAATTAAGGTGATTAAGGCAGTGCAGATGTCAATGAAATGTAACGTTTGAATCTGTCTGAACCCTAATCCCGCCACAATTTGAAGAGATGGAACTTATGCAGCAGGGAAGTATTGTCTCTCTGTTGCAGATATTCACTCTTCAAAGTAATCTTGGCCCCAAACCTGGCACAAATGTGTATCCATGCTGGTTAGGGAATTCTGAAGTTGGCCCACAAATCTGGAGAGCCCCTAATTTAGACAAGACTACTCTAATAGATGAAAAAATAATTGCTACCAACCTGCCTTCCATTGAGGACCTATATACTGCACGAATCAAGAAGAGGGCCGTGAAAATATTTACAGACCCCTCGCATCCTGGACATAAACTGTTTCAACTCCTACCCTCAAAACGACGCTATAGAGCACTGCACACCAGAACAACTAGACACAAGAACAGTTTTTTCCCGAAGGCCATCACTCTGCTAAACAAATAATTCCCTCAACACTGTCAGACTATTTACTGAATCTGCACTACTATTAATCGTTTCATAGTTCCCATCGCCAATCTCTTTCCACTTATGACTGTATGACTATAACTTGTTGCTGGCAATCCTTATGATTTATATTGATATATTGATCATCAATTGTGTTGTAAATGTTGTACCTTGATGAACGTATCTTTTCTTTTATGTACACTGAGAGCATATGCACCAAGACAAATTCCTTGTGTGTCCAATCACACTTGGCCAATAAAAAATTCTATTCTATTCTATTCTATTCTATTCTAAAAGAGTAGGGCTGAGCACAGGAGCATGAGGAAGACAACAAGGTTCGACAACAGGTCCCATGATTCTGTTTGTAATTCTAATCAGGTGTAGGAATACCCAGACAGAATTCCTATGGGCAGAAACTCACGGCATTGCTGTGATTCTGTACCTCTGTTTCTGACCACTTATCATTGCAATCACTAAAAGCCACGCTGGCAGCTTTATTACATTCTATTGGCTGCATAGCAACAGTCTGTATGTATGTTGGGAAGCAGATTTGGAAAAGCAGGGAGCGACAGACAAGCTGGCCACTCGAATGTGCTTTCTATTAATATATCTTCAGTCAGTATGATCAGCAATAAAATGGCTCCTGTCCAAAGTTCCAGGCAGCTACCCCAGTTTAGCAATTCTATTTTGTTCATCCTAGTTTTCAGGCTCTTCCTAGCATTCAACAATGTGTGGTCACTCAAGAGGTTGCTAATTTTAATTTTATTGATTTAGTTGCTAACTTTGGAAAGGAGTTATTGGCTTAGTTTATTGTTCCCAAATACATCTAGGGTTTTGTTTTGGTTTTTTGTGCTAAAACATGGGACTTTCCAGACTATGGTGGTGTCACCAACTTGACTGTCATGAAAGGAGTTTGACCAACCTCCAAAAGGCTATTTTGTTTTAGTGGCTCTGTTAGAGGTTTAGTTGGTCAATACCTCCTATTGTTGTATGGTAGAACTACTTTCCCAGATATTGTCCTTAACTCAGATGATCACAGAGTGATATACACATGTATATGTTACTACAGTTATGATGTTAAAAGCCACAATCATGGTATTGAATTAACCATTCTCTGCTTATGCAAATACCATTGTATGAATTAGACGGCGTGACTCAATGAGCTTCGCCAGAATACTGATTTAATTCAAGAACAAAATGACCCTATGATTATTCTCAATAATTACATTTTGAGCTCTCACAGCTCAGCTCAAGGAATTTAAATTATCTGCATTTTTTTAATGTTCACAGATTTGGCGGATGTGGGGGTACAGAAGGGGCCTGCCATAAGGAGTTATCAAGATCTGAAAAATATGGCTTTGTTTGCCAAAGACATCAGAACTCTCCCCAGCTTGACTGCCTCAGACATATGGGAAGTTAAATGCCCCAAATCCAGAATTAGCTAGAAGCTACCAAGTTTGAGAAAGAAGCTACATAAGTTCTTCCTTTGGGGGATTATTTTCCTGTCGTGCAAAGCCAGAATAAACTATTTGGCCTCTTCCTGGTCCTTCGGTTATTGAAGAACAGGACAAAGATAGACACTTTGGCTTGCATCAAAACGCAAGCCATTTCAGTCCAAATGTTATGTGACAAATGCCATCCTTATGGATTTCTCTATTACTAAGCAAAGATTGTTTTCAAGCTGTTTTTGTTTTTCTCTCAGATCTGTGTGCTTTCCCATGTGTCACGAGTCAAATAACTTGCTTTTATTGCTCGAAATAATTTAAGATAGTTGAGGCAAAGGGTAAATCTAAGTAAGTGTGCTGAGAGTACTCTCAATATATTGGTATTAACAAACAGTAATGGTGGGCTATACATTCTTGGGAGTATTAAAAGTCTGAGATTCATTAGGAGGTAATTAATCCCAAATTGGTCTTTAATCAGCAGAAATTCCCTTTGTCTGATTAGTATTACTATTATTTTGAAAAATATTTTCAAGGAGTTGTATTTTATTAGTGGTAACAGAAATAATAATAGTAGGAATACCATTGCTACAGGAATAAAAAAAGCATTGCAGTCTTTCAAATAGAAGATATTCCTTTGGCTAAAAATAACGAAGTTCTAATAGATTTGTAGAATAATTGTTTTGTTGCTGGGATCACAGTTTGGTGACTTTGTGGTTTCATTTGCAAGTTGATCTTTTTTTTTTCTCTGAGTTCTGTTTATTTAAGTAATTGTCATCTCCTTTCCTGTCCTTTGTTGACCTCAGGAAACAACATTACTGGAAAAATAAATCTTGTTTCCATTTTGGGATTTTCATTATCTACTGATTTGAACTGCTTAGACTTCCGTGAAACGAGCAGAAAGAGAAAGGCAGGCTAAGTTGAATTTTGTCTCGAGCAAAAGTCAACACACCTACTTGAAGAGCTGGAGAAGAAAACCAGAGAATGAAAATATGGCTCTTCATCTTTTCCTTTGAAAATCCTAATCTCTTGTACCGAGAATGGTCAAGCTAAGTTTAAAAAACAAAAAAAAACAAGATTTTAATGCTTAAAATGAAATGTGTTTATTGATGACATTTTCTCAGAACGTGATCAGTAAGATTGGAAAGAACGTGAAAAAGAAATTGGGAAGCCAACATAAAGCAAAAGAGTTGGGATAAAAATCTTTGTCGTTAACTGTTCAGCAGAAAAGAAAGAGAACAGTAGGTAGGTAAATGAAGGATGGAGGAACAAAAACAACTCATCCTCTGCCTGTCTTCCAATATTTTGCATCCCAGAACAAAAAAAATAAGGGGCGGAATGGTGGATCCATTGAGTAGTTTGACAGGGGCTGGGGAAAAAAACTAAATTTGAAAGTTTACAGTGTGAAATACAAACGCTTGCATTATTTAATATGAGCTAATGCAATGTCATCATTTCTTTGCTATCAGGTTCCTATTAATGTTACTGGGATTTTGATTCCATGTCATCACTTTCAGTTTTCAAAAAGGGGAATGCAGAGCCAGTAGTTGGCAGCATCTCTTATTACCTTCTTTTTTTTTCCAGATCTCCCAACAAATAGTTCTATTTGGAAACATCATTGTTAACCACATGTCATTGACCTTACTTCCCCCCTTGGCTTTTTTAAAAAAAAAAATATATGTGCCTTAACAGCTGGCAAGAATATCAGCTCCAGTTATTCACTACAAACACATCTTTTTGTTTGTCTCCATATAAAGGGATCAAAAGGGAAACACTATGGGATAGATTTATTACAGACAAAAGGAATGCGTCTTTAAGATCATCAGCCAATGGCCAATCATTTCCATAGTGATCAACAAACCATCCCAATGACCTTTCTTACCTTTAGATTTAGCATCTGTTCTTTCCCGAAGTAGAAATCTTTTTAACAGAGCATATTTTTCCAACCATTTTAGACACCACAAATGTATTCATAAGGTAGCCCAAACGGAAGAATTCACAATTGATTTGAGGATAAATGTTTTGATAAAGACAGAGGACCAAATGGCAAATATTATAGCCATCTTCTGCACAAACATCAAATATGTCTTTGTGCAATATGCTTTTTTTCTCACTATTTTGAATTAAATATTGGTTTAAACAACTTCATTAGGTTTCTAGGAGTTGCAATCTTAGCATATTCTGTGGTCATCCCATAATTCTTTCAGTTTCCATGATGGCTGAGAATTATAAAAGTTGAAATCCCATCTATCCAGAGGAATACAGCTCAAAGGAAACTATTCTACAACTTTATAACATTTTTCCCCATCCTGGAAAAAGAAGAGATATATGAACTATTCTGAAGACAGACAAGATTTCCTTACAACTGACAAGTGTTGACAGCAGCCTATCCAGACTGCCAGTTCAAGCCCTAATATCCTAAATTTAGGATATCCTAAATATCTTAAATAACAATCCTCATGTTGGAATAAATAGTTCGTTTTTTAAGAAAAAATAATTTGCCATGCCAAGTGTAAAGTAAACTGGCATAAATTTTACACATTCTGATTTTTAAAGTAACATTCATTTATATTGTCTTAGTTATAAAGTCACTTATTCTGTGTTTCTATCATCTTATAGCACATTTTTATAATAATGCAGAAGAAATTCATGATAGAATGACAAGAAGTGACACTGGATCCCCCCCCCAACACATACACACAGACACACAAACACACACACACACACATCATACCGCTCTTACTAAGTTAATTTTTGGCATACATTTTCTGGCAAAGAATGGTAGTGTGTTTCATCACTTCCAGAAATGAAAAAAGCCATGGCACGTTTCCATAGCCTACATTTCACATTTTAGATTCATGATATTTGGTCCAATAAAAATGTCCTTGTAAATCTAATTACGTTAACTGTTATTCTCAGCTTCCCCACCTTAAAATGTTTCCATCAACTTGCAGGCATGGGCCAATACTTGACTTCTTTTAAGCCATTGGCTAGTGATTTCTAACCGAGTGGCATCTAATTCAGTAGAATCTAACTTGCCAAAAATGCACTCTTGCCTGCACACATTTTTATCAGGAAAAAACAAATCTTCTCTAATTCAGCATGAATTGAATTGAATTGAATACATGCAGTAGTGAGAAAATGTTGAGTATCAAATGGAAACAAACAAATAAAATGGTGGATGAACTGATAGGATTGTATGAAGTCTACATGGTGGTTAACTACTGTTTCCCCCAAAATAAGACCCAGTCTTATTTTTTTTTGGGCCCCAAAAGAAGCACCAGGGCTTATTTTTGGGGAAACACTATTTTAAGCACTCGCTGCCTCCTATGCTGGCCACTTTACTAGGGTTTAATTTTGGGGGCTTATATTAGGTGCACAGTAAAAAATAGGCTGGGGCTAATTTTGGGGGTAGGTCATATTTTCAGGAAAACACAGTAGCTATAACTCTGAGCAGGAACAAGATAACAAGGAGGCAAATGATATACAGCAACATTTTGTCTCTGATCAAACTGGAATAAAACATTTGAGAAGTAATATTGAGAAGAGATCCTGGCCAGTGTAAGGGATGGTGTAAAATTGAAGAATTATTGAAACTTCCTAAGTCACTTAAAATTAATCACTCTGTTTTGGCATAATCTCCCTCACAGAGTTGTAAAGAACAGATATCTATGCTCCCTTGAAGTGATGGAAGAAAGACAAGGTATCTATCTAACAAATTAGGAAATGTATTTATATTAATTTTTCCTTTTGCCACTTCTACTCTGATTCAGATAAGGCAATATAACCAAGTAAGCTATTATCCATTTGCAAATTTGGTTCTGATATACTGTACTTATGTCAATGTTTGTGTTCTAATTATTCTAAAGTTTTTTTATAGCAAGCCATTCATCAGAAATCTTCTTTGCGTTTCCAAAAGACGTGTTTATACTGCTCATATGCAGAAAGCAATAAGCTAAGTCATTAATTTTGCTGAAAAGTTATAACTTTGAAAGCTACATGTTAACCAAATGAAGAATTACACTTTTACCCTTTTTCTTACATTTTAAAAGCAAAAGAAAGAGAGGGGGAGGAGGGATAGAGAGAAGAGACAGAAAGAGAGAGAGAGGAAGGAAGGAAGGAAGGAAGGAAGGAAGGAAGGAAGGAAGGAAGGAAGGAAGGAAGGAAGGAAGGAAGGAAGGAAGGAACTCATCTGACTGAGATGGTGTAGGGTTTCCTGCCTGGGCAGGGGGTTGGACTAGAAGGCCTCCAAGGTCCCTTCCAACTCTGATGTTATGTTATGTTATGTTATGTTATGTTATGTTATGTTATGTTATGTTATGTTATGTTATGTTATGTTATGTTATGTTATGTTATGTTATGTTATGTTATGTTATGTTATGTTATGTTAAGGAAGGAAGGAAGGAAGGAAGGAAGGAAGGAAGGAAGGAAGGAAGGAAGGAAGGAGAGAGAGAGAAGAAAGAAAGAAAGAAAGAAAGAAAGAAAGAAAGAAAGAAAGAAAGAAAGAAAGAAAGAAAGAAAGAAAGAAAGAAAGAAAGAAAGAAAGAAAGAAAGAAAGAAAGAAAGATTCTTTGAATATTTGATGATGAAACCCTCTGGAAAAAACAGATCTTGATCCCTTAACAAAAACCAATTGGAAAAAAAAGGCAACTTGTGGTACATTAACAGCTGTTGAAAGCACCTGTTCTTTATCCTCATCGTTACACTTCCTGTAACATTTCTGGAAAAGGCTAAGAAAATCTCTGTCTCTTGGAGAAGCAGTGGCTTCTTTATAATGGCATTTCCATGGTAATTGACTGGCATATTTCAGCTGTGAAAGATATTTTATTTATTTTTTTAAATGCTCAAAGAAAACCTTTCTTGCAACAAAACAGTAACAATCCAATTCTCCCTGCATGATGTTAACATCATTTTATGCTGTAGTTTCCATGCAGAAGTGGCTGGGAAATCTGTCAATGAGTTTAATGGTTTCATGTGTACCAGCAGTCGTTTAACTCAGCCCTGATAACTTAATTCACAGTTTGGAAAATGTTTAGCCCTCCAGTGATTTCTGAACTCAGTGTTTTATGTGCTTTTTGGCCTATAACGCTCATTTAAATGTGAGAAACTGTGTTCATATTATTTATAGAACTGGTCTACCCAACCCAATATTGAATCTCAGTTTTCTCTTTCTCAATGACATAATATGTATATTATAGTCCTGCCCAGTGGTGGGTTTCAAAAACTTTTACTACCGGTTCTGTGGGTTTGGCTTAGTGGGCGTGGCAGGGGAAGGATACTGTAAAATCTCCATGCCCCCATTCCAGGGGAAGGATAGTGCAAAATCCCCATTTCCTCCCCACCCCACTAACCTGCTTTCTAGCTCCATTCTCCTGTGCAGGGCAACAAAAGAAGACCCAGCGAATCAGCTGGGATTCGGGAGGCAGCGAATAGATGGGGCAGGGCCAGTCAGAGGTGGTATTTGCCAGTTCTCTGAACTACTCAAAATTTCCGCTACCAGTTCTCCAGAACTGGTCAGAACCTGCTGAAACCCACCTCTGTTACCTGCCCAAGCTTTGTTTGAGTGTTTTCCCACCTCAAGTGAAGAACAATTGCTACTCGAGATGTTTAGTGGGATGATAGTTACCCTGTCATCATGGTATATGTGAAGTAGCCAAATAAAGCTGTCATTAAGACAGACAGTCCCGCATAGGTTTCTAATACAGTTTTGTCCCGTGTTCTAAGCTACAATTAACTTTCGGAATTTATACTCATAATAAGCAAGATAGACCATTCCAAGGGACGCGGTGGCTTAGTGGGTAAGATGCTGAGCTTGTCAATCGAAAGGTTGGCAGTTCAGCTGTTCGAATCCCTAGTGCCGCATAACGGGGTGAGCTCCCATTACTTATCCCAGCTTTTGCCAACCTAGCAGTTCGAAAGCACGTAAGAAATGCAAGTAGAAAAATAGGGACCAGCTTTGGTGGGAAGGTAACAGCGTTCCGTGCACCTTTGGCATTGAGTCATGCCAGCCACATGACCACGGAGATGACGTCTGAAGGCGCTGGCTCTTCGGCTTTGAAACAGAGATGAGCACCACCCCCTAGAGTCAGGAACGACTAGCACGTATGTGCGAGGGGAACCTTTACCTTTACCTTAGACCATTCCAAACACAATATTGTCATTTCATTTTCCTACTTGAAAAGCATTCAAATACAAATCATGGACAGTAGGAACAGAACTGCGTTTCTGGGAATTGAGTTCTGCAGCTCAAAGTGCTTAATGAGGATTTCCTTTAAACTGTTGTATTATTATATTGATTATCCTCCCCTCATCTGGCTCTTCCAGGTGGTCGACACCTTCCAGAATGAGGGTAGCCATAACTAATAGCCCTAAACTAAAAGATTAATGGATCTATAGCATACATAAATACTGGGATACAAACAATCCAGATGATCTTTCTGATTTGCTTCAGAAAAACACGTGAGTTTGAGCTGCTGCTTTGGGGTGGAGTGGGGGTGGAAAATTTCTGCATTTCTTTCTGATTTGCTTCAGAAAAACACGTGAGTTTGAGCTGCTGCTTTGGGGTGGAGTGGGGGTGGAAAATTTCTGCATTTCTTTCTGATTTGCTTCAGAAAAACACGTGAGTTTGAGCTGCTGCTTTGGGGTGGAGTGGGGGTGGAAAATTTCTGCATTTCTTTCTGATTTGCTTCAGAAAAACACGTGAGTTTGAGCTGCTGCTTTGGGGTGGAGTGGGGTGGAAAATTTCTGCATTTCTTTCTGATTTGCTTCAGAAAACACGTGAGTTTGAGCTGCTGCTTTGGGGTGGAGTGGGGTGGAAAATTTCTGCATTTCTTTCTGATTTGCTTCAGAAAACACGTGAGTTTGAGCTGCTGCTTTGGGGTGGAGTGGGGTGGAAAATTTCTGCATTTCTTTCTGATTTGCTTCAGAAAACACGTGAGTTTGAGCTGCTGCTTTGGGGTGGAGTGGGGTGGAAAATTTCTGCATTTCTTTCTGATTTGCTTCAGAAAACACGTGAGTTTGAGCTGCTGCTTTGGGGTGGAGTGGGGTGGAAAATTTCTGCATTTCTTTCTGATTTGCTTCAGAAAAACGTGAGTTTGAGCTGCTGCTTTGGGGTGGAGTGGGGGTGGAAAATTTCTGCATTTCTTTCTGATTTGCTTCAGAAAAACACGTGAGTTTGAGCTGCTGCTTTGGGGTGGAGTGGGGGTGGAAAATTTCTGCATTTCTTTCTGATTTGCTTCAGAAAACACGTGAGTTTGAGCTGCTGCTTTAAGGTAAAGTGGGGGTGGAAAATTTCTGCATTTCTTTCTGATTTGCTTCAGAAAAACACGTGAGTTTGAGCTGCTGCTTTGGGGTGGAGTGGGGGTGGAAAATTTCTGCATTTCTTTCTGATTTGCTTCAGAAAAACACGTGAGTTTGAGCTGCTGCTTTGGGGTGGAGTGGGGGTGGAAAATTTCTGCATTTCTTTCTGATTTGCTTCAGAAAAACACGTGAGTTTGAGCTGCTGCTTTGGGGTGGAGTGGGGGTGGAAAATTTCTGCATTTCTTTCTGATTTGCTTCAGAAAAACACGTGAGTTTGAGCTGCTGCTTTGGGGTGGAGTGGGGGTGGAAAATTTCTGCATTTCTTTCTGATTTGCTTCAGAAAACACGTGAGTTTGAGCTGCTGCTTTGGGGTGGAGTGGGGTGGAAAATTTCTGCATTTCTTTCTCATTTTCAACCCAGCACTAACGCATAATCTAATCTAATCACTATAAATAAAATATAGCAATAATATATTCAGGGTTGGTCCACTTGAGATTGTGATTTTATTCTATTCAAAATGACTGGCTTAGTTCAGTGCAATACTTGTTTTGCAGCTGTCTTTCATGATACCTTTTTCAAATTTGGGTACTGTCCTCTTTGTAAACAAATTAGCAGTCTCGTGGACAGATTACATATCTAGAATCTCTAATCTATGCTCTCCAAGCAGAAATTAGGTACCCAATTCAGCCATTCCAGCTGCTGAGCCATCAGCCCCCTCTACCACAAAGATCCTGCAGGAAAAGGGCAGTATGGACAACCGTGGGATCTGGCAGGGTGAGAGCTGTGAACCATAAACACAAAGCTTTTACAGTGTCCCAGTATAACAGATATAGTGCCCTTGCTGACCTAAATAGGAACACTAAAGTGACAGATCAAGGTAGTTGTGATACTGATAACTCAAACAATCAAGGGATTATGGTTCAAGATGAAGAACTTACTTTGGAAAAGTGTGAACCTACTTTGGAAAAGTGTGTATCAAGTATTACAGATCGGTCACACAAGAAGAGCAAGGTATCCAAAAAGAGAAACCACCTTCTGATTGGTGATTCAATTGTAAGGGATGTAAATTTAGGAAAGGATATGGAGGTTTTGAAAGTCGTCAGGTGTCTACCTGGTGCTACTGCCAGCAGAGACAAGAGGCGTATTCTTAAGATAGTCAAGAATGCCAGTAAGGATTCTGATGTTGATGCTATTATACACCTTGGCACAAATGATCTGTCCCAAAAGGATGTGCTTTCTGTGCAGAATGATTTCCAGAGCTTAGGGTATGAACTTAATAGCATAGGTTGTAGGCTTAACTTTTCAGAGGTTTTACCAGTACATAAGGAACAAAAAGGTAAAGGCCAGCGTGTAGTGGAGTTTAATGTGTGGCTAAAGGAGTGGTGTAAAGGAAGGCTTTGGTTTTATTAGTCATGATGTCTGCAACTGGTCCAATGAAAAATTGTACAAAGAGATGGATTGCATCCATCAAAGAAAGGACTGAGTTACTTACCAATACATTCACAGATTTTCTGGATAAACATTTAAACCGAACAGTGGGGACAGAGAATTAACTGATATAGAAAATTTCTGTCCCCAGCAATCGAAAACTAAAAGGGTTATCAGTGCATGTAACATAGATGTCTGTATGGGTAAGACTATCAACCATGCTATCAAGCAAAACCAAGCATTTAACAGTGAGTGCCATACCATGTGCACTAAACCAACAGGTGGCATGAAAGTAGGGGCAGTCAACACAGGTTATGTAGACAGTAAACACAAGATCAATCCAAATGGACTCAAATGTCTATACACCAATGCACAGAGTATGAGGAATAAACAGGGTGAATTAGAAATCCAAGTAAATGAGGGTAGATATGATATTGTTGCCATTACGGAAACTTGGTGGGATGAAACTGACAAATGGAACATACAGCTAGAGGATATAAATTATTTAAAAGAAATAGACCAAATAAAGAGGAGGTGGAGTTGCACTATATATAAGAAATAACTACATCTCTACAGAAATAGAGCACAACAATGATGAAAATCATCTTGAATGTATTTGGGTCAATATAAAAGGGGTGAAAAACGATATTGCCATAGGTCTATACTATAGGCCACCCAACCAAACAGAGGAAGTAGATGAACTTTTTGCTAGTCAGCTAACTAAGGTATGTAGGAAGCACATCACAGTAGTAATGGGGGATTTTAACTACCCTGACATCAACTGGGAAACAAACTCTGCACCAAGTGGAAGATCCAACAGGTTCCTAACAAACCTAGCAGACAACTTTGTTTCCCAAAAATAGAGAAGGCGACAAGGATCAGCCATATTGGACTTAATTCTCACTAACAGAGATGAAATGATAGAAGGTGTTGAAGCTACAGGAACCTTGGGGGCAAGTGACCACGCAATATTGGAATTCAACATTAAGCAAATACAAGTAGTAGAACAAAGTCAAACTAGAGTCTTGGACTTTAAGAGAGCTAATTTCAATAAACTTAGAGCTTGAGAAGGATTCAATGGATGAGAATCCTCAGGGGGAAAACAACTCAAGAAGCTTGGGAAATTTTGAAAAGTGAGATTATAAAAGCACAGTCTAACACAATACCAATGAAGAAGAAAAATAGTAGATCACAAAAGAAACCAGCATGGATGCATAAAGAACTATCTGACAAATTGAAAGACAAAAAGGACAAATATAAAAAGTGGAAAGAGGGGCAAATAACTAAGGCAGAATATCAGCAAATAGCCCGAGCCTGTAAAGATGAAGTGAGGAAAGCTAAGGCTCACAATGAACAAAGGCTAGCGACAAAAGTAAAAATAATAAAAAGCTTCTTCCAACATGTTAAAAACAAGAAAAAGTCAAGGAAACAATTGGCCCATTGCTGGGAGAAAGTGGCAAGAAGATGACAAGCAACAGGAGAAAGCAGATCTACTTAACTCATATTTTGCATCTGTCTTTACACAAAAGGAAAAAACAATCCAACCTATCAAAACAGCACTACAAAAACAGATTAGAAACACAAGTTAAAATAGGGAAGAAAATGGTAAGTGAACACCTGTCTACCTAGACGAGTTCAAATCACCAGGACCGGATGGATTACACCCCAAGGTTCTGAAGGAACTGGCAGACGTGATCTCAGAACCACTGAACTATATCTTTCAAAGATCCTGGAGCACAGGGGAGCTGCCAGAGGGCTGGAAAAGAGCTGATGTAGTTCCCATCTTCAAAAAGGAAAAAAACAGATCCAGGAAACTACAGACCTATCAGTCTGACCTCAATACCGGGAAGATTCTGGAAAAGATAATCAAGCAACGAATCACGAACACCTAGAAGCAAACAAAGTAATAACCAAAAGCCAACATGGGTTTGTCAAAACAGATCATGCCAGACTAATCTTATCGCATTCTTTGACAAAATGACAAAATTAGTAGACCAGAGGAATGCTGTTGATATAATTTACTTGGACTTCAGTAAAGCATTTGATAAAGTAGACCATAACCTACTACTAGATAAAGTAGAAAAATGTGGGTTAGACAGCACCACCACCAGATGGATTCGTAACTGGCTGACCAACCGCACTCAACGTGTAGTCCTCAACGGAACTACATCCACATGGAAGGAAGTATGCAGTGGAGTACCCCAAGGCTCTGTTTTAGGCCCAGTACTCTTCAACATCTTCATCAATGACTTGGACGAGGGGATAGATGGGGAACTCATCAAATTTGCAGATGACACCAAGCTGGCAGGAATAGCCAACACTCCAGAAGATAGGCTCAAGTTACAGAAAGATCTTGACAGACTTGAACATTGGGCGCTATCTAACAAAATGAAATTCAACAGTGAAAAAGTAAGGTTCTACATTTAGGCCAAAAACAAAATGCACCAGTACCGTATATGTGGTACCTTGCTCAATAGTAGTACCTGTGAGAGGGATCTTGGAGTCCTAGTGGATAACCATCTAGATATGAGCCAGCAGTGTGCAGCAGCTGTTAAAAAGCCAACACAGTTCTGGGCTGCATAAACAGAGGATAGAATCAAGATCACGTGAAGTGCTAGTACCACTTTATAATGCCTTGGTAAGGCCACACTTGGAATATTGCATCCAGTTTTGGTCATACGATGTAAAAAGATGTTGAGACTCTAGAAAGAGTGCAGAGAAGAGCAACAAAGATGATTAGGGACTGGAGGATAAAACATATGAAGAACGGTTGCAGGAACTGGGTATGTCTAGTTTAACAAAAGAAGGACTAGGGGAGACATGATAGCAGTGTTCCAATATCTCAGGGGCTGCCACAGAGAAGTGGGAGTTGGGCTGTTCTCCAGAGCACCTGAGGGTAGAACAAGAAGCAATGGGCGGAAACTGATCAAGGAAAGAAGCAACTTAGAACTAAGGAGAAATTTCCTGACAGTTAGAACAATTAATAAGTGGAACGACTTGCCTTCAGAAGTTGTGAATGCTCCAACACTGGAAATTTTTAAGAAAATGTTGGATAACCATCTGACTGAGATGGTGTAGGGTTTCCTGCCTGGGCAGGGGGTTGGACTAGAAGGCCTCCAAGGTCCCTTCCAACTCTGATGTTATGTTATGTTATGTTATCTTTAGTGGCAACATCTAGTGGCTATCCTGATTTTTCAATCAGGTCTGGTAACCCTAATTTTAAAAATGTATAACTCTGTAGAATACAGGAAATCTAATCATGAACTTGTGATGAGTTTCTTGGAGGATACAAGATTAGATGGACCTGAAATCATTATTTATTGGGTATCTCTCTCAATTCTTGGGTGGCATGGTGGCTCAGTAGTTAAGACATTGGCTTGTTGGCTGGAAAGCTGATAACTTGGGTTCAAGTCCTGAGCACCATGCATTGGGGTAAGCTCCTGTTTTTGCCCCAGCTCATGCTAACCTAGCATTCCAAAAGCATGCAAATGCAAGTAGATAAATAGGTACCACTTTGATGAGAAGATAACAGGTCTCCAGGACTTCATGCTGACCACATAACTGTAGAAATGTCTTCAGACATGCTGGCTCAGTGGCCTTAAAATGAAGATGAGCATCATCCTCTGTAGTCGCTAACGGCTAGCGAAATAAAAACCACAGGGACTCGCCCCCTTCCTACCCCTGAATTCTAAGAACATGGGATGTAAGCAGAAAACTGACTTCTAAGCATGAAAATATGTCCCACATGTGTAAATTTGGAGTTCAGCAACTCAAATAATTCCATTTGGATAGCCATAATTCCATTTTTGTGATAAAGCTTTTAGAATGATCAGATTTTTCTAAGCCAGGAGCTGAGAGTTCCCTTTCCACTTTATAGTTTTATTTTTAGATGTTATCAAGAGGCAAGACCTCGTATTTGAAGACTGCAGATAAAAAAAAAGAGAGAGAGAGAAGTTAAGCTAAAGATAAGCTAAAAAAATAATTCCTGCTGTTTCGCTCTAACAGCATTTTTAAAAACCTAACTTTTATAAAGTAAATGGAAACCATTTTTTATCAGTTTGAATTATAAACTTATTAGTGAAATACTAAATGTATGTCAAAAATAAAAGTGCATTTTTGTTAAGGTAAGTCAACCATTGGGGGGGGGGCTGTTTTCCACACACTTATGAAAACAGATCTGCTCATTTGAACTTTGTGAAAACATGTTGTTACAAATTTATGCCACAAGACAAATGTAAGTGGACAACAATCCTTCAACAGCAAGTTTGAACAAAGCATGGCATTGTCTTTCTCAAGAGGAAATGTCAAAAGAACTCTTGCATTTGACAGATAGACAACCTAGATAAACCTGCCCAACTTCTGGATGCTCACAGCTGCTGTTCAAATAGATAACACTTCCTGGAATTAATTCAAAGCCAACCTGGGCAGCATTACACAAATAGGCTGTCAGTATCTAAGACTGTATTGCTTTCCCCTTCATTAAAACTAGAAAGCAAGGAAAGCAGGATGAAGTGTAAAATAACATCGTTGGATTAAATGGACCAAATCTAACACTAAAGGAGACAGGGAGGAACCCACTTAAGTCAATGGACTTGAGCAAGATTCATCCTGGATTAGATTTTAAGCATTTCTCAAAGCATCTCTTGTGGCTGAAATAGTGATGGAAGAGGCATTAATGATCATCCTCAGAATGCAGCATGAGTTAGTGAGCTATGGTACTTGAGAGTTTTAATTGCATATCAGTTGGAATAATTTTGATCTTTTTGCCGACACAACTGAGGGGATGTTGTGTGTAAACTGCAATAATCTATTCAATTACACAATGCTTTAAACAATCCTTGAGCCACTTCCATTGGCTTGGAAATTGCATTTGGGTTTTTGTTTTTGTTTTATTTGTTTATTTATTTTTGTCATAACAATATACATAAGCATCACACAAAAAGATTATATAATATATTAACATATATATGGGGAGAAACAAGGAAGTGTAAGCATATATATATATATAGGAAAAGAACAATAGGACAGGAACGGTAGGCACGTTTGTGCTCTTATGCACGCCCCTTAAAGTCCTCTTAGGAATGGGGTGAGGTCAATATTAGAAAGTTTTTGGTTAAAGCTTTTGGGGTTATGAGAAGAGACCACAGAGTCAGGTAATGCATTCCAAGCACAGATAATTCTGTTACAGAAGTCATATTTTCGGCAATCCAAATTGGAGCGGTTGACATTAAGTTTAAATCTATTGGTAGCTCTTGTATTATTGCAGTTGAAACCGAAGTAATCTTTAACAGGAAGGACATTACAATAGATGATTCTATGAGCTAAACCCAGGTCCTGTCGGAGGCGACAGAGTTCCAAGTTTTCTAAACCCAGGATTTCAAGTCTGGTGGGATAAGGTTTTCTCCTCTTTCCTATGATAGCAGCCAGTGGAAAAGCCGACTATTATGATAACAGATCATAAATAAATGAGCTAAGAAGATGAAAGGAAAGTATTTTTTTCCAGAGCTTTTAAGTTAACTGGTTTTTAACCATGTTACTGTTATTAGTTGTGCATTAATATTTTTAGTCTGGCTATTCTTGCTTTTGCTGTTGAGTCTCTTAATCATTGTGTAACGTGAAGGTCATATTTTCAGCTATTGTTTCATCCATTGGTTGCAACTACAGGGTAAATATATCCTTTGCTATACCAAAACAAGGAAATTAAAATTCAATAAAAATTACATGTTGCAGTATCCCTTGAGGAATATGTGATTTATGTCTAATGACCTTGGAACTGTGATCAGGAATTAGAAGGCTAAAGTTGTGGCTATCCTATCACAACATGCTGCTGTTCCTACATTGATGAATTGGACTGATTCTTGGTTGCTTGTGAAATACAGGCTTTCTGGATAAATATATACTACACAGTCCTCATTTAGAGACTGTTTCATACAGCAACTGTTCACAATTACAACAATAATGAAAAAGCAACTTTGCTGGTCTATAAAGCAAAGGACAGTTGAAGTAACTTCATAGACGCAGACATGGTTTCATTTAGCAAATCATTCACTTCACAACCAAATTACCAGTCCCAGGTGTGGTCACTAAATGAGGACTACTTGTATGATGCTGCCTTATACTGAACTGGGCTATTGGACTAGGCAGTTGGATTGTTTATGCTATTTACTTTGGTAGCATCTCTGTTAATAAGCAGCAGATGTTTTCTCACTTCCATTGAGACCCCAACAGATCACTGATTCTATATGATTTATTTATTTATTTATTTATTTATTTAAATTTTTATACCGCCCTTCTCCCGAAGGACTCAGGGCGGTGTACAGCCAAAAATAAAAACAGCAAGTATACAAAGTTAAAATATCAATTTAAAATACCTATTCAATAGTGGCCGAATTAAAACCGTCAGATTGACCTAACCTAAAATACCCCATATAAAATTACAAAGGATTAAAACTTTAAAATTTGGAATTTAAAAAATCAGTCAGTCCAGTCCCGCTTGAATAAATAAGTGAGTTTTTAATTCCCGGCGAAAGGTCCGAAGGTCAGATATTTGGCGCAAACCGGGGGGAAGGTCGTTCCAGAGCGTAGGTGCTCCAACAGAGAAGGCCCTCCCCCTGGGGGCCGCCAGCCGGCATTGCTTGGCGGACGGCACCCTGAGGAGACCCTCTCTGTGAGAGCGTACGGGTCGATGGGAGGCATAAGGTAACAGCAGGTGGTCCCGTAAGTACCCAGGCCCTAAGCCATGGAGCGCTTTGAAGGTGGTAACCAAAACCTTGAAAGACTTGTTCTCCATGTTCCCTTTCATTTCGAAAAGAATTTCCCTCCTTTGGCCAGATTAGGATTTATACTGTGTCACTAAGATAACCAACTTCAGTCTTTCAAAGTTCTTTTTACTTTTTTCTTAATTAAAGGGAAAAAAGGTGCAGGTTTCAACGCTAGTGAGGAAATTTTCTAAGATATAGATCTTCATATCTACACAAAGTGCAACACACAGTTAAAAATTCCAGAGACTTCATAGAACAAGCAGTGATATGTAATTGCAGTTGTAGTATTCAGATTCCTCCTCTGGCCATTTTTTTTTGTTACTGATTACTAAATTTGGTGTTGCACAACTTAATTACATTCCTTTGTGCAGCTATGACATTGGCAGGAATAGTAAAGGTAACATATTCATCTTTCTCATTTTCCTTTTTTCTAATATTCTTTCTTTCTCTTTTAATAATTCCTCCTCTTTTGGTTTCTTTCATGTGAAAAGATCATTTGGATTGTCTTCATAATCCGTTCAGAGTAGTATTCACTCAGTCAAATTCAACTCATCTTGGTGTTGCAAGAAATTTGAGGACACTTTAATTCATACATTATAGTCCTGCTCTTCGTTATACTCCTTTTTGGAGCAAAATCATGCGTTGATAGAATTATCAAGAAAACTCTGGGTTTAAAGCAGTGGTGAAATCCAATTTTTTTTACTACCGGTTCTGTGGGCATGGCTTGGTGGGCATGGTGTGGCATGGTGGGCGTGGCAGAAGGATACTGCAAAATCTCCATTCCCACCCCACTTCAGGGGGAAGGATACTGTAAAATCCCTGTTCCCTATCCCACTCCTAGGGGTAGGATATTGCAAAATCTCCATTCCCACCCCACTCCTGGGGGATGGATATTGCAAAACCTCCATTCCCATCCCACTCTGGGGCAGGCCAGAGGTAGTATTTGCCAGTTCTCCAAACTACTCAAAATTTCCGCTACTGGTTCTCCAAACGGCTGAAAATTTCCACTATGGGTTCTCCAGAAACTGTCAGAACCTGCTGGATTTCACCCCTGGTTTAAAGACATGTGTATTATACCAAATTATACTAGAATTTAGTAGAGTTTAAATTGGAATTTAACTTTTTTACAAATGTGGGTTTTTAATTAACAATAGCAAAATTGTTTTTGTGTAAGTTTATTTTTATTTTATTTTCCATTATATGTTTGTTTGGATATGGGTTAATAAAAACTATCTGGTTAAATATATATATATATATATAAAGGAGGTTCCTTGCAGAAAACAAAATCAAAATTTCTTAAGTTTTTTTTCTTTAAAGAGAGAAACAAGATTATGCACGCACCATACCCAAAAAACGAGGCTACAGGCATCCATTTATGATCCATATTTATTCAAAAATAAATCCTGTTTTGCTGCTACTTACTGAATTTTGGTGTAGACAGAATTATTAAACACTATCTCAAACCAAAACAGGACTGAAAGAAGCATGATAGTACATAGAGGATGTTTTAGAAGTATGGTAACAAGAAAGCCTTTTAACTGGGCTATTAAAACTAGAACTCGGAATCAACATTCAAGGATCCCTTATGTGAAAGGAGTGTTTATGTGCAAAATGTGCTTTACCCACCATTTTATACAGTGAGCTTGTCATCACATAGTTGTTGTGACCCAGGCCCAAGTAAGTAGTAGGAAACTCAGTCCGTGAAAAAACAAACAAACGTTATTCGAATAGCTGAGAATTACTTCAGTCCCAGTGTAGCTCAACTAAATTAAAACGAATTCCTCCCAACACAAGTTCCTCAGTCCTATCACAAATCTTGGTCCAATTAGGCAAACTGCCAAAGGCCTTTCTTGGCGAACATTCAGAAGTCACAAAAATAAATGCAAGACGTAGACGAAGAAGAAGACGAAGCTACCAACGTTGTTTTCCAGCAAAGCCCAAATGCTGTTGCTGGTCTGTTTTAAGCCTTATGGGAAGGGCCAATCATCTCTTGGTCCTACTCCCGAGTCGTCCTCTTTGCTTGAGCTGCTCTTGCCTTCTGGCAGCTCTTCTCATGCGTGCATTAGGAACAGGCTCCTCCTGTTCCTCTGCCTCACTACTATCAGGCTCTAGAGTCAGCACCTCACTCCCTAATGGGCCTGGCCCCACCTCAGCCTCATCGCTGTCCGACTCCGTTGCCAGCTCCACAGGCTGCTGGCGGACCACAACAATAGTCTAGTGTTAGGCCTTTCAGAAAGCTTTCAGAAAGTGTCCACTTGTTAAGTATTAGCAAGAAATGGAAAGCCATAAACTTAAAAAAAAAAAAATTAGCAAGAAATGGAAAGCCATAAACTTTTTCCAATAGGTTAAGTCTACTAATTTATTCCAATGCAAGTCTTGTGATTTTCTAATAAACTAGGTACTTATAGGTAACTCCTAGGTTTGCAGGTAAACCCCCAAAGCCCAAGTTTTTATATATATATATTTTCTACACAGTGAATAAATAGAATAGCTATATTCCATGAATGGGCAAGTGTTCACGTTCTACCACCAAACCTGAAACAGTTCTAATTGAATGGTAGTATAACAGTAATAAAATAATAGAATTTGGAAAGAGCCATAGAAGTCATTTAATCCAACCTCCTGCTCAATGCTTTATGTGCTTTTTGGCCTATAATGCTCATTTAAATGTGAGAAACTATTCATATTATTTATAGAACTGGTCTACCCAACCCAATACTGAATCTGTTTGCTCTTTCTCAATGACATCATACTTATATTATAGTCCTGCCCAGTGGTGGGTTTCAAATTTTTTTACTACCGGTTCTGTGGGTGTGGCTTGGTGGGCATGGCGTGGCTTGGTGGCCGTGGTTTGGTGGGCATGACAGGGGAAGGATACTGAAAAATCTCCATTCCCACCCCACTCGAGGGGAAGGTTACTGAAAATCCCCATTCCCTCCCGATCAGCTGGGACTTGGGAGAATAGATGGGGGTGGGGCCAGTCAGAATTTTTACTACCGGTTCTCTGGACTACTCAAAATTTCCGCTACCAGTTCTCCAGAACTGGTCAGAACCTGCTAAAACCCACCTCTGGTCCTGCCCTTTCATATGCACTTTGCTTTGCTTTTCTGTTGATTACTGTCCTATGGAGACACAAAAGGATCAGGATTTGATTGCACTACACAGCTACCATCTTGCCTTCCTTGATCTCTCCAGGGCCCCTACTGCTAAGGCCTAAGATTAATTCGTAATAAAACATGGACTTTCAAACAGTAGGAGAAAGATTGGCGATCTGGGGGTGGAGTTAGAAGAGGGATCAGTCTACCATCCCCTACGTAGTCATAATCAAACTAAGCCCAACGTCCCTTGAATTCCATTGATACTTATCTAAGCCCAAGCAGGTGCTGTTAGTTCCTGTGTATAGTCATGATTAGCAATAAATCAATTTAATTAGACCTTCACATACGGACCTGATCTTTCAGGCCTGACACATACGCTGCCAACATTTTTTCCTTGATGTTACTGTTGTACCAATAGCAGCTTCTCAACTGTGAATGTGCAGAAGTGTTTTTCAAAAAAAAAAAAAAGCATATGCCTTGGATATCATTAATAATATTTATTTTGGAAAAATATTTTTAAAATGGATTTCTTTATTAACAAAAACAGTAAAAAAAAACCTCAAATAACATTTTGCAGAGTGTTTCATAAATACATTATATACAAACAAAAAAAAAATAGTCACATAGACCCGAAGTGCCTTTGTACATATTTACCAAAAAAATTAAATTATTAAAAAAAAATCACAAAATACCCCAGCTTTACAAATATCCTGAAAATAATTTTTACAGATTAAAAAAAATAACACACTCTCTTTCCCCACCTAATAGAAACACATTTTAGTATAAAAAAAGGACAGTAAAGGCAGTGTCTGTATCTCAAGAATCAACTGGCTCATAGAATCCAAAATACACACTCCAGGCAGTGCACACTTGTGTAGGAATTCAGTCCGTTCATTTAAATACATATAGGGGGGGAAAATCAACTGACCATAGTGCAATGATAAATCTTCATAAAAGGCAGTGCAACAGGTATCTTTGAACACAGAGCCTGACTTAGCGTCCGTCATGTATTATTTGCAGTCCCTTTTGCTAACTTCAGTAGAGAACCAGCTCAGTCTGAATTTAGTTTCTCAGCAGCAGTCAGTGAAGGAATCTTTCTCCCTTTCCTTGTTCAGCAGCATTCATTGGGGCATATCACCTTTGAAAATTGTTTCAAAGCAACAATTTTGCCACGTCATCTTTCTTTTACACCTGCAAGAATTCAAGAGAGGCAGGGTGAAAAAAACAATCCAAGGATACCCATTAAGACATAAAAAGGTATTCACTTGATCATTAGAAGAATCAAATATCTCCTCCAGGTGAAGCATTTTAAGGAAAGTGGTTTTATTTCCCTCCCACCCACATTTTTGCATAGACAGGGTGACTAATGCATTTTATTGGACTGAATTGGAAGATTGGAATCTGTCCACCAATGGCTATTGATGGGTGACAATATCGCATATTATTATGGGGAAGGTTCATAATCTCATGGGCCGCAATTTTGAAATTACCCTACTAACTCATCCTACAAAGCAAATAAACCATCATTGGGGCTTCCATTGGAACAAGCTGAGCTGCATCAGAGGAAGTGGTGCATTAGTACAATTGGACGAGTTTTGAGCCTGAGAGAGAATATATCTACCTCTGTTGCTATGATGCATTCATCCTTCTCTTCTGATATGACATACACTGACTGGTACTTTGTGTCTTTTGAAGTGGAATATACCGATTCTGGCCGTTTCCTTTCAGATGTTTCACTGCAAAGAGAAAATTTCAGATGACGTTGGCTTAGCGACCAATTTTAATACACCCTCACTTTTGGCAAATTAAAAACCTGATCCATTCAGCCACACTCCTCTTGACATTCCCATACCTTTTGGGCTGTACTGTGTTTTTCTCTTCTGCTTCCAAATCATACGTTTCACCCTTCGCTTCACATCTCCCATGATCCCCTTTAACAGTGTCCTCATGCTTGAGGTCATGGACCAAATTGTAATCCACTGACGGGTATCTGACTTTGTAGCCATTTTTGTCAGCATTTTCGCTGTGGAAGTCTATTTTCTTGTTCGTATTCTTAATCTGGGTGGCACCAATGACACTTATGGAGATGTCCTTCTCTCGCTGACAGTTGGCCAGGTTGTTCATGGTCTCAACTTCACTCCTACAGGCATCTTGCTGAGGCTGCTGCTTTTGTGTTTTGAGACGAAAACAGACCACAATGGCAGCACAGCCCAGCAAGAGCATAAGGACCAGGATAATTCCAGCACATATTGCAATCCATGGGAATTGGGAGCTCTGGCGTTCTGCATACTGCTCGGTGATGTCAACGATGACTGCCCCTTGAGGGGGTTCAGGAAGCAAGAACTGGCAGTTGAGGCCCCCATAACTACGTGCACATTCACACACGTAACGGTTGTTTCTTTCGTGGCAAGTAGCCCCATTGTGGCAGGGATCATGCTCACATTTGCTGACAGGAGTGCTACAGTTCTTTCCATTGTATCCCGGAGGGCAGGTGCAGGAATAGTCGTTGACTCCATCTTGACAGGTGCCTCCGTTTAAGCAAGGAAAGGAGCCACAGTCATCCACATTATCATCACAGTGTCTTCCCGTGAAGCCAGCTTGACATTGACATATGTAGGAATTTGTAAGATCCACACACTGAGCTCCTGCAAAGGTTTGGAGAGGACAATGATAAATAGGAGGAACTAGTCATAGGGACTGACAGTGCTATTGATGGTCTATTATATCTATCCAGGGTGCTGCCTATTTACAACAAGCCTACAAAGAATAAGAGACAGGGACATTCAAGATTATCTCAGCAGTTTTATGGATTCAAGAAGACCAGGATTTACAAAATCATCAGAAGCTTACTGCTAGAGCTTTTTGCTGTTGACATAATGTAGCTATTTTTCATGAGAACAGAACGGGAATGAATGGAATAGATGGCACATCATATTACTTGTATTGCAGTCTGGATATTTTTATGACTATTTTAAAGGCAGGCTTTGATTACTCTAATGCAGAGGTGAGGAACTATGGCTCTTTTATGACTTGTAGCTTTCAACTGTCAGAATTCCTGAGCCATTCAGGAATCCTGGGAATTGAAGTCCACAGGTCATAAAAAGTTATTTTAAGTATACAACAGAACCAATGGGGCAGCACATATTCTGTGCTGGGCCACCTCAGGTTATTTTTGTACACAGCAGAAAAGATACTTTTTTCATACACGAAACGAACAAATGAAATCTCCCCAAACATTGCAAAAATAAGATTATCTTTCCCACCCCAATTTCTTGTGTTCTACAACCTGTTCCCACAACTTTCTTAATTAAAGAATTAAGAAAGTTGTATTCCCTTAATGTATTATGGGAACATTAAAAAGAGGCTAATTTAGTCAGTTAACTAACTCCAAGACTACATTTAGCCTAAATCAGTTCCACTGCTGAATAAAGATAAACTATTTCCTATCAACTGCTTGGTATGGAACACCAAATCCTAGTCAAGTGCCCTATTTTGCAGAACTACCCCATGAAGTGTGGGAAAGCATGAGCCCCTGAAAAAGTTAACCTCTTCCTCACACAAGACACCATAAATGTTTTCAGCACACAGTATTCCTTCCAAACACTCTGAAGTGCTTGAGCCTCCCTCTAGGTCAGGGGTCTCCAACCTTAGTAACTTTAAGGTTTGTGGACTTCAACTCCCAGAGTTCCTCAGCCAGCTTTGCTGAAGAGTCGAAGTCCACAAGTCTTAAAGTTGTCAAGGTTGGAGACCCCTGTTCTAGGTGCATCCCCCTGCTGCATCTCTAGGCAAAGAGAAGGGAATAAAGCTTTGCCAGTAGACTTTGGGTTCAGGTCTCAAAGTCCCAAGCACTTCCTAAAGGCACAGGGTGGGATTCTGCTCTTCTCAGATATGACTATTTGCTATGAGAATCCACCAGCAAACTTATGGGGAAAGGGTCAACTGTCAATTATGTTTCATCCACACCAGGTTTAACTAGCCAGCTAATCACAATATTGTCAATACTTTCTCAAATGCTTTTCTGAAATCAGTGTATTATGTTTACATTACTCTTGCAGTCTGTTTAACTCCACACACACATTAATGGCAGTGTGGCACAACATATTCTTGACAAATGCATGCTAACTTTTGGTGGCGCTTTTTTTCAAATTACTTTCTTTGATCCCCTTATGAATTCATTTATTTTTTTTCCGAGTGTCAAGATTCAGTTTGATCTGTCTTTCAATCCTTCCTCCTGACCCTTTTTTAATGATAGAGATATTTCACCTCCTGCAGAAATCAAATATTTGAACCATTCTTCAGGATTTTTCCAAAATAAATATATAGAGAGATTTTTCAATCATCTAGATCATAGTTATCCTAAGGGTGCTTTTTCCAAAGGCAACTGGACTTGGTTTTTTTTCCTTTGAAAACATTTTACTTCTCTCATCCAAGAAGCTTCTTCAGTTCTTGGAAACAAAACATTTTCAAAGGAAAAAGAAAACCCAGTTTCCACCATAGATTAAAGCGGAGAATTCAATAAAACATAGTTATTACCTGCTTCAACTGAAAAGGATAAACTGACTCACTTAAATGGAAATTCCCACATATAGGTCTGCAATCTTACAAATGGGATTTCAGGCTTTTTTGGCCTTATTTCACATTTAGGTTGATAAATAAAGGTTACAGGCTTTCAATGTTAGGTTAAAGAACTTGGACTAATTCAGACAAAAGTGAGGGGCAAATTTTAGTCTAAATGCACATTACTGCACAATGACTGGATCATTCCAGCTGGCAATTATACTGATTTAAATTTTCAGGTTGACATTTTATATCTAGGTTTCTTTTTGGATTCTGCCTTTAGCCTAGTTTGGAAAGGAAGAAACAAAACTGATGTATAACTCAGCTTTCCTGAATCTGATGCCCTCTTGCTATGTTGAACCTCATCTCCCATAATCCCTCAACTAGCATGCTCAATGGTGGATGAACTGGGGAATTATAAGAATTGAAATCAACATCTCTAGAGGAAGCTGGGCAAAGCGGATAAAACTTCTTAGAAATGTTATCATGGAAATGCCATTCATATTAAATGTGCCCTTCTTCTCCTTACAAAATGCCAGTAAGTAAAATTTCTCCAAAACAGGGGAAAATTGAGTTGGTGTCTTTTGTGTTCTTATCAGTTTCGTGGTTTTATAAAAAGCTGCACAACAGCTTCAGAATTGTTTTAAGAATCACTGAAGAGTGTCAGGCTTACTCTGAAAACTACACACTCACAAACTGTCGCTTCTCTCCCACAGAAACCAGTGTAGCTTAGCAAGCTTCAGCACTGCTTGGATCTCTCTCTCTTCCTCCATTAAATCAAGACCTCCCATTATAGCATGTCAAGTGAACTGCAGTGAGAAGTTTACTCGCTTCCCCTTAGAAGTTAAGTGAACTGCAGCAGGAAGGTCATTCACTTCCCATGGATGTTTAGGGCAAAATGGCCATTAACTTGAATGGGTGATCAAATACAGGTACCGACTTGGCTTACCATTAGCACAAGGACTGGAGCTGCAATAGTCAATTTTCTTTTCGCAGTTAAATCCAGAGTAACCCATGGGGCAACGACAACTATATCCACCTTCAGGATTGTCTGTACATCGTCCTCCATTGAAGCAAGGCCCATCGGCACAAGTCATTGCACCCAGCTCGCAGTTTTTACCATAAAAGCCAGGTGGACAGGTACAGGAGTAGCTGTTCTCAAGATCCTGTTGGAAGAAAGACCCACCCTCTTTAGCAATCTTGACTTTAGCAATCTTAACAATTGGGACAAAACCTTCTTTTCAGACTAGTTGCAGAGGTAGCATTAACTTACGGTACAACTTCCTCCATTCCTGCAAGGGCTGACATCACATTCATTGATTTCAATCTCACAATTGGAACCTGTGTAACCAGCACGGCAAGAACAGGTGTAACTTCCTTGGCCCGTGTTAGTACAAGTGGCGGCATTTTTGCAAGGCTTATGGTGTGTACAGTAATTTAGATCTGTAGGAGAAGTTACAGACAAAAGGGTTACAACCAGAAGATTGCCTGTGGCTCTGTGAGGACGTTGCCTATGTTTAGTTTAAGAGAGATCCAAGCTTAAGAAAAGTGGGCTGTATAAAAGTTAGAAATGATAGAACTTACCCTGGTTACAAAAAAGACCTCCCCATCCTTCCTGACAATTGCACTGCCAAGGTTGTTGACAGGTACCATGAAGACAACCTGGGTATCGGATGCATTCATCACAGTAACGCCCTTGCCAACCAACACGGCATCTGTGAAAACAAATTTTAAACATTTTTAGTCCAGGGAGTCGGGTCACACAAGCTGAAAATTATTTAAATTAAAACTAAACAAAAATCAAACCCCTTGTACGTCTTCCAACGTTATTGATCTTATTAAGCTCAGAAGCTTTTTCGCTACCTGAAATACTTTTTAGGTATGTGAACAAGCTAATCTCTTTTATTTTTGTTGTCCTTATTCCTGAGTTCAAGTTCTTTCTGCTGGTAGCCTTGATTTATTAACCATCACTTTTATAAATCACCCTTCTTCCAAGACGCTAAGGATGCTAATCCCATTTAATCTCCACATTAACTCTGCAAAGACGATTATGCTGACGGAGAAATTGATTTCCCAAGGGCCAAATATTTTTATAGTTCATCAGAGAGGCATAGACTTCCCTGCTCCAAACCAAAACACATCTATTCTCCCCTTGATTGAGTTATTCCAGTAATCACACCCATAAACTGCCATCTAATCATTCCATCAAATTAATTATAATTCTTCCATGATTTCAAAAGGCTGGATACAAGGCACAGTGCATCCATTCATTATGTTTGAAAGTTAATGTGCTCCTACTAGACACTAAGCCCCATTCAACTTCTTCCAAATATCCATAAATTCTGGAGTGGTGCTTTGGCTCCCTCCTATTTGACTTACACGGACATTAGGTTAAGAAGTAAAGCAGGCCTGAATATAATCGAATCTGGGATTCTCAAATCAAGTTTGCCGGCAGAAGGATGGAGCGAGAAGAGGAGAAGGAGAGGTCTGGAAACTTACTTGCATTCTCCAGGCTTGTCACAGAATCCATGCTGGTCATCACAGCCTGGCAAGCAAATTGCTGCAAAACACAAAGAAACCAAAATATATCCATAAGCCTTTTGGAGCCTTGTGAGCTTAGGTCAAATTCTTTTTCATGACAGTCGAGTTGGTGACAGCAGCTAAATGAATCTTCGGAGCTTGCTAAGAGTAGTGGTCGTGCTTTTGTAACAGGGGGCTTTACTTATCACTAGGAATGAACATTCCCTTTAATGCAGTTGCACACAAACAAAAGAGAGCACACAATGACTCCTTTCCGCACAAAATCCTGCACAAAATCCCATCCGCCTTTTCTTCCCAGTAAGGGTCAGAAGTCCTATTTCCCCCCCCACATCCCATTCAATACCACAGCTCCTCCTCTTGGTATCCTCAGCATCCTCAGCAAGTATAAGAGAGAGGGAGGGAGAGAGAGAGGGAGGGAGAGAGAGAGAGGGAGGGAGAGAGAGAGAGGGAGGGAGAGAGAGCATGCACAGATAAGGATAGACAGCTGGTGTGCAGGGTGCCAGCCGGGACAGCTGCTCCATTGTCTATTCTCTCCCAGCAGCTGCCCCACTGCAACAATACCCCAACTCCTTACAGCCAATCAGAGCCAAGATGTGCTTTCTCATCAGCCTATCCCTACCCAGATCTAATCTATGGCACGCGCATGATTTCTGGGCAAAGGGGAAGGGTTTTTCTTATTCAAATAATTAAGTCTAAAGTTCTTTCACACACACCCCCAAAGGAAGGAGGGGGAGTGGAGCCTGAAGAACACAGACGTAGGAAGGAGGTAAGCAGGCCAGCAGGAGGGAGGTTGGGAGCAGGGCGGGGAGAGGGAAGACTTCTGCTCATTACTTTGCCTGGTTATGGAACTCATTAAGCAGGCACTGTGAGTTTTAACCCCACAAAGCAAGCCAGAGACAATGACAAGCCCAGAAGGAGAAACAGAAGACGAAGAAGAACGGGACTGATCATCAGATTGTTAAAAGGGGGGGGGGGGGGAAGAGAAGGAATGAATGGGGCAAGTGTGCGGACGAGACAAGCCTGCCAATTTTGGGACAGGCTTTTGGGTTGACATCATTTCCCTCTCCCCAACCCCACCAAGTAAATGCACCATGCATTCTAACAACTTGCTCACAAGGTTCAGAATTTTTTGGAAAGAAAAGCAGGAAGGAATTTTTTTTTCTTTCCAAAGGCTTCCAACAATATCTTATTTCTCATCTCCTCTCCTAAATCTAATTAAAGGGGGCAGCATGCGTTGGGGATGTCACGTGGGGGAGGGGGTTTCTTACTAACTTGACCCATAAGCAAATCAGAACCATGGTGGCTCTCCTGCCAAATATGATATTTTGGGCCTGTGCAAAGCAGCTTCTCTGCACCCTGAGGCAACCCCTTGATCTGGACCACTGCAAAGTTCATTAAGGCAGCATCCTTACTGGGAAAATCAAATGACTCCACTTGGATGGATCAAATGGAAGCATCCAACTAGGCCAATTCAATTCAGCTGGCTGCTTCCATCCACTGGAAAGGGGACTCTACAAGAACAGAGCAGACCTTTTTAGAGCCTAGACTGAAATGGCCAACTGTTTTGATTCATCACCTTGAAGAGAGACATTTCGATTCAGTGTTTTTGCCAAAGTGCTTTAGTCAAAGCTTCATCCAGTTTAAATTCCCCTTCCTATCTATGCGTTGGGCCTATGAAGTCTTAACAGTCTTTTATTTGTTGTATTTCCTCCAGGAGCTCAAGCCAACTAATTCTCAATGAGGACAATCACACTGGCCATGGCTTAACATAATAGCCCAAATTTAGACAGTTACTTGAGGCATACAGTAAAAATAAAAAATTTCCAGTGAGATTTTTTTTTCCTGCCCTGACTTCACCGCTACTTTTAAATATTCTCCCACCAGGCAAAGTATCAAGCAACTTTAAACCCAAGGAACATCCAGAAGGAAAGATAATTGTTTCTCATGAAAGAATGGAAGATTTCATGCTAAATCATAATCTATTTAGGAAAATCTGTGAATTCAAATATGAAGGAATTTTTTTTTTTAAAGAAGCATAAAGATAGCTCCAAACTAATTAGGGCTGGCTGGACATATCTGAAAATTAATGAAATTATAATAAAGAATTAAACTGGGAGGAGGGGCAAATTCCATTAAGTCCAGATACCAACATTACTTAACTCTGCTACAAGGCACAAACCTAAAACCTCTTGAGAATAAGAATTAATCATGCAATTTCTTGGATTCTGGCCAGTATTGCCGCTGGCTGTTTTCCATGTTATTTATGATCCACTCTGGCTAGTTAAGTATATGAGTGCTTACTTGTTCTGCTTCCCGGATATTTATATTTGCAGTTATGTCCCTGTAATGCAGCCAGTGTGTGACTTTGAATGAGGAGAGCCTAGTTCAAGGTTAGGCCACCTGATGCCCTCCAGATGTTTTGAGCTACGACCTTTATAAACTACACCAGGCATAGAAGATAGCCAGGAATTCTGGAAAATGTAATCCAGCTTATATGGAAGTAGATCTGGGTTTAATGGAATATGTTTCTAACTACTTTTCTGAGTTACGCTATCATTATTGATGTTTAATAAAATTGCCTGAAGAACAAATTGATTTCAGAAACACCTTTTTTTTTTCCTTTTAAGAATGGCATGACTGACAATCCACCGAAATTAAGGGCCAAACATATATTTGGGGCATTTCCCCTTTTATAAACTATCAGGCTTTCCCTGTGTCACCCTATGCCACTCAGGCCTTTCCTAAGCCAGTCTATGTTAGTTCCTTCTTACTAAACTAATTTAGTCTTTCAGAGAGGACAGTCTAGAATAGTAGTAAAATGCCAAGTGCAGAAAATAGGGGAGGGAGTTAGGTTTTTGTTGTTGTTTTTAATAACTTTTCCAAATATAAGATTGCAACAATATATTTACTAAGCTACCAGGATATCACAGAACTACTTTCTAGACAGTAAGTGAAGGAAATGGGTGCGAAAGGGGAGATAAAATGAAGAAAAGGAGAAGATTTTGTCACTTTTTTCTGTTTTTCTCCCCATCACTACCTTACCTATATCTTATATTGTTTACTAGCCACTGAATAATTCTACAGAATCTGAAAAGTTGAACAGTAATGTGATCTTATTTGATGGCCTAATGGTCTAATAAACCTGCCATCTAATAGAAACATTGGAATGCAGGTTAAAAAAAAGTAAGAAGTGCCTTCTTCGCTCATAACAAAAATGCTTGCAAAATGCATTTATTGAACAGTTAAAATTATGATAGCCATTTCGATGCATGTCCAGTTTGTCGGATATAATAAATAATAGAGGGAATTAGGTGGATCAATTTGGCTTACATTACTAATTAATTAATGAACAATACAGCCCTTTGAGGGATTTGTAAGCTTTAATGTCAGGGTTGTCGGAGACATTTTGCCACCTGAGATGAATGACATGATGGCATTATCTTCCTTTCCCATATAAAGAAGACAACAAGATGCCTCTGTACTTTGATTTTGGCATTATTTGACTCAGCTTAGTCTAGCATCCATGGTCTTCTGCCATAGCAGGAAAGAGCAGCTGAGGAGTTTAAGAACTGCAGCAGGTACATTGGCACTCCTGCTCCTCCCCATCCCCACTTGTTACCCACTTGAGCAATCTCTTTATCATGATTATGGTATGGCTAACTTCATTAAATGACCATTAAATGTAAGTCATATTTATTCAAGAGAAAAATGATGATCTTCAAGAAACCTTATTCTGTAGCAAATTTGTTTAAATTGTCACTGAATATGCATGTGAGTTTCTTCACATTGCTTCATTCACAAAGCAATAAAGATCAGTCAGGCCTCCAAGTAAAATAATTTGACTGTTACTCTGATTCTTTAATGGCCAACTATTTTACCAATAAGATCGAATATGAAATTCTTCACTTTTTGAAAGATGGAATGAGAATTCTAAAACACTATCAACTTTTTCCAAAGCTTCTATTAGCAGCCTTTCCCTGTGTAATGCTCTCCAGCTGTGTTGGACTATGGTATCACGGTTGAGAATTATGGAAGTTGAGGACTAAAACTGCTAGAGGCTACTAGGTTGAAGAAGCTGTTGTACATAATTTTTGGCTGATGTGCATGAAGGAAATGTCTAACCTAAGATAGGATCCTACATTTTGTAGAGATATGGTTTCACTTGCAATTTCAAATAATAGAATCATTGATGTTAAGCACTTGCACTTCTCAGATTTTAGTGGGAGAACACACTCTCCCAGCTAGAACCATGGGGATTAAAACTGATTAATATTTAATAGATCTGTGCATTCAAAATTACAAAGAATTGTTTTGGATCTTGAGGCATCTCTCTGCTATTCATTATAGCAGCTTGATTTTTTTCATGATTCTATGAAAATTTGAAAACAGATGTTTGTTTTAAGGAATCAACTCAATAAAATTAAGGCAATTCTTAAAATGAGACCTTTTCTTCAAAGTCAGTCTCTTTCTTCCAAATCATCCTTAAAAACAGTCTTAAAATATAATGTTAGCTGGACTGTGATCATAATTTTGAAAATAATGAAAGCTCTTTACAGGCCTTTATTCTTTTGTCCTTGTAAATGAAGTCATCACACATAATAATAATCTGATTAATAATTGGTATATTTTTATCATTGCTTTGCATTAATTACCTCATTTCAGGATCGAACACTATTATGTTGTATTTAATCTCTGCCCCATATCTTAATGAGTACAGATTCATAGTTTTGGGTATATGTATGTGTATATGTACGTGTGTGTGTGTGTGTGTGTGTGTGTGTGTGTCTACACATACACACACACACAGTTTGTATATGTATATAGTTGATTTACACTGATTTACGTCTTAGCATTTGGACATGGGAATGGGCTATAACAACAGACAATCTCCTAAGGGAAACCACCATCATTTTGTCCAATGGCAAAGAGGGATCATTTCCCTTATTATTCATTGAGTGGGGCATGTTTGGATTTATGCAGAATAACCAGAATCAACAGAAAGAAAATTGAAGTTCTCATCTGTGGATACTCACGGTCACCGCAGTACAGTCCCTTCCAGCCTGGATTGCAGATCTTTTCCCCACGTTCTCCACAGGTGAAGTGGCCAAAGGCATCATCCCGAGGGCGACAAAAGACAGAACAGCCTTCTCCATAGTAATGCTCATCGCACACAAATCGATAGGAGTACTTGAGGTCAGTGCGACCACTGGTATGCAGGTCACTGGACCATTCTTCCCCAACAGTCAAATGTCTCTGTGTAGCCAAGCGGCTAATGAGACGTTCTGGATTCTCTGAAGAGGGAGGGGTGGAGTGGGATAAGGAAATGGAATAGAACACAGTTCATTAAATAAGAAAGGTGATGTACCACTGGAGACCTAGAAGATCTTTGGGAAGGGTTGGGTATTTCTAAGTATGTTGCAGAAGACAGGTGTTTATGTGAACAGACCCCAGAATGCTATTGGGCTTGACCTCTAGCCAAGTGGCTGAAGATAATGGAAGACAAGCCCATTGAATAGGGAATTAGATTAGAAGGAATGTGTAAAATTGTCTTCCCAACCATTGCCCTCCAGGTGTGCCAGACTGTTTTCCCCATCATGGGAAGGTAACATAGGGGTCATGACTTAGGAAGGCCTCCGAGTTAAGAAAGACTCCTGAATATACCACTTGGGAAAACATTATTTACCTGTGCTGAGGTCATCAGGAGAGTCAGTGTGCAGAGCTTCAATGATGAGAGAGAAAGTGCCCTGCACAAAACAGAGAAGGGAGAAACAATGAATGTGAAGGCCTGCAGTCAGCAGAATAATATAATCACAGGAGACTACAGCCACAACAGCCAGCATGACTCTCTGATCCCCTGACTCGGGCCTCTCTTTTTTTCCCTCAAGGAAATGGCAGCACTTTTTCAAAACTTGCTTCCTGGCCTGTTTTTTCAGCCTGTTCATACAGGATATGGTATTAAAATGGAGCAGTGAGGGGAAACGGGGAGGGGCTGGGAACAGCCATGACTGCCAATCCTCCCCCTTAATGAAGAGGGATGGCAGGGGGAACCAGGAAGGATGCTAGAAGAGTGGTGGGCCAAACTGGCAAAAACTTTGGTATTTCTATAGTAGGCAGACAAGAGGGATAGGGTTATGTTCAGATATTCTGTCAATCCTGCCTTCAACATTCCCTTTAGTGGATCAGCTGTGGTCCTAGTGATGATCAACTGTCAACTTGCCACTGCCAAATTAGTCTGCAAAAAATTTTGCATTTCCAGTGGCAGAATTTCAGCACACCATACAATCTAAGAGAAAGTTGTTAGAACTGTAGAACAATCAATAGTCCCTGACAGATAAGAACTACCTCCAAGCCAACAGCACTGGTAACCCGAGTATTCAGCTGCATTGAACACTCCAGGAAACATCAGGAAAGCAGCCACCTAACTAAAAGTCTTTAGAAAGGGTCAGACACTTTTTTTGTAGGATGAGGAAAAAGTTCTGTTTGCAAAACAGACACCCATTTTGATTACATCACTGAAGGCAACCTGGTACCATCCAGGATTCTGAGATTTCAACTCCCATTAACTTCAGCCAGAAAGGCCAATGATAGCAGACTGTGGGAAATGTAGTCTGAAACATTTACACCAGTGTTTCTCCAGCTTGGCAACTTTTGAAATGTGTAGATTTCAACTCCCAGAATTCCCCAGGCAGCATGTAGTCCACACACTTTAAAAGTTGCCTCATTGGAGAAACATTGTTCTAGAGGATAACCAGTTGTTTGCTCTTAAAGCATGCAAACAAGAGACTTCTAATGTTTTAAATGGGTGCAGAGCTGTTCCTTTACACTTCTTTTCCTTTAGCATGAAGAAAATCATGGGGAAAGAGGAAAATAAGGCAAGGAGATAGCCGAGGCAAATAATATCTGAACCCATATAATATTTTGTGAACTGCACAATAAAAGCTTCCCATGGAATCTCCTTCTGTATGACTTGACTTGAAATAAATTGGATCCCTTGGCTCTGAACCCAGAATCTGCCCATTTAAGTGAATTCAAGAGTATCATTAAGTGTTCCACCTTTTGGAAAGACTAAAAATAATCCATCCTCTCTAGACTTCTGGACCATGCATTTTCTATTGTGAACATCCATTTCCTAATCTAGATAGAATGGCATTCCAAGGTCATTTCCTCACTAGTAATTTATAGCTCTGTGTGTGTGTGTGTGTGTGTGTGTGTGTAAGTAAATTGTATATATTATAGCAGTCCCAAAGGTGTTTTTTCAAGAGGCAACTGGCCTTTTTTATTTCTCTTTGAAGATGTTTCACTTCTCATCCAAGAAGCTCTCTTCAGCTCTGAATGGATGGTGGGAAATGGAAGGATTTATATTCCTTGCAGACAGCTGGTCATTTGCATTCTTTTAGAAAAAATGCAAAGAAAAACAAGGAAGTCCAATTGCCTCTTGAAAAAGCACCTTTGGGACAACCATGACCTGGATGACTGAGAATCTCCATAGACATATTATAGTGTTATCCCAATACAGATTGCCAAAGTAATGGTTAGACTTTTTTACTCCTGGCAAGAGAACCCCAACCTCCTAATTAAAAGATGGCTCTCATCTGTATCTGCGATCAAATAAACAGAGTAGCATTGTCATTTCCAAATAATTGACAGGTTCTTCCACTACCTGATTACACATCTGTAGCATTACCAATGCTACCTGATTACACATTTTAAGCCCATTTGATGTGGACTTAAGCCTGCCCTCTTGCATGCAACCCTGCCCCTCCCTCAGTCCCAGGCCTCTCTCCTCAGAGGCTCGGGCGATCTTACCGGCCAGGTGAAGCCGAAGGGGAACCGGATGGGGTTGCTGAAAGACGGTTCGCTGCCGCTGCTGGCGGCGCTGTCGGGGACGCTGAAGGAGTTGGCTCCAAGAACCGGCGTGACAGCACTGCCGTAGGTACAAGGCGGCTCTGGGGACACGCTAGCTTGGTAATGCTTAAGGCACACGCGGAAGAAAGTTTTGCAGTCGCACTGTTGCAAGCCAGCCGAAGCGCCGGCGCCGGGATTGGCGGATCCCAGTCCCTCTCGGCAGCAGTTGCGGTTGCCCAGAAGCCCCTTCTTATTGACAAACTCCTGCAGCTTCAGCTCGAAGACGCCGGAGGTCCAAACCTGCGGAGAAGGGGCGGGGAGGGGAGGGAGGAGGCAATGGCACACGGTTTTAGAGAGGCTTGGAGCAGCGGGGGTTGCTCAGGGGCAGCGCCGCGGTCGGACCGGGAATCGCCTCGAAGGGGCGGGGCAAATGGATCAATAAAAGTTCTGGCGCCGCTAGCGGATAGCGGCGCTCGTCCTAGGCGCCCCCCACCCCGCCGCCGCGCGTAATGGGCAACCTCCTGCCGAGCCGAGCGCGGAGGCCGAACTGTCCACTGCGACGCGTCCTGTTGATGCCCACCCGGCACCTCGCGACGCTCCGGCGGTGGGGGTGGGTGAAGGGAAGGGAAGAAGCGCGCGGAAAAGCAAGAGAGCTAGACCACGTGTCCCGAGTATGTATCGCAGACCCGGGAATCCTTAAGGAAGCGCTCGAGCCGCGCTTTGCCTAACTGAGAACACGGAAGCTTCCCGTGGGAACGCGTGAGGACGCGCTACTCGGCTTTCAAAAATTGCCCGAGGGAAGGAGGGCAGGCGCAGGTTGCCGACGCTTCTCCTCGCGCGTATCCCCACCCCGACCTTCGCCAGACCGCTGCTGCGGACCCGGGGGGGGGGGCACCAACTTTTGGGGATGGTGGAATGCCAGAACCCTGTCGGCACGCATTTCTCCTCCCCACCCCCTCTTCCGCATCCCCTCATTGCCCTGAGGGCTTACCTGGCAGGGAAGTTGAAGCACACAAAAGACAACTAAAGCCAGCGTGGACCGTCCACCCATTTTGGCAGGGCTGATGAAACGGGGGAAGGGGAAGGAAGAGGTCTGGGCTTCTTCCCTTCTTGTCCCCGGTTTTCCTTTCCAAAGGCAAAAACGGCAAACCAAGACGAGCTTCTGTCAAGTCGAAGATCCGGACGTTTCTCCGATCCGAGCCTGGCCGTAAGGGGGTTAGAATGATGATTTATTTGTTTGGAGTCTTTCTTTCTCCCCCTGCGACCCCCCTCGTCGATGCGTTCCAGATACGCCCTTTAGTTGACTGACAGATCTTGTTTTAAAGATGAATTAGGCGCAAGGAAAAAGGACTACCCTCCTCTTGGCTTCCCCTTCCAGACACAGTTCTTGACGCTTTGGTTTCTCTTGCTCCAACCAAAGCAAAGGAGAGAAAAAGCCACTTAATTCCCAGGGACGAAGAAAAGACTTCCCAAAGGAGATTAAAATAATCAACGATCTGGAAATCCCTCAGGGGACGAGAAGATAATTCCCGGTGGCTTCAGGCGAAGAGTGGCGGGTTTTTTGTTTTGGCGTGCATGTGTTTTTAGTTTTGCAGAGGGGTTGGCGATTACGCACAAGCAGCCGTTTTCAAATCCCCCCAAGCTTTGCTGGTCGCCACTTTCTGGCAATGAATTCCGATCGATGTGTTGCTTTAAAAAAAGAAAAGAAAGAAATCCAAACCTTTTGCACCCCACCCCCCGCAAAAAAAACCCAGGCAAAATGTTGTTGCTTCGTGGATTTCCAAAGTCGATGGCTTGGCGGTGCCCGCGTTAATGTCTGCTCTCCACTTTAGTCATGGGTGAGCTTTGCTTTCGCCTTGAAACTGCCTGCTGGATTGGGGTAAAATTATTCCCTTTTTTTTTCCTTTTTCTTTTTTTTTCGGTTTTTTTTCTTTTTTTAATTTTTTGCTCGCTGGCTTGCTCTGTAGCGCTAAGGATCTGCCTGCGTTCCAGCGCCTGCCTGCCTTATATCTCGCCGGCCGCCTGCATGGCTAATGAGATGCAAATGAGCAGCCCCCCAATCTGGCTAGAGCGGTCACAAAGGAACCACTTTTCCAAGCCTCCCTCTCAATGGATCGCCAAATGGGCAGTGAGCTGTAAAATGGGCAACCCTCGTCTTCCCCTCCCCTCCAGCTCCCACCAAAATCTAAAAAGGGGAGGGGGACGCTGATTTACATGCCTGCAAATTTGATAACCGCAAGAACCGACCTTCCCCGCCACACGCACACCCTTGCTCTTCTTTCCCAATAGTCTCGCTCGCGCTTTTTCTTCTCTGAATAGGAAAAAGGCAGGAAACCTTTCCAAACAGCGAAAAAACGCTGGGTTTTGGAAACGTCTTAAAAACGTGTATGTGTGTTCGCCTGCGCCCACCGAGCTTTTTCTTCTAGCTTCTTTTCTTAAACGCAGTCTGCAGGTTTGCGTAAATCCGCCCACTGCCCTCCAGCGTTTCCGACGTCGGATTACAATTCCCATCACCTTGACCCAAAGTGATGGGAACTGTAGTGCAACGTATCTACCCAGCGCAGAGGAGTCTCTTCCGCTGGGAACCAGCATCTCTTGAACTCTCTTTGTATTTCATAACGTCTCAAGTCCTGGGAGAAACGGGATATGGGAAGGAAACGCGAATTCGGGAGACGTGGACGCAATCAGATTCCCAAAGCGTCTTGTACAATCTTGTTGGTTTTTCAAAGGCGGTTAAACCCCACGGTTGCTTGCGCTATGGAGTTTTGGGGATCCTAGAGCCAGAGATAGGGGCGATGAGTTGGGAAGGTTCCAAAAAATCCCTGCGCGCTTTTCCCTGGATCCTTACGCGCAATAAACCCCAAAGACTTTCAGTTGCAAACAATCCGGAAAAGGCTCTTGCCTTGTGTTAAGTTCCAAGAGGGGGAGAAGGGGGAGGGACGGACGGACGAGGCAAGTTTGGCTGGGTAAACAGTCTTGCTTTTTAAAGACCCCAAAAGAAGCTCTTTCAGTCACTCGCTCCACTCCATCTCCCCCCCCCTTTCATTTTCCCTTTCCCCTGAATTCTTGGCGAACTTGCAACGATCGAGGCCCCAACTTCGTTTCTTTTCCCCTTCTCTCCCCGTGCCTTGAGCTGTCTCTTTCTGCCTTTTTTTCTCCCCTTCTCTGAGCGTACTTTTTGTGTTGTGTGCGTGTGTGTGTTTAACGTGAGCGGTGTGGGTCGTTCGCGTGGCTGTCATTAAGGCAGTTTGTTATTATGGGAGGCCTGCATCAGTTGGCGCTTTGTGCCCTCAGCTGTATGGTAATGTGGACAAGCACCTGCTCTCTGCACAATGCAACCGAGAGAAAGAGCTCCCCTCAGCGCACGCTACTGACTCTACAACAATGTGCGCCCATTTTAAAAAGAAATCCATTTCCACGGCCTTCCTTTCCCTCCCTACCTTATCCGAAACGAGGGGAAAAAAACCCTACTCTATGTCAACTTTATTTTTTTTTCTCTCGTCCCCCCCTCTAATGCATTTATCAACGCGGAAGCTTTTATATTGGTTAAAACGCACGCGTGTAAGAGAAAAGAAGGCTCTGCTATCAAAGCAAAATTTACTTAAGTCTGCCTTCCTGGAAGCAAGAACTTAGAATTAAGCAACAGCAACGCCAGGAAGTTGGCCTTGATAGGGAAAGGAAGATGGGCCTCGTTGCAAAACCCCTCCACAAACAGGCAGTTTTAAAGCAGCCTGAACTATCTGTGCAAACGTCATTTGAAATGCTAGAGATTCCGGGGCAGCTTAGGATGGTTAGAGAGATTTGGCTACGAAAAGGTAGCTCCCTGTATGTATGTTCCCTGTATGTTCCCAGCTGCCTGGAAATCTTTATGGCCGCATTATGGGATTTGAACGGCCTTTCCAATGATAAAATGCGACTTTCATTGAAGCAGATGGCTTGATCACAAATTGCCTTACAATGTGCGTGTTGGGCGTTTGGAGGGGGGGGAAAGGAGTGAGAAGGGCAAGAGGGAAAAAAAACCAATCTAAACCACTTCATCAAATCCAATTGCTGTTGAAGGTCAATTAAAAGAAAATCACTAATTGGATATGCATTGGAGAAGACAAGTCTACTTTTCCTGGTGGTATAAGAGAAATTTAACGTTGAATCTAATAGCTGGGTTTACCCAGCATGGTATGCCGTAAAATAGTTTGGGTTTTGATTATGTATATTTAATCAATTAAGGGGGTAGTTTTTGGAGGGAGAAGACTGTTGTTAAACAATCCTTAGTTTAATACAAGGTGTCAAAACACAGCGTAGGGAATACATTTTCTGCAAAATGTTGGCTTTTTCTGATCAAATATCTTAATTTTGGGTTCTTTGAATATAAAAGTGAATGATAGTTTATAAGCAGAGGCAATATTTCAGCCATGTGGCTTGGTCTCTGATAGGTCTGGATGGATTTTTGCCTCAGTGCACATAATTTGTTGATTAGAACACTCTGACTATAGCCCAATGATCAGATTTTGGAAATGAAGGTGCAAATTGTCTTGCACCAAAGCAATTTGAGTTTATTAAAGGCAAATTCAAAAAGCCAATCAAATCAGAAAACTATAAAATGACATTCATATCTTCACCTCAAACTAATCATCTCAAAATGGGACAGACAGTGATTTTCACTCTAATGAATGTCTGCTTTTAAAAGATCCAATATTTAAGGAATGTAGGTTGCTCCAGAAAAATAAATGATCCAAATATACCACAGAACCAGTGAAGATATGTTGCTGTTTGTTTAAATTTGCATGTCAAGTGCATGGACATGGGTTTGTAAGTATAGCTTAGTATTTATCTTCTTTTTTTTCCAGGCAGTGATTCATTTTTTTAAAAAATTCCCAATAACACTGATAAATAAATTAGTCTGAGGATAATCAACTGGGTATCTTTTGAAAGTTCGTCTGCTGACTCTTGCTAACTATATTGTAAGCTTTCTGCAGTCCGTGCTTTTCATGTATATTGGCCTACAAGTTGATGGGGATGAACAAGAGCATCTGGATGGGGAGTACTGATGGACAAGATGTATATGGCAGACAGATTGATCTAAAATGAGAGGGGAAAATGCCTGTGAAAAAACAGAAGGGAATCTGAGTGTGTAATAAATTAAAGTACGGTATGCCTGGGTAAGTGCATTTCCACAGAAATATAAATGATACTTTGCTGCTCAGGATAGCAAAACAGCAGATATGTTTGTAGTTGTATATTGCAAATGTAAATGTTTTCTGAAGAAAATAATTGTGGTTGCATTACATTCTTGGTCTGATGCAACTTGTTTAGAAAGAAAATTCTTTTAACTACTTTAAGTAAGTTAAAATAGGCCCTGGGCAGCACTTCTTCTTGAACCCATTGGGTGAAATCCTGTAGTATCTCATTTAGGGTTGCAGTGTTGGCAAGTTTTTCGAGTTTGGACACATATTTTAATTTTATACCACTGATTCATGAAAAAATTTATTTAAACAAGGAGTATCATCTATTCATCTGTAATTAGTTTTATACATTGAAGTAACATTATTATTCTGTTACTCTCAATTATTCGCAGTTTTTGTAAAAGCTCAGAGATTTCATTGTAGCAGTTGTCTTCAGGGATTGTAAACAGGGTAAGATTAGTTCCTCAAACGCTTTAGGTTCCTTATTAGCCTTTGAGGCAATTTTCCTAAGAAACTACCATACAATAAGTATACAGTCTACAACAGCTAAGAAATATATTGGAAATTCCTCCAAAAAACTGAGCCAGAAGCATTTCTCTCACCAGGGGTGCTATCAAAAGGAAGTGGAACTGGAATACAAAAGATAAAAACCACTCTTCTGGATCTCATTAATACCAAAGACCCTTGTGCAAAACATGCCCTCTTGTGCAAGAGAAACCCTCTTTATCTGTTTTTCATAGACATTTGCCAGGCTGGAGAAATGTGCTATGGTGGCATCTTTTCCTAGGTCAGTTAAGTCAGGGGTGTTGTAGAATAAAGGCATAGTAGATTTAGGATCCATGGTGATTTGATCTTAGAAGCCAGACTTTCTGGAGATTCATTTGACATTCCTGTTATGGGAAGAAGTGTGAATCAAAGTTAACGCGTGCAAGGGCTTAAAAGCCTGCTTCCCCTGGATCACCCTTGCCCCCCCCCATAAAAAAAGTCTTTCCAAACCTTTTTGACTAACCTGCCTTCGCTCTCAAGGATTTGTTAAATTGACGCAGCACAGATTTCTCGATTAGGTCTGCAAAGCGGAACTGAAAGGCGTCATAAAATCCATCAGAATCCTACCCAAAGCGCTTATTCTCTTCCAACTTAATTTATGCCACGCGATTCTGTATTGGGGAAATCAAGCAGAAAGCCCTTTTTTCCCCCTTGCTCTTCCCTTCCTCTTTGCTTTGCTCCCCCACCCCTTCTTCTCAGATGCTTCTGGGCTAACGGGGAGACTGTTTAACTTAAGTGTTTCTATAGGAGGCTGTTGTAGTTTAACTCCTGCCCACCAGTAGCTGGGCTGAACAAAGAAGAGACTCGAGGTCTCTCCATTCATCCTTTCTCTGTGCTTTAATTTTCATTGATTTTGAAGACAAGGGGAGCCCTCAGGGATTCGAGCTGAAGGGGGATGACACGCCTTTAGATGCAATCCACCCCCCTGGCCAGCCATCTGCTCCTAACCAAATGGCGTTTTTTTCATCCTAGCTCCTGCATGTCTCTAGATTCCGCTCTCACACTTTCAGCTTCAGTTTCTCTAGCTGGCTGTTCCCTGCCCCCCCCCCCAACTCAATGCAAAGGCAGCTTAAGTTAAAGTATGTTGAATAGACTTGGTGTGTGTGTGTGTGAAAGAGAAAAGACGGTGATTGGAAAAAACCCAGCCAGAAAAAAAGTGATAAATCCTTACCTTTTTCATTAAGGCAGCACCACAAGCCCCTTTTAAATACTTTTTGATTCCTCACTAAATTTACTGTACTATGTTGAACTCATTAGCCAGCACAGACAAAATGTTAGAAACAGAAGACAAGGTGAATTTGTTTCTGTTTAGGGGAAAAAATGTTGGGGGGGGGGAGGAAGCAAGATCTGAGAGGGTGGGGACCTGAAGCTCGCTCTGTGGAGGGGGAGCAGAGAGAAAAGAAATTGTCCTTTGAGGAGCCTGAGAATTTATCCAGTTGGCTCCAAAAGGCTCTGAAAAAATTTCAGATTGGATAGTCGGGTGATCTGAGAAGTGGAAGATTTGCAACTTCCTTCTGGGGAGGATGCAAAAACCTTTGTAGTTACCCTTCTCCAGCAAGACTGTGAGCGGCCTTTTCTGAGGCCGGAAATAGCCAAGACAAACGATAAAAAGCAGATCAAGAATGTATCTTGCTCCAGCATTTCCTCTGCCACGCAACAGTCATAACTAAAGGGCAGAGAACTTTGTTAGTCTGGAGAAAGTTCCGAGATACCTCCAAGTAAGAAGTTTTAGGGAGTCCTTGGTCAAGTGGTACCTGTACTGAATATAAATGATAAAGGGAGCTACCTGGAGCATATGCACCAAGTCAAATTCCTTGTGTGTCCAATCACACTTGGCCAATAAAATTCTATTCTATTCTATTCTATTCTATTCTATTCTATTCTATTCTATTCTATTCTATTAACATGACATATAAATTTCTCTTCTATATCCCTAAATCATGAAGTGATGTGAATCCAATCAACTGAAGCATACTCAAGAAACAGGAGTTAAGCAAAAAGATAATTCCACACAATATGCAAACCAAAGCCTACGTTTATAAGCATCAAGGCAAAACATATTTCCTTTCCTATTTAGTTTCTTGAACACAGAGGGTTCAATTTAATTGTCATTCATATTGAATTTCTGTGGGTCTGTACATAACCAGAATTAAGGTAGCTATGGACGTAATACAAAAAGGAAGCATCCGTTTAAAAAAGGAAACAGCAAACCGTGCAGATGTTTTTTTTAAAAACTATTAAAAATTGAGTTAAGGGGCACAGGATGCAGGCTGTTGAAGGGAAATGGAAAAGAGAATGGAATGGAGCTTTCTAGAGAAGGGTATAGGTGGCCAGTGGGCAAGATTGCACCACATTGCAAAAGGTCCCATTTCTCCTGGCTAGTGGAAAACTGAAGCCCCCAATTTCAAGAACTGCCAATTCTGCCAGTTTTGGAAAAATAAAATCAGATAATCTTTTGCAGGATAGGATCAGAAGTGTGATGTGAGCATGTCTCGGCCTCTACCACTAGGTTAATAACCAACAGGCTATAAAAGTCATGCCACTAACTGGACATTGAACAATCAACGACCTGAAAATATTGGAATCTACATCATAACATGCCTGGCATGATGATATGAACACAAGATGAGCTTCAATCTCGGCAACCCAGTTACAGTATTACTTCTATTTCCAGACACAGTGTGGGCTAGTTGAACATTAAACCATTTGGAGGAGAGGTCTTATAAGGTTATAGCAATAAATTCCATTAACCCCACTATATCCACAGAATTCAAATCAGAAAGATTCAATAATTCCATTTGGAAGCTCTTGACTTTTAGGATTAATCAATCTCATCCCCCCACCCCATATGTATCCATTGAGTAATGACACTTTTAAGAAGAATGATATGGTTAACATTACTTACTTGAGGTACTGATTCTATAATGACTCATTGACTGGTGGGAACCTTTCCCTTGATATTGGACTAAAACAACCATCCTTCCCAATTCCAGCCTCTTCCAGAAGAAACAGGCAGCAACTTCCATCATCATCCTCAGAAATATAGGCAGTGAGCTAAAATAGGGTTAAATGGGTATTTTTATAAATATGCAAAAAAAATCAACCCAAAGGATTGTTATTAATTAGTCGTAGTATCATCTTGCCATTAATTTAATCTCCTGGAAGCTTCCTACCTACAAAAGATAACTCCAAGACGTGAGGCGTTCACATGGAAAAAATTGCTTTGAGATCCAAGCTATTGATTGATATAACAAACTAGATATTTTCATGTACACTAGCTGGGTGAACTCTCATTCAGTTCAAGGTAAGAAACATGGTAACTCTAGCTCTTTTGGAATTCCCTAGTAAAATAGCAAGGATTTATGATGGTCATAGGCCAAAACTTCTGGAGAGTTCCAATTTGTTTATCCTAAATGGATTTAGGGATCAATCCACAACCAAGATCAAACATTGGCAAAAACCATCTTGGCTGAATAGATGTGACTTTAGTTCTTTTCCCAGAGGTCATGTGTCTCATTCATTTTTCAACTGTATTTACTTTCAAGTAAACTCAATGCATTTGCATGAGCTTGAATGGATCATGAATAGTTGGAGATTAGGGTTACTTTTTGGCTGCCTTGGAGTTCAATTCTGCTAAAGTCAAAAGGATATATAGACTATAATTCAAATCATTGGAAAATGGACATCAATTAATATGAGCAGAAAACTTGGAAATGAAGTAGATGCTTCCCAATATTGTCTTTAAAACATGTTTGTGATAGGCCCTCAACTTTCATATGGGTGAGCACAGTGGAATATTTAGCTGATATTAATATGAGAATTTCTATATCCACCTTAGGCACAAAGCCAGCTGGATGATCCTCTCAAAAAGAAAGAGGCAATGGCAAACTACTTCTGAAAAATCTTGTCAAAAAACTGCAGGGATTTGTCCAGGCAGTCTATGAGAATCTGATACAATTGAATGGAATAAAAAAATGAAAACAGAAGGAAGGGATATCTACAATGGTGGTCTTCCACTTCGGTAAAAATTGTGAAGGCATCACTAAGAGCCTCCAAGACTATCTCAAAGGTTAATGAGACATTTATTTCTTCATGAGGGATGCAAGTTCTGAGAAGTGTTGATCTTCCAAGGAGTCTCCTTTCTCTTTATGAATCCAGAATACCCATCTGGCATAGTCAGAATTCAGAGCAGAGAAAGCCAACTCTTGCCAATCTGGAAGTTCTAAACAGCTTTAACTACAAGAGAGGGATTTCATACTGAGTAGTGTTTTTAGTTGCCTTGTAGATATAATACTTAGGGTCACCTCTGCGTTAGGCCAAAAAAATTTGCCTCAGCAGAATGAGTTTGGGCATTTGTTTGAAAAGAGTTTTTGGTTGTTCCACAGTTTTTAGTAACAGCTACCAAGGAATGGCATTTGTATGTTTTTTTTTTCTACTCTAGATACTGACATTGCTTAACTGGAAGAAAAGGCTCCTGCACGTTTATCTTCCTGCATCACCAGGTCTTGCACCAATTCTAACAATCACAGTGACAGACAAGATTTACAAGAAACTGGGGACTAATTTTTGATAAAGATCTGAGTTTCACAACAAAAAATGGATTTTAAGCAGCCACACTGCTTGGTAGTTTGATGTTGTCTTAGCTGCTTAATCATAAAAACCAAAATTGTTACCAAGATTATGTTTGTTTTGACAGTCATCTCCAGAGATCAAATGTATTCCTCATTTGAAGCCACTGCCTCACTTGCCCATCTGTTTGGGGGGCGGGCTTTAGAATGGGGTGCCAATGATAAGATGGCTGCAAAGGCAAACTCAAGTGAACAGAAACAGTCCACATTCACATGTGATCCAGTCCAAAGGAGAGTTAACAGGTGTAGTTTCAAAACACGCTTCACTTGAGAGTAATCCCAATTAAATGCAATATCAAATAAACTTGCCTGATTTGCCTAGGATCTGGCTTTAAAGATGTAATATTATTAAACATGGTTTCTTGGCTTTAGGCAACGTAGTTATCTTTTCCTGCAACAATCCTCAATCTTCCTCCCTTCTTCTCCTTCTGCTTCACATGTGCAGGTCACTGAGAATTAATGTGGGAAAGGAATCCTCTCCCCAGACTTGGTGCTCCAGCAGCTCAGGACTTTCACACGCTGCAAAAATGAAACGGATGAGAGAGAGTTGGGGAAGGGAGAACATGAGGATCACAGTCAGCCTGCACCCACCGAATTAGGGGGTTCCCCCTTCCCATGCCATGCACCCACGTTGGAAAGGTCGGAGCCCATGTATTGATTTTAAGAGAGCCGGGTGAATAAGTTTCGGCTGCTCTGCAGGTTTGTCGAAAGTTGTAAAGGCATGTGCTGATTAGAATAAGAAAGGGCGGTCGCGTGGCTCAGCTGGCACACAGAGAAGCCAGATGACAGATAAGCACCAGCTCCCTGCGACCGCTCCTCCGCCCCCCCCCCACATGACTTCCCCCGGCTCCGCTTCTCACTCTCTCCGCCTCTCCCTCCCAGTTTTCCAATCGCAAATCATCTGCTCCTCTCCTCTCCATAATAGAGCAGGCGTGTTTACCTGGGATCCCAGAATCGGCGGGGCATTCCTTTGTTTCTTCATCAGATTGCTGCCGCCAGCTGCTCTTTCCAGCCCTTGCTTCAACAAATCTGATCGGGGGGCCTGCCTAAGCGGTGATTCAAGGGAGAAATCCTCGAAGAAGGAAGGAAGGAAGTCTCACTCTCCTCCTGATTTCTTTGGTTTCAATGTAGAGACCCTACTTGGGTCTCTACATTGCCCCCCCCCCGCCCCAATTCTTCCCCAACCCGAAAAGGGCTTTTGATTTTTTTCTTTTCCCGAACCTGAGGTCAGTCGCGTGCCTGGACGTCGACCCAGGGAGCATCTCCCGGAGTTGCTGAGCAAATCAAAAACTGGTCGGCCGGCCGCGAGAAGAGACTTCTCTCTGAGGCTTAGCAAGCATTGCAGATCCCCCTGCCAAGGCAGGATGTTATTTCCCGCGGGATCCTGTTTCAACCTCTCCCCAGATTGCTTGTAGGACTCCCCAGCGGAAGACGGAAGCGTAGATTTCTTGATGGGTGGAGAGCAGGGGCATACTTAGAGTTTGAGCCGTACATAAAAGGGACCGAAGTTTTAGAGCCGATTCTTAGACGTCTTTGCATTCCTTATCTGCCTAGTAGTATTCAATACCCTCCGAGTTGATTCCCTGGACTGAACGCACCTTAACCAACCAACAGGTTAATAGGAGAAAAGGAGGAAAGAAATCAAGTAAAATTAATAATTGGAAAGAACTGGATGCAAATAGCGGTATGAATGCTTCCTCTTAGAATATTTATTTCAGGATATTTTGCCCTGGTGAGCAGAAATGTGGTGGTAAAATCTGCATTGTAGACTTTTGGAGAACACTTGTTTTTCCAAGTCCAGATTTCCATATTAAACAATACTGTTTGTAGACCATTTCAAAAAGGAGACCCAGTTTGCACTAGGTAGAAACCAAGAGAGACCCGTTTGAGTTCTAGTCCCACTTGAGCCATGAAAGACAGCTGGTTGACCTTGGGCCAGTCATTCTCTCTCAATCCATGATGCTAGACAACAAGCTGGTCAGTCAATTCCTGTAATGTTTGGTTGATCTGAAAAAAGTGGGCCCTGCACTTGCAGGAAAACACTAGGAAGAAAAAAATATCAACATTTATCAAATACATTCTCAAAATTTAACACATATACACTTGTAATCTACTATCTTCATAAACTAAAATATTGTACAAATAAATGTACAAAACTTATGTAAAATTAGAGCTCTCATCCCATTTTTCCACTTGTACTATAAAGGTAAAGATTTCCCTCATACATATGTGCTAGTCATTCCTGACTCTAGGGGGTGGTGCTCATCTCCGTTCAAAGCCAAAGAGCCAGTGCTGTCGGAAGACGTTTCCGTGGTCATGTGGCCGGCATGGCTAAACACCAAAAGCGCACAGAACACTGTAACTTTCCCACCAAAGGTGGTCCTATTTTTCTATTTGTATTTTGTATGTGCTTTCGAACTGCTTGGTTGGGACAAGTAATGGGAGCTCACCATATGTGCCACCCATTACGCGGCACATATACACTTGCAATATACTATTTTCATAAACTAAAATATTGTACAAATAAATGTACAAAACTTACCTAAAATTAGAGCTCTCATCCCATTTTTCCACTTGTACTATAGAGGGCCTATAATTTTAGGCCTTCAAGTATAACCTAAAACAAACTCTGACCTGAAGCTAAATCAAAATTAAGCATATTTTAGAAATAAGTTTTCCTTTGTCGCATAAACAATAACTTGGCAGCGATTTTTGCTTATAAGACTCTTGTCTAGAACATTTGTGATGTCATCAGATGATGTGAGCTCAGGCTTGATCTTTGTACTTATTCTAATTAGATATATAATATGGCTGTAATAGGAACAAAAGCACTGGTTTGTTGCCAGAACATTTCACTAGCAGATGAGCTTGTTGACTTATCATTGTTATCGAAAAGAGGGATGGGCTCTAAACAGTTAAATTTAGAATCCACAATTTCTTAAGAAATCAATAGAAACAATAAGCAAGATCAATGGTGGGTTTCAAAACTTTTTACTACCAGTTCTATGGGTGTGGCTTGGTGGGCGTGGCATGGCTTGGTGGGCGTGGCAGGGGAAGGATACTGTAAAATCTCCATTCCCTCCCAAATCCAGAGGAAGGTTATTGCAAAATCCCCATTTCCTCCCAATCAGCTGGGACTTGGGAGACAGAGAATAGATGGGGGTGGGGCCAATCAGAATTTTTACTACCGGTTCTCCGAACTACTCAAAATTTCTGCTACTGGTTCTCCAGAACTGGTCAGAACCTGCTGAAACCCACCTCTGATCCAGACCCTTCGCATTTAATCATTAGTATCAACTTCCTCCTCCTCTAAGAACCCAGAGCAAGATACAATCCCCCATCCGCCATTAAAACTAGAAAAGCAATCAATAATATCTGTCATAAACCAAGATAAAAACAGTAAGAATACAATAAAACAAAGTTCACTATATAAGCCATCTGAAGTGCAATCTGTTCATGGAACTCATGGAATAAGCTATATTAAAATCCTACCTTCTGTATCGGACTTGCTTTGAATGAAGCTTGTGCAGAGGAAATATATTTAGAATCATGCAGCAACATTTAGGCCCCAATATAACATGTCTAGATTGTGACCTGGAATAAGCAAGACACTAGGCACACTGTGAGTGAAAAAGCTCTAGCGATTGTAGACAATGGGGCTTGGCATAACTTGTTGTCAATAACCTCGGTGATAAGAAATGAGCATATGCATTATGCAGGACCCATAATTTCTGTAAAACTTTTGGCTTTAGAATTTTTAAATTTGTGTTCATTGTCCCTCTGAACATGTGCTAATATGTTGCTTTTAGAAATAAATATTTGCCACAAGGACCAGATTATTAGTCAGAATGAATACCTTTGTAAACTAGTTATACATATCACAAAAAATAAAATGATGGGATTGCATGTTTTTCAAAATACTTCCCATACAATTTGGGTTTTTTACCACCTGTGATAGAAATGTGAATTTTCTTTTCAACAGAATATTATCTTAATATATTGAAGATTTGTTTTAACTTACCAGTAAAAAGATATTTCCATTTTAAGTTATATGTCCCAGTGCCACCCAAGAAAAGTTATCAAGAATTCAAATAGTGTATTTGTATTATTGATGTTTATTTGTTTCTTTGTTAAAATTATTCGCAGCCCATCTTACCGAAGAGCTACTCTGGGCAGCTTACAGCAATATTAACAAACCTATCACATAACATAATATATATTATTTGTGTAATTTAACCATATTAGTTTCTTAATGTGCCTGTTTTGACTTCAAACATCTCATTTAGTTCTATTAAACATTACTTTTAAATATTGGATTGTTGTTGTAATATGTTATTCTGCTTGTACAGACTCCATTTTGAAATATAATCAAAGGTCATATCCAAGAGAATATTTTTATACAAGGCTTTTCAATATGAAGCTTTTAATAGCAAATGCAGAATATAATCCACAAATATGTGCAATTAAGCATGGAATGAATTGCATTATTAGGAGGATATCTACTTATCCATTTTTTTTCTGCTAATATAACTTAAACATATTACATTTTCTTCAGAATTCACTGGAACTATATTCAGACTAAGTGCACTTAAAATTGCAATCTCACAGAAAATCTCTATTTGCTAATAAATACTCTAGAATATTCATTTTGCTTCTTTTTCGCCATTTGCAGGAAATCTGAATATCTCATTTTCTTTTAATACTTTTCTCCTAGTTTTGTTTTCTACCTAAAGCAGAAGTTCTTTTCAGAAAATGATTTTCAATCCCTTTTCAGATGTGATTTTGGAGTTTGGGGATGATACAGATTCTCTGCTTCTGGAGTGGGGGGTCTTTTTTCTGTGAGCATCTGCCTGTAAAAGAACAGATGTGGGCACCTGCAGTGACAGGCTGCACATGGTCCACACTATTCATAGGCATTCAGATGTGGCTACAATGGTAAGCTTTTGTATATGCAAAGTCACTAAATATATTAATCTGTGTTCCCCTGAGCACTGCCCCATTTAATTTCTTCATTGGCAATAACATCTGATCTAATCCTCCAATTGACTCCCTACTGTGCTCATTTTCCCCTGGAAAGATATGTGAAGTTATTCAAGTTTCCACCTGTTGCCTATTGAAGTCAGTTATGGCATCATCAAAATTTTCAGAGAGACACTCATGGTTCTGCTATGATAAGGGAACAGAAGGCAGCCTATTTAATATATCTTAGAGAATATTTTAAAGTTTAATTTAAAAGAAACTATTAACCACCAATAAAGAAACTTTCTGGAGAAATTGCGAATGCCCTTTTGTGCAAAATTCCTATAACACTAGAAGGACAATGGCGAGGAACAAAACATCACTGTGAGTGCACCATTTTGCCTTTTGCAAATAGTCAAAATCCCCATCTAAAATTTTATTAAAACTTTTAATACTGTAGCCAATAGGAACTTTGGTCAATATGCCAAGCAGCTAAAAAGTAACCCTAATCTCAGATGTAAGATTTCAATTTTGGGGACAATTTTGTTCTACTACTCTTCTCTGATCAGCGCTTCCTCTGTTTTGATTTGTTTTCACCCACAATGCATCCTTTAGCTCCATTGTAGCCCACACAATGCCCATGGATATCAGGCTGTGAATGAAGACAGAAGCAGTTTAAACAAACCAGCCCCTTTCTTTCCTCTGTGTCTATTGTTGTATGAATGGCCCTTCTGCATTCTGCTGCTAGGAAACCATCTTTTTAAAGCCCAGCTTCAAAAAAGAGACAGACCCCCAATAAACATAAAGCAAAAATAGTTTTCCTGTTGTTTTGTTTAAACAAGTCTTTTTTTAAAAAAAACAAAATCCTGCAACAGCAGAATATCCGAGGGTATGCATCTTTTTAGACATATCCAATTCCTCACCCCTTGCATCAGCGGCTAACATCAAAACAGCCTTTTCACATTAAGCTTCTTGTGCACTGAACTATTTCACTGGAAACCTTAACTGAATGTATAATTGAGATTAAAAATAACATCTGTAGGCATTGTTTTATTGTTTCCAATGGAAGGGTAGATAAAGAATAGAATAGAATAGAATAGAATTTTATTGGCCAAGTGTGATTGGACACACAAGGAATTTGTCTTGGTGCATATGCTCTCAGTGTACATAAAAGAAAAGATACGTTCATCAAGGTACAACATTTACAACACAATTGATGATCAATATATCAATATAAATCATAAGGATTGCCAGCAACAAGTTATAGTCATACAGTCATAAGTGGAAAGAGATTGGTGATGGGAGCTATGAAACGATTAATAGTAGTGCAGATTCAGTAAATAGTCTGACAGTGTTGAGGGAATTATTTGTTTAGCAGAGTGATGGCCTTCGGGAAAAAACTGTTCTTGTGTCTAGTTGTTCTGGTGTGCAGTGCTCTATAGCGTCGTTTTGAGGGTAGGAGTTGAAACAGTTTATGTCCAGGATGCGAGGGATCTGCAAATATTTTCACGGCCCTCTTCTTGATTCGTGCAGTATACAGGTCCTCAATGGAAGGCAAGTTGGTAGCAATTATTTTTCTGCAGTTCTAATTATCCTCTGAAGTCTGTGTTTTTCTTGTTGGGTTGCAGAACCGAACCAGACAGTTATAGAGGTGCAAATGACAGACTCAATAATTCCTCTGTAGAATTGGATCAGCAGCTCCTTGGGCAGTTTGAGCTTACTGAGTTGGCGCAGAAAGAACATTCTTTGTTGTCCTTTTTAATGATGTTTTGATGTTAGCTGTCCATTTGAGATCTTGCGATATGATAGAACCCAGAAATTTGAAGGTTTCTACTGTTGATACTGTGTTGTCAAGTATTGTGAGAGGTGGAAGTATGGAAGGGTTTTCCTAAAGTCTACCACCATTTCTACGGTTTTGAGTGTGTTCAGTTCCAGATTGTTTTGGTTGCACCACAAGGCTAGTCGTTCGACCTCTCGTCTATATGCGGATTCGTCATTGTCTCGAATGAGACCAATCACTGTTGTGTCATCTGCGAACTTCAGTAGCTTAACAAATGGATCATTGGAGATGCAGTCATTGGTATACAGAGAGAAGAGAAGTGCGGAGAGCACACAGCCTTGGGGGGCCCCTGTGCTAATTGTACAGGTATTTGATGTGATCTTGCTTAGCTTCACCTGCTGCTTCCTGTTTGTTAGGAAGCTTGTGATCCACTTACAAGTCTGTTCCGGTACCTGTAGCTGGTTTAGCTTAGTTAGAAGAATGTCTGGAATGATGGTATTGAATGCTGAACTAAAGTCTACAAAAAGGACCCTTGCATAGGTCTTTGGAGACTCAAGATGTTGTAGGATGTAGTGCAGAGCCATATTAACAGCATCATCTGTTGATCTATTTGCTCGGTATGCAAATTGCAAGGGGTCTAAGAGCGGATTCGTGATGGTTTTCAGGTAGGAAAGCACTAGCCTTTCAAAGGTTTTCATGACTACAGATGTTAGAGCAACTGGTCTGTAGTCATTCAGTTCCTTGATGGTGGGCTTCTTGGGCACTGGGATGATGGTAGAGCGTTTGAAGCAAGAAGGAACATAGCACATCTCTAGTGATTTATTGAAAATATGGGTGAAGATGGGGGCCAATTGGTCAGCACAGACTTTTAAGCAAGAAGGAGTTATCTTGTCTGGGCCTGGAGCTTTTCCTGGCTTTTGTCTGTGAAATAGGTCCTGCACTTCCTTTTCTGTGATCACTAGGGGTTGTGAACCCAATGAAATGGGGTCAGTTGTAGGAGGCTTGGCTGTTGTTGGTGTGTCTGAGATGGGGGTTGTGGAGATAGGTGGCTGTAGTTTCCTTTCAAACCTGCAGTAAAACTCATTCAGGTCATCTGCCAGTTGTTGATTACCTTCAGCCTGGGAAGGAGGTTTGCCATAGCCGGTGATATTTTTAAGAGTTTTCCACATGTTTGCTGGTTCATTTGCTGAAAATTGATTCTTTAGCTTTTCAGAGTAGCTTCTTTTTGCTGCTCTTATCTCCCTTGTTAGTGCATTTCTGGCCTGATTGTACAGCATTTTATCACCTTTTCTGTAGGCTTCCTCTTTGGAATGTCGTAGCTGCTTAAGTTTAGGTGCTTTAAGTTTAGGTGTAAACCAAGGTTTGTTATTACTGTGTATTCGCAAGTTCCTTGTACAAAACAAAATCCTGCAACAGCAGAATATCCGAGGGTATGCATCTTTTTAGACATATCCAATTCCTCACCCCTTGCATCAGCGGCTAACATCAAAACAGCCTTTTCACATTAAGCCTCTTGTGCACTGAACTATTTCACTGGAAACCTTAACTGAATGTATAATTGAGATTAAAAATAACATCTGTAGGCATTGTTTTATTGTTTCCAATGGAAGGGTAGATAAAGTTATGGATAGCAAGTTGTTTTAGAGAAATACAACCTAAAAGTAGTATTTACATCCAAAACAGAGTTGTTAAAGCCTGGAATAAACTACCTGACTTTGTGGTCTCTTCCCAAAATCCCAAAAGCTTCAACCAAAAACTGTCTACTATTGACCTCACCCCATTTCTAAGAGGTCTGTAAGGGGCATGCATAAGAGCACAAGCATGCCTACCGTTCCTGTCCTATTGTTTCCTTTCGTTATATCCAATTAATATAGTTATTACATACTCATACTTATATATATACTTATATACTGTATAATTATTTCATGCTTATGCTTACATATACTGTGTGACAAATTAAAATAAATAAAATAAAAAACTATACAAAACTGTAGCAAGTATGGACATCATGCAAAGCAATCTTGGGCTCTTGCTCTGTTTCTATAAATTACTGTAGGTGTCAGGGGAGATTTAACTTCCTGTAGTGGCATGTAACAGAGAGACACACAAACACCCTTTTCCTAAAACACTACATTTTGTATTTGTCTTCCAGTCCGCCAGATCTTTATGCTTTCGGGACAAGGAGAGCGTCTGGTAGAGGGAGGGTCACCTGACCGCCGCCGAGCCCGTCTTCCCGGGGAAAGAACCATAGAGACATCTAAGTGTGCGCACGCTCCGTCAACAGCACTGCAAAGGGAAGCGCTTGAAAGGGAGAGTTCAGCGCAAACCCTGCATCTGGCTCTGAGTTGACCTCTTAGAATTCCGGCCTAGAATCCCGAGAGTTAAGAGACATAAGGTACAACCTTAAGGCTGCTGTCCTAAGAGCACTTATTTTGGAACGTCAATTCCCTCCAACAGATTTTTCAATCAAGGGCCGTGAAATTGTTCCGAATATGCTGTAGGGTGGAATTAAAACTCTTTGGGAGGATCAGACACTCAAGAGTTGCCCGGGAAGCTGGTAGGACGTTGCAACCCCACCCCACCCCCCCACCCCGCAAAAGGCTTTGCTTAGCAATCTGTCCGAGGGGAACACTGTCCTTTGCAGGGTATTGTTCCCGTCCCTCCCGATTCAGAACTAAGCCCGTTTCCTCTGCTCGTGGACTTAGGAGCTGCTGAGAGATAGAAGAACCTAAGAGCTGATGATAATAGAGAATAAGATATGTTCATGCAACATTGTACTTGATTGTGTTGTAAGGATCCAGCCATTTGGTCAGTTTACCCAGCAGTGAGTTGTGGGCAGCTAGAAAATGAATGCAGATTAATTAAGTATTTTTGGGTGAACCATGGAGGATTCTCCAGCAAATGCAATGATTTATTGAAGGCAATAATGAACAATATGCATCTTGGACATTGAGATATTTTTCAAGGGAAGGAAGACAGGTGCAAGGTGCAGAATGGAAGGCAGGATCTCGGATTTCAGGGATGTCCACAGGGCATGGTCAAAAACATCAAGGGGTAGCCATGGGGTGTAATCAAAATTTTGGGTGTTTTTATGTGTAATGTATGTGCAAGACAGGCCAAAACTGCCAGAGGTTCAGTAGTACTGTTGTGACCATTATACTGAATGTCCAAGTATTTAGCTTACTCTGCTGTTTGGTTATTCATACTATGGTGAGATGCAATCCTAAATACATTTAGATGACATTTAAAACTTAAAATCCTAAATACATTTTCAGGTTTAATGAAGTTCGCTGGATAGGCATCAATCAAAAACTGAAATCTTGTGTTGGCTTACTCAGTAAGCATGAGGGCATGTCAGGTAAAACTGAGTTGTCCTTACTGTTGAATAATATACCTGAACTATTTTACTGGTGGAAGACTATATATCATCTGCCTCCAGTAACTATAATGTGGTGCATGAACAGGATCATTATACGTCATAGTTTTGAGTGAGCCAGGCATTTATGCCCAGATATTTTCAGAAATTGTAATTAACTTCTGATTTAGCATCATTTGCCCCTGTGTCAAACATGAAATGAAATGAAGATCAACATTCACTAACAGTGTAATGGTATATAAAATATAGATCCAGATTCCAGATTCCTTTATTGTATTTCCATTATAAGAGGAGAGATGCACTGATTGAATTTTTGGTTGTCACACATTCCTAAATGTGGTAGGAAGTTATATCTTATTGACATTATTTTAATCTTGTTTATCTAGTTTATTTATTGCTAGAGATGATATGTCATCTGTGCTTAGTAGCTAAATGTGCTGCATTACTGTGCCTTTAAATCTGAAACCAGATAGACGTTCAACAAATGAATAAAACTCTTGTCATAAGTAATATTCCCACCTTTTACGATTTTTGCTTTGAGACTAAAAACCAGAAGAAAAGTAAATACCATTGAAATAAAATATTCTTATATGGGGTTGAAAGGAGTTGGTGTTTGTTTTTAGTTTTGTTTCAAAATGCTACTTGTTTTATTTGAAGTTTTATATTTTAAGTTCTGTGTAGCTCACCACACATGTATGAAAGACAATCAGGAACCAGAAGTCTTTGGAAATACATGTAGACTGGAGCCCTTCTCATCCTAGTAAAGGAAAGGAAGAGGCCATTAAATCTGGTTAGTACTTTTATCAGGGTGTCAGAGGGTGAAAATGAAATGGCATAATATTTTCTGGGATAGACAGATGCTTTAGTGCAAGTGTAGAATTGTTTTTATGTACTCCATCTCCTTCTGAATGGGATGATGGTCTCCAGTAGACTATTAGAATATATTTTTTCTGTTGGCTTGCCTTTTATCTTAGCCCCGGTGCTTTCAACATTAATGCTACCATCAGCCAAGTTGATTTCTGACAAGTAAGTTCATTGCTGATAGAGTGCACTACATCAGTAGTTATATTGCTGATGCTCAAGCCCAGTGTTCCACTCGCAGAATTTATGTTACAATGCTTCAGTAATTCTCCTTATATCATATTTGTGCTTCAGGACTTTCAGCTAGCTTGTTATCTATACTTTGTGCATTAATTAATTAATGGATTAAACTCCTTGTATTCAGTTTCCCTTTGCACCTGTATACCTTTTGTTTCTTTGTTAAATTAACAGTCATGACCATCAAGGCTTTGGCAGCGATCCCAATTACTTTCATGAATTGGTTTGTCCCTGTTTTAAAGACACCTAAGTTGGTAGCCAACTCATTATCTCACCGTAAAATCCTGGTTGTCACTTAGAATTAAATCTGATTGTCTATCTTGAACAGATTTTAAGAAAAACTCCTTAGTCCAGTGGTGGGATTCAACCGGTTGACATCACTTTGGCCAAACCGGTTGTTAAATTGCTGGCTGGCCCTGCCCCACCCCACCCAGCCACCACTTATTGGCCTCGCACGCCTTGGCTGATTCCTTAGAGTCACACCGCAGCATAGCTGCAGCTGCTCTTTGGCTCCCTTGCCTCAACCACGTGGCCATGCAGCCTGCTTGCCTGCCTTTGCCACGACCTACGATGTGGCGGCCTCTCGCTCGTCTTGGCCTGCTCCTGAACACCCGCCTCAGACTGCTCCCAACCGCTCCAGCAGTAGAACGGGTAAGCACAGGCCAGGTGCCCCCTTGGGGATGCTGGGAAAGGTGGTCAACCTGCACTGACCATCAGGTCGCCTCACCCTGCATCCAGCCGTATCCAGACTTGGCTTCATCCTAAGCGGTGATCCCAGCACCGGTCCGGCAGCCACTACCGCCATGCCAGCCAGCCAGCCTACCTAGCCCGAGCACGACAGACTCCTGGCCAGTCTCCCAGGAACCACACGCCCACTCACATTTGCGAACTGGTAGGGAAGGTAAGTGAATCCCACCTCTGGTTGGACTAGAAAACCTCCAAGGCCCCTTCCAACTCTGTTATTCTTTATAAATCTCTCCATTTAGTCTTACCAAGAGAATGGTGATAAACAACACTTGGAAATGTACATCTGGTCTTCTGATAGCAAAATCTCATCTTATTGGCTAGCATCAAGGGGAAGATGATTTTGAAAAAGCTTCCTCTCTCACCATAACATCCAAGACAAGGGGAGGGGAGGGGAGAGGAGAGGAGAGGAGAGACTAAGCGAGACGCCCCTCGATGTGACTGACATCGAGCTGGCCATGCCTACCCAGTCACATGACCACCAAGCCACGCCCATGCAATCACATGACCAAGCCATGCCTACAGAACCAGTTGTTTAAAAATTTGAATCCCACTACTGTTATTCTGATGTTTGCACCTCTGCATATAAAGAATCCACTATAAATTAAGACTTGTGGCACAGACTAGGTTCATAAATGGTTCCCGGATTAAAGGAAAGAAGATTGTGTTCCCAAGACTATAGTAGAAAGCAACCATCAGTAGCATTGTGTTATTTCCAGACCGATTGAAACATTTATTTTTGCACTATAGTAAAAAGGAATGTGATAATAGCACATAAGGGGTAGAGATGATTAAAGGAAACCTAGAGGCATCTTTTAAAGTTGCAAGTTAAAAATCCACAGTCCCTTTCATGAATAGAAAATACTGAATATAACACTTCCGAGGTATTTTGTACAGTAACGAAAATGTGAGAAATGAGCAGTGTGAAAGAATGACGTGGCACTAATTAAGTGCTGCTAATTTCTATTCTCTCTGTATTAGAAATGAGGAGATTTTATTTTCAGTAGGATAAAAAACAGACATTTTTTTTCTGATTAAGAACCAGAATTATAAGACTTGTTTTCGGTAAAAAAGAAAAAAGTCTTAAATATATTTTTTCATTTTACATTTAAATATTTATCAGTGTACATGCTATGAAAACTTTTCTGATCTTGCATCAGAAGGTAAGTAAATACCAGCCCTGCTGTATTTGTATTGGGCAAATAGCTGGAAATGGCAACTAAAGAAAAAGCAAGAAAGTTCATAAACTTCCTGAAGGAAAGGTATTAACAGAGTCTGCAAATTATTATTTATTTATTTATTTATTTATTTATTTATTTATTTATTTATTTATTTAATCATATTTGTATACCGCCCTATCTCCCGAGGGACTCAGGGCGGTTAACAGGCACTTAAAAACACATAAATACAGCATAAAAACAATTAAAAAACTTATTCTAAAAGCCCAATAACTAAAAAATATAAAAATAAAACCCAATTTAAAACCCGTAAATTTAAAATCTAACTCAGTCCTGCGCAGATAAATAAGTATGTTTTAAGCTTGCGGCGGAAGGTCCGAAGGTCCGGAAGCTGACGAAGTCCTGGGGGTAGTTCGTTCCAGAGGGTGGGAGCCCCCACAGAAGGCCTTCCTGGGTGTCGCCAGGCGACATTGCCTCGCTGACGGCACCCTGAGGAGTCCCTCTCTATGAGAGCGCACGGGTCGGTGAGAGGTATTCGGTAGCAGTAGGCGGTCCCGTAAGTAACCCGGCCCTATGCCATGGAGCGCTTTGAAGATGGTCACCAAAACCTTGAAGCGCACCCAGAAGGCCACAGGTAGCCAGTGCAGTCTGCGCAGGATAGGTGTCATGCGGGAGCCACGAGGGGCTCCCTCTATCACCCGCGCAGCCGCATTCTGGACTAACTGCAGCCTCCGGATGCCCTTCAAGGGGAGCCCCATGTAGAGAGCATTGCAGTAATCCAGGCGAGACGTCACGAGTTTAAATTAAATTCTATCACACCACTCGTAGTTGTTTGAAAATGTTAGGGGGCTAACAGATGAAGGCAATTCTATCAACATGGTCTGCTTGGATTTTCAGAAGGTCTGTCTCTTTGCAAAAGAGGTGCCTGATTGTCACATGGTGAGAAACAAATTGCTATAATAAAATGTGTCTTGATTCAATTCAATGTTCAATTCAATATTACGAGTTTCGAATCCTTATTGTACATACCGTGATAGATTCTTGTCCTAAACCAGTGGATTTAATCTTATGAACTAAATTAAATAAACATGAATAAAATATATTCTTGCCATTTACTAATGTAAAAAAAAATATTTTGATTTGATTCCATCCACCTTCAGTGCAAACTAAATCCTAGCATTTATCCTTTTTGTTATATATTAACTAAGTTTTGAAGCAGAAATACAGTTTGATTAAGAATAGTCACATTTTATCATTAATTTCAAAAATTACATTGAATTGGAAAAAAAACCAGTTGTCATGAAATCATTCTTTGGAAATTGATAGTTGGCTTAGTTTTTTCTTTGTTATATCAGTATTCTGAAAAATGTTTTTTAATAACACACAATCCAAAACCTAGTGCTGTCTATTTGTGTTGGCAACAATAAACAGTTGTGGAAATTCTGGAAATTGTCCTTTTTATCTAGAGCAGGGATGTCAAACTGGCGGCCCACAGGCTGGATGCATCACATGCAGGCCATGCCCACCCAAGCTCCACAAAAGAGGGAAATGTCGCGATATGTCACATGACGGCAACGTGATGTGGCGAGTTTGGCACCTGTTATCTAGAGCAGGGGTCTCCAACCTTGGCAACTTTAAGAGTTGTGGACTTCAATTCCCAAAATTCCTCAGCCAGCTTCACTGGTTGAGGGATTCTGGGAGTTGAAGTCCACAAGTCTTAAAGTTGCCAAGGTTGGAGACCCCTGATCTAGAGAGCATCAAACTGGAGAAGGCTGCTTCGATAAATTAGAGGTGAATAAGAGCAACCTTTCAACAAAGTTATATATCTGAGACTCTTCATTGCTAAATTGCTGAAAATATTTCTTTTTTAAACTTTATTGGTTTATTAAAAAGATACAAAAAATAAACATATAGAAAATTAGAAAAGGAAAAAGGCTCAGAAAAGAATAAAAAGTGCAAAAAAGAAAAATAAGGAAAATAAGGAAAATCAGAAAAGAATTATTTCCTACTTTTTTTTTTTGATACAGATAGATATATGTAAGAGTATATCAAACTCTTACTTTAAGGTCAACACTTGTCTAAATTATTTAGACAAACATTTATATTTCAATAATCCCATATGTTACTAATCATCAAATCCCAAAATCAGCTTTTCATTTCTTTCAGTTTTTCACAAAAAGTCCAATAATGATTTCCATGTGGTAATAAAATTTGCCTCAGTCTTTTCTTTCATCAAGGTTGTCTATTTTGCCATCTCTGCCAATTCCACTGATTTCACTCTTCATTTCTCCTTTGTAGGTTTTTATAAGTCCTTCCATCTTTGAGCATATGGAAGTCCCACTGCCATTATCACATATAAAAACAGAGTTCCATAGAATGTTACTATTTATTTGTCCATTAAGCCCCAAAGAAAAGCCTCTGATTTGTATTGTACATTCACTTTTAAAATCTTCTGCATCAAAATACATACTTGATCTTGTTATTTTCTAGCTTTGTTATATCTCCACGAAGGGTGAAAAACTGTTCCCTCAGTTTGATTACATTTCCAATAAATATTTGAAATTCCCTTATGCATTCTTGACAATGTATCTGGTACCGATACATCATTTTATAAAAAATTATCTGTAAGATTATAGTTCAATCTAAATTTCAACCCATTCTTGCCCATACTGTCCCATTGATCCAACTGTATATTATATCTTAAATATTTTTCCCCATTTTATCTTTAACTTGTTTTTCTGTATCATTTTCAATAAATTTGTACATACTTACAATAATATTATTATTATTATTATTATTTATTATATTTGTATACCGCCCATCTCCCGAAGGACTCAGGGCGGTTCACAGTCAAAAACAACAGAAAAACATATAATACATAAAAAGCTAAAAGAATAGACAGTTAAATTCAATTGATGCTCTAACTTTTAAATACAAATTTAAAACCTCATTGAATCCCAAGTTTAAAACTACGTTCAAGCTAGTCCTATGATCATATGATCATCATCTGTATAGAGCTCTACATCAAATTCAGTTTCACCGTTTTCAAATCGTAATTCTTTTTATCCAACTTTCCGTTAGCTGATGGGTGTCAAACTCGATCGCGTGACGAAATGTATTGCGATGTTTTTTGCCTTTGCGGAGTGGGTGGGGGCTGCACGTGGGCCGCCAGTTTGACACCCATGCTAGCTGATCATAGGTAAACCAGTGGCAAATAAAACTTAACTCCAAGTTTCTTCTTATTTTTAAGTTAAATTCTTTTAAAAAAATTAGCAATTTAAAATAGGCTAACGGATTTTGTTTATTACCTTTCTATAAAAGGCTTCTTGGGGTGACAGCCATAAAGGCATTTTAGGAGACAATTTTGCCTTATAAGACATGTCTAACATTATTGTTAAAGTCCACATTTACCTTGAGTTTATCATACCCCTGAAAGCATTCCTCAACATATCTCAAAAATAGTATATTGTTCCCCAAATTAAACATATTTCTCAATGTATAAAGACTCTGATGTTATCTGGTACTGTGAATAAAAATATTATCAGAAGATTTGTGAAAGTCATTTGTATTTTAAAAAGTGAAAAATAATGGTGAGATCATTTTCAGCTTAACAGAATACTTCTTTAAAATCCTGTTATCTCACCTTAGGATGATATTGAACTGGATTGAAATTGTACTTGGTAAACAATTATGACAGCAATTCTCTTCTTTCTCTTTTTTTAGCTGGTGGAAGAAATAGAGTTTTCCTGTGCAGTACAAGTATGGGGGTTAAAGGCTTGTATACATTTGTGGTCACTGCCTGTCCGGATGGCTGCCTAGCGATAAATCTGAAAGATGTGGCTGAAAACCATTGTAGAACGTATCCTGGATCTGTTCCTGTCCTTGTAGTAGATGCTATGTCTTGTCTTCGACACTGGTATACACCAGAATCTTGGGTCTGTGGGGGCCAATGGCGTGAATATCGTTCCAATTTGGACAGTTTCATAAAACGCTTTACAACCGCTGGTATCAAACTAGTATTCTGTTTTGATGGCCTTGTGGAGCAAAAAAAGAGAAACGAATGGGTCCAGCGAAGATTGAGAAATAGCAAAGAAATAGCTAAGATCTTTGACTTCATCAAAGCCAATAAGAAGCAACCTGGAAGGGGAATGTTCTTTATACCATCTGGACTGGCCACATTTACGCGTTTTGCCTTGAAAACTCTTGGCCAGGAGATGATATGTTCCTTGCAAGAAGCAGACTATGAAATAGCAACTTACGCACAAAAGAACAATTGCATGGGAATTCTTGGAGAAGACACAGATTACCTGATTTATGATACCGTTCCTTATTTTTCTATCAGTAAGCTACACTTAGATTCCCTGGAAACAGTAATGTACTCAAGGCAAAATCTCTGCCATTGGCTTGGTCTCAGTGTCCCAGATCTTCCCCTTCTTGCTTGCCTCCTTGGCACAGATACTGTCCCAGAAAGAGCTATGGAAGGTTTTCGGAATCAATGTTTATCTTCCTATCGGGCGAAAAGGCAAAGCTGTGACAAGAAAGCAGATACTATTATTGCTGTGGCAAATTATATTTCAACTATTCCACATGTTTCTGAGAGTTTGATGGATCTGGAAAAAATGCTGCCTTTGGGATCAGACAAATTAATATTGCGCAAAGGAATAGAATCCTATCTGCTACCTGAACAGCATTCTCCGTGGCTTCCTTCTGACTTCACGTCTACATTACAGTTAGCAGCAGAGCAGAAGAAATATTTCCCTGTTTGTTTAGATCAGGAGATCTTTCAGGTAATTCCTTACCTGGGTTACCCGAATTCAGGCAATTGCAAAGAGCTGGTACTTTGGCAACGTAGACGGATATACGTTATCTATTACTAACTAGTAATGAGTATTAGTACTTGTCTATGTTGTTTTCTTTGGAGGGGGTACAGGATAGTCTGTTCTCCTTTTACATTAAATCCTCGTTAATCTCCCAATGATACACAACAAAATTGGACTACTCATAGTCCATCTATGTCCCTATAGGTAAAGGTAAAGGTTCCCCTGCACATGCATGCTAGTCGTTTCCAGCTCTAGGGGCAGTGCTCATGTCTGTTTCTAAGCCAAAGAGCCAGCGCTGTCCAAAGAAGTACTCCGTGGTCATGTGGCTGGCATGATTTAATGCCAAAAATGCAGGTAGCACTGTTACCTTCCCACCAAAGTGGTCCCTATTTTTCTACTTGCATTTTTTACATGCTTTTGAACTGCTAGGTTGGCAGAAGCTGGGACAAGTAACCAGTGGTGGGATTCAATAATTCAACAACCAGTTCTCTGCCCTAATGATTTCTTCCAATGACCAATTTGCCAAACTGCTCAGAAGGTTAACAACCGGTTCTCCCGAAGTGGTGCGAACTGGCTGAATCCCACCACTGCAAGTAACTGAACTCGTCTGTACTGGACTGCCGACATTCTAATCGACAAGCTCAGCATCTTACTCACTGAGCCACCATGTCCCCTATGTCTAGATAGATAGATAGATAGATAGATAGATAGATAGATAGATAGATAGATAGATAGATAGATAGATAGATAGATAGATAAGACACACACATACAAGTGTCAGTAAAACAAACACTAACTACAGGAAATCAATGCTAGGTTTAATCCATCAATTTATCTTAATCTCCCATAACAAAAAGGCTGAAAATTTCATTCCCTCCAGATGTCACCAACATCACTGCTAGGGTCTCTGTGGCACTCATAAACTGAGTGGGGTGGAAATTAAAGGTGTGTTCTGAAGCTAAAAAAAAAAAAGTAAAATCCATCTCAGTCAAGTGTAGAATGACAACCATAAAAGCAATTTTTTAAAAAAATTCTGCTTGTGACAGATAGCTAAAGAACAACACATACGAGCTGAAAATCATATGATATACAATATCCTAAGCCGTGCAGAACTTGAGTGCAGCAACACACTGGAAGATGAATATGACACATCCCTTCCTGGACAGGCACTTATCTATTGCCCTGCTCGACAGCACATCTATTCCATCCTACTGGAGTCTGCAAAAGGTAAAGAGTGCAATAGAAATTTACTTTTGAATCCTTGAAGCTGGGAGTAATGAACTGCAGTTGGGTCACATCCTTATGCACAAGCTTTGAAAAAGCGATCTGTGCAGTTTCTAAATGCAAGGCTTGCATAGATACACAATTTAGTCCTTGATACTGTAGGCAAAACACATGTAATTAATTAGAAGAAGACCATTGGAAATAATTGAAGGGAGGGCTGGTGCATTTTTGAACCTTTTAAGGAGATCTTGTAAAACCGCCCCTAATCAAATACTTATGAAAGATGTTAATAATCAGCAAGCAGAACACCAAAATAGTGTAGCCTAGTATAGTAGATTTTTTAAAAATGTTATTTTAATAAAAACGTGTGCTTTCCTCTCAAGTGTTGAAATAATAATCCTAAATGAGATTGGAGAGTTGTCCCTAAGATATTAACTCTCTTAAGCCCGGCCCAAGGTTGACTCAGCCTTCCATCCTTTATAAGGTAGGTAAAATGAGGACCTAGATTGTTGGGGAGGCAATAAGTTGACTTTGTAAAAAATATACAAATAGAATGAGACTATTGCCTTATACACTGTAAGCCGCCCTGAGTCTTCGGAGAAGGGCGGGATATAAATGTAAAACAAAAAAAAACAAAAAAAAACCTCTTTCCTCCCCCCCAAAAAAATTATGTTTAGAATAATAATGAAGGAAAATGAATTTTAGTAGAAATTTGACAGGAAAAAGATAATACAACTTAAAGTGAAGCAATTCTGCAAATGGACTGCATAGTCATATCAGTATTGGCAACAAAACTTGGGATGAAACAGAAATGTTATCTATGACTTTTTGGTTTTTGGAACATACATATTTATTCTGTGTATATGGAACACAGTTATATTGATCTTTGATAGATTAATTTTCAAATAGATACCTCTCTTTGCATTATATAAGATACCTTACTTTCATGCAAATTACTCAATTTGTCAGCTAACGGGATATCATCTGCTATAAAAGTACTCATACTTTCATGTCCCCAAGACCCTTGGAGGTCTTCTGGTCCAAACCCCTGCTCAAGCTGGAGACTATAGTCCAGTGATGGCTAGCCTTTTTGCTATTGCATGCAGGTGGGGCGGGGGGGTTGCACGCATGCATGTTCATACCCATAATTCTATGTGCCCCATGCATGCGCATGCGACCCCCCCACTTCACCCCTTCACCACCACCACCCCCGTTCCTGGCACGCGATGGCTTAATAGGCCCATTTTTCTCTGGCTCCAGAGCCTCTCTAGGAGTCTGGGGAGGGAGAAAACTGCGTTTTTGATAAAATGCTATAATTCTGATTCTTTAAAATACATCATCTATCATTCCTTCCTGGAGTTTCTTATAATTTCATTACTTTTATTTTTAATTCCATAGTCCTCCTGGAATATTGAAGGGGGAAGGTGGGGTTCTAAGGCTCCAGCATGCTCTGAAATTAAACTTTGCTCAGTGGACCCCAATAGTCCCTCAGCTGGCAACAGTTTTCAAATGCTGCCTGCGTAAATAATCATATCTTTGATACAAGCTGTAGACTTCAGTAGCTAATAGAATCCATGTGAAGATTCAACTGCATCCTTCAAATGCACACGGCACATTTTTAAAGGACAATTTCACAGTTCCTTTGTTCCTGGTGTAGGACTGGGTAAGCATTTTATACTTAGGATGGCACGCAGCCCACTGAATCTTCTATTCTGTCCATTTGGATCATGAGAACTCAAACCCAAATGATTTTGATGTGGGGTAGAAACTCACAGAAACTCTTGATATGTTTAATTCAAATAAGCACTGTGCAGGTTTTTCCTCTTTTCAGGAATATCTGTTTGCAAGGGATGCTATCTGAAATTGACTTGGCAGATGGGACCTGAAATTTGCAAAGTAATGCACCCTATTCCTGAACCTCCTAGATAATCAAGAGAGATGCCATATTCAGTGGTATTGAAAATTGCAGAACAATCTAAAGAGCAATAGCACTTAGACTTATATACCGCTTTACAGTGCTTTACAGCCCTCTCTAAGCGGTTTACAGCGGTTTGCCCCCAACCATCTGGGTCCTCATTTTACCCACTTGGAAGGATGGAAGGCTGAATCAACCTTGAGCCTTGGGAGATTTGAAATGCCAAATTGCAGTTAGCCAGCAGTCAGCAGGTTAACAAACCAACACTGGCTCTTAAAATATGGAATACTGTTTACTTCCCTTGGGTAGGTGCAGACAACTCAGGGTAGGTGTAAAGAACCTTTTAGTTACGTTGTTACAATAAATATTTTCCAAAGTTTCAATGCATTTTTATAGTTTATTTTTCTCCATTTTGATGTTTGGATTTTTAGGGGAAGCATGTGCATTAAGATTACAATAAAGAGAGGTGTGATGGCAAAAAAATTTAGGAATCCCTGCTCTAAATGTGCAATTCTCAGAAAATTTGTACATAGGATCCATTGGGGTTTAATCCCCATTAAGATGTGAGAATGAGCCTAAATCATCATACCCTTGTATCTACAAATCGTACAATGTCTGTTCTCATCTAAACTCAATGAAACAATTCTCTGTTCTTTAGATGCCAGTGGAGCTTATCCTGTAGTCAAGGAGTGGTTTGTATATGCTGGAAATTCCTTGCGGCAGCCAGACCTAGTACAACCCAAACAACTGCCAGGTAGAACGAGTTTTCCTTCAGTCTTAAAATGTGAACTAAATATAAAATGTTTGTTAAAAAAATATCCTATCAGACATTGTAGTTTTGAGAATCAACCATTACTAAGAAGTCAAGTTAATTTTTTTTTAAATTGTAGTCTGCCAAGAAGATGTTGTAAGCCTCAGAAAAGTTTATGATCCCTAAACATAATAAACATCCATGAATCAGAAGAACAACTCTAAAATATTTTTTTTTAAAAAATCAAACAGCATTTTTTCCAAGTAAAACATAAGGGGAGAACGCAAGAAAGATTCAGACTGGATCCATTTTCATATGTAGATAGGTTAAAATAGTTATCATTGTCCTATTCTAAAGTGAGTAGAGTCAACTTTTTCTTCTTTAGGGATGAAATTTTAAATTAACATGCCACTTTTAATAAAGCCCTGCCATTTATGAGTCCAGTCAACCCTAATTTAATACTCAAGCACATTTGATAGAAGCATTCATTTCAGAATCCTGAACATTACCCATACAAATTTAATTACCAAGAATGAGCTGAACAATACATTGGGAACCAGTATAGTTCTTTCAACATAACCATGCTATCTGCAAATCATTCTTCCTAAGTTACTAACCTTGATAGATGCTGCTTCCAAGCATCAGAAAAGTCCACTTCTACGTGCTTGATACATGTATGAGGAAGGCTTCCCTTTGCAATAGCTGGACCACTAGATGAGACAGATGCTGACTACAGTAGATATAGGCCTGATTCTGCAAGACTATTCTTGTGTTCCTAAAAAGTAATGTGCTATGTGTGTATGTGCACACAATCACACATTACTAGAAGCAGCCATAATGATGTATGCACCAAACTTAAGAAAATACATGAATTACTCATGGTGGAATCCAAAAACATTCCAAGACTATTTCTGTTCCTTTCAAGAATGCAGCCCTAACAGTTAATAGTATTGAACAATAAGGAGAAATCAAGAGATTGTAACAAGGAACAGCTTCTCTGTCTCGTGGCAGAGATCTTTACCCAGGGTAAAGTAACTAATGCAATGTATGTTCATAATCATTTAACCATAAACTAGAGTGCTTGAGATCTAGATCAGGCTTCCCCTGTTGTCCTCCAGATATGTTAAAATCTTAGATTAGAGAAGGCTGATCCAGATAATCTCAACCACTCAATCCTTATTACTTGCAATAGATCTGCATATTTATTACATTTCTAACAAAGTTTTCATGTTAGAATAGGATTTGAAACAGTATATAATTCAAGAGGTTTAGTCTGTATAAAGAGGTTTGTTTGATCTTCACTATTAGCTGGGATTAAAGGTTTCCCCTGTCAGTCGTGTTGCTCGTCTCCAATTCTCAAGCTGAGGGAACCTGTGTTTGAGACGGTTCTGTTATGATATGGACCAGTATAAAAATGCAGAATGCAGTAACCTTCCAGACAAAGCTGTAGCTATTTATCTACTCAAATTTTGCATACTTTTGAACTGCTATGTTGTCAGGAGCTGGAGCAAATAACGGGAGCTCACCCTGTCATACAGCACTCCGGTCTCAAACCCTGGCTTTTTGCTTTCCAGCTGAAGAGCTCAGCCTCCTAACCGCTGAGCTAATGTGCCCCCTATTAGCAAATATAGCATGACATAAAGTTTCCCTAATGAGAACCTAGTTTATCAGATGCCAGGGGACTTAAAGTTTAATTTAAGTGGTTGATTAAACTTCAGCTTAATGATTAAGGATATTCTGTCCAATAGATTGATCTGATAGGTTCCATTCTTCTCACCATCCTCAGGGAAACTAGTTTAAACAAAGAAGAACAAGTTCTCTGAGATGTAAAGTAAATCCTTCCTCTCTAAATGAAAAGAAAATAGTAATGAACATAATTGAGGAAGGACTATATATGCTCTGCATGCCAAAGGTTTCCTGTTGTGTTCCTGATATTTGCAGGTAGAGTTAGGAAAGCATGAAAACCTGCTAGGAATTAGCATAGATCTCCTGAAGTAGATGGCCAGTGATCTAACTTGGAATCAGCCACATTTCCATTTCATATCTAGGACGGTCAAAAACTTACCGTAGGAGCATCCTGAGGGCACTTTGTGCCGATTCAGTCATTCACTGCATTGATAATGAGGATGACAATGGGGAGAAATTATGTACCGTATTTTTTGGAGTATAAGACGCACTTTCCCTCCCCCCAAAAGAGGGTAAAAATTTGGTGCATTGTATACACCGAATGTAGCCCTGCCCACCCACCAGGGCCCCCGCCCACCCACCCCGGCCCCCGCCCTTCAGCCTCCACACATCGCATTTTATACCTGTTCCAGGCTGCAGGGATTGTCACAGACCATTGCCCCATCCTCCGGTCTCTGCGTAGCCTCCAAAAGCTCCATTTGAGAGGCTGCGTTTTCAGCCTCCGAAAGCCCCATTCAAGGCTGCATGGATCGCCAATGAACATCGCCACTCAAAACCGCAACGCACAGAAGCCAAAAGTGGGGCAGAAAGCCCTAAAATGCAGCCTCTCAAATGGAGCTTTTGGAGGGTGAAAAAGCAAGGCACAGACCCCAAAATGGCAACCCGGAACAGCTTGTCAGACCGCGCTTTGCCTGCTGTACTTACTGGAGCCCCCTGCGACGATCAGGTGCATTTTTGAAGCTGCGTATCTGCTCCAACGCGTGCGCGCTCACAACCAGTGAACCTGTTACTAAAGTTCACCTCTGGGAACAGCTGATTGGGGGTATTCCAGGAGGCTGATCTACCCACCCAATCAGCTGCTCATGCTGAATCAGGCTAATATGCTGAACCTGTTTGCTAAGCACGCTAGCCAGATGAATACCAATGGATGCTGGTAGGCAGAGGCAGAATTATTTTTTTCTTATTTTCCTCCCCAAAAACTAAGGTGCGTCTTATATTCCGGTGCATCTTATACTCCGAAAAATACGGTACATTGTACGGAGGAAACAAAAGCAAAACAACAACAGTAGAAATTTCTTGATTTAAAAAAAAAAAGTCAGGCTGGATGAACTCTTAATTCTAATTCTCATTTTTGTTCTGAACACTCTGCCTGAGTAATATGCCTTGAAATTAAGACATCTTAAAAACTGATCCTGTTTCTTTTGTTGGGCCAGACTGCTGGGGAATGATCTGCACTTTGGGTGGGAAGGAGTTAGTTTCAATTAGGGCAGAAAGTATCTGCCCTAAATCTAGAGAGGGGATTGACATTGTGAAAAAAGGAATACCCTGTTTTTAAAATGCATGCAGCATGCAGCATGGGGAAAGAATTTTATATTCTTATTTTTTTCCTTCTATGGATGCAACAACACCAAGCAATCTCTTGTGGAATTTGCTTGCAGAAAATCATATTTGGGCTGAATAGAAGTATGAGAAATTTCAATACAGTAAAACATTCCCTCAAAAGGAGGATTTATAGTACAGGTTGCCTTTGAGCAATGTTTTGCTATTTCCTCAGAAAGGAAAGTCGGTTGTGTTCTTTTTCAGACTAGTCCAGAAGAGTTCCAGTTTATTTTTAGTACAATATTTATGCCAAAGCAAATATTTTTCCTAAATTTTCTCATACACTTTTATTTTCTGCAGGATGAAACTATAGTTCACCAAATAAGGAGTTTGGCACTGGGACCCTTAAATCATAAAATGCTTTACTCCTGCATTTCAGTTGAAGTCAATGAAGAAAAACAAATTCAAGTTCACATTTGTTTAAACAGTATTTTACATATGCATACATATAGTTAGCATTACAAAAGAAAACTACTTAAAATCATGTTCCATTAAATTTTGTTGCTATTTAACAATGATTAAACTCACAACCTCGTGCTAATCATAGTTTGATTAATAAATGTCTGTTAATAAGACAACATCTTTGGCTCCCAGAAAATAATAATCCATAGCAAGAAAACCATGTTGTGACTGGTCAGAATCCAGTCATGCAGCCTTTACTAAGTTACTGAGTTGTGATTAAATTGGTAAATCTAACAATTTTTTTCTGATTTTTTTATTAATTTAGTAGAAAAGAATCCTTTGGATTTAGTTGACCACACACATTAGCATGAGGTATTCTTCTTCTTCTTTTTATTTATTTTATTTATTTATTTGTCAAACACAACAATATATATAAGTATAAGCATGAAATAACCATACGAATTGGATACAACCAAAGGGAACATTAGGACAGGAACAGTAGGCATGCTGGTGCTCTTATGCACGCCCCTTACAGACCTCTTAGGAATGGGATGAGGTCAACAGTAGATAGTCTTTGGTTAAAGCTTTGGGGATTTTGGGAAGAGACCACGGAGTCAGGTAGTGTATTCCAGGCATTAACAACTCTGTTACTGAAGTCATATTTTCTACAATCAAGATTGGAGCGGTTCACTTTAAGTTTAAATCTATTGTGTGCTCGTGTATTGTTGCGGTTGAAGCTGAAGTAGTCTTCGACAGGAAGGACATTGTAGCAGATGATTTTATGAGTTATACTCAGGTCATGCCGAAGGCGGCGGAATTCTAAATTTTCTAAACCCAGGATTTCAAGTCTGGTGGCATAAAGTATTTTGTTGTGATCAGAGGAGTGGAGAACTCTTCTTGTAAAATATTTCTGGACACGCTCAATTGTATTAATGTCCGAAATGAAGTGTGGGTTCCAGACAGGCGAGCTGTAATCAAGAATTGGTCTAGCAAATGTTTTGTATGCTAATGTTAGTAGTGTAATCTTTCTGGAGAAGAAGCTACACAAGATTAGGTATAAAGCCTTTTTGGCGATGTAGTTGCAGTAGGCTTTGGCACTTAGATCATTTGATATGAAAACTCCAAGGTCTTTGATGGAGTGAGGATCATGTACAAGGTCATGTCCATCAAGCTTGTATTTAGTGTTTTGTTTCTTTTTTCCAATGTGTAAGACAGAGCATTTGTTGGTTGAGATTTGGAGTTGCCAAATTTTTGACAATTCCGACACAAAGTCAAGGTCTTTTTGAAGGGTAGTGTTAAATAGTTTAACATCATCGGCGAAGAGAACACAATTATTTATAATTTGGTCACAGAGGTCGTTAATGTATAATATGAAGAGTTTTGGTCCTAGAACTCTGCCTTGGGGGACACCGCTATTAACAGGAGCAGGATTTGATAGGGCACTGTCTATTTTGACCACTTGTTGCCTGTTTGACAGAAACGCAGTTATTCAATTATGGAGGGGTCCAGAGATGCCGTAGGATTTTAGTTTTAGAAGAAGTTTGTCATGTACCAGTGAGTCAAAAGCTTTACAGAAGTCTATGTAAATTGCATCTATTGCTTTGCCCTGGTCAAGATTTGTAGTCCATATGTTTTTGCAGTGAAGAAGTTGTAAATTACAGGATATTTTTTTTCTGAAACCAAATTGGTTATTAGGAGTAGGTTGGTTGTTTCTAGGTGGAAGGTGATGGATTGGTTGATGATTCCATTACTTTGCAGGTGATATTCTTGTGCCATATTGGACATTGGCGATCATATTGGCAATCCTATTTTTGTCAACAGCCGCATGAAAAAGTGCTGCTGATTTTTGTCCAAACCAGTCCCTTAGGTTTTGAAGCCATGATGTTCTTCTTCTGCCTGGAACTCGTTTGCCTTCAATCTTTCCCTGGAGGATTAAGTGAAGGATGCCGTATTTTTCTGGGTGTTGCATCACATGAAGTATTGGCAGATGCTAATTCTCAAGGGACATCCTTCTTCAATCTATGATCAATGTCAAAAGCAGCTTTCCATATCTACTGTGGATCTATATCTTACATAATTCTTTGCTGAGGGCACATTAAGATGCTTTCAAGGGAAATTGCCAGGCAGCAACCTACAAGAAAATGAGCATCATTTGAGGGTTCTAAGAATCTATTGGGTTTTTTTATATACTAAAACGCTGTGGCTTATTAGACAGAATCAGGTAGAAAATTGTAACCCAAAAATCTAAAGAAGTTATTAGCCTTCATGAAAGATCAGGATCCGTGCTCTCTCACAGAGAGGGACTCCTTAGGGTGCCGTCAGCCAAACAATGTCGGCTGGCGGCCCCCAGGGGAAGGGCCTTCTCTGTGGGGGCTCCTACCCTATGGAACAAACTTCCCCCTGGACTCCGACAGCTTCCCAACCTTCGGACCTTTTGCCGCAAGCTTAAAACCTATCTATTTCTCCGCGCAGGACTGGCATAGGATTTTTAGATGTTTTTATGGGTTTTAACTTTTAATTTGTTTTTAGGGTTTTAAATATGTTTTAAATTTTGGGCCAAATTTTGAATAAGTTTTTTAGTTTCTGTTTTATTTATATTGTATGTACTTTGGCTGTTGTTTTTATTTTGGCTGTTAACCACCCTGAGTCCTTCGGGAGAAGGGCGGTATACAAATTAAATTATTATTATTATTATTATTATTATTATTATTATTATTATTATTATTATTATTATTATTATTATTATTATTATTATCTTTCTCCCTCATTTAAAGTTCACATACTAAAATTTGAAATTCTGATCTTATTTATAAATAAATAAGAATAAAAAGGATAAGTTTTATTTGGTTCTAAAAGGTAGAAACACCAGAAACTGTCTGGCACAATATGATACTCCTGAAAAGGTCCAGTTCTTAATAACCACATGCCTCATCAGGTTTGTCAGTGCTATCTGAAAAAGGATTTCTGAAGAGTTTGAGTTGGTCAATATATGGGACAAGATCTTTGTTCAGATAATCAGGCCTCAGGCTGTTTAGGGATTTAAAGCAAGGGTGAAATACTCCCGGATCGGACTGGCTCCTGCAATCAGGTAGCGATGGCGGCGGCTGGTTCGGAGGACCGGTAGCAAAAATCCCTGCCCCCCCCCGCCTCTGCTGAGCCGCACCATCAGCAGAGGGGTTTTTTTTTACTTTTAAAAGAAGGTTTTACTTCAGCTGAAACCTGCCTTTAAAAGTAAAAAAAAGTCTTTGAGGATCCCGCCCCTCAGCTGAGATCGGCAGCCTTTAAACTTAAAAAATAAAAAATAAAATAAAGGCTACTCTGGGGATCTCACCTGAGTTCCTCATCAGCAGAACCTTAAAAAACATGTTTTCTGTAGAAAACATGTAGAAAACCTCCTTTTAAAAGAGTCTAAGACGCTTACCTGATTACTGATCGACCTCATGGCTTTTCTCACAGCCGGAAAGCCCCAGTTTCGCTTTTAGCACCAGACTGAACTAATCTAAACTTAGCTAATCTATTTCATCACTGAGTGATTAATGCTGTCTGGCTGAGGAACTCTGGGAACTGAAGTCCATAATAAAATAAAATAAAATAAAATAAAATAAAATAATAAAATATTTGTGCAGCTTTCTGAGATTTGGTGTGTTTCTGTAGTGTTTCACTCTAACTACACAAACACACAAAATCTCAGAAAGCTGTATGTGGTATTTTGTGTGTGTGTGTGTGTGTGTGTGTGAGTTGTGTGTGTGTAAAGTATAAAAGTTGGTTTTTGAGCTTTTTGTGGCTGTGTGAAGTGTGAAGTGCAGCTGCTTTTACATTGTGTGTGAGTCAGTTGTGTTGTGTGTGTGTAAAGTGTGAAAGTTGGTTTTTGAGCTTTTTGTGGCTGTGTGAAGTGTGAGGTGCAGCTGCTTTTACATTGTGTGTGAGTCAGTTGTGTTGTGTTGTGTTGTGTGTGTGTAACGTGTGAAAGTTGGTTTTTGGTACCTCTTATTGTTTTTTTATACTATTTTTATTATTTATTGTTATTGGCCACGCCCACCCAGTCATCTGACCACCAAGCCATGCCCACCAATTAAGCCACGCCCACAGAACCGGTAGGGAAAATTTTTAGATTTCACCCCTGATTTAAACGTTTGAGATTTTATATAATATTTTAGTGGGACTTATTCCTAAATAGCCTAGGCCGCAGTATTAAATACATTTATCAGGAAGAAACCCCAATGGAATTCAGCAAGGCTTTTGCATGAACACATTTAAGATTGCCTCCTAAAACAGTTGTATTATTGCCAGCATTATTCATGTCAGTGACTTTTAGAGGTTATCTGAAGACTGTCGCATTGGCTCTTAATGATAAACTTTTTTTCTGTTTTCTTTCTTTTTGCTCATGTGTTGTTTTGCTAATTAAAAGTATTTCTGAATTGCTTCTCAGTTCAAAGGCTCCTTCAGAAATTTGCTCCTATGATCTTTGTTCTTTTAGAAAAGAAAAAAATTGCAAGCAATATGTATAAGTAATGAAAGAGAAAAACAGAAATGTCTTTAATTGTGAGATGTTTAGATTTTCTTGTGGCAGGGGATAGTGTGGTACTCCTAAACTCCATGTAGCTTTGGGTGGGAAAGTACACATTTTCTTTAAACCTGGGGCCTTAAACTTAAGAAAATTCACACTTGGAAAGAAACTAGTCTTAAGGGTGAAGAAGAAAATATTTTCTGTTTTGGATCTTCAGAAAAAAGTACCATTTGGTTAAGTGAGTTTTGTTTGCTAAATAAACAAACTTTTTTTCACTCAGTTATACTTCAACACTATAATCATTTATAGCAGCCAAGTAGTTTACTCAGAGCAATGCAACTTCTGTTTGTAATGATTAAAAAAAGAAGAAAAAAAAGATACGCTACCAAATGTAGCTTGGACGATTGGGTCTTAAAATGGTACCCCATTTGTCTGAAATGCAGAATTAAAATACTGTCTGGCAAGAATTTATCAACTTACTAGATGTAAAATGTTAATTTCAGATTCATCATTATTTTGACAGTTAAGTAAAAATGATACACACTAACATTTGAATCTCTGTGTTTTGGGAGGCATTATCTCATTGTAATATATATTAAAATATATATAAAATAAAATATATAAAAGGGACTAAAATGTATTCTTGTTAAACATTGCATATAATACCTTATTGAAGGTACTCTGATTTTGCATTTTCTAAGTATCCCTTATTACCTAAGATTAATATCCTTATTTTGAGGCTATTTCCAATATGCAGATTAAATCCCTTTGTAAGATTAGATAGTCTTACAATATAAAGGAAATGCCCTGTCCAGCAATTTCTGACACATGCTGCAATCATAAAGCTGGATGGGTATGCACATTGAACACACATATGAACATGTGGTTTGAAATTTTATTAAAAAAGCAGGATGCCCCCTCCCATTCTTTAATTCTCAGTGTTTGGCCGCTTTTGAAATGAATGAGAAAATATATGGACTGCAGAATGCCCACGTTTCTTTTGGCTATATCAAAAGCCATTGAGTACGATGCAGCAGGGACACTCAGTTTTGATCATCCTTCATCAGCAGAATGCCAAGCCACATTTGACAATTGATTTTCTTTTCTGAAATGACCCCTTCCATGCTAGAGGAATAAAGCCACATTAGGGTGGGGCCGAGGGGTGGAACCAGTTGGTAGATGCTGTAAATACAAGACCTATAAGATTCTCCATTTCAGGAAAGAAGAGCATCACATTGCCACTTGTTTGACATTATAGCTGCATGCAAAATACAGAAGATGATTGACAATGGAGGGAAGTGTGTGGTGGAGAAAAATGAAAGATTAAAGTGGATCCCTCTGAGATCATTTTGTAAATGACTGGGTTCCAGATCAAAATATTATGAGAAAAGGCAAAGTGACTCCCCATCTGTCATGTATTTGTTACATTTTCAGTAGAGTTATGTTATTCAGTTATTGGACTGCAAGGCGAACAAACAAGTCAGTCCTAGAGGAGATCAACCCTGACTGCTCTTTAGAAGGCCAGGTCCTGAAGATGAAACTGAAATACTTTGGCCACCTAATGAGAAGGAAGGACTCACTTGAGAAGAGCCTAATGCTGGGAAAGATTGAGGGCAAAAGAAGAACGGGGCAACAGAGAATGAGGTGGCTGGATGGAGTCACGGAAGCAGTAGGCATGAGCTTAAATTGACTCCAGAGGATGGTAGAGGATAGGAAGGCCTGGAGGAAGGCCATGGGGTCGCGATGGGTCGGACACGACTTCGCAACTAACAACAATAAATGTTATTCACATATGCCAACAAATTTATTTGGGGAATTGTGCAAAATAATTTCAGCTTCATATTCCTCTGCCCTCTAAAATGCAGCCTCATACCACCACTTCACAAAAAAACCAGAGCAGGTGTTTGGATCTCAGTACAGGTAGTCCTCGACGTACGACCACAATTGAGCCCAACATTTTTGTTGCTAAGGTGACTTTTGCCCCATTTTATGACCTTTCTTGCCACAGTTGTTAAGTGAATCACTGCAGTTGTTAAATTAGTAACACGGTTGTTAAGTGAATCTGGGTTCCCCGTTGACTTTGCTTGTTAGATGTCACAAAAGGAGATCACATGACCCCGGGACGCTGCAACCATCATAAATGTGAGTCAGTTCTCAAGCGTTTGAATTTTGATCATGTGACCATGGGGATGCTGCAATGGTCATAAGTGTGCAAAACAGTCATAACTCACTTTTTTCAGTGCCATTGTAACTTTGACTAGTCACTAAATGAACTGTTGTAAGTCGAGGACTACCTGTACCAGCCCCTTCTTTGATAATACGTTGTATCTCATTACAGTTATTGTAAGCTTGAGGTTTCTCATTGAAATGCCATGGCTGTACTTTCCATAGCTTGCTTTTATGATGTTGACACCTGTAATGGATTTCTTTCCTAGGTGGCAATCCTAATTTGAGAACACTGTGGCTCAACAGGAGTGCTGAGGCTGAGAAGCAACGTCTTTGGACATTTCTGGCATGCTTTCAACTTCAAGATTCAGCAGAGGACCTCCGGGCTCTGGAAACTCCTTTCTTTGTTGTCTGTTCCTTGTTACTCTACCTTGTTTTGCAGGTAAAGAAAACCCTACTTCTTCTTTGCATGTTCAACCTGTTTTTCTATGTACTCTGGGCAAGCGGCCCCCAAACTTTTGGGCACTAGGGGTCAGTTCTGTGGAGAGAGGTTTTTCCGTGGACCAGAGAGGGCGTGGTTTTGTGTGCTGCCTGCATCCCGTGGATGGGATTTCACTTGTTTATGTGGACCAATTGCTGGCATGCAGTGGACTGGTGCCAGTCCATGGACTGAGGGTTGGGGATCCCTGTTCTAGAATAAGTAAATTGCAAATTAAATTACTTGATGTCTTGGATTGGGCCTGTCTCTAATCATAAACTGAAGAGGACATGGAATGGGATTTCCCGATGTTGAAATTATGGCTTACACCTTTACATCTGTGGAAGGTTGTATAATCTGAGATTATGGTTATGATACCATTTCTTTTCCTGAAAGGTATCACCACCCTTTGTTAATATTACTTCTAATTATGTATCCACCTCATATCTGTGGAGCCCAGAATGGGGTTGGAATAATGAAGATGGTTTATAAAAAGAAAAGCTATTGGAAAAAATAGGTTGTAAAGATTTTGTTAAGGGGTTGCATCATCACCATCATCATCATCATTTCAGCAACTAGAACACTGATAAACAAATACAAGACTGAATACAAATAGTCCTTGGAGGTTACATGCACATTTTTCACACATGAAATCCATTGGAGAGATAGGGAAATAAATGTTAAAAATGTAAGCCTTGCCTGTTTTTCAGATTATTTAGTATTTATTTGCCACACTGCTGGGGTCACAATGCTTATCATATAATTACATTTTATCATGTGTTTTATTCAGAATGATGATGGTGCTGGTGGTGGCAGCAACCCATATCAACCATCAGTGCCAGCAATATTTGTGATACATCTTTAAATGTTTAGTTGACTGAGTTTTATTCATTTAATGAATAAAATTATTATTATTATTCATTAAATTTACGTCCTGGCCAACTTCCAGCTGACGGTCCTCACTGGATGCTATATTCACATTGGAGCTGTGAATCCCAAAATTCCTAATCCTGATCTTCATACTCTCTAGTTTTAAATTCTACAAATTGCAATTCCAACACATCTGAAGAATACTAGACTGGGAAAAGCTAGATTCTAGTTCAAGGCTCTTGTGATTCACATTCATATCACCAAACTCTAAATTCCTGTTGCCTACTGTGAGTTAACTAACTAAAGGAAGTTGGGGAGGCTTGGATCATTGTTCTTGCCTTTGTAGCGAACATTCAGATCAGATTGCTTTCACTCCTCCATCACCCTTCTATCGTGTATTAATTTAGTTAAGACATTAAGGAAGTTGTTTTTAAAAGGTATCTCCTTTTTTAATGTTGCACAAAATAACAAAACTGGTTAACAAAGATCAAACCAAGCTTTTTCAAAATAAAACTACAATTGAGCAAAAGTGCTTAAATGTTGGATTGTACTTCTTCTGATTTACAGCCAAAATAGTGTGCCTCCATGTATGGATGCGTGCGTATACACATACAATATGTATTTAAAGTTTACTACGACTAGGAAAAATGAATGTACAGCAGGGTATAGCAACTGTAGCTGTGAAGACCTCTGATACAGATGCAGATTTTAAAAGCAACTTGTACAAAATAAGATAAGGTATAAGACTGACATTCCTCTAAAAAGGAATCCAGATAATGAACAAAGCAAGTATTTTTCTGCTTATTTGTAACAAAAGCTAAGCTTCTGTCTTAAAACTTTGCCTCTTAGGTGGACAGCCTCTCTTTAGAAGATCTGCATGCATTTATGGCTCAGGCTCTGTGCCTGCAGGAGAAATCAGCTGCTCAGCTTGCAGACTTGCAGGTATGGGCTTGACCCAACTCTTAACGTAATATTCATGATATCCCTAAATGTGAACATTGCATGGCGTTCTCTTGACTTAACTCAGATATGCAGGAGATTAGATTTGGGGGTCAGGAGGTCTCTTCTGCTTTGTTTTGCTGATGAACTATTTATCTGAAATTCTTACTTCGTTTTGATCTGGGTAAAACTTTAGAAAGATCTGCCCTATTGGAGTCCTTGCTTCTCAATGACTGTGACCCAGATTGTTTAGCTGGAAAATAATTCAGACTCTCATTTCTCCATTATCTGTCAACACTTCTTTGCATAACATTTTTGGGCAGATCAGATCTATCAAGCAATAGAAAGCTCAAATACTTTCACTTGCATTTTGATAAGGGCAACTTTTTTCCAAATGTTCATCATCCTCTTAAGGTAGGTTTCCTAATTCGTCTAGGGTATATTGGATCTTGGTTCCCCTTTACCTGCACAGAGTTCTCAAATGGCGTGGCCATTGACTGACAGTCATTAAGACTTCCTAGGCCTAGGGAAAATATTATTTAGGTTGGTTTTAATCCATAATGTAATTTTAGAAATTTCTAGGGAAGAGCATGAACGACACTTCTTCATTGATAACCTGAATTCCTATGACTGGGTTTGTGCAACATATTAAGCCCAGATGTGCTCTGACTAGCCTGTAATTCACTGTGTTGCAGAAAGTCAACTGACATATTATTGTTTACGTTGTTGTTCCAATTCAGGCAATTCTGTGGTTTACTTTACCAGAGATAAGCATGCCTTCATGTACATAGCCTGTATCTATAAAACTGCCCACTCAACATATGCATGTTCAGTTAGCCTTTAGTTAATTGTATATGCCTGTATGGAAAATCACTTTGCAGTCACAAGTTAGTTTGTTAGGGGGTGTGTGTTGCCGTCGAGCAATCTGCACAATCTGCATTTAAAATATATTGTGGGCTTGTGATACACTTGTCTGGTAAACAGGGTGTTTGTGTATGTCTTTTTTCTTTCTTTTAATGACTGCATGCTTAGTAGCTTTGGGCATGTGCCACTTCTTGGGGAAGGCAGTAGGTGGGGCATCTTTACCAACCAGTCCCACCTTTGGAATGTTGGGCTGCTTTGAACTGATTCTACATTCTCATTTAACACTCCCTTGTTTGACTGCAAGGTAAATGAGCCTCCCGCCAGTCGTGTGTCCATGCAATTTCCCATTGTTCTCTGGTATATACTGTATTTACTCTGAAATTCCAAGCATCCTTTGCCTTCCTTGTACATCTTGTCAGCACTTGTCTTGTTCTTGACAGCTAAAAATTTTTTTTTTGTTTTTTTGTTTTTTAAATTGGCAGGTCTTCCTGCTTAGTCGAACAAAGAATTTGAGCGTCATATATTTGCATCATGTAAGAAAAAGATTCAGGGTTCTAATTAAAACTGTGGCTTTTAATTTAATTGTAGCGGGGGCGGGGGAGGGGGGAAAGCACATGTCATACAGCTGAAGACTTCACATTACAGAGCTGTTAACTGCCTGGCTTTAGAATAGAATAGAATAGAATAGAATAGAATAGAATAGAATAGAATAGAATAGAATAGAATAGAATAGAATAGAATAGAATTTTATTGGCCAAGTGTGATTGGACACACAAGGAATTTGTCTTGGTGCATATGCTCTCAGTGTACATAAAAGAAAAGATACGTTCATCAAGGTACAACATTTACAACACAATTGATGATCAATATATCAATATAAATCATAAGGATTGCCAGCAACAAGTTATAGTCATACAGTCATAAGTGGAAAGTGGCCTTAAGTTGTAAAAACACCTAAAGCAAATAGAATGCGAACATGTAATGTTGACATATTTTATTGGCATATTTATGAGCATGTTTTAGATAGGCTTACAAATTGCTCGGAAGCAGCTGTTCCTGGATAACCATTCCTAAAGTCTTTCTACATGATGCCTCCCACTAAAATCAGAAAGCTGTGAACAGTTTTCCTTTTTTTTCCCCATTTCACATTTGCTGTTGTTATTGTAAATGAAAACTCATCAAATAACGATGGCAATAAGTCAACAAAATATTATCAAGTGTGCCAGGCAGGGAATTAGAGCTAAAATGCGTCTGTTTTCAGTACAAGAATTGCATAGTCAAATATTGTGAATGTGAATTCCATAAGAGAAATTATGGAAATCATGTAAATACTTACAGAAATCAACATTTATGTACCATACTAAAACCAGTGGTGGGATTCAAGTAATTTAACAACCAGTTCTCTGCCCTAATGATATTTTCCAACAACCAGTTTGCCAAACTGCTTAGAAAGTTAACAGCCGGTTCTCCCGAAGTGGTGCGAACTGGCTGAATCCCACCACTGACTAAAACCCATATAAAAATGAATATCTTAGATTAAAATTGCTGAATATGTTTCATTGAAAAGAAAATTATCTTCAATATAAGATGACTAAAAAACATTGCCTTTTTATTTGCCTTCATCAGTACATTCTATACATAAACTAACAAAATAAATAAAGAAATACATTGAAAATAAATACATATATATATCATCAATAAGTGGAAGGCAGTCTTCTTATTTTAAATGTAGTATCATCAGGCATTCTTACCTTAGCTTTGGTTTTTCCTTCTACTAACCTAACAGAAGACCAATGCATAATCAAATTTATTTAGATATCATACTATAAGACATGAAAATAATTTATTGTTTTGCCTTAGTGTGGTGAGGAAATTTAGACATTGTGGTTTGTAAATAGCAATAGCACTTATATACCAATTTACAGTGCTTTACAGTCCTCTCTTTGTAGGACGCAGTGGCTCAGGGGCTAGGACGTTGAGCTTGTCAATCGAAAGGTCGGCAGCTCAGCGGTTCGAATCCCTAGTGCTGCCATGTAACGGGATGAGCTCCCGTTACTTGTCCCAGCTTCTGCCAACCTAGCAGTTTCAAAAGCACATAAAAATGCAAGTAGAAAAAATAGGGACCACCTTGGTGGGAAGGTAACAGCGTTCCATGCACCTTTGGCGTTGAGTCATGCCGACCACATGACCACGGAGACGTCTTCGGACAGCACTGGCTCTTTGGCTTTGAAACGGAGATAAGCACCGCCCCCTAGAATCGGCAACAACTAGCACGTATGTGCGAGAGGAACCTTTACCTTTACCTTTTACAGTCCACTGTAAGTGGTTTACAGAGTCAGCCTATTGCCCCCAACAATCTGGGTCCTCATTTTACCAACCTCGGAAGGATGGAAGGCTGAGTCAACCTTGAGCCAGTCAGGATTAAACTGCTGAACTGCGGGCAGCGGCAATCAGCAGAAGTAGCCTGCAGTACTGCATTCTAACCAATGCACCACAATGGCTCCTCAAATCATGGTTTTTGGAAGAGCATTCACGTGTAAACCAGCGTTATGGCTTATTAAATAAGTAATAACATAACTTGAAGTATTCCATCTCAGTAGAATACTTTTAATTAAATTAGTTTAATTCTAAGTAAACTAGAATTAAACTTGTTAAATTACATTGATTACTGCTGGTCATTGCAAATACAATGATCAGACTATCATTTGGAGAAGTAACTAAATCTACTGCGCTATGGTGGCACAGTGGTTAGAGTGCAATATTGCAGGCAGACTCTGCCACAGCCAGAAGTTCAATCCTGTTGGAGATCAAGATTGACTCATCCTTCCATCCTTCCAAGATCAGTAAAATAAGGACCCAGATTGTTGGGGGCAATATGCTGACACTAAACTGCTTAGGGGGGCTGTAAAGTACTGTGAAGCAGTATTTAAGTCTTAAGTGCTATTGCTATATATCCAAATATATAACTTGTTGCTGGCAATCCTTATGATTTATATTGATATATTGACCATCAATTGTGTTGTAAATGTTGTACCTTGATGAACGTATCTTTTCTTTTATGTACACTGAGAGCATATGCACCAAGACAAATTCCTTGTGTGTCCAATCACACTTGGCCAATAAAATTTTATTCTATTCTATTCTATTCTAAATAGCTTTTGGAGAAAATAGAGATCATGCTTTCTTTTGTTTGTTTCATTAAGCAATCTGTACAAGAAATGTGTACAAGAAAAAGAATAAGACAAAACAGACAAAGATTTTTCCTATTAAATAATCTTACCCCACAAAATGGAACCTGGGTCATTCTCCAAATTTGGTCCATTTCATTGTTTAATTTTCTTTATGTCCCTTAATAAATTCTTACTGACTATAGGACTGGTGTGCCTAACATTTTGGATTGTTTTCAATCCAAATACTATAATTTTGTAGTCCGAAATAGCCCTGAAAATGCAGACTTTGGTGTCTAATAAATGTTTGGATGTTTCAGCTACTTCTCACCTTCTATTCCTTCTAGTCTTCATGATAGTTTTATAAATTCTCTTGATTGCTATTTTCAGAATGCATCTTAAGTATGTTTTTAAAATGTGGTTTTAAAAGCATGTGGATAATTTCCTTGTTATTCAAAATATACTTCACCACCTTGGGATTTTATTGATAATTTATTTTCCTTGGATCACTCTGTTAATACAGTGCATCCCTTATGTTTGCTTTCCAGTGCAGCAGCTACAATTTTTTATGATATGCCTAGGTTCTGAAGTGTATTTCAACAAGTGGTGAAGGATAACTTTGCTCACTGGATTAATTCATTTGGCAGGCAATGGTGGGCTTAACTAATCAAAAGCAAGTTCCATTTATGTTTAGTTAAACTTCTCCCAAATCAGTGTATTATTGTACTCTCTTGAACTATAAGGTTTATTATAAGTAAAGAGATTTAACGCTGCATTCTCAATTCTGGCAGAACGTATGTCATTTTTTTCCCCCTTTTTGTCAACTCCTATCAGTTTAAAAAAACGGCAAAGGCTAGCTTCCAAAAACATACCTGATGGACACAATTAACAATTGTGTATCAGTTGGTATTGCCTGTTAAATATTATACCAACTTCTGGTATATAATGACTAGGTAGTTGAGAATCTGAAATGCATTCTTTCTTTAGGCTAATCGGAAAGGAGTTTGGATAAAGAGAGAAGATAGCATTTATTGGGCCAATGTATACTGCACCAGGGGTGACCTGTGCTTGGCAGGTGTGGTAGGGGGAAGGGAGCCAGTAATAAGCAAGTCACAGCAGGCCCACCTGCTTGACATTTGCTCTTGCATTCTTCCGCACCTGTCTTCCTATCTTTGTTACACAAGAGCAGGAATGCAAATGTTCACATCTGCCTATGCTTGAGGTGGGATGATGGTATAGAAGACCAGAGGTGAAACTAAAGAAAACCAAGAATACGTGTGGCACATTCTACATATTTACTGGCCTAGTTTCTGTGCTGACAATCCAAAAACTCAAAAATGCATAATTTTTGATTATACAGCTTTGAACAATTCTACCAATCCTACCAATAAGTAAAATTCAAGTAAAGTAACGTATTTGCTGAACATTCAGTGAGGACTGAAACATTTCTATGATGGCTATTCCCCTACCAGTTACAGATGCTTTCCATTTCCCTTCCTGTGATAGGAATACTGGGACTATGACTTTATACAGGTAGTCCTTGACTTGCAACCACAATTGAGGCCAGAATTTATGTTGCTCAGTGAGAAATTTGTTAAATGAGTTTTGCCCCATTTTACATCTTTTCTTGCCACATTCGTTAAGTGAACCACTGCAGTTGTCAAATTAGTAGCAATGGTTGTTGAGTGACTCTGGCTTCCCCATTGACTTTGTATATCAGAAGGGCACAAAAGAGGATCACGTGACCCTGGGACATTGCAAGCGCCCTTCAAATACATTGGAATTCAACTTTCCAGCCAGCATGGATGAAAGATTGGTAAAGTTAGACAAAAGACGGACATGGTGTTCTGGGAATGCCAATGTAGGGTAATCACAGTAAGTATGCATTCACATCTGCCTTTTGGAAGTCTTTGAGATCAGCTCTGGACCCAGTTGATCTCATTGTACTACAGGTAATCCTTGACTTACAACAGTTTGTTTAATGACCATTCAAAGTTACAACGGCACTAAAGAAGAAGGCATGAATGTTTTGGACCATTATAGCATCCCAGGGTTGCATGATCAAAATTCAGACACTTGACAATATTTTGACAGTTGCCACATCTGGGGGGGGGGTGTCATGTGATCACCTTTTGTGACCTTCTGATAAGCAAAATCGGTAGGGGAGCCAGATTCACTTAACAACCGTTAATAAGTGTAGTGATGCACTTAACAACTGTAGCAAGAAAGATCATAAAATGGGGCAAAATTCACTTAGCAAATGTTCTCACTTAGCAACAAAAAATTGGGGGTCAACTGTGGTCATAAGCTGAGGACTACGTGCTTCTGTTTTGCAGAGCAAGGTCAATTTCATGCTGCTGTTGATTAGAAATCACAACAAAGCTGATATTTTCTTTGCAATTGCTATAGTTCACCATATCTTGTGAGTGGTCCATTTTTTCCCTTTTTGTCAACTCCTATCAGTTTAAAAAAATGGCAAAGGCTAGCTTCCAAAAACATACCTGATGGACACAATTAACACCTATGTATCAGTTGGTATTGCCTGTTAAATATTATACCAACTTCTGGTATATAATGACTAGGTAGTTGAGAATCTGAAATGCATTCTTTCTTTAGGCTAATCGGAAAGGAGTTTGGATAAAGAGAGAAGATAGCATTTATTGGGCCAATGTATACTGCACCAGGGGTGACCTGTGCTTGGCAGGTGTGGTATGGGGGAAGGGAGCCAGTAGTAAGCAAGTCACAGCAGGCACACCTGCTTGGAATCTGCTCTTGCATTCTTCCGCACCTGTCTTCCTATCTTTGTTACACAAGAGCAGGAATGCAAATGTTCACATCTGCCTATGCTTGAGGTGGGGTGATGGTATAGAAGACCAGAGGTGAAACTAAAGAAAACCAAGAATACGTGTGGCACATTCTACATATTTACTGGCCTAGTTTCTGTGCTGACAATCCAAAAACTCAAAAATGCGTAATTTTTGATTATACAGCTTTGAACAATTCTACCAATCCTACCAATAAGTAAAATTCAAGTAAAGTAACGTGTTTGCTGAACGTTCAGTGAGGACTGAAACATTTCTATGATGGCTATTCCCCTACCAGTTACAGATGCTTTCCATTTCCCTTCCTGTGATAGGAAGACTGGGACTATGACTTTATACAGGTAGTCCTTGACTTGCAACCACAATTGAGGCCAGAATTTATGTTGCTCAGTGAGAAATTTGTCAAATGAGTTTTGCCCCATTTTACATCTTTTCTTGCCACATTCGTTAAGTGAACCACTGCAGTTGTCAAATTAGTAGCAATGGTTGTTGAGTGACTCTGGCTTCCCCATTGACTTTGTATATCAGAAGGGCACAAAAGAGGATCACGTGACCCTGGGACATTGCAAGCGCCCTTCAAATACATTGGAATTCAACTTTCCAGCCAGCATGGATGAAAGATTGGTAAAGTTAGACAAAAGACGGACATGGTGTTCTGTGAATGCCAATGCAGGGTAATTACGGTAAGTATGCATTCACATCTGTCTTTTGGAAGTCTTTGAGATCAGCTCTGGACCCAGTTGATCTCATTGTACTACAGGTAATCCTTGACTTACAACAGTTTGTTTAATGACCATTCAAAGTTACAACGGCACTAAAGAAGATGGCATGAATGTTTTGGACCATTATAGCATCCCAGGGTTGCATGATCAAAATTCAGACACTTGGCAATATTTTGACAGTTGCCACATCTGGGGGGGGGTGTCATGTGATCACCTTTTGTGACCTTCTGATAAGCAAAATCGGTAGGGGAGCCAGATTCACTTAACAACCGTTACTCAATAAGTGTAGTGATGCACTTAACAACTGTAGCAAGAAAGATCATAAAATGGGGCAAAATTCACTTAGCAAATGTTCTCACTTAGCAACAAAAAAATGGGGGTCAACTGTGGTCATAAGCTGAGGAGTACGTGCTTCTGTTTTGCAGAGCAAGGTCAATTTCATGCTGCTGTTGATTAGAAATCACAACAAAGCTGATATTTTCTTTGCAATTGCTATAGTTCTCCATATCTTGTGAGTGGTCCATTTTTTTCCCTGGGTGAGAATTTTTTCACCCTATTTACCTTGTTCCAACCAGTTAAGTACTGGTAGTTATTATTAATATCTGCCACCGCTTGGTAGGAGTTTAGGATCCTGTTACTTTTGTGTCAGTATCTTCCTCAAATGAAGTGCCATAATAGCCTGTCCAATGGTGACAACTATTAAGTAAAGTGCTTACTTGTAAAATTGCCAACTTGTTATTATTTCATTTTCACCATTCCTAGGATTTTTGAATGCACTGGAAGGATGATGGCATGACAGCCAGGAAGCATTTGAGTTTTCAGTCCTTTTATTTGCATTCTTTTCTAAACCCCAACATTTATGTAAATAAATAAATAAATGTAGCTCCTACTCACAGTAACCTCTCATATTTTTTTTTAACTAGCAGAAAGGCAAAGGTAAAAGTTCCCATAGTACATATGTGCTAGTCGTTCCCGATTCTTGGGGGCGATGATCATCTCCGTTTCAAAGCTGAAGAACCACCGCTGTCCAAAGACGTCTCCATGGTCATGTGGCCGGCATAACTAAACGACAAAGGCACACAGAACACTGTTACCTTCCCACCAAAGGTGGTTCCTATTTTTTCTACTTGCATTTTTTACATGCTTTCGAACTGCTAGGTTGGCAGAAGCTGGGACAAGTAACGGGAGCTCACCCCATTACACAGCACTAGGGATTCAAACCGCTGAACTGCCGACCTTTTGATCGACAGGATCAGCGTCTTAGCCAGTGAGACACTGCGTCCCTCGATGATATATTAGTATCATATTATATTAGATGTAGATTAGTTAAAAAGATGACAGAAATGAGGAGGAGGAGAGAGAGAGGGAGAGAGAGATTATAGATTTAGCCACCCTTGAGACTGGAAGACACCTAAGGACATAAGTCTGTCTGATCCAAGGAACATTGGTTCCCTCTTCATCAACTTCCACCCTTACAGTTTGGTTATGTAAGAGCAGGAGAGAATGACAAAGAGAGGGAAGCAGTTTGAGCGTTCCCACTCACCTACAGATGGCTCTAGACAAGTTCTACTCCAAGGGGAAGTTGTCCATATCATGGGTATAACTATGTTATTCAATATCATTTTGCTTTTTAAAAATTTCTATTGCATTTACTAGCATTTTAAATTGTGCACAGCAAACAACCAATGTAGATCTTTAATTTCATGCATTATGTGATCTTTGTACCTGTTAGTTGTCCTATTTTGCATTATATATGATTCCTGAACATTTCAGTGGTAACAGCATTGCAGTAATAAAGACTGTTGTTACTACAGTAGATGTAAGAGTGCAGAAGCATTCCTAATTACAGTTCCTTCCTAAGAATCCAATATCAAATGAGGATCATGGAGCACTTCCAGACTTTGGATCTCTTACTTTGTGTTGATCCTCGGTCCTACCAACACCTGCCTTCAATTCTACATTAAAACCAATTTACACATAGTCCTCGACTTACAACCATGCGTGTACTGACTGTTCAAAGTTACAACAGTACTGAAAAAAGCGACTTACAACTGTTTTTTTCATACTTACTAAACATTGCAGCATCCCCCTGGTCACGTGACCAAACTACAGTGATTCACTTAACAGTGTTAGCAAGAAAGGTTGTAAAATGGGGCAAAACTCACTTAACAACTGTCTGGCTTAGCAGTGGAAATTTGGGGGTTAATTGTGATTGTAAATCCAGGACTATCTGTATAGAGTATTTGCATTACTTTATAATCGTGATGGCGAACCTATGGCATGCGTGCCCAAAGTGGAATGCGAAGCCATGTTGCCCAGCATGCACGGTCTTGCCTGTTTGTCTTCTGAGTTTCTGGCACGCATGTGTGCACAATGATCAGCTGTCCTTCAGTCGCGTGGCAGTGCCGAAAACCAGTGTGTGCATGTGCGCCAGCTGGCTAATTGTCGGGTGTGCATGCGCGCCAGAACCTGGAAGTTTGGCTTTTCCAGAATGCGGCCCCAAAGAGCGCGCGCTCGAAAAGGTTCACCATCACTGCTCTATAATGTAGCTAATGCTGATTTTTTAAAAAAGAAGAAGAAGAAGAAGGTTTCCACTTTGGACTCTAGTTTTTAATTTTGTCTTTTCTGCTTACGTTTACAAACTTAGATATGCAATGTATACATGGTCCATTGAGAATGGTAAATATGTAGCATTAGAGATATACTCTATTTTTTAAAAAAATTAGGAGTGGTGTCAGAAAAACAGAGGCTTCCGTTTCTGAGTTTCAGAAAACAAATACATAAATCTGTTACCATGTGTTGTTTGCAGTAACAAAAATAGGCTTTGTTTAGCAGACTTGAGTTCCAGCATACATAACAAACAGCCCTATCAGATTAGTATTTTCTATTCCATATTTAAGAAGGAGGGAGGGACTTGTTAGTGGGGATGGCGTTCCTGAAACTCATGTAGGGAGTGACTTCCTAGCATTAGTTCATTTAAGTGAACATTTGAGGACTTGTCATTTCTGCATCAGCTTTCTCTAATCTGTGTGCGCTCCAATGTATGAATTTCAGTTTCCGGAATTCTTGGTAATGACCACACTGGCTGCAGCTCACCCAAATGGCGGGTGACATGTGGCTTCCTTTTTTACTCAAGTGACAAGGGACTTATTCCTGCTGTAGTTTGAACATTCCACTTGCCATCTACTGATCTTCTGCATCATCTTTGGTCAAAACAAGAGTGCAGGAAACCCTTCTGTGGGTTGGTTCAAACAGAAATCCTTTTGAACTTTGGAAAAGAATTCAATTGGCTTGAGTTTGATGAATAAACATGGCTTTATTTGTAGTGAGTTCCTTGGTCTGTTTTGATTTTTGAATTCTTCTTAGTTGGGACAGTGAAATGTAAAGCGATATTCGGTTGTCTGTTTAGGTTCACTCTGAGCTTTGGCTTACAGTAAATATGAGTTTTGTCCTACCAAAGTATCACTTTACACAAATCTGCCTTTGTGAAGCTCAGCAAATAAACCGTTCTAGCGTATAAACCCCAAACTGCTGATTTGTTTACTGTTAAATATTTACTGTGAAGCACTATGGACTTTTAAGAACTGGTTATTCTAGTTCGTCTCTTCCAGCTAATGCTGTAGTTTGTAAGATCTTTCTTATTTTTAGCCCTCTTGTCTGTGCTACTTCTTTGATTAGGCAGGAAGGACTAACATGAGCTCTAATCTTTAACACACACATAATATAACTGTATTTTCAAAATAAATAACACGGCATTCTGGTGGGAAAAGGGAACACAGAACTAATATTCTGTATATTTGATGTCACTTAAACTGACTGAAGGGAACTGAACTTAACCACCTCTTTGGAGGAACTGGTCAATCAAAGATATATTAATAGCCTACAAATTTCTATGGTCTTAGACAATGGGTAGCCTTTTTATTAAAAGGGACATTAGGAACAAAATAATTACTTTAAGATGTTTCACTTTCAGCACGAAGTGAATTAATTTTACCAGAATGTCCAAAGCAGACAAGCAGTGCCTTAAAGCTTTCTGTCACCATATCCTTGCTTCAGCATTCTTTTTTATTAACATGCTCATAATAAATTAAACTCAATTTGTTCCTTTGCTAGATAATTTGGTAAGGTAAAATTAAGCTGTCTCCACCTAGGGAGTTTCATAGCTAAACAAGCATCTTCATCCAATCATTGGTTATCAGAATTCAGTTCTGCCAACTATACCATGTTGGTGCTGCCAGTAGCCTTAAAATTGTTCGTAGTAAAAGTTCTTGTAGGGCTCATTATGCTATCATTATCTGATTGCATTATGTTGACTGGAAATGGCTTCTACATCTGCCATTCTGGGTTAATACAACTCTTTTATTTGCCAGGTAGATGGGTAGTGTGTCACCACTACATTTGGAAACAGCTATCTATTATGTGGTTTTATTAAAAATACTCTCATACCAACATCCAGTCAATTAAAGAATAAGGACATAGGCCATTTGTCATATTGGCCTACATATATCATAGGACATAACTGTAACAATAAACAAGGTTTCCTACTAATACCAGTGAATCTGATTGGAAGCCCACAGACAAGACATGAGCACAATGGCAAATTCCCTGCCATGTTCCCTAGCAGTTCTTGACCAAACTATAGATAGAATACAGACCTGGATGGTTCTGAAACTGGATGGATGGATGGATGGATGGATGGATGGATGGATGGGTGGGTGGGTGGGTGGATGGATGGATGGATGGGTGGATGGATCAGTGGATGGATTGGTAGATGATGAATTTCCTTCCTTACTAGCCTGGAAATTCTATGTGATATATTCCAGCTATAGCCAAGATGTAGGATGATAGTGGTAATCACAGGATTCATGCTTGAAAGAAGCCAGTAAGACACATTATTACATTTCTTCCAGATCTTGTTGCAAAACATGGAACTACTGCATTTTTTCTTCTCATGCCAAGCCATCAAGATTAGAATGCATTGTATTAAAATGTAAAATTCTACCGTTCTTACCTACAGGAACTGTATTAAATGCCAATAATTATGCTGCTCTCCCTTTCTCTTTTTAACAGGTTGCCCAAATTGACCCAAGAGCAGTACAGCTTGGTTCTCTCTTTGTCCGGGGCCTTGGCGTGTTGGTGATGGCCAATAGTGCCTGTGGTTTCCCCTTTCAAATGGATGATTTGATGCCGTGGCATGTATTTGATGGAAAACTTTTTCAAGAGAAATACCACCAAGCTCATAGCGGATGCCCTTTATATCAGCTCCTGGAACACAATGCAAGTATACAGTCTTGGTTTTAGATTGAGGGAAACCTTTTTGTACTTAAAAAAGATGAATAAAACATGTATATGTGTATATGTATGTTGTATATATGACATTTAGCCCCTGCAGCCTCCCAGAGTTTCCTGACTAACATTTGGTTAATATGGAGAAATGGACCTCTGCTTTAGTCATAATTAGAGGTGACATAATTAATTCAGTGGGATACAAGTTTGTCACAATCTTTTCTAAGAATTACTAATCAGGGTACTAGTTTTAGAAGTGCTGTACAATCATGGAATTTTTGTAATCTCTTCAGATACTTTGAAAAGTACTATGTGTTTATAAAGGATGGATTAAATCAAGGGTCTCCAACCTTGGCAACTTTACGACTTGTGGACTTCAACTCCAGAATTCCAGAATTCTGGGAGTTGAAGTCCGCAAGTCATAAAGTTGCCAAGGTTGGAGACCCCTGGACTAGATCATCATTTCTCAACCATGGCAACTATAAAATGTTTGGACTTCAACTCTCAGAATTCTGGGAATTGAAATCTGGAGATCTCAAAGTGACTAAGAGCGAGAAACACTGGACTATATCAATGCTGAAATGTTGATGCAAAGATAACTGTCCATTGAAGAGCTGATATGTTGATATTTCAAGATGTTTCATAAAAGTGAACAAAACACTTCTACCCTGTTTCCCCCAAAATAAGACATCCCCTGATAACATGGCAATAAGGCCAAGTGCTTATTTCAGGGTTCAAAAATATATAAGACAGGGTCTTATTTTCGGGGAAACATGGACTCTTCAGTTGAAAAAGCCCAGGCTTTTCTAAATTAAAACAAGCATTTTAAGACACCAAAGGCTGTTTGCACATAATTCGAAATCATGATTCAGTAGTTGATGAGTGAATCTAAGATTCATGCTCACCATTTCAATCTTTTCCTTGTGCACGAGGAAGATTTAAAAAAAAAAAAACTGTTGAGTTTTGATTCATTCTGTCAGGTTTGTCTTGACTTGAGCATTTAGGAAAGAAAGACCCTCGACTCCTTTTTTGAAATGAAAGGTTCACTTTTACTAAAGTCAAGCAGTTACAGCATAACCGAAGCAGGATCTGAATATTCCCATGCAAAGCCTGCATTTTTCCCTCTACCCTGGCCCCTCCCCGCTTGACCAGTCTGTCAGTGTCCAATGATATTTGAATTAGATATTTTGGAAACGGTTTTGAGGTTTGACGCCTCTTTGGTAGAGCTTTGCATTCCATTCTCATGGCTCCATCTTTCATTGGCCAGTCTTTTCTGGATTGACACCTCTGGTTCCTGTCATTCCCCCCCTTCTACCTTCTACCTCCCCAATCTCTCCCGTCTCCGCATTTTATGGCAGGATGCCAGTGAAGTGAAGTATCCTGAAGATGGCAGACCTGAGATATTCGTAATTAGACCATAAGCCATTTTTTAAAATGAAGTCATACCTTGAACTGGATGTGCAGAACACGGGAAGAGAAAAGTAGACAACCCGCTTTAGTCTAATCTAGTGTTTCTCAATCTTGGGAATTTTTAAAATGGATGGGCGCCAGGGATGAAATCCAATTTTTTTCCCCTACCAGTTCTGTGGGCGTGGCTTGGTAGGCATAGCAGGGGAAGGATATTGCAAAATCTCCATTCCCTCCCCTCCTGGGGGAAGTATATTGCAAAATCTCCATTCCCTCCCCTCCTGGGGGAAGTATATTGCAAAATCTCCATTCCCACCCCACTCTATGGCCAGCCAGAGGTGGTATTTTTCAGTTCTCTGAACTACTCAAAATTTCTGCTACCGGTTTTCCAGAACCTGTTAGAACCTGCTGGATTTCACCCCAGATGGATGCCCATGTTGGCTGGGGAATTCTGGGAGTTGAAATCCACACACCTTAAAAATTGTAAACCTTTAGAAAGCCTGATCTAACCGTAGTTTGCCCTTTTCTTTGGATGGACTAGGAATGGACTGGTAACTATGATTACTAGCACATACTTTTATCTTTAACATCTGAACCAAACTTTAATGATTTCATTTTAATTTGACTCAAGTGAAAATTTCTCGGATTACCAATATTATTTCACCTATAGGAGTTACGATGCACAAAGTTTCAGAATCTGTTGGACCTGATTTGCAAAGCGAGCGTAGCAAATGGGAGGACAATCCAGAGCAGACCAAGACCAAGCAGCTTCATGATAAGTAGGTGCTATACCTGATCTCTTCAGAAAATCCACTGCATGTGACTCGTGAGAATATAACCCATCTTTGCCAAGACATCAGCTCCAATGATACAAAGCGTCGCAGATAAAACGTTGATGCGCTGTAGTCCAGCAATATTTGTTATAAACCCGGAATAGTCATGGAAGATGTAAATTGGAAATGAATGCTGTATTTGATTTCCTGTGTAAATTGAATTTCATGCAAAAGAACGAGTGTGCTCTGTGTACATATGTCAATGTATTCTTTTCAGAAAAAGTTACATGCATTCTTCATGTAGGACAGCATGCACTCGGAGTATACCAAATCTTGCTTATATAAGAATTTGATAAAGTATTAATTTCCTTGAAACATGTGTATAATAAATCTCACCTCTGTTGCTTCTATATTTTAAAGAGGTAGTAGTTATATGTTCCATTTTTTTTCCATTCTAGCTTAAAAACAGGATCCCAACAGTTTCATCTATAGCAGGGATCTCCAACCTTGGCAACTTTGGCAACAAAGCTGGCTGGAGAATTCTGGGAGTTGAAGTCCGCCAGGCTTAAAGTTGCCAAGATTGGAGACCCCTGGTCTATAGAAACTTCATTTTAAATGTTAATATGGGGCGACTTTTTCCTTAATGTATTATAACTGTCCAATATTTTCTTTAGGGAAGCATGGAAGGGGCAAAGGTTCTGACCGGAGGCTTCTGAGCAGAAATCCATCTCATTCTTATCAGCCCCAATGCAGGGAAAGCCAGTGGGGACAGCGTGAACAAACTGGTTCCTTCTCTGAATTTCAGCCCTCAGGTAAAAACAAAATCACACAAAACTGAAATACCAAGCTACATTTTTTAAATTATTTACTTACACTTTTTTTTTTTGAAGTTAAAGTATGAATCAAGGTCTTAATCTTAACCCCTGTGAATGGTCAATTGATTTTTATACAGTGAAAATACTGAGTAAACAAGAAGAGGGTTTATTTTAATTATAAGGCCAAGCTAACTTTTGAACGACAGAAATACCCGCATCAAAACAAAGTTATCTTATTCCGGCATATCTTTCTTTCTCACATATCAGCAGAATTTCCCTGTTTAAGCAAAGACGTTCTGTGTTTGTTTTGTATCAAATTCTTAAGGAATTTCACTAGCCAGCCCACCAAGTGCCTGTCTTCTCTTGTCCTAATTTGCTCCTCAGTTCAGTAAAGCTTTTGTCCAGAATCTTTGTTGAATGGTTCTTGGACATACTTGAAAGTGAGCTCTGAATTGCAATAAAGACGGTTCCCACTTTCAAGCTTGACTTTTCTTCAGTTTTTCAATGGGACAATTAAAATATCACACTTAATTGTCTGCAATTTGGCTCTGTAATTGTCTGTAGTTGGCAGCCTTATATTAGTCCTCTTAAAACATCAAGCTTAGAGCATCTGTTAATTTATCAGCTGAAATGACAAAAGTGTGATTTCCCATTTTAAACAACCGGGCCTGCTGAAGTCTCTCTCTCTCTCTCTCCTTTCCTTCCTCCCTCCCTCCCCCTCTCTCCCTCTCTACCCCTTTCGCGCTCTCTCTCCCTCTCCCTCTCTCTCTCTCACTTCTTAGCTGCTTCATGGGTTGAGAGAGAGGTACAGTGGCAGAAGTGGATACTAGTGAAAATGTTTTTTTATAGTAACATTAGGAAGTCTTTTTAACGGGGTATCACTTTTTAGCTTAACCTGCCTTCAAGCTCCTTGGAAGAGTAGTAGAATTCATCTGTGGCTTCCCAACTACTTTACCACCCTCAAATCATTTTGAAGCAGGGGTGAAATGTAAAAATTTGTTACTACCGGTTCTGTGGGCATGGCTTGGTGTGTGTGTGTGTGTGTGTGTGTGTGTGTGTGTGTGTGTGTGTGTGTGTGTGTGATTGACTGGGTGGGCATGGCCAACTTTTTTTTTTTTTACTTTTAAAAGCATTTTTTCTACAACCTCTTCGGCTGAAGAGGTTGTACAAAAAATGTTTTTAAAGGGTTCTGACGATCCCAGCTGAGCTGCGTGATCATCAGAGGCTTTTTTTTTTACTTTTAAAAGCATTTTTTCGGCCGAAGAAAAATGCTTTTAAAAGTTAAAAAAAAACAACTCTGATGATCGTATGGATCAGCTGGGGCGGGGTGTGGGGCAGGGATTTTTGCTACCGGTTCTCTGAACTACCCACTGCCATCGTTACTGGATCGGGCGATCAGGTCCAAACCGGGAGCATTTCACCCCTGTTTTGAAGACAGATTATCCCTCTTCAATATTTCCGATAGATATTTATCTTATTTTTTGAAACAAAGGCCATGCTGATGGCTAATTCCAAGAGTTGCAGTGCCAATAGATGGCCCCAGAATGGAGAAGGGTGATCTACAGCAGTGGTTTCTCATGGCAATAGCAATAGCACTTAGACTTATATACCGCTTCACAGTGTTTTACAGCCCTCTCTAAGTGGTTTACAGAGTCAGCCTATGTTGTGCCTCGTCCGCTTTCCCCGCAGCCGGGCCCGTCTTATCTGCTTCCGAACGCTGAGGAATGTCCTAGCATGCCTCCCGGCCCCAGCTCTGGCTCCATGCCCAGACAGGCCGAAGAAGAAGAAGTGCCTCCCGGCCCCAGCCCTGGCTCCATGCCCAGACAGGCCGAAGAAGAAGAAGTGCCTCCCGGCCCCAGCCCTGGCTCCATGCCCAGACAGGCCGAAGAAGAAGAAGTGCCTCCAGCCCCCCAGCCCTGGCTCCATGCCCAGGCAAACGGAGCGACTAGACCCCTCCCCCTTCCCCACAGCATGTGAGCCTGAGGAAGGTCAATTACCAACAGCTGCAGACTGGAGTGACCCTCGCTTCAGGAGAATTGATAGGCGGCGGCAACAGAAGGAAGGGAGGGGCAGGCCTGGATAAGTGCTGAGTCATGGAGCCACACCCCATGGCCTATATAAAGGATCTGCTTTCTGGCAAAGTCTGAGTCAGGCAAAGTCTACCTTATCTTGCTGAAGTCACTTTCTGGTCTCCTGCCTGCCTTGAAAACTTTGCTAGGACTTTGGCAGAGCTGCAGAGGCACGCCTGATTTGGATTTCCCTGACCCGGCCATCAGCGGAGGAGTGGGACACGACAGCCTATTGCCCCCAACAATCTGGGTCCTCATTTTACTCACCTTGGAAGAATGGAAGGCTGAGTCAACCTTCAGCCTGGTAAGATTTGAACTGCCAAATTGCAGTCAGCCGGCAGTCAGCAAAAGTAGCCTGCAGTACTGCAATCTAACCCCTGCACCACCACGGGTCATGCTGCCTGTATACCACGGATGGGGTTTCACTTGTTTCTGGCAAGCTGCGGCTAGAGACTTGCTGGGTAAGAGAGAAACTATATGTGGAATATTGGCTTTATTGTTTGTTATGTTACTTCCTCAATCCCTTTCTCCCTCTCCTCCCCTCTCTAAAAATGAATGTCTTTTTTCAGACTATAGATCACATGATCCATGATAAACTACCATCTATCCTTCCAGTTTCTTTTTCCACTCGTCATTATAGTTCTGAGACGTTTTGTGACTGAAGGGAAGGCTTTCAGTTACATATGAGTTAAAATAGCAAGGACTAAAACAGAAAGATGGCATGCATCAAGAATAGACATCACTGAGCATTTTGAGGGACTATCACTTCCTAAAAGAAATAAATAGTATTTGCAATATTCTTTAGAACACTTCAATATTTGAAGAAAAGCAAATATTTCTATCAATATCAATATTTCTTCAATGTGAGCCGCGGTGGCGCAGTGGTTAGAGTGCAGTACTGCAGGCTACTACTGCTGGTTGCCTGCAATTTGGCAGTTCGAATCTCATCAGGCTCAAGGTGGACTCAGCCTTCCATCTTTCCAAGGTCGATAAAATGAGGACCCAGATTGTTGCTGACTGTAAACCTCTTAGAGAGGGCTGTAAAGCACTGTGAAGCAGTATATAAGTCTAAATGTTACTGCTATTGCTACTTCTTCATTTTTTGTGTATGTTATAAATTAATCTGTTTCCACCCCTCAGGTTCACAATATAGACCAAGACACCAGTCCTTGAGGGGACAATTCCAGTTTGCTCCTCGGTAAGTAATTTTTTGATGGAAAAGGGATAAGGGAAGAAAAGCCCACTTCAACATTTGTATAAAGCCTCCGGGAGAGGTTGATTCAGGTGAGATGTCATCAACGCTCTGACGATATTCAGCTATACATTTTTATCCTGAGTCAAGCTGCAGATGCTATAAGAATCTTGACCTAGTAAATCAGAGGTCTTCAAACTTGGCAGCTTTAAGACTTGTGGACTTCAACTCCCAGAATTCTCCAGCCAGCATAGCTGGAGAATTCTGGGAGTTGAAGTCCACAAGTCTTAAAGCTGCCAAGTTTGAGGACCCCTGTGGTAAATGGAGGCTGTTCAAAGCTGGGTGGAATGAAACAGACTGAAAATGAACCCATAGCTGTTTCTGAAAGTCCTTGAGGAGTGAATGTGCCAGTTGTGTTATGGAAGATTTATCCAAATTGTGGTTGCTAAATGAGGATTATCTCTTGTTGTTTTTGTTATTTCCCATGCAAATGATTGCAGGGGAGAGGTTCTCTCTTCCTAGAATGAATTGTTCATTTTTGCTTTATAACTATTTCCTTTTGATTTTTAGGTGGCCAAGATGACGCTCCTCAGGGCTATGAATGAATAGGAGTTTGAGCAGAGAAGTTCTGTTCTTATAATGTATGCATTTCATTGTTCGAATAAATGGGTTTTTTGATTGATTTGTTTTTATGATTTGCAAAGCTTAATGAGGCACATTATCTCTTTCACAAAATAAGATGTAAGAATTGCCTTTCCCTTTAAAGTTGCATTTTTTTCATATTGTTGCACCGTTGGCAACAGGCTTTCTTTCTAAATAAATAGGGTTTTTTTCAAAATCTACAACTCAAATATACAACTACAGGTAGTCCTTGACTCGCAACCATTCATTTAGTTTGAAGTTACAATAGCACTGAAAAATGACCTACAACCAGTTTTCATGCTTACAACTATTGTCCAGGGCCACATGATCAGAATTTCAGCACTGTTAACACATGTATAGGTAGTCCTTGACTTAACAACAGTTCATTTAGTGACCATTTGAAGTTACAACAGCACTGAAAAGAATGATTTTTTACCATAGTTCACACTTGCGACCAAGGGAGCATCCCAGTGGTCACGTGATTTACATTCAGATGCCTGACAACCGACTCATCTTTATGACCGTTGCAGAGTTCAGGAGTCATTTTGCGACCTTCTAACAAGCAAAGTCAATGGGTAAACCTGATTCACTTAAAAACCATGTTACTAATTGAACAACTGCAAGGATTCCCTTATCAAATGTGGCAAGAAAAGTCGTAACAGTTCGCTTAGCAAATGTTTCAGTTAACAACATAAATTTTGGGCTCCATTGTGGTCGTAAGTTGAGGACTACCTGTATTTACAGCAGTCAGATTCCTGGGGCCATGAAAGAGTCCTTTGCGACCTTCTCAGCCAGCTTCTGACAAACGAAGTCAATAGGGGAAAGTGGATTCTCTTAACCACTGAGTAAGTTATTTAACAACTGCAGTGATTCGCTTAATAACCAACTGGTTATTGAGGTAATCCTCAACTTATCATCAATTTTTTAATGACCATTTGAAGTCATAACAGCTTTGGAAAGGATGCTTTATGGTCTATAGAGCATTTCTGGCCATTGTAAAATGTTGCGCTGCCTCCCCGCCCCAGTGTTCATGTGACCATATTTAGGGCACTTGACAACCCGCTCTCATTTACATTGGGTGCAGTTTCCCATGGTCATGTGATGATGATTTGAGGTGAGGGTTTTTTAAGCTGGTTTCCAGATTTTTTGCTGGTTTCTGGCAAAAACCGGCCATTTGGGAGAGTACATTTGATTTACATCCGCTGTTTAAAAAAAACTGTCAAAAATTGGTCATCGGTGCCTCAAGTTACAACTACTACAACTTATATCCAAATTCCAATCCCAATTGCAGTCATAAGTCAAAGAATAACATAATATAACATAACATAACATCAGAGTTGGAAGGGACCTTGGAGGCCTTCTAGTCCAACCCCCTGCCCAGGCAGGAAACCCTACACCATCTCAGTCAGATGGTTATCCAACATTTTCTTAAAAATTTCCAGTGTTGGAGCATTCACAACTTCTGAAGGCAAGTCGTTCCACTTGTTAATTGTTCTAACTGTCAGGAAATTTCTCCTTAGTTCTAAGTTGCTCCTTTCTTTGATCAGTTTCCACCCATTGCTTCTTGTTCTACCCTCAGGTGCTTTGGAGAACAGCCCGACTCCCTCTTCTTTGTGGCAGCCCCTGAGATATTGGAACACAGCTATCATGTCTCCCCTAGTCCTTCTTTTTGTTAAACTAGACATACCCAGTTCCTGCAACCGTTCTTCATATGTTTTAGCCTCCAGTCCCCTAATCATCTTTGTTGCTCTTCTCTGCACTCTTTCTAGAGTCTCAACATCTTTTTTACATCGTGGCGACCAAAACTGGATGCAATATTCCAAGTGTGGCCTTACCAAGGCATTATAAAGTGGTACTAACACTTCACGTGATCTTGATTCTATCCCTCTGTTTATGCAGCCCAGAACTGTGTTGGCTTTTTTAACAGCTGCTGCACACTGCTGGCTCATATCTAGATGGTTATCCACTAGGACTCCAAGATCCCTCTCACAGGTACTACTATTGAGCAAGGTACCACATATACGGTACTGGTGCATTTTGTTTTTGGCCTAAATGTAGAACCTTACTTTTTCACTGTTGAATTTCATTTTGTTAGATAGCGCCCAATGTTCAAGTCTGTCAAGATCTTTCTGTAACTTGAGCCTATCTTCTGGAGTGTTGGCTATTCCTGCCAGCTTGGTGTCATCTGCAAATTTGATGAGTTCCCCATCTATCCCTCGTCCAAGTCATTGATGAAGATGTTGAAGAGTACTGGGCCTAAAACAGAGCCTTGGGGTACTCCACTGCATACTTCCCTCCATGTGGATGTAGTTCCGTTGAGGACTACACGTTGAGTGCGGTTGGTCAGCCAGTTCTGAATCCATCTGGTGGTGGTGCTGTCTAACCCACATTTTCTACTTTATCTAGTAGTAGGTTATGGTCTACTTTATCAAATGCTTTACTGAAGTCCAAGTAAATTATATCGACAGCATTCCTCTGGTCTACTAATTTTGTCATTTTGTCAAAGAATGCGATAAGATTAGTCTGGCATGATCTGTTTTGACAAACCCATGTTGGCTTTTGGTTATTACTTTGTTTGCTTCTAGGTGTTCGGTGATTCGTTGCTTGATTATCTTTTCCAGAATCTTCCCGGTATTGAGGTCAGACTGATAGGTCTGTAGTTTCCTGGATCTGTTTTTTCCTTTTTGAAGATGGGAACTACATCAGCTCTTTTCCAGTCCTCTGGCAGCTCCCCTGTGCTCCAGGATCTTTGAAAGATATAGTTCAGTGGTTCTGAGATCACGTCTGCCAGTTCCTTCAGAACCTTGGGGTGTAATCCATCCGGTCCTGGTGATTTGAACTCGTCTAGGGTAGACAGGTGTTCACTTACCATTTTCTTCCCTATTTTAACTTGTGTTTCTAATCTGTTTTTTGTGGTGCTGTTTTGATAGGTTGGATTGTTTTTCCTTTTGTGTAAAGACAGATGCAAAATATGAGTTAAGTAGATCTGCTTTCTCCCTGTTGCTTGTCATCTTCTTGCCACTTTCTCCCAGCAATGGGCCAATTGTTTCCTTGACTTTTTTCTTGTTTTTAACATGTTGGAAGAAGCTTTTTTTGTTATTTTTTGCTTTTGTCGCTAGCCTTTGTTCATTGTGAGCCTTAGCTTTCCTCACTTCATCTTTACAGGCTCGGGCTATTTGCTGATATTCTGCCTTAGTTATTTGCCCCTCTTTCCACTTTTTATATTTGTCCTTTTTGTCTTTCAATTTGTCAGATAGTTCTTTATGCATCCATGCTGGTTTCTTTTGAGATCTACTATTTTTCTTCTTCATTGGTATTGTGTTAGACTGTGCTTTTATAATCTCACTTTTCAAAATTTCCCAAGCTTCTTGAGTTGTTTTCCCCCTGAGGATTCTCATCCATTGAATCCTTCTCAAGCTCTCTCTAAGTTTATTGAAATTAGCTCTCTTAAAGTCCAAGACTCTAGTTTGACTTTGTTCTACTACTTGTATTTGCTTAATGTCGAATTCCAATATTGCGTGGTCACTTGCCCCCAAGGTTCCTGTAGCTTCAACACCTTCTATCATTTCATCTCTGTTAGTGAGAATTAAGTCCAATATTGCTGATCCCCTTGTCGCTTTCTCTATTTTTTTGGAAACAAAGTTGTCTGCTAGGTTTGTTAGGAACCTGTTGGATCTTCCACTTGGTGCAGAGTTTGTTTCCCAGTTGATGTCAGGGTAGTTAAAATCCCCCATTACTACTGTGATGTGCTTCCTACATACCTTAGTTAGCTGACTAGCAAAAAGTTCATCTACTTCCTCTGGTTGGTTGGGTGGCCTATAGTATAGACCTATGGCAATATCGTTTTTCACCCCTTTTATATTGACCCAAATACATTCAAGATGATTTTCATCATTGTTGTGCTCTATTTCTGTAGAGATGTAGTTATTTCTTATATATAGTGCAACTATAAAAAATAGCTTTAATGTCATTAAGTTCAACCACGGTTTGTTGGGTTTGGATAATAAAACAATCCAAGCTTGTCCAGAACATCTTCTTGTGACTATCGGATCAAACATGGGAAAGAATAGGCAGGAACTATTTTCTTTATTATTGTAAAAAAAATGGTTTGTGTGACTTGTGAACATAGACATTAGGAAAAAAGATGCTTTGAAACCAATGGGATCTTTGAATCAAATACATAAAATAATATGGGTTTTTTTTTCCTGTTTTTCTTTTCACTTGCAATAATCAGTCACACATAACTCATCTTCGGATTCCGAAAGATCTCCTGTTTAGAGAATTAGTCAGGGAAAGCTCCTCAGAGGGAGACCACAGCTGCGATATAAGGATATCTGCAAGAGGGATCTAAAGGGCCTGGGAATGGACATTAACAACTGGGAAACCTTGACCTCCGATCATTCAGCTTGGAGGCTAAAGACGCAGCATGGCCTTCTCCAATTCGAAAAGACACTTGTTCAGCAGGCTGAGGCAAAGAGGCAGTCCCAGAACCAGCGAAATCTGGGGGCTGGGCAGGGGACAGAATGTATCTGCCCTCAGTGTGGAAGGGATTGTCACTCTCGAATTGGCCTTTTTAGCCACACTAGATGCTGTTTCCAGAGCACGATACCATAGTCTTTTGAGACTGAAGGATGCTAATAGAATAGAATAACTCGTCTTGTAGAAGTAGTTTCATTTTTTTCTACCAAGTTCCTTCTGCTCAGGAAATAGCTATGCTATTTATTTAGCTAAATACAATCACTTACATGTCTATACATTAACATACCCAGAAAGCACCTTGGATGGATGCCAGTTGGCAAAACCCAGGAATCAAAGAGATTCAAATGCAAGCTGTGACTATTATCTTTTTTTTTTCCCTGGCATACTTAGCTGATCTCTGGCATGTGTCCATGTCAATATGGTCTGTACCTAGTACTTGTCTTTGTGGACATAATTGCAAAATAAGAATTTAAACTTGATGTCTCTTGTACAAAAACAGCACTTAAAATTAATTAAATAAACTATTGTACAGTTATCAAATACTGTAGATTTAACTGAAGGTAAGTAGAGAGTATTCAGATATATTGAGAATATTTATGATAAAAAAGTTCTTAGGAATTGTGTTTGTACTAGATCTTTTTATTTCATGATAATTCTAGCTTACCATCTGAAATATTCCTATTAAAATCCTATTGATCGCACCTATTTTGTTTTATTTTTCCATGAATCTATGTGGAAATACCTATTTTTTCTTATTCAGGAACTTCAACATAACTTTCAGGATCAACTCTTTATGTTGTTAGTTTTGTGACTTTTATTTTAATTCAGGCCAAATTAACATTTTTAACTTTGAAATGCCAACCTAATTATGTCATGCACAGTTGGTCTTCATTTTGATTTCATTATTATGGGTTCATCTTCAGTTAGTTTACATATTTTAGCATGCTTTTATAATTTGACATTTATATTATAAGCTGCTGTGGGAGACCAGGGTTTTTAAGAAGTAGCTGAGTATCCCAATTTCCAATTCCCTTTTTTTGTTTTCAAAAACGATTTGAAACCAAGCCAAATCTAGTGATTTGCAAAGCTCTCAAGTGCTAAGAATACCATAAATCTATCATAGCTCCCTCCATCTGACCCTTGGAGACTGCTAATAGTGGCATTCAGTTAATGTTCTTCTACCTCCACCTATCCTTATTGCAAGTTGTATGCATCTGCTTGGTATTTTCCTAAAAGAAAAGTGTGGTAGGAATGTGAAAAGGCTGCCAAGGCATCTTCTGTTTGTTGCATTTTAAAGAGTGGGAAAATATTAATGTCTTAGCATAAAATATTGTCTGATTTTCTGTTGCTTTAATGTGGGGAACATTTTGGTAGCCAAGAGGTACACTAATAAGGGGGGGGGGGGAAGAGAGATGCAAAGTGGGCAGGGTTATCACACAAGAGGTGTGCATAAGAGCACAAAAGTGCCTACCGTTCCTGTCCTATTGTTCCCTTCATTATATTAAATTAACATAGCTGTTGCATACTTTTAGAATAGAATAGAATAGAATAGAATTTTATTGGCCAAGTGTGATTGGACACACAAGGAATTTGTCTTGGTGCATATGCTCTCAGTGTACATAAAAGAAAGAAAAGATACGTTCATCAAGGTACAACATTTACAACACAATTGATGATCAATATATCAATATAAATCATAAGGATTGCCAGCAACTTATTTACTTATATATACATATTTTTCTTTCATGATATGTTGTTTTTATTTATGACGATGTTTGTGTATACTGTTGTGACAAAAATAAATAAGTAAAATAAACAAGGGAGGTTGAGGAGGAATTGGGTGAGTCTATTAGCCCTTTGAGGATGTCCAGGCAGGAAACCCACACCATGAGCACTAATACCACCTTATATTAGAGAATTTTCAAATCTGAAAGGCCTTTTCCCTACCTTTATTCTTCTGAGAATTAGGGAGGGTCCTTCCTGAGATGCTTTTTTCATTCCCATTCCTCATTTGGACTCAGATGTCTCTTATCAGATTATAGTCCAAGCTACGACTCTTGGCCCTGTTTCCCAAGGTTATTCTCGGAGCCCGTTCCTATAGTCTTTGTCTTTAATTGCAATATGCTAGCTTTCATCTGGCCACCATCTCCAAGTGGTGGGAAAACAGGACCGTCAGTTTTCAGTTGTCTTGATCCAAATGGGCACCAGGAAAGTGACAAGAAGATTCAGGAGCTGCAGGCCATTCTTTAGTATAAAATGCTTACCTCTGTCCTACATTAGAAACAAAGGAATTGTGAAATTGCTCATAGAAAAATTGGCATTTGATTTTTCAGGATGCAGTCAAATCTCACAACTATTAAAATTACTGAAGTCTGAAGTTGTATATGTGATTATTCACACATGCAGCATTTGAAAACTATTGCCATCTGAGGGACTATTGTTTAATTATAAGTTTAATTTCAGAATATACTGGAGCCTTAAAACTTCTCATTCCCTTTTCAATATTCCACTAGGACTCATTCCATTCAAGGTAGAAGCTACGTGAACTGTATGGAATCCATTTGTAATAAACCGCTTGTTGGCCTAAGATGAAAAGCCTTCTAACATTCGTGCTATCTAAGTATGCTGATAAAGACGACTAAGAATGGTTCAAAAAGGCAGACCACCCTGGGAGTCGGAATGCAAGCCATTCAAACAAAAATATTTCTAATGTGAAGATGACAAGGTAACATCCATGTTAAACCAAAAGGGAAAGAAAAGTAAACCCAGGGAAAATCCACTTTCTGAATCAAACAACCGAAAAGCAAGTGATGGCTCAAAATACCTCCCTGTTGCCTGGCAATTCTGATTTTTTTAAAAAAAAAATCCTCAACAGAAAAATAATGTTTGTAAATTGCCTGGGTCCATTGCCACAAGTGAGTCTCGGTTAGAAGGCGATTATATCCAAATTATATCCAATTTCCCTTATCATTAAGAGATTGTACTAGGCCTTGCACTCACAAAACCTGAAGGAAAAAAATTAAACATTGTCTTCAGTGCAAAGCTAGACCTTATTTTATAATGAACACTGATTAGAATGAAGTATTGCAGGCTAACTCTGCCCACTGCCCAGAGTTTGATCCTGAGCGGCTCAGGGTTGACTCAGCCTTCCAAGGTCAGTAAAATGAGAACCCAGATTGTTGGGAGCAATATGCTGACTGTAAACCACTCAGAGAGTACTGTAAAGCAGGGGTCTCCAACCTTGGTCACTTTAAGATTTGTGGACTTCAACTCCCAGAGTCCCTCAGGCAGCAAAGCTTTACTGCCTGAGGGACTCTGGGAGTTGAAGTCCATAAGTCTTAAAGTGACCAAGGTTGGAGATCCCTGCTGTAAAGCACTATGGAGCATTATATAAATCTAAATGCTATTGTTATTTTCAATTCCTTTGTAGCAGGTTTGTATATTTCTGATTGGCTCACATTAATTCTCTGGAAATTAATTCTCTCCCAATACTGTATTTATTGTAAGTTAGGCCATTCCCTCAACACTGTCAGACTATTTACTGAATCTGCACTACTATTAATCGTTTCATAGTTCCCATCGCCAATCTCTTTCCACTTATGACTGTATGACTATAACTTGTTGCTTGCAGTCCTTATGATTTATATTGATATATTGATCATCAATTGTGTTGTAAATGTTGTACCTTGATGAACGTATCTTTTCTTATATGTACACTGAGAGCATATGCACCAAGACAAATTCCTTGTGTGTCCAATCACACTTGGCCAATAAAAATTCTATTCTATCTATTTCTATTTCTATTATCGGCAAGCAAGGTAAACTGCTTCACTCTGAAATGCAGTATTATAATATTTACATCATTCTAGCAATACAATTTGAATCTGAAGTACTGCTCTTCATTATTTGGGATTAATGCATGTGATATGTTATGCACTAACTACATTATATTTTAAGATGAACAAATGTGGTGTGCAGCTTTGCTTAATTTTCACATGAACTTTGCATCACTTTTGAGTCTTGAGACTAAATTGGACAGCCATATAAATTTTCTTAAATAAATAAATCTAAATGAAGAGCAAAAGATAGTTATATGGAGCTATTTGCATTCCCAACAAGATCTGATCCCGGCCTTCACCTTCTAAATACCACTATTACGATACTCCATTATGGAGTAAAAAGGCTATAAAGCCACTTTGAACAAGTTTAAAGACATATTTTCTTATAATGCACATTGAAATGGTTTGATTAAAATTGGGTGCCACTAATGTCTCAATTTATACAGATAAAGTAGCTCTTTCTCAGCCAGATCCTCTACTTTAGGGGTAGAATTGGCCTACTAAATCTGGATTGCAAAAATCCAGAGGACTGGTGAACAGTGTTTTGCATCTTGTTATCCTCCCAGTATTTGCAGCCTAGGACGGTTAGCTATAAATTCAAGCTGTTGGGAAAGCAATGGAGTTCACCAAGTTGGAAAGACGAGTAGAAAATGTGGTAAGGCAGTTTCAACATTGGGTCAAACTGAAGAAAAAGAGGAAACATTTAACACTGCAAATACCAAGCAACTGCTGTGAATTATTTTGTTACCAGTAAGCCAGGAGTACTTCTAAACCTGGGAAAGTTTGCTATATAAGGGTGGCGCATAGAGCAGAGCTGGCTCAAACCATGATTAGAAACTGTGCCAACAAAATGGATATAACTGTTTAAAACCCAATTTTGGGAAAGATGTTTAAAATCATTTCTGGAGCCCTGGATAGTGCAGCTGGTCCATGGCCTTTATCTTGAACAGCAAAGCTCACTCCCAATTCACAATAACCCTCCTATTTATCTGGGCTCTACCAGTAGCAATTTGCAACAATGGAGGAACAAAGCTGCCATTTGACCTAGAATACAATTTTCAACTAATTAATAAAGTGACCATTAGTGCCCAAGGGGATAATAACAGGAGTAAGAGCAAATTACTGTGCTAACTAATGCTTGCTAAGGGGGTGCAAAGGAGACCCTGCCATTGTATTGCAAATGTCTTGAGGCACTATTCTTCTTTTCTCCCACCCCACTAATACTCTTAAAGTGCTCCCACTCAGCACTTGCTCCTTCTTAGGACCATTGCAAAACTGTGTAAGAATTAGCTCTTCAAAGATCAATCAGGATCTAATTGTTGCTAACAAAGTGCCACCTGGTGAGAAATGTTACAATATACCTTCATTACAAAGCATTCAGGCTCTTAGCCCTATAACTGCGGTAAAGAGCTGGTTAGTGGGAGGGAAGGAGGGAGAATCTCTACAACAACACCACCCCATTGCTGTTTTCAGGCACCTGCAAGACTTGTAAAAGGACTTCAAGGCAACATGTCTTTTATAGGATCAGGGCAAAGACAGCTCTGTTATGTATGCAAAATCTAGGAACAGTTATTCACAGAGCTCAGATGCATTTTTCATCAACCAGCCGTGGTCTTAGGGTGATACAGCATACTAAGCATCTCCCTATCAAGAAAATAATTGCCTTCATCCCTCCAGGAATTAAATAAACATTTCTCATCTCTCACCTCTTTACCAGTGCTGGGATATCAATAAAAAAAGTCAATTGCAGCATTATCAGCAAATATATGTTAGGTTTTGCAGATGTATTATGCTACATTAGCTAATAATGCTGATATTTTAAAAACTGAGATTCAATTACGAAGGAGAAAATTACATCGTTGAATACACTATCAAATAACATAGGGTAGGCATATGTATAAATCTACTCCTTTGAGTTTAAACCACAGAGGTGTAACTCATACTAAAATGGCCCTAATACCTTCATTATCTAGTTATAAGCCCCATAATTACCTTTGAAGCAAAACACAATATTATTTCCTCCCATGCTGCTGACAAGGAGACTGAGACAGATAACTTTACTTAAGACCAACTAATAAGTTCAGGGCCTAAAATTAACAGAATAGAATAGAATAGAATTTTTATTGGCCAAGTGTGATTGGACACACAAGGAATTTGTCTTGGTGCATATGCTCTCAGTGTACATAAAAGAAAAGATACGTTCATCAAGGTACAACATTTACAACACAATTGATGGTCAATATATCAATATAAATCATAAGGATTGCCAGCAACAAGTTATTGTCATACAGTCATAAATGGAAAGAGATTGGTGATGGGAACTATGAGAAGATTAATAGTAGTGCAGATTCAGTAAATAGTTTGACAGTGTTGATGGAATTATTTGTTTAGCAGAGTGATGGCCTTCGGGAAAAAACTGTTCTTGTGTCTAGTTGTTCTGGTGTGCAGTGCTCTATAGCGTCGTTTTGAGGGTAGGAATTGAAACAGTTTATGTCCAGGATGCGAGGGGTCTGTAAATATTTTCACGGCCCTCTTCTTGATTCATGCAGTATACAGGTCCTCAATGGAAGGCAGGTTGGTAGCAATTATTTTTTCTGCAGTTCTAATTATCCTCTGAAGTCTGTGTTTTTCTTGTTGGGTTGCAGAACTGAACCAGACAGTTATAGAGGTGCAAATGACAGACTCAATAATTCCTCTGTAGAACTGAATCAGCAGCTCCTTGGGCAGTTTGAGCTTACTGAGTTGGCTGCAACAGGTTCTAGTTGCAGCTTGGATAGATTGTATTAAGTCAACAACTTCCTCCTTGTTGTTATTTGTACTTTAGATTAACAAATGTAGCTAGAAAAGTTGTAAGATGGGGCAAAACTCACTTAACAAATTTCTCACTTAGCAACATAAATTCTGGGCCCAATTGTGGTCATAAGTCAAGGACTACCTTCATTTTGATTGAAGGTTTCAGACATCTACAGATTGAAACATATTTTTCTGAATCGACTCCAAACTATTTATGGGGATTTTGATCACTGCACTCTTAATATATTGAAGAGAACCAGTTTGGAGTAGTTGACTAAGGCACTGAGCTAAAAACCAAAACACCATGAGTTCTAGACCTGCCTTAGGCACAAAGCGAGCTGGGTGACCTTGGGTAAGTCATACCCTCTCAGGCCTAGGAAGAAGGCAAGGGCAAACGACTTCCAAAATCTTGCCAGCTGCAAGAAACGGTTCAGGCAAGTCACCAAGAGTCACTAACAACTCAAAATGCAGACAGAGACTCTTAATGCATGTGGAAGGTGCTAGGTTGGAAAAACTCCCCAAGAATTTCTTGAAAGGACAAGTTTTCATTTCTATATAAACAGTCACAACTTGATCTGTAGCTCATCAGGTTCTCAGTGTCAGCCTAACACCGAATAGCCTTTTCAGGATTAATTTATGAACTACAGAGTAAGCTGTGAACATGGGGTAAAACCAGATACGGACAATTGTCCCTGACTTTTGCAGAATGTTCGCCCATATCACTCACTCTGTCAGCCATTAATGAATTGATTCCATAGAGGTCCCAAGGTTGCCCCATTGCTAGGTTGCATGAAAGCACCTTAGGTCTGTTCCCCTACTGACAGAAAAAAGATGGATGGAGATCCAAGTATTATTAGCATTAGAGAAAAGCACCTGTGAAAATCTCTCACACCCTGAAAGGCATCACCTACTGGTATCTATTATAACATATCAGAGGGGAAACGACATTTTACATCTTTTCACCGTTATTTTCTCAGCGTGTTTCAGCTTTGTGAGGAAAGGCTTTGCAGCCAAATAAGCCACTCGCTTTCATAGTTTGAAATGAGAAAAGGTTCAAGCATGGATAGGTGTCTTTATCTCTGAGTTTCCTTGATCTTCACTGGCTACAAATATGCTGCCGCTGGAGGTATGTTGGGTGTTTTCTGCCTTTCTGATACTGAGATTTTTTATTTTATGTATTTTAAACCAGGGCTCTCCAACCTTGGTCCCTTTAAGACTTGTGGACTTCAACTCCCAGAGTCCCTCAACCAGCAAAGCTGGCTGAGGAACTCTGGGAGTTGAAGTCCACAAGTCTTAAAGGGACCAAAGTTGGAGACCCCTGTTTTAAACTTCTTTTCCCATTCATTACATTTTGCTTCTACCCAGATCATTAGCAGGGTTTGATGAAATCTTGAGGAAAGTCTCATTGCCCTTAAAAGTTTTTAAATGGTGACATTGATGGCTTCCGTTACAAAGAAGAAACCCAGAACCAAAATTACAACCCAAGCTGTACTTATAAAATGATACTGCTATCAGATTAGCTCCTGAAAACTTAAATAGACACATTTGGATTTAAAATTCTCCCTCCCTCTCATCTATCTCTCATCTATCTATCCATCTATCTATCTATCATCTTTTATGAGACAAGACAGAGAGAGAGAAAATAAATAGATAAGGTAGGATACCTAGGCTTTGGCATTCCCTGTTAATTAGTGTTCCTGGGAAAACCTGCCACAGATGAAGATAAAGGCCCTTCCGTTAAACCCACTGCATTTCCTTTTGTGCAGCTGAATGTTGTTAACAATGTTGCATTCTGGTGAAGTAAAAAATCTAAAACTGCATTGAAGTGTGAGTAATTGGTTCTTGAGCAGATTCTCTAATGCTATTCACTTTTCCCTGCTAATCTTCCTGTGTGAGCTATAACAATGCAGCACCAAGTGAGAAGGAAATGTCAGGTTATGTTGCAGGGCCAGCCTCCTCCCCACCCTCCATCTGTGCTGATGTCAGGGCTTATTGGAACATATGCTGCCTGTTGCTCACTGGCCATCTGTTAGCTGAGCTGATGAAGTGTTCCAGTTACTGGGGCAACGGAACCCTTGATTGCTAAGGGCACCACAAACATGCTCTGCTCTGGTTTCACTTTTATCCCTGCTAAGGAATGGCAGGAAGGGGTTGGGCTGCTCAGCCTCTCTGCTACCACCTCTCTTCCAGAGAAGGCCAGGTTAAAGTAACCAAAGGGTTTAAGTTTCCAGTCCTCTAGGGGCTTCTGAGGGAATATGAATTGAATTGAACAGAAGGTCATCCTATGCAAGTTGTGTACCCTGTTGTAGCTCCTTGGTTTTTAAAAGCGGGGAGGGAGTTCTTACAGTTTTCCTGTTTGCTATAATGACCCTCAGATATATCATTGTGATTCCACAGGAAATATATGTTAGTTATTTTACATTTAGAATAGAATAGAATAGAATAGAATAGAATAGAATAGAATAGAATAGAATAGAATAGAATAGAATAGAATAGAATAGAATAGAATAGAATAGGTTTATTGGCCAAATGTGATTGGACACACAAGGAATTTGTCTTTGGTGCATATGCTCTCAGTGTACATAAAAAGACAAGATACACTCATCAAGAATCACAAGGCACAACACCCAGTAACAGCCATATGGTACAATAAGCAATCAAATCATATTAGGAAATAATCAATATCAATATAAATCGCAAGGATACAAGCAACAACGTTACAGTCATGCAGTCACAAGTGGGAGGAGATGGGCGACAGGAATGATGAGAAGACCAATAACAATAGTAATACAGCCTAATGAGAATAGTTTGACAGTGTTGAGGGAATTATTTGTTTAGCAGAGTGATGGGGTTTGGGGGAAAAACTGTTCTTGTGTCTAGTTGTTCTGGTGTGGAGTGCTCTATAGCATCATTTTGAGGGTAGGAGTTGAAACAGTTTATGTCCAGAATGTGAGGGGTCTGTAGATATTTTCTCAGCCCTCTTTTTGCCTCGTGCAGTGTACAGGTCCTCAACGGAAGGCAGGTTGGTAGCCATTGTTTTTTCTGCAATTCTAATTATCCTCTGAAGTCTGTGTCTTTCTTGTTGGGTTGCAGAACCAAACTAGACAGTTATAGAGATGCAGGTGACAGATTCAATAGTTCCTCTATAGAATATATATTTAGTGGGAAATAAATTTAGTAGTTATTTTACATTTAGTGGGAACTCATTCAGAGCCCCAGAATTTTTCTGAAAGTCCTGTTTCTTGAATAGCCCTCATTTGGCTGTGTGATTGTATTGGAAATTTATTCATTTATTTGGGAGCAGGGAAGTTGCCTTTCCTTTATGAATTTAAAAACGTTTGTCAGGAACCAAAGAGTTTATATGTGATGCAAAATTACTTTGAAGGGGAGGAAAAAATAGGTTAAATATAAAAGTTTGGGATCCATTCTATTCACTGGACTTTTGATAAAATCACTTGGTCTAATTTTTAGGCATTGCTACAAATTGCAACTGCAATAACTGGCTGACAATTTCCACAAGTGTGGAAACAAAGACTTTATCTTTTACTCAAAGGTGTTTTTTTTAAAAAGGCAACTGGACTGTGACAGCTACAACCTTTGAAAAAGCACTTTTGAAACAACTATGACCTGGATGAGTGAGAATCTCCGTAGACATTTATCTTTTATTCTATTTTCCCCTTGTATTTGGTTAAAGACATTTAACCAAATTCCCCAGAGAGCAATAACAAACAATTTTTTGAGAATATCTTTTTTCATGTTCTTTTTTTTTTACATCTGTAAAAAAAATACTTATATCTGTAAGTATTCAGCTTTTAATAAGAATTTTTCAATAGTTGATATCAGGATGAAGATAGTGGGAACTGGTGTTTTCAAACTGGGATCACTCTAAACACTCATTTCTGGAAATCCATCACATTCTTCATATGCTTCTATCATTAAAATATGCTTCTATCATTAAAATATCAGCTGTTTTCTTTTATACAATGTAACATTTTTCCTATGTCTTTCTTGTAAATTGTCATTTTTAAATCCCCTTTCAAATCAATCTTATCAGGTAAAACTTCCATAACATCTTATAAACACAATCTATAGAGATAGACACTCTTAAAATTAATTTCTGGGTTCATTGTTCAAAAATATCCTTCAGTATTACTGTATTTTGCCTGGTTCTGTATTTGTAGGTTGAGTTTAAGACAATGGTGGTATAAGGGAATAGATATACTGAAATACTAGAATTATTAGAAATTTGCTGATTGTTTCTTGCAACATATATATGTATGATATATGATGTCTTTGTATACCTGCATGCTGTAAATGTTTGTTTCCTGTGACACTGACATATATATATTATACCCTTTGTAGTAATTACTATTGGACCTTACAATGGAATTCAAATTTTTTTACTACCAGTTCTGTGGGCGTGGCTTGGTGGGTGTGGTGTGGCCTGGTAGGCATGGCTTGGTGGGCATGGCAGGGGAAGGATACTGTAAAATCTCCATTCCCACCCCACTCTGGTGCCAGCCAGAGGTGGTATTTGCCAATTCTCCGAACTACTCAAAATTTCCGCTACTGGTTCTCCAGAACTTGTCAGAACCTGCTATATAGCACCCTGGTTTAAGCATTCTCCTCCTTTAATTGTAATTTTTAGTTCCTTCTAGTTCTTTTAATGTCCAACGTTCATCTACGTATCCTAATTCAGTAAATGGAGACTGCACTCCTTCTCCCATACTCCATCTTTTGGATGTGATGATGTTCAAGTCTACTCTTAAACTACTCTCTTTGCCTAATTCCATCAGACCCAAAATGACCCCCCCTCCACCTGCCCCAGACAAAGCTATCTTGTAATCCCTACCAGCTCACAATCTAACCCAAGGAAACCCTTACAAGGAAATTGCAAACTGGAGAACCTCCAGTTTTCCATCTTCTTATTAGCTGATGACCTCAACATTCCATCTCCTTAACAGTGGACTTCTTTGGTTCTGCTGCCTTCCTGAAAGATCCATTTTGTTTAACAATAGAAATAATTCCAAGTACACGGACAAGGACCTGCCTAGCTTCCACAATAATCAAGACAATAAACATGGTTCTTCTTGGGGTTGTGTTCCTTTTAGAAAAAACTATGACAATAAAGCCACCTTCCTATGATCAAGAGGTAACAGGGCAAATTAGTCTTCCTCTAGATACGTTGGAATCTTAGGTGCTTGCATTTCCTGCTGCTTTCCTCTAAATGAAGAAAATGGGGTCACACTTCATTCTGCAAATTATGCTTTTCAGGTGCATCCCCAGTGTGATGGTACTCTTGTAAGATTGATTGGTTTGTCACTCATCCATGCCACCCCAGGGATGCTGCTAGTCAAACTCTTAAAATTATTTATTTACTTAATTAAATTAATTCTTTTATTTAGCATTTGGCATATCATACATGGACTAGCAATATATATTAACATTTCACCTAGATTAGTAAATAATAAATAAATAAATAAATAAATATTAAAAGATTCTAGGTTTAAATACCAATATCTAGGCCATCTAACCATTGAAGTGCAGCTATATTTATATGAAAAAAAATCAGATACTGGACCAGTATATGCCCTCAGTTACAGCCAGTCATGATGTGATCTACAGTTTGATGAGGGTTTCCATAGTCACATTGAGGGAAGGATATTATGTCCCATTTATACAGTAAATTCCGGCAGATGCCATGGTACCCTTTTTGTGGGGTCATTTATATGTCTTCCAAAGTTCCCTAACTTTTGGTTGTGCTGATTGAAACTTCTAGGAGTACCAATATAGAACAGACTATACGTAGCATGCAGGTTGAACTGTGGAGTCAATTTTAGGAGGCCAATACAGTACACCCCAAAAGTTGTGTTCAGTTGTCTAACAACAGGAAGAAAAAGAGAGAGAATGACATTTTTTATGAAATAGCATTGGTCATAAATCTATGGCACATTATATTTTCCTCAAACAGGACAACAAGAGGCACATGAACATTTCTTTGCCAAAGATATCAATGAAAAATGTGAACACAACTTCAGTCTTGTTAAGTTTTTGCTTGCTGCAACAAGAATTAGCTGTTTTGTGACCATTATCCTAAGATGGCTGACTGTATTCTTTACCATTTAGGGGTGTGGCCTCAGATCTATTGATGCATGCAGCATTTAACTAATAGAAAAGCTGAGGCATCTTGAGAATTTTCATCCAGCCCTTGGCACCACAGTCTGGCTTTCCACTACTGTTGAACATTTCTGCACCGATGTCCTCATGGCTGTTTTCTTAGACTTCAGTAGATGAAGACAGGAAGGAAGATCTATCCAGTTGGCCATGAGGGGAGAGGGTAAATTGGCATCTTCACTATGGAACTTCCTTGATGTTTCTTCTTTCCTAGCAAGTGATGGTAATGGTGGTGGAGAGACAAGGGCCCAGAGTGTTTATTCTTGAAGTTGGCTGCTAGTAGTCAAGACATGGGATGAAACAGGAGTCCCATCAATGCCATACCAAACTGTCCTCTCAGCATTTCTCTAGGCTGAGACAAAACAGGGGCCAGTTATATAATGTGAAAGCAAAAATCTGTTTCTAAGATCTGGAGTTCAGTTGTGCCACTGGCTATTTCATGAGAAGGGAAATAATTCAATGGCTCCAGATAATTCTTATGGATATGGATATGTTTGATAACAAATTGCACAGCCTCCTTGCTCAGCTCCTTTTTCACACACACACACAAACACATTAATGAGCATATTGGTGAGGTTACAGCTATTTTAATGACGGCGGTCTCCTGGACAATGAATAAATGAGGCAAAATAGTTTCTGATAAAACATCCAGGAGATTTAGTCCTGGGTTTGAGCTGTTTTGTTTTTGTTTTTAAATAACAATCATCCTTGATTGGAGTGAGAAGAGGAATAGATGGAGCCTGTCTGTTGTTGTTTTTTGTTTTGTTTTTAACTATCTGCCATTCAGGGCCATCTGGTCATTCCAAAGAGAAGCATGGGAGGGGAGGAGAGGGGCTCTATTCATACTTCCTCACCAGCACAGATGCTTTGCTGTTATCCTGATGTGAACCCCATCAGCACTAAATTATTCTAGGCTTACCTGAAATAATGCACACTGATTGTTTAGTTCCAGGACAGAGAACTCTCTCGGCTGCAAATATATGGGTATTTGGTATTACATGTTCATTTACTGAAAGGGGAAAGACTTTTGGTAGAGATTGTGTTAAGTTTTCCAGGGTAGGCCTGATTCTAGTTAAGCTCCATGGTCTTTCTTATCCCTTCGCTAGACTATGCCTTCAAGTCATCCTTGGAAAGTGAAGTGTGAAACAAAGTGTGATTTTTTTTTCTTGGTGCCATTTGCTTTTTAAAGACTTTTATGGCTCTTTTCACACCAGTAGCAGTGTTAGCTATTTTCCCTTTTTTTAACCTAGTTCCACCTTTGGGCTATTAGGTATTTACGTTCCCATGCTACTTAAATTCCTTCACTTCTCCTGGCATATCGACCAACAAATGAGTCTGCTTTCATTTTAGTATTCTAGGTGCAACAGAACTGTTTGCTTCCACTCAACCCCCAGATTTCCAAATGGATACCTGGACAGTCTATTCTACACTATTGAATGCAGATGCCTTGATGGTTTGGTAGATCAGTCATTCCCAACCTTATTTTATTTTCATGTATTTATTGTTCACATTTTTGAACCACCCATCTCCTTTAGAGCAGGGGTCTCCAACCTTGGCAACTTTAAGCTTGCAAAGCTTAAAGCAAAGCTGGCTGGGGAATTCTGGGAGTTGAAGTCTACCAGGCTTAAAGTTGCCAAGGTTGGAGACCCCTGCTTTAGAGAGAGACTTTGGGTAGTGTATAACCAAGTCATCTTCTGGAGGGGTGCAGATGTCTTCATCTTCAGTTCCCACCTTGGCAGATGATGATTGGAGTTGTGGTGCAGCTTTCACATCTTAGGGAAGAGGGAAGCATCCTACACTATCTTAAACTGCTTTTGAAACGGTTTTTTTCTGCAGCTTGGGAAGCTGTTGGTTAAGAAACTCACACACAGAAAAGAGTTATGGCACATGGAACTGGATGCACAAACGTTATGAATCTTTGGGGGTGGGTTGTTAAATTTACATTTAAGTTTTAAGAATGTTCAAATCAATGCTACTCACAGAATGTTTGGACTGTTGATAAGAGATAATAATTTTTACCAATTCCTTTTTCCGTGAAAATGTATTTAGTGTTGGAAGATGAGGTAGTATGGAGACAGGACACCCAAAGATGTATTGGCCAAAATCACTTCCTTCAGTTCCATTCAAAGGGGGGGGGAAAAACACTCTAGATGTGGCTTACTTTTTAAAAATATAACTTTAAAATCAAGTAATTCAAAACAACTGTATAAATTATATAGTCATGTAACTAGCTGGGGAATTCTGGGTGTTGAAGTCCACTTATCTTAAAATTGCCAGACTTGAGCAGTGCTGCTGTAGTGTTCCAGTCAAGCATTTTTTCAACAGCTAAAATCAGGGTGATAGCGCAGTGCTTCTATCATCATCATCATCATCATCATCCTCATCCCCATCATCTCCTGTGCAGAGCACATTGGGCAGCAAGTGTTTTCCAGCAGTTTCAATCATTTGCAGCATCTTTGGCACATCCCAAGGGATATTAATAATCTTAAGATCTTCCTTAAGTGTTTGGTGCCAGGTTTTCTGAGGCTGATCACATTTCTTCTCCTTAAGTCACTGCACTCCAGGTGTTTCTTGTGAGGAGGGGTGGGGCGACCTTCTTCTGAGTAGCCTTGCAGCCCTTCTCTGAGCTCGCCTACACTGTTCTTCATGCCCCAACCAATCCTCCCTTAGGTCTGTGAAGGCAGGTAGCTCTCCGTCTGGTCAACCACCTCCCCCAATGCCTGAGGGGCCTGGGACAGCATCGTCCTTAGCCCCGTCACTCCAAACATGCCAAACAAGACATGCCACCCCTGTCGGATGGTCCCAGTTCCTCCTCCTCCTCCTCCGAAATGGGCTGTGTTGAGGCCATGACAAGTATATATGGTTCACCTTCCCCTAAACTCTTGGAACAGAGAGATTCAATTGATACGTTACATCATGTCTTCATGTACGGAGTTTTTCATGACTTTGATGGTTTTTGTATTTTTAACGTAGTACATATACTGTGTGGCATTTTTAGTTACAATGATCACCAGGAGACATCACATGTCTATGTACTAGTGGTCCTGAAGAGTTGGTATAAGCTGACAGCTGCAGAATTGGCCAGGAGTCCACAAGGTGTTCAACTTTTGTTTGCGAACAAACCTCACACCGTGTTAAAACAGGCAAATGGCAGCTTTGTCTTCCAGGTGGGAAAGCTTTGAGTAGAGAAGGCTTTGTCCTCTCTCCATGTCTAGCCTGCTGCCCATGGCTGCTTAAATCCCATGTCCCACCTCCGTGGTTGTGCTTGTTGGGGCTATGATATTTGTACAGTGGATCTCATCCTACAATCCTTGCAAAGAGGAGATGGGCTGGGTGCTAATTAGCCTCTCTGCCAAAGCCTCTCTGTGCACGACACCTGTTGTTTCCATGCTTCAATGCACATAAGGCAGGAACTGGCTACAGTTGCTGGTCCTCTCAGCCTGAGTAATTCAGCACTATTTGAAGCATTCCTTTGTGAGACTGAGGGTAGGGAATGGCTTTCCTCCATTTTCTGGGTTGATTGTTAAACAAAGATGTTCCTTCTTAGCAGGGGTGCTATTCAGCAGGTTCTGACAGGTTCTGGAGAACCAGTAGCGGAAATTTTGAGTAGTTCGGAGAACCGACTAATGCCACCTCTGGCTGGCCACAGAGTGGGGTGGGAATGGGAATTTTGCAGTATCCTTCCCCTGGAGTGGGGTGGGAATGGAGAGTTTGCAGTATCCTTCCCCTGGAGTGGGGTGGGAATGGAGAGTTTGCAGTATCCTTCCCCTGGAGTGGGGTGGAAATGGAGAGTTTGCAGTATCCTTCCCCTGGAGTGGGGTGGGAATGGAGATTTTTTAGTATCCATCCCATGCCACACCCACCAAACCATGCCTACCAAGCCACACCACGCCCACCAAGCCATGCCCACAGAACCGGTAGTAAAAAAATTTGAATTTCACCACTGCTTCTTAGCATCTCAAAAGCAACCAGCTTTCCCCTACGAATGTAAATAGTTGTGGTTCATGATCATGAAAATGATTGAAAAGTCTTAGGATGATTAAAGTTGCTGTAGCATAAGATCAGTATGTCCAGCTCCAGCAACTGTCTGTCCCCGGTCTGTCCCTCAATGATAGTAGCATCTCCATGGCTACTGTCAATCAGGTGGAAGACTGAACTATGTCCTTCAAACTAGCATCATTTTGGTCCCTGCTATGAGTTTGTCTGGAGAGCCAACTCTTCTTGGGTCCAGGAAAAAATGTCAAAACTTACGTCACATTTCATTCCCCAGGTCTCTTGAGTTAACCAGCTGGCCCAGGAAAAATATCAAAATCATTTTGAATATCACTCCACAAACCTCCTACCCACCCAAATTTGCGACTCTTTTCCAAACTGCTCAGAACTACCCCAGGAATTGTCACCCACAGTTTGGTAACCTTTAGATTAGGGACCAGTAGCAGTTCTTACTTTCTGGAGAAGTGTATTTAAACCCTGAGCTATGGATGGATTCTTGAGGACAAATCATAATATTTTCTAGTAAGCTCCAACTCTTAGTTTCCAAAATGTAATCTTACTGAAGTCACTTAGGCTTACTTCATCCTGTACGTACACCCAAATAAACTTGGCATTTCATTTTATTTGGTTACAGGGTTTTTTCTCTATTCTGAAAGTGAAAACTAGCCCTTTCTTCTCCTTGTTTTCCTTCACTAAGATACGCTAAAACATAGTTGGAAATCTAAGGATACATCTTCCACCTTGCTGAAGTGATTCAGTTCAGATTCCTACAGAAAACCCACAGAGCATTTTCACCGGTGCTAAACTGGTAATGTGCTCCGTAGCTGAAAAAAGAGGAAGAAAGGAGGGAAAAAAAGATGGAGCGATACCTTTCCTTGGGGGCTCTAGCTCATATTGCAATGAGGCAATTGTTTGATAAAAGATCCGAGACTCTAGAGAACATTGGCTGGGCTGCCACTGAGATGCTTTTCAAAGAGGCATCTGTGCTTAGCATATGGCAACTATTTATTATAGCTGTTGCACTGAGAAACAACAATTCCCATGACAATTTTTTCTCATATATCAAGATGCTTCCATTTCTGTTTCCCACAACATTCTGCTAGTCTGGGTTGCCTGTGCCAACTCTACCCTGGTCCTAGCAGACAGTCGTCTACATTTTGTCATTATTGAGAGTAAACAGACATGACTTGAGTGGGGAGGTGACCTGCTAATTTAGTCTGGCTTTAATAAAGAACTGTGAATGGGGTATTTGAATAATTGGTCTGCAATATTTACCAACCACCCTTTTACTGACACCACCCTTCTCTCCAAAGCAGGCATTGTTTCTCAACCTTCATGCTTATTATTTTGCCAGAATGTGATGTAGAGACACGATTCCGGAGGGAATCTTTCATGTGTTAAAAAGAGTGTTTTGGCAATTAATCTTAGTAGTAATTTCCCACCCAACCCCAATATGTTCCACTGTGTCCAAAACAATCAGAGATATAGAAAATATAAACAGCTATGGTCCATCTCTGGAGATCACTCTGTGCACCTTCTTAGTGCAAATGTACATTACAACTACTTTGGGATCTTCTCAAATCAAATGGGGCTTGTACTATACATCTTTACCTGGGCAAAAAGTTACACAGTCCTGAACCTGGACCATAAGCAAACCTGTAAAGGACTAAATCTAATTCATGAGAGCGAAGATTCAGTGATATACTTTCTTTATTAGACATGCTGTTTTGTTTCTAGTGGGTCTGTAACAAGTTATTTTTAAAAAGAGGGATTTTAAAATTATCCTCTTTTGCAAAAGAGGTATGTAAAAAGCACTTTTATTGAGATTTTAGTAAAATGGCTAGTTTTGGTGATAGTAATACTTAGTAGTATTAGTACTAGTATATTAGTACTTAGTACTAATATTATAGTACTATATTAGTACTATATTAGTACTATATTAGTACTTAGACTAATATAATACTATATTAGTACTTAGACTAATATAATGCTACACAGTGCTTTACAGCCCTCTCTAAGTGGTTTACAGAGTCAGCATATATTGCCCCACAACAATCTGGGTCCTCGGAAGGATGGAAGGCTGAATCAACCTTGAGCTGGTGGGAATCGAACTGCTGAACTACTTGCAGCCTGCAATATTGCATTCTAACCACTGCGCCACCATGGCTCTTATGATGCCACATCAAAGAATATCTGTGTCCTTTTTCCTCAAGTTTTGTTTATATAGATACATCTATTCTATGGAACATAAGATTAAACTTAACATCCTGTTAAGCATTCTGGTTAGCTACTCAAAAATTGTCGCCATAATGTAAAAAAGATGTTGAGACTCTAGAAAGAGTGCAGAGAAGAGCAACAAAGATGATTAGGGGACTGGAGGCTTTATAAAACATATGAAGAACGGTTGCAGGAACTCGGTATGTCTTGTTTAATGAAAAGAAGGTCTAGGGGAGACATGATAGCAGTGTTCCAATATCTCAGGGGTTGCCACAAAGAAGAGGGAGTCAAACTATTCTCCAAAGCACCTGAGGGTAGAACAAGAAGCAATGGGTGGAAACTAATCAAGGAGAGATGCAACCTAGAACTAAGGAGAAATTTCCTGACAGTTAGAACAATTAATCAGTGGAACAACTTGCCTGCAGAAGTTGTAAATGCTCCAACACTCGAAATTTTTAAGAAAATGTTGGATAACCATTTGTCTGAAATGGTGTAGGGTTTCCTGTCTGGGCAGGGGGTTGGACTAGAAGACCTGAAAGGTCCCTTCCAACCCTGTTGTTGTTGTTGTTGTTGTTGTTATTATTATTATTATTAACCTCCATGCATCATAATATGGGGCTCCTTCAGTGACTTTAGGTCAGTTGCTATCTTTTAGGCCAACTCATCTCACAGGCTTGTTATGTTATCTCAAAGTCGTCCTTGAGCTCTTTAGAAGGAAAATAGGTTGTTGAAAAGATACTAACAAAATAAATCTGTCACCTCACTTTTTCCCCCCTGTCCTCCACACCACAATGCTCAGCCAACTAAATGCCCACTGAACTTATTGCAGTGCTTGGTGTTAGGGTTTTTCTAAAACTTCCTCAAAATTCCTGGTTTTCCTAACCGTGTTGAAATCTCGGTCTTGCCTGTAGTTGATGATGAGCCACTGTGATCCTTCAGGCGTAGAAGCAATTAAAATGAAACTCTGAGGAATTTTCACTACTCTGAAAATTAGAAAACTTTGATGTTGGAGAACTTATATTACTGTCACGACTAGTAGCCATTGACAATCACTGAACACCTGAAATGCTGTTCTCTCTTCTTAGGATAGCGGTATGATTTAGACCTACGGTGTCATGTTTATAAGAATTCCATGGGTGCTGAATGGATTCCATCTTCACTGAAGACTTTGAAGCTCCCCTTCTGAAATCACAATCACAGAGGAACCAAAGCAAAGTATTTTTTTGCCAGTCAAGGCCCTTATAATTAAAGACTGCATGATTTGGCTCATTAATTTTTTGTCAACGAAGTCTTAAAGACAGCCGAACAAGATCTGTGTATCTTGCACTGATTTTGTCTGCTAGCATGATATAGCTTAAACCCATTTACCCTCCATACCTTTCACGCAGGGGACTGTGCAGTTGGATTTTGTACCTCACTGTACTTCTACATTCATCATTAAAATTGGGATTTGAAGCCAGTGTGGCAGCCATTTCACTTGGCACAGCATAAAGAGTTTTCACTCAAATCATCGGCAAGGCTGCTCCATGAGGCGGGATGAATATGTAATCAGTAGAAATAATGAAGCAATAGTCAGCTGCAAACTGCTGCTCCATTTCAATATGCACATGGCATTTTGTTTAGCTGGCACATTGCTGAAGTCTATTAAGTTAAATTATGAGAAGTGTCTGAGGCCTTTTAAACCAAATGGCGAAGCTTTTGACTCCTTATTTAAACAGGACAATATATGCACGAAAGATGTTCAACCCATGAATTATCTGTTGAGGAAAACAAATCACAAAACAGATCTCTCCCGCCAAAGAGACTGGGTCAGGATTATTTTGCTTTGTTTTGATTTTTTCCCCGTCTAATCCCAAAGCAAAGACACGTTCTAATAGAATTTTCAGATTAATTTATTCAAACAGCTTAATTGATGTATCACAACAGGCAGGCCTAATTTACATGGAAACTGAAAAAGTAATAGCAGAGATTTTCGTACTGATAAATAAACCAGCTGAGCGAATGGTCTGTCCCCATCTTCTCAACGTGGTGTCCTCCACTTATCTTTACCATGCGGATGGTCAGATGATGAGAGCTCTTCCAGCAATGAAGTAGTCAAATCCTGTTCTTTTGTATTGATTATTGATTTATTGAATTTAGAAACCACCCATCAGCGAGGAACACTGGGCAGCATACAAGTAATTACTTTATGAAATCAATATAAATGCCACTATTTCAGCTCTACTATCTGTGATTTTTAATAGCATATGCAATTTGACAGGCCTTTGTTCAAGTGGAATGCTGGTTCTTTATCTATGAAAACCACTGTACTTTCTGAGGACATCAATGAAAATTATCCTCCAAGTATATTTGATGCAACTATTTCTTTTATTATGCTTTTTAGCAATAATCTAAACAAGAGTTTCCGTGAGAATGCTGAAACCTGGCTGAAAGCAGGAAACCAACTTTATTTGCTGTTTGATACGATAGATAGATAGATAGATAGATAGATAGATAGATAGATAGATAGATAGATAGATAGATAGATAGATAGATAGATAGATAGATAGATAGATAGATAGATAGAAAGATAGATAGATAGATATGATGAAGATGGAAGATAGATTGATAGAGATGATAGATGGATGGATGGATGGATGGATGGATGGATGATAGGTAGATGTCAGATAGAAGATAGATAGATAGATAGATAGATAGATAGATAGATAGATAGATAGATAGATAGATAGATAGATGGAAGAGAGAGAGGATGTTTGTATAGAGTTCCACAGACTCAGAAGGAGAAAGTTCAGGTTTTTTTAATAAAATAGTTGTCTTGAACATCATACAGGCTAATACAAGATACTGAGAATTACACTGACTTTTTTTACTCTTCATTAGCAAAAAAAATGGAAAATATAATTGGAAATTTGTTTTAAGTCATATATTCGTGTTAATGGATTACTTCAAAAGCCATATCGAGAGGCAGGCAAACAAGACCTTCTACCAAGAGATGAAATACATCTGAATTTACACAGGCCATGTGACTAGAGTGCCATTTCTAAACATGGGGATTCCAGATTCAAATAATGGCCTGGCTTAACTACAAAGTGGTATAAAATGGCAAATCTCCAGATGACCACTAGATAGCATGGGGAGGGAGATAATTTTTTTGAATGTCTTTGTAGCTATCTAGTGGTGATCTTCATTTCCGTGGCCCAGATTTGATAGCTCTAATGTGTATACCTAAAGCAAATGAATTAATTGTGTGTAACTGTGAGACTAAAATATCATTTTTGGCTTATTTTAGGAACGGTGCAATAGAAATGCAATTCAATTTGGTACTACAGGTAGATCATATGATCCTACACTATATGCTCCTATCAGTTGCTCCTATCAAAGAAACTTAACTGTTTTCTGCCATTACATTCTGATATATTTGTTAGGTTGCCAGCCTATTTCTAAGCCCTGTTCACATCTGGAGGAATTTAAAACAAATGCAGAAGAAAACAGACCTGTCCTTGTGTCTACGTTTGTGGTGGTACAGGTCACCATTATTGGAAGGTGTTAGATAACATTCTTGTGCTGATGACTTCTTTTTGTCCTTTGGACTCACATCAGTGGAATAGAGGCCTTCCGGAGCTTTGAAATGCTCCCAGTTGCACCTCCCATTACCCCAAGGACCAATAGGCTATTGGAAGTGGAAGTAAAAAAAGTTGGTAGTTCAGAACTGAGTATCACACTTTCAGAAATATAATGTATTTCTGGCCTAGACAATCTATATCAGAACTCAAGCCACATAGAATAGCCTTTTTTTTTTTTCAAAGAGCTAAACAGGAAAGAAAAAGATACCAGCTTGATTAGTTGAAAGGAGGAGCATGAAAGAAGCAGAAATGTTCTGGAAAACAATGTGAAAATAATTGACACAAGCTGTTTATTGTCAGATTACATTGGATGAGGCTGGTTAATCTAGTAGATTCATAAACTTCTACAATAGAGAGACTACCCGACCTTGCAATGTAGGCCTTTTCCTCTTTTCTGAAAATTCAAGGCAATTTATTTGTTTGTTTGTTTATAAATTTTATGGTCGTACATCTTAGAGAAAACATCAGATATACATTGAAGTCTTCCTGATGCTTTCTACTAAACAAAGACCCATTGAGGTAGCCTTCATTGTGAGAGAATGGAGAATTTGAGAGAGAAGAGAGAATTTAATTCATACATGGACTCATCCTGGAAATGTTAATTGACCTCACTCATATACAAAAAAAATTTCCACATTGTGGAAAATTCTATCCTAAAAGTAACAGTAACATGTTTACTTTCTACACAAGCTAAATCTAGTTCAGAGCAGAAAAATCTAATTTTCTTTTCCTTTTGTGAAATGTGGAAATAGTATTCAACAGGGATCACCTGTGGAAAGAAACTTCTCCATAACTTTCCATGATGAGACCTGCACTATATCCATACCAGGAGCATTTCTGAAGAAGAAACAATGCTTTCTCACCGCTTCTGGTACTTATTTTTTTATTCCACACCAGGTACAGAAGAGTTTTTATTGAGCATGTTTATGCTAGGTCATCTGGCCTTAAAATCCCATTTTGAAATGAGAAATGGAAACAGAACGCTATATTTAAATTTAGTAAAAAAGAGCCTCATGCTGGCTTAGAAGAACTGTTTCATCCCTCTCAATATGAATTAAGGCTAACACAGGTTCATCAAATCTTCACTGTGTGAATTTCAAGGGAGGGATGCAAACTGAAAGAGGTGTCGGGGCATTATAACTTTGTCTTGACTTTCTAACAACACAGTTCCCTGCTGAGGGGTTGTTCTCACATTAGTGTGAACAAGCAACATCTCATCACCTACAAAGCTTAAAGGTGAGATTCTAGTGACCTTTCATTATTCACAACTTTCCTTGGGAGAACCAAAGTGGACAGTGATGAGGGGAGGAAGAAACACAGAAAGAAAAGAAAGGTGCAAGTTAATTTTTCCCCCTGTTCTCCTTTTCATACTAAGAGTAAGGTGGCAGAAACTTCTGAAGGGGCGCAGGATAGTTTCATATGTCATATTCCCAAAATTCCTCTGAGCAATTCACTTCTGGAAATGAAACCTGAGGTGTCCTGGGGTATCTGAGATACAAAACTGGCAATGCTGAGGTTCAAACCATATCTTTAGTCAGGCGAGTCCCATGATCAACCTTGACTGGACTTGGAGGAGGAGAATATTGCAATTCTTGCACATTCATAAAATTGTCGTGAGAAATTGTATCTGGATTAAAAAAAAATCCTAAATAAAAATAAGAAAGGGAAAGTATCTTAACTCTGTTTAACATTCTAATTAAAGAATAAAACAAATATAATAAACATAGCCATTAACAAACAGAACCAATTAGAGTCAATTGCCCAGAGCACAGAACACTGATAAAAACATTCTGCTTCTTAAACCATCCAAACAGAAAAGAGCAGTGTCTCTTAAAGCAAAGTCTCATTTGCTTATTTCAAATTTCAAGGACACCATGTGGGACTCGTTCAAGACATTTTGCTGCTGTAACTGGGGTGCAAGCAATGCTCCAATTCAAGGGTCTCCAACCTTGGCAACTTTAAGACTTGTGGACTTCAACTCCCAGAATTCCTCAGCCAGTTTTGCTGGGAGCTGAAATCCACAGGTCTTAAAGTTGCCAAGGTTGGAGACCCCTGCTCCACTTGGTACGAGGCCAACCATATTCAATTTACAGGGTTGCCTGAACTACGTCTCTTCAAATTGGGTGTAGGCATTTTTTTTCCTAAGTTCATTTCAGACACACTATGTTTTAACTATAACTAACATTTAACTATAAACGTTAAGATGTATGGTGCAGGGCAGTGGTAAAATCCAAATTTTTTTACTACTGGTTCTGTGGGTATGGCTTGGTCGGTGTGGTGTGGCTTGGTGGGCGTGGCAGGGGGAAGGATACTGCAGAATCTCCATTCCCACCCCACTCCAGGGGAAGGATACTGCAAAATCCCCATTCCCACCCCACTCTGGGGCCAGCCAGAGGTGGTATTTGCCAGTTTTCCAAACTACTCAAAATTTCCACTATTGGTTCTCCAGAACCTGTCAGAACCTGCTGGATTTCAGCCCTGATTTACAGGTTTTCCTTTAAATTTTTGTAAAAAATAAAGAACTTTTGCACTGCTATAGAATTTGAGCATATATATATATATATATATTTGAAAAAAATTCTAGTTATCTTCATTTTTCAAGGTAAATTTAAGAATTTTCCTCCCTAAAAATGAAAATTCTGTTTCTTCTCTCTTCGTCTGTGGGCATTTATTTCTCTTCTTCTTAGTGTGGGAAAAAGAAGCCATGGTTTGTCAGGGTGCTGCTTGCATTGTAAAAAGTAATTCAATTTTACACCATAGCAATGACATGATCAAGGGAATTCATAGAAGGCTTTGTGGTCTGAAGCATTTAACAAGGATGTGAAAAGTTCTACCTCCTCCAAGATAGACTGATTATGACAACAGCAAATAACTAAGCAAAGCTAAAAAGACGACAAAGGAGAATATTTGTAGCTCAGGGTGGAAAAGAGGGGCCCTTGATACCTCCTGAGCTCAGAGAGGGCCAAGGATCCCTGAAAGCTAAAAAGAAAGATTTATGAACAAAACAACTTTAAAAAAAACAGTATTTTCTTACAATTATTTCATCCAAGACATAAAGTCCAATTTAACATTTATTAAGATTAATGAATGAATCTGTGATCCTTTACTGATACTCTAATCTGATACTGGAGACCATAAATGAAATAGATACAGCCCACTGCAACTGTTCCTGCACATTAAAGGTACATTTAATGTAGCGAGTTGCATGACTGGTCTGAATTAGAGGCATTGGGAGAGTAAGAGCTAGCTGTCAGTCCCTTATATGTATATAATCTGATATGTATATCAGATTATACATATCAGAGAAATCCACTGTTGTGAAGATCAATACTGCGATACTAAGCATGTTTATCCAAAAATAAGCATCATATCCATTTGGTGGAACCTTCTCAGAGAAAGATGTTTAACATGTCACCTCGTCCTGAGATGCCTCAGAATTAAAAGATTAAAAACAGCTAACCAAATGTTTGTGGTGACTAAAGACAATAAAAATGTGTCTATAACCTGCTAGATATACTGTATGACAGCAAACATGGTATATAATTGGGACAATTCTGTTCTTTGCTAGCAAGCTATGGAATAAACACCATGTAGCACCAGAAGGGACATACAAAAATGTTTATATTATCCTGTACTGTCTGCCAGATGCTAATAGTTCAAAAAAAGGGTGCCCAGGATGAGCACAGATGGATCTTTAAGGATGTTCTTTGCTAGCGAGCTATGGAATAAGCACCATGTAACACCAGAAGGGGCATACAAAAATGTTGACTCAGCACCCTACTTAGGACTTAAGTCCTCTTGTTTCAACCTGAATATGCCAATATTGTAAATAGGGGTCCGTAAATTCTACAAGATTTCGAGCCTCTTTGCTAGCAGCTCTGAACCTTTGTGTTAGAAAGATGAGTTGATTTATTTCAGCTCCATTGTGCTTAGTGTGGGATTTGTTTTGTTTTTAAAAGTACTTTTTCCTCCACCATTGGAGGAACTCTTACCTTATCCTTCTTTCCAGCACCTATAAGAGAAATGGTAGCTTGGTGGTTTTGCAAACTCCTCTCAATAGCCTAGCTGCAGCAAGCAAAACTGAAAGTAACAAATGTGTTGTGAGTTTCGGCAAAGGTACCTGCCTGCCTTGTGCGGAGCGGAGGTGAGAGAACTTGGGGTGGTGCACCACCTGCAGCAGATTAGTTTCCTTTAAATTTGGGTTTGGACAGTAAAAAGGTGTGGAAATACTCTAAATTATTAGACATAATTTCATGCAGCTGTATGAAAAGTTTCTGACACATGGCTGAAAGCTTTCATTCATATTTGTAGCATCACTATCACTTTCTTGTATATAGTTGTCAACTCCACTCTGTAAGATCAGACTTCCTTCATTCAAAAATAATACATTTCTCTTAGAGATGCTGAGAGACACACAGCATCTCTCTTCTTATTTCACTTCTTTCATGTGTTAAATCCTGCTCTTTACTCCTCATACATTCCAAACTTAAAAAGAACCAGTCAACTTTCACGTATTTTGGCCAGCATGCCACAAGTTCAACCAAAATCTTCCCCCCCACACACACAACATGCTCATACTATTCCATGAATCTAGAACCTGGGACCTATAATCTACGTAGAGTAGACCACTTTGCACATTGACACACTGTAGCCTACACCCCACCAACTAAGAAGTTTATTGCAGTATACAACATATGAAATTCATCTACATTGCAAAGTTTATTGGTGAATGAAACTGTGACATGCCTTCTTGACACAGCTTCATTTAACTTTGTCCTACAGTCTTCCAACTTTGGTTTAATATTTATTCTATTTTTAAAGGGATTTTGGAAATCGCTATATAATTTGAATCTAATATAATTTGAATTTTATATGAAAAACATGGATTTATGGCACTGAACATCTTTCATAATAGAAGCTTTTTAACTGCTACTTCAGCAGTGATCTCCTCTACTCTTTAGCCCTATTGAACTTAATATAATTAGTATTCAATTGACATGAATACACTATCTATTATCTTATTTCCCCTCCACACTTTTATATTTGGTTCATTCAGCACCATTTCTCCTTGATCTTACCTCTTCATAGTTTTCCTTCTATTTTTTCACTAGGGTAACTCCTCCCCATTGCATTCTATTTAAAAGGGGCCGCGGTGTGGCTCAGGCTGTAAGAAGCCTGTTATTAAACACAGCTGCTTGCAATTACTGCAGGTTCTAGTCCCACCAGGCCCAAGGTTGACTCAGCCTTCCATCCTTTATAAGGTAGGTAAAATGAGGACCCAGATTGTTGGGGGGGCAATAAGTTGACTTTGTATATAAATATACAAATAGAATGAGACTATTGCCTTACACAATGTAAGCCGCCCTGAGTCTTCGGAGAAGGGCGGGATATAAATGTAAAAAATAAATAAGAAAAAATAGTATGTTTGTCCTGAAACACCCAGCTTTTACTTTCCTATATCAACATGAGCAGAACCATTTTGCCTCTTTCAGCAAACACTCACTGCTCACAAAAGACTGACTACCTCTCCACCAACACTTGTACACCTTTAACATTTCTCCACCCATTTTCCCATGACGGAAGATGTAAGTATACACTTACTCTTTCACATATAAATTATAATGAGTTGTCAGTGGTGGCCCAGAATAAAGAAGGTAGTGTTATCATTCCCTCTTTTTAAGGAATACAGACCCAAGAGGCTAAAGTTTACATATTATTTACACATCCATCTTTTCCAGAGCCCATTAACAATGTTAATGCTGGGCCAGTCTTTGTTTTGTAAATATTTTCCCTGTATTATGTTCCCAGCCTATCTAAAGGCCATCAACACCTAACTGAGGATAAACTGGGAATGCTCACCTTCTATAGTCATTGCCTCTCAAATGAACCATGAAAGAGCCTTTGGAGATCAAAGGATCAGCTTCTACCCTTCCCCCACCTTTCATACTAATTTGGCTGAGATACTGATGGGGTTTAGCACCTATGTGAGATATGGATATGGCCCAGGAGCTGAGTGATCTGAGAGAGAGAGATGGCAAAGGAAAAGGTGTTGGATTTCTTAGGGTTTCCTCACAATATAGTTAAAAGCCAAAAGAGAAAGCTGCAATGACCTCAGGTACCTTTTGTTCATGCCCAAAGGAATATTAGTCCATTTGTGAGGTGGTCTTGCTAATTAATAAATCAACATTTCTCAGTTCAAATAGATTATTCATATATACTCTGATATACATGATTTATTCTCCACAATGTAATGTTTCTTTGAAAGAAAGTTTCTTTCTCCTTTGAGAAAATGATGTGCATTTTTAGAAGACTTTTTAGGAGAGAATGTGCAATCTAGACCTATCATACCAGAACTTTATAACCATAGCAGATCCTACTTGAAAAAAGATACACAATAGTTTTTGCACCCCAGATCAGGGAACCTAGTAGAATTTCCTTGCCAGGATGTTGTAAGGAATTATTTTCCAATGATTTTACTATAATATATTTTTTTACTTAGTTTAGCTGATGAGAGCTTTATAATATTCTGCAAGGGCACTTTTAGAAGAACATCTTAATGTTCATTTTGGAAATTAAGGGGAAAAAATGCACATCACTTGAAGCAAATTTCCCCAACTTAACATCTTTCAGATATACTATAGCTCCCATTATCCCCAGTCACCAATCTCAAGAGATGTGGAATGTGATAACTATTACCAATCAGAGCTGCAGGGACACAAGGCTGAGAAGATTTGAAATATAGGCAGCACATTCAATTTACACTTAAGTTATTACTTGATTTTCATAGAGCAATGTTCCTTGCATAATAAAATGAAAAAATTACTGACCCATTTATTCAAAGTAATCTAATCTTCCTATTTTGTAGAGAAAGAAATGTTTTGGAGTTCTGAAGAATGCAGTAAGCTCCAATATGTGGAATTAAATTGGAATTACTGTCCCTGTCTGAGATATACAGGATTATATTGTTATGGAGCTGGGAATCCTGAAATAAAGGGTCTCCATCATCTTTTGCAAAGTTGGCACACCAGTGCCAGTCTGCCAACTCAAAGAAATAATGACTGAAGGGAAGACAAAAGTTATAGGCCAAGTAAAGAATTAACTAAAGAAAATTCAAGGGATTAAAAAAAAATGAAGAAATATATTTTACAAGGTAGGAAGGCTTTGAAAAGTATATACCAATTATTAAATGTGCAGAGAGAGAGGTTTTCAGATTGCTGGGAAGAGAGATGTCCTCTCTTAAATATTCCATTCACAACGAGGGCTTTTTCCATGGGCTTTTCATTGGAGAATGGGACTCAGAGCTTTTTCATTTCCCAGCCCAGCATGATAAAAAATTTTTGCTATGGGCCCTCACCCCTAAAAGAGGACAATGGCCCTCTTACTGGGTGAATCCCTGGTGACTGACAATTCTAGCAGAAAGCTGAACTTTAAGAAATAATTCAGTTAGGAGTCATCCATTTTTGCCACTTTTCCTTTATACCATCCTCCTCCTCACCTCCCCCACACATTTCCTCCCTGCCCCCTTGTTGGCACAGGGTTGCCATCTACCAGCTGTTCACAGTTCCTTTCTTCTTTTGCCTTTCAACTACCATGAAATACACTTAAGAGGAATTGCTTCCAGCTCAGAAAGCCCCTCTTTTCTCTCCCTTGGTTGCTGATTTAATAATAATTTTTTTAAAAAAGGAAACCAACTTTTCTAGCTTTTCCAAAAGTCACTTCCTAAAGGCAAAGGAAGTTATTATATATCCTACCCTGTTTTCCCTAAAATAAGACATTCCCTGATAATAAGCCTAATCGGGCTTTTGAGCGCATGTGCTAAAATAAGCTCTCCCCTGAAAATAAGCTCTCCCCTGAAAATATTTAAATGCATGCTCAGCTGGTCCCTGGCATTTCCTCTGGTTAGGGTTAGGGAGACAGAGCTGGAAATTAGGTAAGACAGCAAGAGGAGCCCCGTCTTGCTCCACGCACCCTAAAATAATAAGACCTCCCTGAAAATAAGGCCAAGCCCTTATTTCGGGGTTCAAAAAAATATGACACAGGGTCTTATTTTTGGGAAAATACAATATCCCACCACAGTTCAGATTTTCCAGTCTGCTGTCTTTTAATTGATTTAGACTGACCTCTGAAGTGTTTTTCACAATCTGTATTTCATTGTGAGTTGATCTTACTCACAAAATGATCATTAGCATTTTCTGCAAAAGGTTTTTACCCACCAAATTGGATGCAAACAAAAATGTGTTTCTTGCAAGCACAATAGCTATGAATGTGTAGGAAGGCTAAAGTTGCATCTCTCATTACTATTTACTCCTGTAATACAAGTAGTCCTCAACTTACAACAGTTCATTTAGTGACCGTTTGAAGCTACAACGGCACTGAAAAAAGTGACATGATCGTTTTTCACACTTACAGCCACTGATCAAAATTCAGATGCTTGGTGACTAATTCATATTTATGACAGCTACAGTGTCCCACAGTCACATGATCAAATTTTTCAACCCCTGACAAGCAAAGTCAATGGGGAAACCAGATTCACTTAATAACAGTGTTACTAATTTAACAACTGCAGTGATTCACTTAACCAACTGTGATAAATAATGTTGTAAAATGGAGCAAAATTCACTTAATAAATCTTTCACTTGGCAACAGTAATTTTGGGCTCAATCATGGTCATAGGTTGAGGATTACCTGTAGTTGAGCTAGCCTAACATGGTAAGGATCCAAATAAATATATTCCATGCATGTCCAATCATTGAACAGAATGTAATGACTATCCCAGACTGGATAAAAGTTGATGGATAGTAGAAAGAATGGGTTTCATGAAGCCTTGGAGAACAGAACTGTATTTTCCTCAGGTCTGCCTTAAAACCTTCAACTGTGGCAGAGGATGCTATCTTCTGCCAAAACCAAACATTTCAACTGCTCAATTTTTCCGTGTGGAATGCAGAAGTGGGATTAAGGGGACTTCCCTTCAGACGGTAAAAAATCTTGCCCTCATTTTGCCCATTCCATATGACAAGCCACTCCTTAAACTGCAATGAGATGACTCCCAATACAAGCTGGTCAATGGCAAAGGGATCTGCTATTTAACCCAAACTATATAAAAACAACAGCCAACCAATAATGGCACAGAATTAAAACTATCCCTTTCTCATTTTAATTCTACATTTCTACATTTAATTCTACATGTGCGCAGGATTCCTGCATTCACCCCACGCATGTGCAGCAGAGATCCGAGAACCAGCTGGCTGGTGGGAGGCGCACACGCATGCGCAGTGGAGCTAAGCTGGGGTGATAGCTCGCATGCCTGCAGAGAGGGCTCTGCATGCCACCTGTAGCACACGTGCCATAGGTTCGCCATCATGGTTTTATACTTTTGCATGAATTTCCTCTTTCCGAAGAATTTCTGTAGATTTGTATAAGCTGCCTAACATTCTATGCCGCTATTTAAATATGTGAAATTAAGGAAAGCTTGGTTAACGATTCCATCCTGCTGAATATATTTCATTTTTATATAGGAGGAAAGGACTGTTGGTAAACACTTCTGAATGAGCAAAGTTTTGATCGTACAAACTTTCAGATTGAGGAAATGGGATTGTGGTATAAAAAGGATTGTGGTATACAACCCATATTCTATTAACTTCAAACCTAGTTAAAAGAACCTTGCTTTCAAGGGAAAGCAAACCTTCATGCATCTGAAATGATGAAGGGAAATGTACATTCTTGGTAAGAATATAGGGAAATAGTTCCCCAGATATAGTGGGGAAAATATCGACTATAAATGCAAACTGTCTAGAACCATTGGTTGTTTTAGAAGGGAAATGCCTTGGTAAGGCCACACTTGGAATATTGCATTCAGTTTTGGTCGCCACGATGTAAAAAGGATGTTGAGGCTCTAGAAAGAGTGCAGAGAAGAGCAACAAAGTTGATTAGGGGACAGGAGGCTAAAACATATGAAGAACGGTTGCAGGAACTCGGTATGTCTAGTTTAATAAAAAGAAGGACTAGGGGAAACCTGATAGCAGTGTTCCAATATCTCAGGGGTTCCCACAAAGAAGAGGGAGTCAAACTATTCTCCAAAGCACCTGAGGATAGAACAAGAAGCAACGGGTGGAAACTGATCAAGGAGAGAAGCAACCTAGAACTAAGGAGAAATTTCCTGACAGTTAGAACAATTAATCAATGGAACAACTTGCCTGCAGAAGTTGTGAATGCTCCAACACTGGAAATTTTTAAGAAAATGTTGGATAGCCGTTTGTCTGAAATGGTGAAGGGTTTCCTGCCTGGGCAGGGGGTTGGACTAGAAGACCTCCAAGGTCCCTTCCAACTCTAATATTATTATTATTATTATTATTATTATTATTATTATTATTATTATTATTATTATTATTAATAATAATAATAATAATAATAATAATAATAATAATAATAATAATAATAATAATAATAATAATACCGGATACATACACAATTGCTATTTCAGTAATGCAATCAGTTTATTGGAGACAAATGTAAGTGCTTTCAGGACTATTATTCAAAACCGCAAAAGGAAAGACTATAGACATTACCAACATTAAAATATATGCTGTAAAGTTCACTGTAGACTACGAGACATATTTAAGAAGAAATATGTGTTGCTGTCCTTACTAAGAAGTTATATCAGCCTTAGGCCAAGCACCCAACAGTTGAGTACTGCCGCTTTTCTGAACTTCCCGCCTCTGGTCCCCTTTTCATCCCTGCTTTTGTCTTAGGATAACACCATTTGGCATTTCCTGGACAGCCTGGACTCCATAAGGCTGCAGAGCTCGAAGGCTAGAATCACTTGAGCATTGCCTGCTGAGTCTGAAGAAGAACTTGAGTGAAAATAATCCTTTCTTTTGTTCAACCCGGCTTGCTTTTTGTTTGCCTGACAGATGTTCAGCCTCTGTGCGGGTACACGGAACGGCTCCTCCAAAGAGTCACCAGGCCTTGTGATCCATCGGCTTATTGATTTCTGAATCTCCGCCTGCTTCTTCTCAAGGCAGGCCTGGCTTCAGAGCCTCTAAGGCCTCCCCCACCCCTCCTCTCCTGTCCCCTTCCTTTTTCTGCTCTCCATGACATCTACATATTGATACCTGAACTGGGATACCTCCTACTGTGAAGCCCCAGAGGAAATCATATCTTCCTTTACTTGGGCTGACCATACAACTTTAAAGGGCAGCGAGCAGGGCGGGGGGGGGGGGGCAGCGCGAGGGTACAGCCCAGATGAAATTCTGTCAAAGAGGCAGATGTGATGATGTGTCTTGATGTGTCGTGACATGTCATTTGAAACAGGAAAGCCCTTGGGGACGAGAGGCCCTGCCACTTCTCTAAGCTGATTTTGGCTTGATCTGAATAATAGATCTAGGGATGGAACAAAGGTATACATCTGAATGTGACGACGCATACTACACAGATGTTAGGCTGGATGAATCTGTATCCCATTTATTTAGTTGTTGGCTTCTTTAACCTGGAGTGCTTTGTGTTACTTGCTGCCTTATATGGTTTTTAATCTTTTCAGAAAGGCAAGAATAATTCTGCTGGATTAAATTTGACTAATCCAACATTGTGTTCCAGCAGAGGCCAAAAGACCCCTGTAGGAAGCTCTAAGTATATTGACAAGCAAATAATGTGCTGAGCTTGGAGTGCATTAACAGGCAAATGACTTGCTGAGCAAATGAACTAGCATTTAGCATGTTATCTGAACCCAACTTCTGTGCTTACTTTATTGTTCATTGCAGGAGAATCAAAGACTAAACCATGAGTTAAATTAGCCTTAGATAAGCACATATGGTGTGTACAAGAGCTGAAGCCATCCAAGAGATATATAAAGTTCAGAAAAATCTATTAAGTTACCAACAGGTATCAGTAAAGTCAGGCAAGTTACAACAGGATGTGTTATCTTTATACAAATGATTTTTGTAGGGCAGGTTGCAATTCCAGTTCAGTCATTTCAATCAGTAGAGTTGATTTAATCTTGCATTCATACAGTATCTGCATCTTAGCTCCTTTGCACAGTATTTCCATTGTTCTTGTGATGCTCTCATAAGCAGATTATTGTACATTTCTATAGGTCTGATATTGTAGAAAGATATAGTCATCGTGACTATCTGGCTATCTGGCAAAGATTACCTCATGAAGTCCCAATTATTTCATCTAACCCAGTGTTTTTCAAACTTGGCAACTATAAGCATGCTGGGGAATTCTGGGAGTTGAAGTCCACACACATCTTAAAGTTGCTAAATTTCAAAAATACCAAGCAAGCCCATTCAGATTTGGCTCTACACTGGATCACTCAATATTACTCAGTTCCTGTGGAATAATTAGGTTGGTTCTATTGACAATAACTATATATCAATACTAATTCAGTCTGCAGCAACTCATCCATGCATACAATCTTTGCCCGATCTTAGCCCATGGGGTGATAACAATATGAATAGTTTTTCAGAATCTGATCACACACCAGAACAACTAGACACAAGAACAGTTTTTTCCCAAACGCCATCACTCTGGCTAAACAAATAATTCCCTCAACACTGTCAAACTATTTATTAAATCTGCACTACTATTAATCTTCTCATCATTCCCAACACCCATCTCCTCCCACTTATGACTGCAACTTTGTTGCTTGTATCCTTACGATTTATACTGATATTGTTTCCTGATTGCTTAATTGTAGCCTATGACTATCATTAAGTGTACCATTAAGTGTTAAATTTGTACCCTGTGACTATCATTAAGTGTTGTACCTTGATGAAGGTATCTTTTCTTTTATGTACACTGAGAGCATATGCACCAAAGGCAAATTCCTTCTGTGTCCAGTCACACTTGGCCAATAAAAATTCTATTCTACTCTATTCTATTCTATTCTGTCAGGTGAAATATTTAGCTTGGCAGGTTGTCCAACAATCCCAATATAGTTGAAGGTTGTATATCAACATGTGAAATGAGCACCCATCACACAAGAATGGAAAAAGAAATATAAAGAGAAAAGATGGGTGACTATACAATATTCATGGCTACTACCATAATTAAAACAGGAGTAGCCTATTGAACATGGATATAAAATCTCAGAAAATTAATAATTGTGGAAAATACTTTTCATAGGACAACAAACATGTTTTTTTTCTTTTTTTAAAAAAACCCATTTTTTACTAATTCATTTTAAAACCTCATGACATTGAATAGAATATCAATTGCTGACTTTCTGTTCCTTACATTTGAAAGTTGGCTCATTTACCCAAATCTGGGCATATGATGAAGCAATTCATGAGCTGTTTCCTGGCTGCTTTGAGGGCTTTTTTTTTGTTTCTCTGCTGCTGTGTGTTTTATTTGTTTATTTTGTATTTGTGTAAAGTTTTATTTGTTTTAATGTTGTGAGCCACCCAGAGTTATAGATGGATGGCTCTGCAATTTGATTGATTGATTGATTGAATGAATAAATAAATAAATCTAGGTAGCTATTTAGCATAGCATGCCACAAGGTGTTCTCACGGTAGCAAGTATTAACATTCCAGGACCAAATCTTCCAGGTGTTTCTATTTGTCTCATCCAATCTGGCAGGAGTGGCTATGTTGTAGGTTCCATCAGCCAAAGAATGTTGGCTGGCAGAACCCTGAAGACCCTTTTCTGCTGATCTGCCTTCCATGTGGAACATCATTCCTCCTGACATTAGGTTGACCCCCACCATGCTTGCCTTTGATAAAGCTTTGAAGACCAGGTTCTGTGCCAGAGCCTGAGGCCCTAGATGAGTGACAGAGTCCATCTCTTGGCTATGTTGAGGGTTGTTATAATTGAGGGGTTGTTACAATGTCTAGTTAATGAAAAGAAGGACTAGGGATGACATGATAGCACTGTTCCAATATCTAAGGTACTGTCAAAAGAAGAGGGAGGCAATCTATTCTCCAAAGTACCTGAAGGCAGGATAAGGAGCAATGGATGGAAACTAATCAAGAAGAGAAGCAACCTAGAACTAAGGAGGAATTTCCTGTCAGTTAATTCAGCGGAACTGCTTGCTTCCAGAAGTTGTGGATGCACCAACAGTGGAGGTTTTTAAGGAAGAAGGGACAACCATTTGTCCGAAATGGTATAGAGTTTCCCGCTTGAGCAGGGGTTTGGACTAGAAGATCTCCAAGGTCCCTTCCAACTATCTTATTCTGTTAATGTTCTGGTTGCTGTTTTCTTTTAATGTTTGTATATGCTTTAATTGTTTTAATATTGTACTTGATACTGATAGGAGCAGCTATAGAAACTGAGCAAATAAAGTAAAATAAACAAGGCTGTTCCAAATCTCTATTATAAATATTAGCAGATATTAACTTAATGTTCTGGTTGCTGTTAGTTTGGGTTTTCTTTTAATGTTTGTATATGCTTTAATTGTTTTAATGTTGTACTTGATATTGATATGACCAGCTATAGAAACTGAGCAAATAAAGCAAAATAAACAAGGTTGTTCCAAATCTCTATTATAATATTAGTAGATATTAATTTTCCCTCAATATCCTGACTATGATTTTCCCTAAAAGAATGATACCTACCTAGTGTTTCTGACTGACACGGACAGGAGTAATTTCTTTGACCTTGAGGGAAGTTGGACCTTTTCATCGTAACACATCCTTTGAGGCACGAAACTGAATCTAATTTTAATGTTGCACAACAATGGGGAAAAAATAGCTGTGAGAAGAGAGGCAAAGTTTTTTTAAAATTTATTTTACAAGTGTATTCTCCCTATTCAAACATCATAGAGGTTGCCACTGAGGAAGGAGTTAGGGAAACTTATAGTCTGGGCAGCTTTTAAAACTGTCCATTTGGCTGAAGGGGTAAATGTAGCACCAACAAGATTGTGAGTCTACTCTACAGCTAGCAAATAAACACTTATCACTCCGTATGTTTGTTGCCACATCTGCTTAAGGGATGGGATTAACTAGCTGCTTAATGTCACACATCATTATCCTGCATTTAAAAGATCCTTCCAGCCAAATTTGAGAGGGGGAAACCAATTGCTAAGCATGAGATTTGTGAGAAGGGTGGCTTCCCTGAAATCTAATCGGAACAGAAATACTCCAAGCATGGAAGGGACGGTAATAGCTTTTGTTACTGGCATGTAGGCAATATCAAGTTCCTCCCCAAGTCCCTTCAGATTAGAAAAACAGCTTATTTTCAATGATGGTAGAGATATTGATCAAAACTGACCAGGATCTGAAGGACTGGGGGGGGGTTGTCATTTCCTGTAACTTTTAATACCTTCCATAGTTATTGTATAGGGTAGTTCAGTGCTCTTGTTTCTGTTTAATCCTTCTGCATGTTTGGATCACATCCTCCCATATTAAGATTTATTATGGGACTGAAATCACTTCAATCTACTATTTCTAAGAAAAAAAATATGTGGAGGAAGTCTGGGAGGAGGAGGAGGAGGAGGAGGAGGTGGTGGTGGAGGAGGCAGTGGCAGAAGCCTCTACTATGGAAACATGACACTCAGAACAGGGGTCTCCAACCTTGTCAACTTTAAGCCTGGAGAACATCAACTCCCAGAATTCCCCAGCCAGCTTTGCTGGCTGAGGAATTCTGGGAGTTGAAGTCCACCAGGCTTAAAGTTGACAAGGTTGGAGACCCCCACCAGTGGTGGGTTTCAATTTTTTTTACTACCGGTTCTGTGGGTGTGGCTTGGTGGGCATGGCATGGTTTGGTAGACATGGTTTGGTGGGCATGGCAGGGGAAGGATACTGCAAAATCTCCATTCCCTCCCCAATCCAGGGGAAGGATACTGCAAAATCCCCATTTCTTCCCAATAAACTGGGACTTGAGAGGCAGAGAATAGATGGGGGCGGAGCCAGTCAGAATTTTTACTACCGGTTCTCCGAACTACTCAAAATTTCCACTACTGGTTCTCCAGAACTGGTCAGAACCTGCTGAAACCCACCTCTGCCCCTGACTCAAAGGATGGTACATTTTACCTTCCATTCTCAGGTCATTTGAATCAGTAGTTATCAGAGCTTTGTATACGTAAGAATAAACTCTAGATGTATGTTCAACTACAGAGAAGAAAATATGATTCAGTGACACAGGTCATGCTCTGGAAATCGAAGATTTCAGACTCAGTCAGTGCCATCTCAGAGGCATTTCTCATGGTTTCTGAAAGCATCCAATAGCAGATGACAGGACCTATTAGTCAGGGAACTATTGCCACTCTGAACAGGCAAATCAAGTTTTCTGCCTTGAACATGGCAAGCAACAGATCAATTGTGACAAATCACTGCCATTTAAGAAAAACGCAGCTGATACGATATGGCATATATAATAATCTGAACCAAAAGTAGATTCAAATAGAAAATGATTTTCTGTGTGATAAATTTGAAAATAGGGCTTTTTAAAAAATGTTCATTCTATAGCCGAGATCAAATAGATTGTAGTTCTAACTATCGTACCCTGTAAAGACTTATTTTGGGAACCTTATTTAAAAATGAAGTTGAAAAAAAAGTAATGGCATTTTTAAAAGTGTGCTTTATGTTATAAATGTCATTAATGTGGGATGGAACAGGACAAGTAACTAAATGCACATAAGGCGATACCTTAATATCGAACAAATTGAGCCAAAAGAAGCAGTAAGCTTTCAGGTTCTCTAGAACCTGGAGATAAAGATACCAAACCACTATGGATTAAAATTTTAGATACTTTTCCCATCAACAAACATGATTTTTATTTTTATGATCACATGTACTTACTCATTTAATTGTCAAAATGACATGAACAGATAAGGTTTTGTTTTTGGTTTTTTGTTGAAGCGTTCAGCTAGCAGAGGGGTTGCTGCTACTATGGCATGGTTAAAATACAACTGTCAGTTAGCAAATAAATACACTTCAGGGAGAGAGAGGGAGGGAGGGAAGAAGGAAGGAAGGAAGGAAGGAAGCGAAAGAAAGGAAGGGAGGGAGGGAGGCAGGGAGGGAAGCAGGCAGAGCATGGGTCCACCTTCTGACGTACTGAAATTTTATCAGCTAAATGGCAAACTGCACACTGGTCTAAACTTAAAAACTCCAACCTACAGAATGAACCACAAAATTTTGAGGAGTATTGAACAACGAAGAGTACAAATGAACCTATTCATTGTTCTGGATTGTTTTCAGATCAAATTTAAAGTGATCATTGCCTCCCCATTTGTGGCGACCTTGGCTTTCAAAGGCTACATTAAAGTATTCATGTTCCCTTCTTCCCATTTATATCTGGAAAGAAATGTTAACCTATGTAGAAAAGAGATGATAGACTACTGATTAAATTGTTAGCTGGTAATATACTGAAGCCCTAATGTAGGCTTCTGGGCATCATAAAACATGTATATTGTAAGACTTTCATTAAAGTTATACAAAATATGACAACAATGTTTAATCCTGTACATAACTTATCTCCTCAGGATAATGTTTGAAAACCACACACTTATATTTAGGATCAAGGATATGTTATGCAGTAAAAGCAAATTGATTTCAGTAGTTCTTCTGAGAACATACAACTCACAAGTAACAGTGAGAACATGGCCAAAGATAATTGTAAACTCTTTTTGAGATTCTAAACTGTGCACTGATAACTGAACATTCATGCATTTGAATGAAAACTACTTAGGATTAAAATTGGATATCTCTGAGGGTTGACATTACACAAACGTGAAAGAGCATTGTATGATTGCTATACCAGATGGCCTACTAAGGAAGATGATCCATGAACAAAAAATAAACTCATTATCCAATTAAAATGGGGGATTTCTGAATCCTCTGGTCCAGAACATGACTATGCCTTGGTGTTTACATAGAATAGATGGACTGCTGAACTTTCAGTCATTCAGGGGCTATTAGCTGTGTTTGATCATAATGGCTGAGCTTGTTTGAGGAAGGACATTACTAGTTGATGGAGCTTGTTATGTTTAAGGCTTTATGACAGCAGCAAATGTGAACTTCCAATCTTCTTACTAAAATAGTGTGTGATAAATAGACCTTTACCACAATAAAACAAAATCAAGCAACAAGATGACTGTATGAATTGCAAAAAGGGGATGTCCCTGAAATATGCATACCAGCCTTTCCCAATTTGAACAAAAAGCTTCATAGATTTGCATTTACAAGGGACCAAGTATAAATAAATTAGGTAAGCAATATTCAATAAGCCAGTTTGATGTAATACTTAAGGCATCAGGCTAGAAACCTGGAAACTGTGAGCTCTAGTCCCACCATAGGCACAAAGGCAGATGGATAACCACAGCCATTCTCTCAATTTAAGGTTTGTTTTGATGGCTGTACAAGTAGTCCTTATTTAACAACACTAATTGGCACTGAAAACTCCATCATTATATGACCATTATTGACACAAGCATGCGGAAAAACCTTGTGACAATAGGTTGGCAAAGGTTGGTATACATATTTCATGTAGTCCTAGTTGCTGTTGTTATTATCGCTGTTAAGTAGCAATAGCAATAGCACTTAAGACTTATATACTGTTTCACAGTGCTTTACAGCCTTCTCTCTAAGCAGTTTACAGTCAGCATATTTTCCCCAACAATCTGGGTCCTCATTTTACCCACCTCGGAAGGATGGAAGGCTGTCAACTTTGAACCTGTCAGGATTGAACTGCTGGCAGCCTGCAATATTGCATTCTAACCACTGCACCACCATGGCTCTCATGTAATTTGCAACTTCCTGCTAGTTTCCCCATTGACTTTGCTTTTGGGAAGCCAGCAGGAAAGATCATTAACGGCAATCATGTGACTGCAGGAAACTACGACAGTCGGAAGTGCAGACTGGTTGTTGAACACCCAAAACATCATCACATGACCACAGGGATGCTGAGATGGCCACATCTTTTGAGGGTCCATTGCATGTACTACTCATTCGGCACCATCATAGATCACTGAGTGAGTGATCATTAAATGAAGACCACTTGTATGATGTTTTGAAAATGTGCTTCTTTTATTCTAATCAATAGTTTAGTCCTACCTTCCTCTTTGCACTGCGTTGGGCCCACAATTTCTGGGATTCCCAACCAATGAGAATTAGAAGGAATTAGGTTAGGAAATGCTATACATTTGGCACTTTCACCTTTCACAAAGCATTCAGCTATTCAATTGTGTTAAAAATGTGGATTTAAACTTATCAGGAGATCTTATCCTTGACTATTTGGCTAGGACTGGGAGGAGGTATAATATAGCAACCTCTGGAAGGCTTGCTCATTCTAATTTATATCAGGGCCTAGCTTTTCATGGCATGGTTCACGATGACCATCACTATTTTTTTTTTATTTAGGGAAAAAGATAAATAAACCACAAGACATGATTGTTAGAGTAATTGCATCCTTCATCAGTGGTCACTCTGTCTATGTTTCAGAATTATAACTTACAGCAAATTCAACCACCAGGAACAATAGAAAGTGATGTTGGAAGTGAAGACTAGCAACATCTGATGGGGCAAAGGCACCCCTAGTCAAGGTGCTGGAGATGCAACTCCTGAATGTTGCCTAAACTGTTGCATAAAAGAAGACATATATGCTGTGATCCTAACAGCAGGATTTAGTATGCAGAGGAAATGTGCCAGAGCTGAAACTAATTAATCTCAGACATGATAGAGGACACTTAGAAGAATCCTGGTGCTGCTTTGGTGAACATGAACTAACTTTTAAAATACCATATTAGATTAGGTGCGTTGGGAGTTTTCTATGTCATTTGGAAAAGCTCTTCACTTACCAATTTTTCCTCCTAGCACCTTGAAATTATTTTTATTTTATTTTTACAATGTATACAAAGCACTTGAACTGGTCAAGTGAAAAGCACGCTGGGAAGAAAACCCAATATAAAATCGTATTTGAAATACTGCACTCAGTTCTGGGTTTCTCCAAATCACCAAAAGATATCAAGTACAGAAAAGAACAAGATATAAAAGGACAATAGCTAGAAAGGAAAGGTTTGAAAATCTATAATGCTTTGGTATCCATCTATGAAAACTAAAGATACCATCTATATTCTCCTGATAAGAGCTTCAGGCTAATATTCTCATATTACTGAAATACCTGCCTAGAAAGGTGTTAACAGTGATATAGGGACATAATATGTTAAGTTTTCATCATCTGTTTAAATTACCATTCAGAAAGATTTTCCATGCTTCTTAATCATAGGATCTTCACTTTATAAAATAACAATGCTGCCACCTAATGGCTAATAATGCAAAATTTGCCAAACCCTTTGGTAGAAAAAGCAACTGTCCTTGAGTAGCAACACAAGACCCTTAAAAAAGTCAAAGAATATGGGAAATACAGCATTTTCTCATCTGTCACTTTTAACCAAAGGAAGAAATATCCTTTTTTTTTTTCATAATGGTCTTGAGATATACCAGTGTATAAAAACTGCTCATAGACTGCTCAACACTTTCCTCATTCTAGACGAACAAGTGAAACTACCATGTCATGTGTATTTTAAATCAGATTATCTAACTTCAGAGGAGCCATCTTTTTAGAACAGAACGCCTTTTTAGAGAGGCACAGATCTTACTCTCTTCTTTCATGTACAGTATCATAGGAGAATGCAAGTTGAAGTTCCAGGCAAAAGATACATGAATTCTATTCATATTTTACTTACAAAAGCAGAAATGCACTAGATGTTCTTCCTGTTAAATAAAGAACCATCTAGCCCAGCAATGACCAACTATGGTAACTTTATGCATGCTGGCTCAGGAATTCTCAGAGAAAGTCCACAGGTCGCAGTGTTGCCAGAGTTGTCCACTCTAATCTAGCCCAATATTTATCAACAATGATGACTGACGGCATTCAGACCAGTTATCCAGTTTTGTTCTGGAGATGCTACAGAGTTAATTTGGAGTTCTTCTGCACACATAAGTAAAAGTAAACGTTCCCCTCACACATGTGCGAGTCATTCCTGACTCTAGGGGGCGGTGGTCATCTGTTTCAAAGCCGAAGAGCCAGCACTGGCTGAAGACGTCTCCGTGGTCATGTGGCCCACATGACTAAATGCCAAAGGCACATGGAACGCTGTGGTCCCTATTTTTCTACTTGCATTTTTTACGCACTTTCAAACTGCTAGGTTGGCAGAATCTATCCTATATCAGAAGCAGAATCATAGCATGACCTTTATTGCCAATTTGCAGCCATTTTAGCTATAATAGAATAGAATAGAATAGAATAGAATAGAATTTTATTGGCCAAGTGTGATTGGACACACAAGGAATTTGTCTTGGTGCATATGCTCTCAGTGTACATAAAAGAAAAGATACGTTCATCAAGGTACAACATTTACAACACAATTGATGATCAATATATCAATATAAATCATACAACAGGTTGCTTATATCCATATTCCTTAATAGATTACCAAAGGGTGACAGGCACCTTGATCTCATAATCAGAAGTTTGCTGATTACTTGTAAAAATATTTTGGAACAATTTTCAAGCAAGAGACTAAGATACATGATGATACTGTACATGAAAATCTGGGGAGTGGAAGAAAAGGCGAATGAAGAAATACACACTGCAGTATCACAAATGCAAAGTCTACTCCAGTGGTAGTCAACCTGGTCCCTACCGCCCACTAGTGGACGTTCCAGCTTTCATGGTGGGCGGTAGGGGTTTTGTCCGATACTGAAGCACTTTATTTTTTTTAAGTTAATTGACTTTTTAAAAAAATTTCATAGCATTATTTAAAAACATTTTCATTAGGTTTTCATAAAATTCCCTGTGACAATTTAAATTTCTGAAAATATACTATTTGTATCGCCCGCGCATAAGTTTAGTTCACGTTACATTAAGTGAAACTAAATGGCGCTATAGTGTGACCACAAACAACAGTCTTGTCGCAGAATAGCTCGCGCATCTCCCCCCCACACCACCCAGCTGTAACAGACAAGCAGAGCTGGTAGCCGGCACTCGGGGCCCCCCAATCAATCCACGATGCGCGAGAGGCATGCGCACACGACGATATACAGCGCATTACTGTGGAACCGGTGGGCAGTTAGAAAATTTTACTACCAACAGAGATACAAAAGTGGGTGGTAGTATAAAAAGGTTGACTACCCCTGGTCTACTCCTGCATTTGCTTCATCACATTGCTTCCAAGTATGTAAGAGATGGACCTTGCTTTATGGTGAAATTATACTAGTTTCACTACTTTGACAAAACCTTGGCTTTTTTGCAGACTCTTGGCAGCGTATCATAGTTTGCTGAACATTAGGGAGCAATGTTTGAATAATTAACCTTAGGGGAAAAATCATTTTATTTTAATCTAGCCCATATATCTAGAGGATATTTCATGGGAAAGACATGTATATGTCTTAAAATATATGTTGAGCCAAACAAATACCTTAACATACATTGCATTTACCAGAGGCAGATGCATTTAAAAATGCAAATTTAACTTCTGAAAGTGCAACAGTATTCTGTGGGACGATGCTTTTTTTTTTAAAATGATTCTGGAGCAGTGCTGAACCTCATCATAGCACCTTTCCTTTAGGCTACTAATTATAGTAGCCATAGCTTTATTTAGGCTCCTGTAAAAGTCTAAAAGAAATGGCTACTTTAGTAGAGACATTGCACTTACATCATAAAGCACTTCTTCTGAATCATTTTTGAAGAATGCAATCAGTATTTGAGAGGAATTATCCATCAATAGTTTCAGCAAGTGGCATCATATGGTTGGCATGGTCAGGCTTAATTAGTACTTAAATAGGAGCTCAGTAGGGAATACCAGTCAAGGCAGGGAAGTTTAAAAAAAAATCCCAGGATGCTAGACAATGGAAAATTACTTCTACTGTATAAGGCTGACAGGAAAACTACACGTCATCTATTTTTTTTGTTTTAATAAATCGGTACCAAGAAATGGCAGTTCCTCAACTGCTGTTTTTTTTAATGCATATTATATATAGATATGCATATAAGTTCCTTATTCACATGGTTACTTTTAAGCAAGGTGCCCCTTAGAAATGTTGAAATTTCAAGAATTCCCAGCCAGCTTGCCTATAGAAATACAAAACTAATGAATCCTTTAAGAAATTCCTTGTATCCTGCATCAAATAAAGTTTTAGATTGTACAACGAATACATTCTGTCCACAAGCTAAGGTCACATAACCCGAAGTCTATTTATAGAACATGCCATGAAACATTAACAATGAAGTGTTGGGGTTTTTTTTATTCCTTATTTTAGTTTATCAAATGTTTAACATGCTACCTGTAAACAATCTGCATAAAAATGACTTATTAGAGACCAAGCATTTTAACTTGAATGTTGCCGTGGTTAGTCTCTTCTCAATGGAAAGCTTTCTTCTTTAATTCCATCTTTTGTGATAATGCAGATCTTTAGTGCATCTCCTGTATAAACATCTCTTTCTGCAGCAGAAATGAAGACATCCTTTACCAGCTGCAAAGCCTTTTCCAAGGACAAAGGCAATTGTCTCATGCCCTGCATGTTCTTGAGGCCAACCTTTTAAAGAGAAAAAACATTTTAAATACTGATGATGTTACCTAGTTAGGGTAATGAAATGTCTGCAAAAAAACAAGCAAGCTCAGAGAGCACCAAAGACTTCACATTTTAATAGCAACAGCACTTAGACTTATATACCGCTTCATAGTGCTTTACAGCCCTCTCTAAGCCGTTTACAGAGTCAGCATATTGCCCCCAACAATAGCTTGATAGAACAAGTCTATTGTATTGATTACAACAGTAATGATTCAGCATTACAGTATAACAATTTCATCTGTTCAGATGCATTAATACAACTATCATCTGAAAATGTCGCAAATCAACATACTGCAAAAGCAAAGGTGTTCTTATTTAAATAAAAGTAGCATTCAGATCAGTGAGGAGTAGCAAGAGGGATGAAGCTGCTCTGTTCTTTGCTTGTACTGGAACAGACTTCCAATGTCCATGGCTGAACACAGCTCATTAGATTGCAGCACGGTTTTGTCGGAACACACACACGCATTCTACTAAATGACTCTGCAGAAATGATTACCCTCTCACTTATTCACAGAGAACCTGTCAGGGAATTGCACAGCCGGTGTCCAAATGGAGTCAGAGACACTGACACCAACCAGTATTACAGAAAAGAAAAACGTGTAGAGTAAATAAGGTAGGCAAACAGGAGCATCGCCAGGTAAATCACCACAGAAGGAACATCAGGAGGTAAATCACAGAGAGCACGTAAGGCACACCGAAGAAAAAATTTGGAAAACAAGGGAATTCCCTCTTTTCACTTACAGCTCAGATTCCCTCATGCAGTGGCCAGCTCTCTTCAACCAATAACTCAACTGTGTGTTCTTACTCACTGTCCAATCCTTCACTGCTCCAGCTTTCAGTATCTTAACAGAACCTAAAGCTAGTGTCAATCTGCAAAACTACTTCAACTGAAGCAATGCTTATTTCTGCTTCGTTTCTTGGTTGCCATTCAAGGGGGTGAAGGGAATTTAGGAATGTGGTGCCACAGCTGGCTAGTCATAACATCTACCAGCCCACATGTGAACCAAGGTGATGTCATCAGAGCCAGGCTGGAACCTATGACTGGACTGATTGGCCCATGTGATCTGAGAGACCTGGGGGGCGGGAATCCTATTCTTTTAACTATCCCTATGCGTGGGAATAATTTCATCTTTCTAAGTGCCGATATGATGTGCTCAATAAAGGGATTCTTGAACCTGTGCCAAGCTTCAGAGTCCTGACTTCCCGGACTTCATTACTCAGAACTATGACTGCTAATAGGCAAGAGAGAGAAACCAAGTTGTGCAAAACTATTCAATCTAGGCTTATTTTAAATTACCATAAGCAGAGTGGCAACAAAATGTCAGTGATTATGAATTTACTTTTCTTATTCCTACATTGTTTTCACAAGATATAATTCAAAATGAACAAATCACATTATGTTCTTAAGGTGATGAATCCTTTCATTGTCTGGAAAATTATTCTGAGAGCTCCCAAATAATTTCAAGTATTTTAGAGTTAAGGCCCCAGACATCACTATATCAATAAATGCACAATAATTTGAAGAACACTTACCTGATTGTCCAGCAGAGGTTGCAGCATGGCACTAGCTGATCCACCAGCTTTGAAACTATCTCTCTGGTAGGATCCTACTGGATCAAAACTGTATACTGCACCTTTCCCTAGAAAAGTAAATACATTTATAGCAATGTCAAATGCTGAAATAAGGGGACTTGACAGTTAAGTACAGTGTAACAAAACTGATCCAAAATGATAACCACATTAAAGCCAGGACACAGTACAAAATAATGAACCAGGTTAAACCATCTAACGCAAATGGAAAGATTTGTGTTTCCTAAACAAACTTTAGTTTAAACAGAACTATAATTTAACCTTGCATTTTTAACAGGTATATGTATTTGAATAGGTATGACTGATTGCAACAAGAAAGGCATACAAATAAGGAACTAAATAAAATTTTTGCAATATGTATATTTCCCAAAATTTTGCCACAGAATTTTTACTGTAAACGGAGAAATGAAACAAGAAGAATCTCTTTGCTACTCTTCTTAACATATGTAATCACAATGTCTGATCTTCCCCAATTTTTTTAAAATTAAAGATTGGTAACAATAGTTAAGAGCATACTAAATGCTTACTGTTCAATGATAAATATTAAATATTTCTAACTATTCTTTTAGTTTTTTTGCAAAGTCTAGATTTTCTTGCTTGTTTACAAAATAAAAAATAATTGGTTCCAAAGAGGAATCATCAAATTCTGTGAATATATAACAATTCAGTGAAAATCTTTGTTCCTTGTTTAGAGTTCTTCTTTGGACCTGTTGCAGGGCATAACACTCCATGGAGTTCTTCAAACTTGGAAGAGTTCAAGAGTACATGAACTGTATGTCTAGAAAGATAAAACTCTGTTCAAAAAAAAACAAGAAAAGCCTTCCTTTTGAGAATTGAACATAAATATCTAAAGAGGTTCCCCCCCCAATTTAAATTCCAAAAAATTTAAAATTTATTCCACTATGGAATAAATTCAAATGAACCTGTTTAAACATCAGAGGACTGCACTAACTGTGATTTATACAACAATAGAAAACTATTATGGTGAAACCATGCGCTCTACTAAAAATTTACACATTTATAAATATGCAATAACTATCCTGAGATTAACGTTTGGGAATGTGGAGTTGTCATGCTTTGCTTTCATGGTTGTTTTTAGTCTAGGCCACCTTGTTTTGTTTTTAATCATTTTCATTCAGTATTATATTTTTTAAGCACTGAGAGTCCACTACAGTGGGCAGCTATAATTAATTTAAATAATCTTTATATTATACTATATGTATGTGCTAACCCAAATACTCCTATATTCATATTAAAATACAATCAACATCAGAAAGATTTTACTATTGAATTAGTAATTTCAGAATCATATTGTAAGAATTCCTTTATTTTCCCAATTAAAACTATTATCCAATATCTCAGGGGAGGTTATTTCCTTGTATTTTTACATGAATCTAAACAGAACTTTACCTTCCTCATCCAGTCCACCAATTATGTTGTAAACATAATAAGGGAAGAAGCGTCGGGAGTACAGGATTGTAGAAAGCATGGCTGCAATTGCGCCTGAACTCATGGTCTTGTTATTGGAATGCTTGTACATCTGGAACATATTTACAACAGAAATAAGCAAATGTTCTTGACGAAATGGTTCCTAACACAAATTAACCAGCAAGCAGAGACCACTGAAAAAACATAACACAATAAAAATAGCACTCATTTGCTGTCACCAGGAAAAATAAAAACAAAATTCATTAATGAAAAAATGAATAAGGCTGATTATATATTATATTGTACTCTCCAAGGGCAGAAGATTAATTTTCTTCTTCGGCTAAAGCTAGCACTGAATTTCTAATTTTGGTTACAAATTCAGATCTTATGTACAATTTTGCAATAAGCTTTTCTAACAGCCATGATCACTCATTGTTACATATTTCTTACATTTCATTTATGCAACCAAGGATAACCACAAAAAGAATGCAACAAATTCATTTTGTGACTTGCACTATCTTTTTACAACACTATGTAAGTATTCTAGCACCTTACTTAAAGAAACATTAATTTGAATGCTACACATCAATTTGAAAGGATCTCCTAACAATTTATAGAATAATAAACCAGATAGTTTACAAAATATAAAAGATGAAACTTGGAGAAAGAACAGTAAGAAACCTTGTCCCAAAAGTGCTTTTTCAAAAGGCAACTGAATTTTGTTTTAGTAAAAACAAAGTCCAGTTGCCTTTTGAAAAAGCACCTTTGAGACAATCATGACCTGGACAACTGATAATCTCCACAGTCAGTAAGAAACCTTAGACATTTGTTTTGTATATTTTCTGTTTTTTTATAAGGGTTTACTGTGATGCAAATTATATGTAAATTAAGACTAGCAGAAAAAGTTGAAAAACACTTATGTAACAATTTGAGCAAGCAGAGATACAGAATTCATTATGTGTACAAGGATGAAACTGAGATTTAAGTGTTAAAGTATCAAATTAATGTAACAAATGAGTACAACTTCCAGCACTAAGCCACATACAATAACCTACCTTCAATCTTGCTTCAAGGATTTTAGTAAGGGTAAGACAATCTCCATGAAATCCACTGCAGCCAATAACTGTTGTATCTGTCCTGTACAAACACAGTATTGATAAGATTGTAAATAATCTTGACAGACTACATCAAAATATTTTCCTAGGGTTATTTTATTTACTGTATTTTTCTGAGAATCAGATGAATCCCCCACCCCCAAATGTGGTGGAAATGTCTGTGAGCCTTATACAGCGGATGTTGCCAAAGTCCCGCCCACCCGCTGGCCCCCATCCACCATTTTCAGCCTCCACGTGTCACATTTTCGGCTTCCGCATGCTCCATTTTAGACCCATTCCAGGCTGTGGGGATCGCTACAGCACATCACCGCCAACTGCGCCTCTGTGCGTTGTGTTTTCAGCCTCCATGTATTGTGTTTTCGGCCTCCACGTGCCCTATTTTTAACCAATTCCAGGCAGCACAGATCGGTGGCAGCACCTGGAACATCCTGAAAACGTGATATGCAGAGGCCAAAAACAGGGTGTCCAGGGGCTGAAAACAAGACACGCGGAGGCGGCAATCAGCAGCAATGTGTTGTGGTGATCGCAGCAGCCTGGAACAGGTCTAAAACGGAGTGTGCAGAGGCTGAAAACACGACGCACGGAGGCGGTGATGGGCTGTGGCGATCTCCGCAGCCTGGAATAGCTATTTGGCGGTATTCCAGGAAGCCAATCCAACCACCAATCAGCTGCTCATGCTGAATTAGGCTGTGATAACGTGCTGAAGCTGACCAGGCTGTTTGCTGTAAGGATGCTAGCCAGATGAATACCGATGGATGCTTGTAGGCAGAGGCAGATTTTTTTTTCTTGTTTTCCTCCCCAAAAACTAGTATGCATCTTATACTCCAAAAAATACAGTATATATTTCTGCCCAGACTGCAGTAATCTATGTCAAATATAGAAAGTATTTATCAATTCTTCCTATTCAAATTTTTATAAACCATTAGAGAAATTAAAGTTTACTACTTAAAATTCTAGAACTAAAAGTTGATTCTGGACTCAAGTGCTATGATAATTCTATAGATATAGGATCTGTGTTCACTAATGCATGTGACCACAAAGTGTGAACATGTGTGTGTATATAGCAGTTCACAATATGCCATTATATAATTATACTGACACACAATGTGATTGTATTTATTGACTTCAATGGCTTAGGAGGGATGGTTTGACCAATTTTACTGATTATATGTTCAGTGGCAACTATCATTCATTCATTCGAGTCATCAAAATGATTCTGGGTGATGATCAAAATTAACAAATTGGTAGCATCATTATGAATTTTTCATAATATTTTTGATATGCAATACTGGATGTGCAGGGGTACTGAAATCTATACTTTCAAGCTCTCTGATAAAAGAATACACTTTATCTGGAGCAGCTGAAAAATGATCTTAGTAGAAATATTAAACAGGCTTTCAGTAAAGCATGTTATTTTATCTAACATTATTTCATTTAACAGATAAATTTAACATCAGATGGTTTTAATGCAATTTTAGTATTTTGACATAGAAATAAATGTTTTAATGGATTTGTCCAGATATGACTAACTCTGGATTAAACTCATCAAAATATCTACCATTTTAAACTTACAGTTTATAACATTTAGGACTCTCCCGGCTATGAATTGCATAGTCTTCACTCAGTCGGGTGTCTGAGGCGACAACAACAAAGTCTTCACCAGCAATTGCCAATATGGTCCTAAGCAAAAGAAAATAATTATTATTTTTTTGTAATTGTTTAGTCTTCATTCATTTAAATTTACTCAGTGGCTCATAGCCATAACATGAAAAAATATGTGACTTCAGTCAGGGTTCAAAGGTTGGGGAAGCTGGGACAACACTTCCCATTCATGATAGATATGGGTACACAGTATGAAGCTGGGGAGAAGGGGGTTGTCTCAAAAAAGTTTACTTTTTAGAAACATTAGGGAATTTCTCCAACACTCGTTCTATATAAAGTTAGTCCCAAGTGTTCATTTCTCACCTCAAGTTGGTAAGAAACTGTTCTTCCAATCTATCACAAGTATACATGGATGGAGATTTCAGGGTCACATTGCACACTGATGCCCCAAGATGCCTTCTTTTTCCTAATATTTTTAACCCACATTTAAAAATTACAGACTCTACTAAGAAGGAAAGCTTTTAAGGAAAACTGTTGCCTTTCTTTTAAAATGTATGTGTAATATTTAAAGATTTGATGTTCCCTCAGTAAGCTGGATAAGGAACAAGAAGTAGCATATAAGAAAACTGAAGGTGGAATCTGAAGCAGGATAAAATTTCTTCCGCAAATAAAACTGTTAGGCAGTTTCCAAAAGGACAAACAAAAACTACCCTACACTCTTACCTTGTGCATTCATATTTGTGCCCAAAGAAGCTTCTCTTGGAGAGTGATAACTATTTAGGAATTTGTAAATCAAAAGCAAAAAAATTGTGCTGGCTTTAGAAAATCAATCTTGAATTATAGCCCTGGCACATGACAATTTCAACCAGTTGCTACTGGTAATTCAGCCTCGCTTAAAATTCTGGGTTGCCTTTGGAAGAATCCTTAAATTTAATGGACCACTAAAACCCACCTTGTTATGCTCTGCTGGTACTTCTAACGTCAAAGCCTTTGTGGCTCTAATGATCGTGTTGAGTTTTTACCACCCTTTGTATCCATTTAGTTAGAAGCCACAGCCGAGGCCTTTCAGGGGTTTATAAATGACTTTTTAAGTTATGAAAGAAACAGGAGTTTGAGGAAAAACAATGCTGCTGCTGCTGCTGCTGCTGCTGCTGCTGCTGCTGCTACTACTACTACTACTACTACTACTAATAATAATAATAATAATAATAATAATAATAATAATATAACAGAGTTGGAAGGGACCTTGGAGGTCTTCTAGTCCAACCCCCTGCCCCCCAAAAAAGTTATTTTATTAATTCGCAGGGAGACGAGAAAAAGAAAGTAAAACCACTGGGGCGGGGTGTGGGGAGAATGCTTTGTCCAAAGCAGATGTTTCCAACCTTGGCAACTTTAAGCCTGGTGGACTTCAATTCCCAGAATTCCCCAGCCCGCTTTGCTGGCTGGGGAATTCTGGGAGTTGAAGTCCTCCAGGCTTAAAGTTGCCAAGGTTGGAGACCCCTGTCCAAAGGCAGGATCGGTCTTAAAGGGAGACGAAGTATCCAAAGAAAAGCACCGGCGCGCAACAAATGAAGCGCATACCCGCCATTGAAAGTATACGGAGAGAAGCGACGTTGCACCGCAGAGCTCTGTCCAACCTCTCTGGGCAACCCGAACACAGGTTCAGCGTAAGCAGCGGCCGACAGCATCGTTGCCCCAAATCCAACGGTTTCCCCGTTTGCTGCTGTCTCACGGCAAGATGGTGGGAGCGGAAGCGGAAGCGGCTAATGTCGCCACCCGGCGCCGATCTCCCAGACTCGTCACAGCGCCTCCTCTGCCGAGGCGGGATATGAAAAAGCTCAGGACGGTGGGGGAAGGAAGAGTCCCTTAGGTCAGGAGTCTTCAACCTTGGCAACTTTAAGACTTGTGGACTTCAACTCCCAGAACACTGGAAGTTGAAGTCCACAAGTCCTAAAGTTGCTAAGGTTGGAGACCCCTGCCTTAGGTTGTTAGTCCGACTCGTGGAACTTGTTAACGATAGGCAAGTCCCGTGAAATTTGGATTTGCACAACAAGCGTTTGGCTAAAGTGTGGTCGGCTGTGAACCAGGGATCTCCAACCTTGGTCCCTTTAAGACTTGTGGACTTCAACTCCCAGAGTCCTCTGGGAGTCCTCTTGGAGTTGAAGTCCACAAGTCTTAAAGGGACCAAGGTTGGAGACCCCTGCTTTAGGCAACAGATAATTTCCGGAGATCTTGCTGTGAGGATCAAGGTTTAGGCAGGACGGCATTAGCCAGGGTAAAAATTTTATTGGGCATAATTAGAAAAGAGTGTATTTTTGGAAAAGGAAGAGCATGCCATAGCCCTCCAGGATGGGGATCAGAGCATAGAGGGCTGGACTAGAAGATCTCCAAGATCCTTCCAACTATTTTCTAAGACAAGGGTCTCCAACCCTGGCAACTTTAAGACTTGTGGACCTGGACAGTCAAGTAGTGCTTAGAAACTAGAGGGATGGATCTGATATTCCCCCACCCCTCCATGTTTACCTTTTAGTAGCTTGGGAAAGCTGGGGCAACACTTCCCATGGATGATACATATGGCACAGAGTATGGGCTGGGGAGAAGAGGGTTGTCTCAAAAACGTTTACTTTTTGGAAACTTACTTTTTAGAAACTTCTCCAACATGCAATCCTATATAAAGTTAATCCCAAGGTGTCCATTTCTCACCTCAAGTTGGTAAGAAATTGTTCTTCCAATTTGCCACACATATGCATGGATTCCAGGGTCACATTGCACACTGATGCCCCAAGATGCCCTCTTTCAGTTTAGATCAGGGGTGTCCAAACTTGGTCCCTTTAAGACTTGTGGACTTCAACTCCCAGAGTCCCTCAGCCAGCAAAGCTGGCTGAGGAACTCTGGGAGTTGAAGTCCAAAAGTCTTAAAGGGACCAAGTTTGGACACCCCTGGTTTAGATGCTATTTAATTAACTTGAACGTTTTCCCAATATTTTTATCCACATTTAAAAATTACAGAATCCACTAAGAAGAAAAGCTTTTAAGGAAAACTATTTTTCTTAAACCGATGCCCCCACACCCCCCAACCGCCTGCATAAATCCATGTATTACTCCCATCAGGCCCATGCATTGGCTGGCTGAGTGGATGGGACGCGGCGCTGCGAGCGACTTCTCCCAGGCACAACTTAGGGAAGGCGGCTTTCACGCCCTCGCTCCCGCCCTTAAGAAATGTGGCGCCCGCAGTAACGGCTCGTGAAGGTTATCCGCGACTGGCTTGATGACGCAAAAGAGGTGCGCCTCCGGATGAGCCGAGCGCGGGGGCACGGCTCAGGTCGGGAGAACTTCTGGAGCGGGTAAGTCGCCGGGCCCGGCAGCGCTGCGCCTTTCTTTTTTTCTGAGCGGTGGCACTCGAGTCTGCCGGCCTCGGGCCCCGGGAGAGGGTCTTATTTAGGGGGCTTCACAAAAGCGGAGGAGGTCAGGGCCAAAAACGGTTGCAGTGCAAACCCTCACGCACCCCACTGCCGGTCACTTCGGGACGTGGAGTCAGCATGTCGGTTGAGTGTTGCTTGGGGGGGCGGGGTTGAGTGGCTGCAACGCTTCAATGAAGGGGAGCTTTGCTTTTTTTCCCCTCCTTCTCCTCCCTTCCCCCCTTTTTTTTCTCTCTGCCAAGGTGCCAACCTTGAAGAGTCAGTGCAATTGATTGTTCCCTGTAACTCCTCGGATAGCTGTTGTGTATTCACACGGACCGATCCCTGGGCACGGGTTAGAGTCTGAGAACTCTGTCCCATAGGACTGATTTGCAAGATTTGCTCGCCCGTGAAAGGATATCCCTGGGCTGAACAAAGAGGTGGTTAGTAGTAGTAGAGTAGGTAGGAATGCGTGCCTCTGAAATTCATTCGGGGTCATTTGAATGGGTTTTTAGCTCTCTTGAGATGGTTGAAAGCAGTGGTGGGATTCGAGTAATTTAACAATTGGTTCTCTGCCCGAATGATTTCTTCCAACAACCAGTTTGCCAAACTGCTCAGAAAGTTAACAACCGGTTCTCCCAAAGTGGTGCAAACTGGCTGAATCCCACCACTGGTTGAAGGGTTTTGGCTAACGCGGATCTATGGCATGGGCTCTTAAGAATGGCATAGTTTTGCAGTTTTTAGACTTTGCCCTTATGCAAAGTCACCCCATATTTAGGTGGCGATGTATGTAATTCGGCTTATTCAAAACTTGGTGAGACAGTCCTGCTATGTTTGGGAAGTTTTCTGTTAAGTGGAACAATGGAATACTGTTCCAAAATTCTTCCCTTAATGGCCCCAGCAGCCATGAACTTGTTTTCAGTGGCTCTATACTAGTTCAGGTACTTAAATGTAAATGGATCGACCTAACAAAGAAATCAGGTAATGCTTTTAAACGCAATAATAGTAAAAGATTTTTTGAACTTCAGTGTATCACACAAATCTGCTTGATGCCTTTGAGACTCACCCATTTGCAATTTGCCCCCACATGCACTTCAAAAGTGTGGTATTTATAGGCACCATACACACACACCCCACTCAAGCTTATTATATTCATGCTAGGATCAGTCTGTTGTGGCTGCCTATTCACAATGGGGAGGAAAGAAAAATCTTATACCACTTCTGTTGTGATCACTTATCCACTTCTGCAATCTGCTATACATTACAGACATTCTTGTTATCCTCTTAGGATATTTTAGAAATCACTGCAGAGAAAAGGGCACAATGTAGAGATTCTGTAGAAAATGAAGGGGTTAGTTATCCCCAATGAGCATAGTCATGCTTTGTTTTCTCATGAAACTGAGAATTAGATAATAAATTTATGTTTTAAATGTAGAGGCACTGTAGACTTAATTGTGGCAGTTTAATATTTGCTTTGATTTTATTTGTGTTGATAAAACCAGGAGAAATAGATGAGATTTCTTAATCCCATTTATACTACTGACATATTTGTTTAAATATTAATACCAGTACATACCATACATTCCTCCAAATATTGATAAAATGTAACCACAGTGTAACAATTCTTGTTTATAGTTTAGTCCTGTGCATGTATAAATTCTATGGTTAATGCTGCTTATAGACACAAAACCATACATAAACCACAAAACAGGAAATGTCCTCTTGAATTTAGAATATTTTGCTGATGGGTCTTTGTTTTTTTCTGATCTTGGTTATTTTCTTGCAGAGGTCTCATTATCCAAACTAGTAACATCATCAGTGCTTGCCCTATCTGTTTTGGTGGGAGTGGTCTTGGAGGATCTTTGGTTGAGCCCTTTAGGGAGGTATTTTGGTCTTTTTTCCTTGTGATTGATTAAGACTTATTGTCATAGTTTCAACAGGGAAATTGGCTACTCTAGACCAAGCCAAGTCCAAAAATGCTAGAGAATTTTTAGGAACCTGGCACTCTAACAAATTGGCCATCAATCTATCTACATATGTGCAAAAGAGACAGTCAACAAGCCAAAAAGTGAACAAAAAACCCAAACACCTCACCATCAATCATCACTCTGATGACCATAGATTAACACTAAGATTAACATCAGACCAACAATCAAGAAGTAAACTGCCCCAATCAAGAAACTGCCAAACAAGATAACAGTGAAAAGTCCAACTAAAGAACCTCAAAGACCACTCCCACCAACAGGGCATGCCACTAAACTGAGAGCAAACTCTAGTTCTTATTATTACTGATGTTTAGTTTGGGTAATGAAATTTCTGCAAGAAAACAAGCAAGGTCAGAGGACACCAAGGATCCCTCATTTCAAGCCTAAATTACAAATATTCTCCTTTATTGGAATATTTCCTGTATTCCAATAGCATATTGGAATTTGCTATATTCCAATAGCATATTTGCTGTATTCCAATAGCATATTGGAATGCTGTTGCATCTTCTTGTTCACTTTTGACAGGTAGGATATTTAGACCTTATCTATTCTGATTACAATTTTTGCAGGTAAAAATTCTTAGGGGAAGAGAATTTCTTAAGTATTGATTTAAGTTTTTAGCTAGATAATTTTAGATTATTGAAGTTATGTGTCCAATTGAATAAGCATTAAATTGTATTTTTCATTTTCACTACTGCACTGTTAAATCATAATTCTTAAAATAAATGACTCCTCCTAGTAGTGGGAATGACTATTAGTATAACTTGGCTTCTCTCGTGGGGATGACTAAACAAAGTACAGGATTTGTGGTTTATTTAGTGTATGCAAATAGAGAAGTCTTGTGCTACTTTTGTAACAAATTAGAATTTGATAACCATGTTCTTGATTTTTTTATAACTTGTTCTTGTTGAGAGAAAGTGACAAGGATCCTCTTTTCCATTTGTGCTAAATATACAATGAAAGGAGATTTCATGGATTCTTTATCACCTGCTAAAAGGAATACCACAAAGAGACTGACTGAACTAGTCATGGTAAGCTAGAATTCTTCTGAATACTAGCTAAGAGTGACATACAGATGAATTATTTAATTGAACTATATACAGTAATCCAAAGGCTTGGTTAATTGATTCTTGTTTATTAAAGGTGTTAGAATCTTAAGAGTAGGATGGATCTACATAGGCCAATTCATGATTTGTGCAGAAATTCAAATTTAATAATCTCCAATCATTGGTTATTTAGGCTCATCTTAAAATACATTTAGAGAAAAAAATCAGCAGTTTCTCTGGCAGTCAGTTTTCCAGTTGAACTGTTCTTACTGTTAGAAAGATTTTGTAAGTCAAAATCAGTTTTCCTATAACTTAAATCGATGTGCAGTACTCTGGACTATAAGTGTTAACTTTCTTCTCTGTAGTGTACTTTCAGGTTTTTGAAGAGTAGTATTGCATTGTTTTATAGTCCTCATAGCTCCTTCAATCACTCTTTATTAGTCTTAATTCTATCCTTGAATCATTCTTATTATGCTTCTATAAACCAATTTTAATCAGTCTAAATCATTCTTTAAGTGTGTTGTCTAGTATGGATCACATAAACTCAAAGTGGAGGTTACCTCAGGCAGAATAAAGTATGTAGAATACATATTTCCCTTTGGTTACTACATTTCTATAAATGCACCCGCAATATCAGGCCTGTCCAACCTATGGCCCCTGTGGCCCTGGACAGTTAGTAAGGTGGCTCCACAAAATCATAAACTTTTCACATTATGTTATTTATATACATTAATTGTATGTTTTATATGTGGCCATGACAATTCCTCTTCACTTAATGCAAGCCAAAAGGGTGCTCAATATTCCACCATGCTCAATATTCATTTGCCCTTTTTGCTGTTATATTTATTTCTTCTTTCTGGACGGAATCACTTTTGGGATAATTCAGCAGTAGCAAAAAAAAAAAAAGTCCTTCAGATCAGCAGTGGTTCAATGTGTTCTGGGAGTGATCAAACACCAAAGCAGACCTTTTGAGGCTAGAACATGTCTTAAAACAGTTACTGCTAAGAATATTTTGATATCTTGTTTTACTCAGCCTTTACATTAGGCTCTCATCAATTACTTGGAGTAAACAGGCATTAACTTATGAGCCAGTGTTTCTTAATTTTTTGGTAATTGAAAATTATCCAATAAAACAAACCCACTCTCTACATTTTTGTCTTTAAAAGCATTATACATATCTGGGAAGAAATAATTCTAGCTGCATAATCGAAGAATGACTAGGTTCCCATTCCAATGAATCCCCTTTTTTAGATATTTATCATCCTATTTGTACTTTTCTTTTGGAGCTGCTTGTGCAAAATCATAGTGCCACTTAACACAGCACATGTGGACTCATTGTCAGGAACTATGCTTGAGACCTTTTTACTATAATAAGTTTTCCAAATGTTAATAGTGTGAATAGTGTCTCTTGTTGTATGTTTCACTAAACCAGTTTTTAGCCACTAATCCATTTTTGTGAGCCATTGACTAGTCCTGAACATGGGGAGGTGGGAGCTGAGGTGATGAACACACTCTGGCCTGGCAGGTAATAAGCTGAGGCAACAATTTGAGGCAATACGCAAGCTGGTGAATGGAGGAAGGTTGCAACAGGCCACCTCCATGAAACGCAGTTTGAGAATCACTGCTATTAAATTGTTGGCACAAGGTAAAAACTAACAAAATTTTGTTTTACCTGGGTTTGGATATGTTTACCTCTCCTTGATAAGGTTTCTTCTTTTTAAAGAGGATTCTTGCCTTATATTGCTCAGGACCGTATCCATTTGAATGCGAATATCCATTTTCTGAGGCATTTTCTAGCTAAATGTATGCAAAGGAAATTGATGTATGCAGGGATATAAGTGAAAGGACTACGCAAAATCCTTTCTGTCTAGAAATATGCTTCAAGAGAAGGTAGATGACTTTCTTGTGTGAAATAAAAAATAGGACAGAACTAATTTAAGTATTTTTAATTTACTCAGTAACTTTTTCTTTTTCTTTTATTACCTCATCTTTTTTTAGGTTATTTTGTTTGGTTTGTTCTTCTTTAACAGTTACAATGGAATATAAAAGTAACAAGCTGTGACAAACTGATTCGCTGTTGCTTTGTTATGCTTCCAAAATGTAACTAAATTATTCCTTAATTCAGGGCACTATGGAGGCAGGAAAAAGAAACTAAAAGTTAAATGTTTTTTCTATGTGTATATATCCTTTGTTTTCAAAGTTGAGTTAAGTGGGTAATGTAATTTCTTTTTTTTTTTTTTTTTGCCCATTTTCTGGGGAAAAAAGCTTGCCACAAACTCTCCTTATGTAGTTTTTGCTATAATTTTAAATGTTATATTGCACTAATACATTGTTTATTTAAGTAAAATCTTCAAAGGTAAGATTTATCATTGCAGATTTTTAACTGATATTTTGTTATTTAACTATATTTATGTAATTAATTTCTGAATCCCCTGCCTGTGGTGCTGGAAACAGCAAACCTGATAACATTGGTTCATCTGTGGAAAATAAAGTTATGGCAACACAGCAGTAATATATGTTATGAATTTTACTTGATCACAGTAATGTAAGACTTTTTCTCTTTTTCAGGTCTGGAATCTTTATTTTATATACTTGATGTTTTATCAAATATGTCAATACAGACTGCAAACTAGTTTTTGGTATGCTTTAAAGAAAGCTACTTCCTTAAGGTAGATGTTGTGAAACTTGATTTCTGGATTTAATTTCTGGAAGTAATCCTCATTTGACTGGACACCTGATTGCTGCAATGGATCAAAACAACAGTTTACCACCCTATGCTCAGGGCTTAGCATCCCCACAGGTAAAAATATATAAACTAATGAACATTGAAAAACAAAACGTTCAAAACAGTTTTTAGAGACCAGCAGTGTTGGATGGGTTATGGATTTCATAGTTTTTACCTTCCTTTGCTGTTTCTTTTCCTTGAATTTTAAAACAGTCGTGTTTATAACATCTGTACCTCAATACTAGATTGGTTGCTACTTGCCATGCCAGCCTCTGCATGTTAGGACAAGTTTTGGTTGATTCTTATCTCTATCTTTTCAATGGGATCAGTGATGGATATTAAGGCAGCAAGAACCGTTTATTGTTATACACTTTTCACTATTGAAACTCTTGGCATGACCAGAACAGTAATTGCTTGACAGACTAATTCTTCAGATTTATCTGCTTGAGATATATGGGCATATTTCTTGAAATTGTCCCTCTATTTTAAGGCTTTCTAACCTTACTGGAACCAGAACAGAAAGCATTTTCTCCTCCTTTATTTTTTGTATTTTGTATTTTTTCCAATAGTTTTTATTAAAGATTATTTTAATCAAATAAAACTAATTCAAAAGTAATACAAATGTACATTAAAAAAGAAAAAAGTGAGAGAACTCCCCACCAAAAACCTAAACAATAGTAAAAAAAAAAAGGAAACTTTCCCCTTCATCACCAACAAGTATTATTCAGCATTAACAGCTTATTAACATCTGTTAAAATATAATCAAATACATCTTCATTCCATACCACAAGTCCTTTTCTATCTTCTCTAAACCTTTAGCTGTCTTTATTCAGTCAACAGAGGTCCAATAACAATACCCAAAATATCTAATAGCACAATTATATAATCCCTCTTTCCATATAGCCTGAATCCCCTAAAATATATATTTTGCTTCATTCTGTAAGATGAGTGTGCTCTAATTGTAATCTTTAGTTCCCTTAGTATCCAAGTTTTTGTTTTTTCTAAAATAAAAAAATCAAAACAGAAGCATTTTCTCATAGAAAGGATTCTTTATAAATTGATTCCAGAATGAATTTTATCTGAAGTCTTAGTCCATTTGTAACTTTTTAAGATCAATGTTTTAATCATCTTTTTGCTGTTTGTCTCTCCCTCCCCTGTAAAACAAAAAGTTCCTAAACCTGCAGTTAAAGCGTCTTCAGCTAAGGATGGAAGGAAAATCATTTTGGTGCTCTAAAACTTGTGGAGGCAAAGGTCCCTAATAGCCGAAAACAATTAACAATTTCCAAAAGCAATTAGAAAGTATGTGAACATACTGTCTTTGGAAAGCTGCTGACCATAGTTTGAACCAGATGGCTGTTATTTCATCTCCCAGAGCTGTAAACCTGCTGGAGACTGCTGTCTTGGGATTTCCTTGCAAGGAGTTGCTGTCTGAAGCATTTATGGGCAATCTCACATCCTCTCCTTGTCTGAAGATGAATTATCATAGATTCCACTGCACTGCAGTCGTGAGATCCGCTTTTTCTAGACCTGTTCTTCAGTTCATTTCTTCCCCGAAAATCCCTTTCACAGTTCAGTTTTTGTGACCCACTAGAATACTTTTAAATTGTGCTACTTAACTTGGCAGCAGAACCACCCATGTTCACGAACCCAATAAATGATTGGATATGTGCATAAATTGTAAATGAACAGTGTAATGTGAATGTCCCTTTTTCATTTAACGGGGCAGCGTTCTTGTTAGCTTCAACTTTGGAAATGTTGATTTAAAGACATTGAGAATTAGTTAAAGCATATCTGGTAAAATCAAATATTGATTGTTTCAATATTGAAAATTTGATTGTGATACTTATGAATACAAATTTATTAACCAGTAGGTTCCAAAATTAAAATATGGTGGAAAAAGCAGCTTGGTGAATATACATCTATGTTGTATAATATCTTGAACAAAATCCGTTGCATGGTTATTCCGAAGCAAATTGCTCTGCAATTAAACTTGCTTCCAGGATAAATGTGTATTGTATTGAAGTTGTGTTCTATGAGCCATAATGGCGCAATAGTTAGAATGCAATATTACAGGCTAATTGCCAGCAGTTCAATACTCACTGGCTCAAGGTTGACTCAGCCTTCCATCCTTCCAAGGTTGGTAAGATGAGGACCTAGATTGTTGGGCAATATGGTGACTCTGAAAACTGTGTAGAGAGGGCTGTAAAGCACCATGAAGCAGTATATAAGTCTTATTGCTATTGCTATGATATCCAGAATACAGCAGCCAATCTTTAAATAATTCTGTGCATTCCTTAGCTTGTTCATGATAGCTCATGTATGTTGCAACTTTAACTTTTTAAAACTCTATTCATTTTGTAGAGTGCAATGACTCCAGGCATCCCTATTTTTAGTCCTATGATGCCCTATGGCACTGGGCTCACACCGCAACCTGCTCAGAGTACCAACAGTTTATCTATCCTGGAAGAACAACAGAGGCAGCAGCAGCAGCAACAAGCAGCAGCACAGCAGTCCACTTCACAACCAACACAAGCAACATCTGGTCAAACCCCACAGCTCTTCCATTCACAGACTCTTACAACTGCTCCTTTGCCAGGAACCACACCTCTCTACACCTCCCCCATGACTCCCATGACCCCCATAACGCCGGCCACCCCTGCTTCTGAAAGCTCTGGGATTGTACCGCAGCTGCAGTAAGTGCAGATTCCACTCAGCTCGCAAATCCTGTACAGGTAGTCCTCGACTTAACAGCAGTTCACTTAGTGACCTTTCAAAGTTACAATGACAGCAAAAAAAGTGACTTATGAATGTTTTTCACAGTTACGACCGTTGCAGCATCATGTGATCAAAATTCAGATGCTTGGTGACTGGTTCATATTTATGACCGTTGCTGTGTCCCGAGGTCACGTGATCTCCTTTTGCAACCTTCTGACAAGCAGAGTCAATGGGGAATCCAGATTCATTTAACAATGGTGTGACTAACTTAACAAGTGCCACGATTCACTTAACAACTGTGGCAAAAAAAAGTTGTAAAATGGGACAAACTCACTTAACAAATGTTTCACTTAGCAACATAAATTGTGGTCGTAACTCAAGGATTACCTGTACTTTAACGATGGTACATTTTAAGTGGGAATCCTATATTGATATTTTTTTAGAGCAAGGTTGGCAAGCTGCATTCTGCGTTCATGCTGCCAAGTGGCTACATTTCAATTGCATATGTTGCTGTGGCAAATGCTTGACAAGGCCTTTGAAAACAGGTACCTTGCAGGCATTTATTCAGAATGTCAGTGCATTAACTTGGATTTAAAAATACTTTCGTTCAGTTGTTTAAATTTTCTTTGGTGTCTCTGAGGTTTTTTAGTTTAGGTTTTTATAGGTATTGTGCCTTGTAACTAGTGCTCACATGGTTATTCTTGTAATCAGTTTTTGTAGAGTGTCTTTATTTGAAGCTTTTAAGATTACCTAATATATCTCTAAATTCTCTCCAGGAATATTGTGTCTACAGTAAATCTTGGTTGCAAACTTGACCTCAAAACCATTGCCCTTCGTGCTCGAAATGCTGAATACAATCCCAAGGTAAGATATAAGGGAGAGGTAACAATTAATGTTACATTAACCAATGATGATTGATTGCTATTTTTGCTTCTGATAGCTCACATGACTTGCTTCAATTATTGCAAAGGAGATTTCTGAGTATGCTTTTTAAATGTAACCAAGAAAAAGATCTTTGGGGCTGCAGTAGTAACCTTAAAGAACAATGCCACTGTGCATTCATGTTGTGTCAAACCATTTTATACTAAAAACTTTGCAAAATATATAAGCATTTGTTGTGATATACAGTAGTTTTGGTAAAATAAAAGGTAACGTTTGACAGAAGTACTAAATCCCATTTCTAGTTGGCCATAAAGAATGGTTTACAAAACTGGCTGGGTTCAAGCAACCTACATTGTGACTTTCCCTTTTGGTAGTAATTGCGGAAAGACAATCTTGTTAATCCTGTTGTAAAAGAAGGCATAGGAACAAGGGCAAAGCTTTGCAATTAAACAAAAATTTTAAAAACTAATGAAGCATTACATGAAAACAATAAGCATTCATAAAGCAGTCTCTTCTAGGATTAATTTGATGAAAAAGTACTATCTATTCTAGTTGAATTCAAACTAAACTTACTGCAATGTTTTGGCTATCAAGTTTGAGAAATGTGTTCTCTATAAACAAACAAAAAGAATTAATATATTTATTGTATTACATTGTATTTGTAACTGTCGATGTTTTTATATTTTTTTGAAGTGAAGAATGGAGATTAATGCAACTTCAGCTTACTAACTAATGTACATTTAGGGATTTTTGTTGTTGTACCTTAGTTATAAAAAGGTTTGCTCTTTGTGTTTCAGCGTTTTGCTGCTGTAATTATGAGAATTAGAGAACCACGTACTACAGCTCTCATATTCAGCTCTGGAAAAATGGTGTGCACAGGAGCTAAAAGGTAGGCAAGCTGAAGCAATTGTCTGCAGCCATTTAACTTATTAGCATTTGGCCCAACAGATATGGCCATTTGACACAGGTAATCTTTTAAAAACCAACTAATAGATATGTAATTTACAAACTGTATGTATATCATTCAGAGTTTCCTTGATGAAATACAATGCATCTTATATTTTTTCAGTGAAGAGCAGTCCAGGCTGGCTGCGAGAAAGTATGCTAGAGTTGTACAGAAGTTGGGCTTTCCTGCAAAATTCTTGGATTTTAAAATTCAAAATATGGTTGGCAGTTGTGATGTAAAATTCCCTATCAGACTTGAGGGATTGGTTCTTACGCATCAACAGTTTAGCAGGTAGGCCAAAAAGATTTTATTATCTTAAATGCATACTGAAAATATTTTGTGTTTTTCAGTTTTACGTAAAATATCTCATAGTTGTTGTGGGTCATTTATGTACTACTTTGAATGCAAAAGAGGAGCAGCCATAAGCAATTCTGATATATCTTTGACGCAGGGGTGGGTTCTACTTACCTTTACTACTGGTTTGCAGCAGGATTGCGTGCCTGTACAGAAGCTTCCTGATAACATTGAGGTTGGTGGGTGGAGCCTACCCCCAGTTGTCCAAACCGGGGGCAACCCACCACTGTTTTGATGTATAGATAATTTCAAACAATTTTAAATTTGTATAACATTCTGTGCTCAATTCTTCAATACTGAAACAAAAAAGCTTTTTTATTTGAACAAAAATTGATCATCTGTTGATATGTATTGGTGTAATATGTATTAGTATAATTTAAATCCTTAAGAGTAGTAATGGAAAGTAGATGAGATACTTGAGCAACTCTAAAAGTGAAAACTGAATTTCACACTAGCCCAGCCTCTTTAAAATATTCTTGGCCTTACAGTATAGAATTGGGAATAGTTCAATAATTCTTATGTGCAGTCTAATATATTTTGCCTGAAACTTTTGTATTGAGGAATTAGCACTAATAATGAAAAAGTACAGATATGCCCTGGGGTACATAAAACATGACTTAATATCATTTTAGCTTAATCCATGTGTGGCAGAAGGAAAAAACGCATTTCTATTCCTGAGCAAATACTTTGATCAATCTACATTAGCTTTACATTTTACTTATATTGAACTTTTCTTTCAGTTACGAACCAGAATTGTTTCCTGGTTTAATCTACAGAATGATCAAACCAAGAATTGTACTGCTCATATTTGTTTCTGGAAAGGTAGTTTTAACAGGTAAGCCATATTTGAAATTACTGTGCATTGACTGTAGCAAACCGAAAAGTACCCAACAAAGATTTCAAATAGCTAATTAACAAATACAAATATATTAATGCATTGGTTTTTTGTACTTTATTATAATATACTATTTTTTTTACCCGAATATTTTTATTTGTCCTGTAGTGTTAACATGTTGCAGCAATTAAATGTGTTAATATGCCTTTAAAACCACTCAAAAAATAACGGTACAAAATACAGCCATGTCACGTGCTAACTGGTGTTGTATGCAGTAAACATACTACACCTGTGCTATAGGCCCAGTCTTGGCTGCCTATACATTTCCAGTGCAATTTAGAATGCAAGCTTTGTCTGCTGAAGTCCTATATGGCTTCTGCATATATGGGTGCTGCAGGACCTGTGGGACTGTCTCTTTCAACAGAATCCGATTGTTGGTAACTCCCCATTACCATGCAATTGAGAAGGAAATGCTTTTCTGTTATGGCTTCTGTTTTGTGGAATAGACTTCCACTACCTGGTGGCCTTCGGGAAGCAAATTAAAAAGCCTTCCAGGGGGCTTTTTAACTAGCAGCCTAGGAATTGTTCATATTGCCCCAGTTTAAGATAAATGTTAAGAATTGTTTTATCACCAGATAGTGATGACGAGAGCATGGGTTACTGCCAAAGTTCCTCCTATGGAGTCCAGATTAAGACTCCCAACTGCTCTACCAGCTGAGCAAAAGCTCTATGAATTTGGTGCACAGGTTTGAATTATGAGCAATTTCCACATATACCATTTGTTAACTTTCTTAAGAAAATTAGAAAACTAATGATAATGATAGCCACAGAATCTCTGAACGTAGTGGTTAAATATACTCTTTCTTTTTAGGTGCAAAAGTCAGAGGTGAAATTTATGAAGCATTTGAAAATATTTATCCTATTTTAAAAGGATTCAGAAAAACAACGTAACAGTTCCATGTGCTTATTCCTGAAGCTGGAACACATTTTTAAAGGTATTGATTATGGCACAGCAGTAACACACAAATCAGGACTTGGAGTATTTTCCCAGATAGTGCCTCTTTCCCTGTTTTTCATGGGAAGGGAACATATCATTGTGTGTTTCGTCTGCACTAAGTTACTGTGCATTGGTTCACCGTGTTCTCACACAAGAAAAACTGAGCTTATTTATATTTCTGGCTCTTAAAATGGCTAATTTTTAAAATCTGAGAGTCTTATGCTGGCAAACTGGCTAACCGTATTATCCAACATTTAAAACTCTGGGGTTACTCACAGTATTCTTTCAACCGTGGATTTTATAATCAGAAACGTTAATTTTATGCTTTTAGCCCTACTTCCACATTCCCTACATTTTCAGTGTTCAGCAGGACAGAAACTTTGCTAGTGAAGACAGATGGCTGTATATATTTCTCATTTTGTGAAGCAATTCTAAATGTATAATTACTTGACTAAATAATTTGAATAGTAAAATTTGTGGTCAATCTTTGCTTTTGCTGTTTTAATGTGCTAAATGCATGCATATAGCTAAAATAACTTGATTTTTATAAGATTTTTATTAACAATCCAGTATTAAAGTAATGTTTTGCCATTTCAGTTATTTTTGTGTTGTTTCTTAATAGTGTCTTAATTTGAGGTCCTTATCTCCAAGAGGACTTACAGCAACAGTATAACATTTCTCCCTCCAGTATTAAGAGGAAGAATGTGTTAATGATAGAAATAGCTTGTTTCCAATTATTTTTTTCCATTATCAAAACAACAAAAAAACCATGAAGCAGAGGTGTTGTAGTAGAAGGGAACATGAATTCTGTATATCCAAAGATATCATGTCAACATATCCCACCCACACTACTGTATTCCTACTAGGTTGGGGTGGAGAGGGATTTATATACATTTAAGTACCAAAGAGGGACGCAGTGGCTCCGGGGCTAGGACGTTGAGCTTGTCGATCAAAAGGTCGGCAGCTCAGCGGCTCGAATCCCTAGTGCTGCTGTGTAATGGGGTGAGCTCCTGTTACTTGTCCCAGCTTCTGCCAACCTAGCAGTTTTGAAAGCACATAAAAATAGGGACCACCTTGGTGGGAAGGTAACAGCGTTCCGTGCACCTTTGGCATTGAGTCATGCCGGCCACATGACCACGGAGACGTCTTTGGACAGCGCTGGCTCTTTGGCTTTGAAACGGAGATGAGCACCGCCCCCTAGAGTCGGCAACGACTAGCACGTATGTGCAAGGGGAACCTTTACCTTTACCTTTAAGTACCAAAGAAAAACACATTTCTTCCTCATCCCTCCTCCTCTATAAAGCAAGTAGGTGAATTTCAGATATAATTTCTCTTTACCTTTCTTCCTTCCTTTCCTTCCCTCCCTCCCTCCTTCTCTTACAATGGCCAAGAAGAGGTTGAGCCATTCAATACCAAAATGACGACTTTACCTCCATCATTATTTTTAGTATGAATTGATCAGTAATTTCAATAAACCATAATGAGTGATTTTAGACCACAGCCAAGGAAAGGACGGGACAGACTGTATTCAGAAATATACATAGCAGCTTATTTTCATTTTTTAATTGAATTACATTGCAAATTATCATGGAAACTTTGAACTCAAAAGTAAAGCTTCCTATCCATTTGCACTTCAAGACTCATCCCATTGGTTTTTTTCCACCGCAATGACAAATATTCACTATTCATTTTGTGACTTGTCAACTACAAGCCAACCAATTTCTTAATGAAAACAACCTTTTCCAACAGGATGAATGTGAACATTCTAGACTCTTGAATGAGTGGATGTCTTCTCAGATATAAACAGCATATTCCAGCCAACATACTAAAGAGTATTATTTTAAAAAATTACTTGCTTTGCCTTTTTACTAAGCTGTATATTACAAAGATGATAATCTTTTATTTCTATTTCTCATCAAAGAAACTACAGAATCAGTTCTTGGGTGGGATGATTTCACTATAGTGTTCCATAGTTATATAATGGAATAAACTATGACTTCCATATTTCGAATTTCATTCGATACCCAGTTTTGCCAAAGCTTTGCTGGTTTGTTAAATTATATTTCAAAGTAATTAGTCCTTTGAACCAGGCTTTTTACCATTTCCATGTTTCCCTCAAAATAAGACCGGGTCTTATATTAAATTTTGCTCCAAAAGACGCATTATGGGTTATTTTCCAGTTAGGTCTTATTTTGGGCGAAATATAGTACCAAATGCTGTGTGCTGATGATCTTAACTGGGGCTTATTTTGGGGGTTGGGTCTTATTTTCGGAGAAACAGGGTACTTACATTCTACTTCAGGATATAAATCATTCTAAGGCAGCATCCAAAATGAGCACAATGAAAAATAAGTGATGAGGATCTTGCCCACAATGCAACTGATGGTAATGGTTATGGAAAATTCACCTAAAGCAAATTTTGACAGGCTCTTAAGATCCTTCACCAAGAGTGGCAGTGGGAATGGTCTCAGGGATGAGTGGAGGGAAATAAATAGTGGAAACAATTCATTTCTTACTTGATTCTTTATTATAGTGAATGTATCACATCATGTCTATCATGATTTGATTTTTTTCACTTCAAAATACTAGTAAAATGATCACCTCTGTAGTCTCATGGCAATCATTGTTATCAGTTTGAATATAAAAGGTGAGAAAAAATTATGATACAGAAGAAAATTATCTCGCTGTTTAAGCTTTGCAGAAATTAAACAGAATTGGAAATGTCCTGCTTCCAGATGAACTCTTCAGCATACTGGTTTCCTAGATCACAATTCACAGCACATGTGTAGATAGCCAGTGTTCCCCAGTCAATGCTTTCTCCAAGACTGTCAACGTTTAAGTGAGCTAGAAGCTGTGGCATCACCTTAAACAGACAAGATACTTTAAGTGAGCTTTTAAAACTAAGTGGTCAAATCACTTTAATCTATAACCAGAAAGCTCAGTGTATTATTGCATTATTGATTTTTTAAAACATCCAAGAGAAAAGTAGACAAAGAAAGAAATTGTGTTAAAAAGCAGCTTTATGGCCTTTTATGTGCAGTCCTGCCAAACATCCATACCTGGAATTCAAATACTCTTTTACTACCACATTGACAGTTGGGAATATCTGGGTCCTGAGGAATATTTAACCCTGAAATCCAGATGGGCCCTTCTCCATTTCTGCAGTATCTGATAACCTGAAATTCAAGAAGAATTAGAATTGAAAATAAAATTATGTTGATTTTGTAGTATATATCACATGAACTAAGAAATTCTTCCCTTTTTCAGTTGACAGAAGTATCTTGTATTTCTGATTTCTATGTACCATGTAATTACTTAAGGTGCAGGATTGCATGAAGCATGCTTCCGCTAAATGATTATCATCTTGGTAGTTTCCCCCCAAACCTGTTCTAGTTTCCATAAGCCATTGTAAAGGGTTAATAAGTACATCACCATCTTGCATTTTATCCTATGTGCAGAACTTAACAATCATATGAATATGGAGCATCTGCTATTAACTATAAAAGCCATATTTTGAAGTTCAGGCTTATTGGGTTTCAGATTCCAATTTTGGCAAATGGGAATGACAACTAGTCCAAGATTGCATGATTCTCCCATGACTCCCTTTTTTGGTTAAGACATAGCTGAAGGATGAAGCATAGTATGCACACATTTGTTAATGTTTTACATTGATTTAGCATGTTGTGGCCTTTGTGGCCTTACTAGCATTTCCATGCAGAACGGTACTAATGGCTCAATTTCCAACATCCAACTCTTTTAAGTTTCATTTAATTTGTTGCTAGTCATATCTAAATATTTTGGTAGCACGAAGTACGAAATTAATTCAAAGTGACAAAATTCTGGGCTGGATTATTCATATCCCATTCCCATAGTAATACATCAGTATAAAGCATTAATGGACATGAAAAATACATTTAAAAAACACCTGTTCTGGTTCCAAAGATATTCTTTCTTTGAATATTTGAAAAATTCTATCTTCTGGAGTTTCATGTTTTGCCATCATCTCCAAGGACATCTCCTCTAATAATTCAGAAGCTTCATCTGGGAGGGAAAAATACAGTATTTAAGTTTTAATATTGAAATATTGTAAAAAAACGTTTTTGGCTCAATCTCTCAGGGATGAGTCCATATTCATGAAATTTGATTTAAAAAAAACTCTATCAACAATGAAAAATATTGTGTCCATCTTAAAAGCTTGCAAAAAAAGGAGAGAATGAAATCTGTGTTGTGTAGAGCAAGACTGTTAATTGATGTTACAAGACTTTCCTTTTTTCATCTGAACTGGAATAGGAGAATTTGGTGGTACTTTTTAAAACCAATGCTAAATCCATCTTACAACTTCTGTTACAATGGTCTACTTTTAATGTCAAAATGAGAGTAAAATGAACAATGTTTTTAGCAATTATACTCCAATACAGTTCTGACACAACATACTTATATGCAGTGGTGGGATTCAAATTTTTTAACAACCGGTTCTGTGGGCGTGGCTTATTTTGGGATGTGGCTTGGTGGTCATGTGACTGGGTGGGTGAGCCTAGCTGCTCATGTGACCGGGTGGCCCTGGCTATGGGCATAGAAACTACTCAGAGGGCTAAAAAAAGTCATTTCTGACCGGCCCTTACACTTACGACCATCCTCACATTTATGCCCATTGCAGCATTTTTAACAACCATGTCACTCATTTCACAACTGCTTCTCTTCACCATGGTTACAAGATAGGGTGCAAAATGTAAAATGTGAGGACAGTTATAAGTGTGAGGACCGGTCAAAAGTGTGAGGACAGGTCAAAAATAACTTTTTCAGCCCTCCGAGTAGTGCCTATGCACAAAATGCTGCAACAGGCATAAATGATGACCGGTCATCAGTGTGAGCACTGGTCAAAAGTGTGAGTACCTGTCAGAAATCACTACCCAGAGGACTGAAAAAAGGGATTTCTGACCGGTTCTGGCACTTTTGATCAGTCCTCACACTTATGACCGGTCATCATTTATCCCTGTTGCAGCATTTTTAATAACCATGTCACTCATGTCACAACTGCGGTGCTTCATGTGACCGGGTGGGCATGTCCAGGTGGTCATGTGACATAGCTTCTTTGCCCTAATGACTGTTTGCTGCAATGTTCGTAAGTGTGAAAAATGGTCATAAGTCACTTTTTCAGTGCCATGCTTGTTAAACCAATTACCAGAACAAATCCATTCTCCCTCCCTCTTTCTCTCCATTTCTTTCCCCCCCTTTCTCTCTTTCTCTTCATCTTTCTCTCCTTCATCTCTCTTTCTCCTCCTTCTATCCTTCATCTCTCTTTCTCTCAATCTTTCTCTCCTTAATCTCTCTTTCTCCCTCCTTTTCTCCCCCCTTTCTCTTCTTCATTTTTCTCCCCCTTCTATCCTTCATCTCTTTTCATCTTTCTCTCCATCTTTCTCTCCTTAATCTCCTTCTCCCTCCTTCCCTTTCTCTTCTTCATCTTTCTCCCCCTTCTATCCTTCATCTCTCTTTCTCTCCATCTTTCTCTCCTTAATCTCTCCTTCTCCCTCCCTCTCTTCATCTTTCTCCCCCTTCTATCCTTCATCTCTCTTTCTCTCCTTCATCATTTTCTGTCCCCCTCTTTCTCTCCATCACTCTTTCTCCAGATGGGGTAGGGTAGGCTGGTGCTGCGTGGGTGGGAGGCGGCCGCAGGAGAGTCCTGCTGGGTGGGCGGCAGGCCGAGGCGATTGACACACACTTTGCTGCCCACCCAATCCAAGCTCCTCGCTGGCCACGTGGCCAGCGAGGAGCTTGAACTGGCTGACTAGCAAGAGGCTTGGATGCAGGTAGGGCCTTGGTCGGCGGTCGCATGGTGCTTGGATTGGGTGGGCAGCGAAACACTTGGATGGAGGCAGGCTTCGGTCAGCGGCTGCGTGGCCAGCAAGGTGCTTGGATGGGGGTAGGTCACGGCTGGCAGCCAGGCGGGCGCAGGTCAACTACCTTTCCCAGTCCCGCTTCCCCAGGGGCGGCACTCGGCTGTACTTGCCTTCTGCTGCTGGAGCGGTCAGGGCAGTCTGAGCTGGGCAGTCTGAGATGGGGAACAGAGTGGTAGGTGGCTGAGCCAGACATTTAACAAGCGGTTTGGGTGTGCTCCCAGGGGGGAGGAGAGTGCGAGCCAGCAATTTTACCAACGGTGCCGTGACACCGGTAAGTAATGGTGGGGAGGGGAGAGGCAAGGGGCGGGATGAACCGGCAATTTAACAAATGGTTCGGCCGAACTGCCTAGAACTGGCAGAATCCCACCACTGCTTATATGTCAGAACCGTATTGGAGTGTAATTCCAGAGTCTGAGGCTACTTTTAAGCAAAGTCTAAGTAAAAAAAAATTTTTTTTGGAAAAAAAGCTCTGTCTTTTGGAAGCTGAAGGGCAGATCTATACATTCTTTAAGATATACTTCAATTTAAAATAAACATTTAAAAACAGCGTCGAAACATGGACTCATTCATATTTCTTACTAGATTACCTGTTGTGTCCTCATTTTTGTCTAAATCTTCCTGCTCTGTATCATTGACAACAGCAGAATCCAACTCCTCATGTTCTCTTACAATTTCATACTCGGGGAACAGAAATTTATGATCCGGAATTACATCTTCTATAAAACAAGAAGCCAATATCTTCATTTATTTTCTCCTAGATTTTATTATTATACAATTGCCAGAGGGTGGAGAAAAGGCAGGAATTTTCCAGACAACCCCCATTCCAGGGGTGAAATGCCCCCCGGTTCAGACCGGATTGGTAGCAAAAATCCCTGCCCCCCCCCCGCCCATGCCCATCCAATCACCTGGTCGCCAGCTTGCCGCTTCTTTTAAAAAATGCTTTTAAAAGGTAAAAAAAAAGGCTCTGACGATCACAGCTGAGCTGCATGATTGTCAGAGCTTTTTTTTAACTTTTATAAGCATTTTTTAAAAACCTATTTGGCCGAATAGGTTGTAAAAAAAGATGCTTTTAAAAGTAAAAAAAAGATTGCACGCCACAGCAGATCACCCCCGCCGCCCGCTGTTCTACTTACCCCATACCTCCTTTTGGCGCGCACTGCGCACGCACACCTCGCATTTGTTGCGTGGCGCGCATGCACAGCCAGCAAACTGGTAGTAAACTGGTTCAGATTTCACCACTGCCCCATTCTCCATTTACAATGATATTGACTATATACTATGGCTTTATTTTAACAGTACAGATACAGCTTTAAACAAAAAAAAAGTGAATATAATTTTTTATGTATCTATTCCACTCCCTCTCTCAGCTACATTTTGTGTTTTTTTTTTTTTTTTGTTTACATTTATACCCCGCCCTTCTCCGAAGACTCAGGGCGGCTTACAATGTATAGGGCAATAGTCTCATTCTATTTGTATATATTTACAAAGTCAACTTATTGCCCCCCCAACAATCTGGGTCCTCATTTTACCTACCTTATAAAGGATGGAAGGCTGAGTCAACCTTGGGCCGGGCTCGAACCTGCAGTAATTGCAGGCTTTGTGTTCTTAATAACAGGCCTTACCAGGCAGAGCTAAACCGGCCTTTCACTTCTGGGCTCACTTGTATCCCAGGGAAGTTAATGAGAACAGGGAAAATTGACTTGATTGTAGCATCTTTGTGAAGCTGTCTTTGCTGGCATCTAATCTGGTCTCCAAAAATGACAAGCCTTTCTACCAAATAGTTTGTTTCTCAGTTCTCCGAGTCCTGCTTACTCCTCCCTGATATAATTGTCAGTCCATACCACATTTAACAATATCTTCCTCCTCTACTCAATACTTCTGCTCTTTTAAATGGTTAGAATTAGGAGACAGATGTTTTAAGTAAGCATCATGTATCTTGGTCCCTGTGGTGGTGGGAGGAAATCCCTTAACTTTGAGACTACTGCATTATTCCATATCCATCAGGGCAACTCTTCCTGATACAATTATGCCTTTGTGGGGTTGTGCAACAAATCTTAAAATTACTAGACAGCAAATGTGGATTATATTCAGAACTGTACTAAGCCAAATGTGGTTTATTTGCCTTTGATATGGTATATATGACCCTTGGACCAAAACTTCTGACCTAGAATGATGTGTGAGCTCCAGAGAGCCAAATCAACCTTTTTAAAAAGCCTCATAGTATACATATTTAATTGAACAATAGATTTTAAAGTTTTAAAGAATGACAATTCTTCCAAAAAGCTTCAGAGCAAACTACTGTTTTGGCTAAATCTCCCAAATGAAAGGGCATAATTGGGGAAGCAAATAGGGCCTATACCATGGCAGGGCCAACTGGAGTTGACAATGCTAACCCTAGCATTTTTGCTTTAAAAAAAAATAACATTCAACAAAATAATATTCATAAAACCACCAGCTAAGCCATTAGCTAGGCACATAGATAACTCCATTATTTTTCGTTTAGAAATCTTTTAAAGAACACGGTGCTTATTTAAGAAAGATACCAACAGAGGGCATTAAAAGGACATTGCCATATAAAATTATTAATCCACTTCCAATTCTTTAGAACTACTAACACAGAAAATGAACTCTTACAATCAGAGTGCTAATACACACAAATCAAAAGGACTATATCTTCTAACATAACATTCTTATATTTATTATATGCTACATTATTATTTTGGTGCACTCTTACAGTTCAAGGGTATTTCTAGCTACCTACCAGGCTGCAAACATGATACCTTATGTCCTGCTTTCCAATCTTTGATCTGATGGTCTTTGCTACAATAATGAGCCTTATGACATTTGGAACATGTGCTGGGTCCCAAGCAACCACAAACTCTGCAAAGCATAGCTCCGCATTTTAGCTGCAGATTCACAGAAGGCAACTCTTCCAAAGGTGGCTCTTCAGGTGGTGGATTATAAGAATAAGTATCATTCTTTCTTGGAAGCTGATTCCTAAAAACTTAAATGAGAAAAAAAAATTATCTAACAGAAATAAGCATGACGTACTACTCTTTTTTTATTGCATTTTTACAATTAAACAAGTCTTACTTACATCTTAAGCATAACTGTGACCATTTACATACCATAAAATTCCAACTCAAATACACTTTATATATTTTTACAATCAATTTTAATTCTATTTCCATCTCGTCTATTTTTTTTTTTATTTGAATTTATATCCCGCCCTTCTCCGAAGACTCAGGGTGGCTTACATTGTGTAAGGCAATAGTCTTATCCATTTGTATATTATATACAAAGTCAACTTGTATTGCCCCCCTCAATAATCTGGGTCCTCATTTTACCTACCTTATAAAGGATGGAAGGCTGAGTCAACCTTGGGCCTGGTGGGACTCGAACCTGCAGTAATTGTAATTGCAGGCAGCTGTGTTAATAACAGACTGCATTAGCCTGTTGAGCCACAAGAGGCCCAACTTTTTCATTTTTCTGTTCTCAATCCAGTTGTACCACTTCTCCCATATTGCATAGTATTCCGAATCTATTTGTCCTTTCAGTTCAATTGTCAATTTGTCCATTTCTGCACAATCGAATATTTTTTAATTACTACTCTTTAATACTTTACTACTTTAATATACTACTCTTATGTAATTCTAGCTTAGTCTCTGCCCACAATGTGCCAAAACAATACACTGGGGTGCCATGGGATTAACCTCTGCATTCTATTTAATTCTTGGAGGCTTTATAGAAATAATGTTGTCAAGAATATAGAATAATAAGAATAGGGAGCATATAAATGAAATGTTTTGGCACACTAATAGTATATTTATTTCATTCACTTCCTTGCTACATTTTTACATAGTGTTTTGTATTGCCCTGAAACTTCTGTCTTCTATCTTCCTCTGGTCAAAGCCAGAATGATCTTCAGTACATCCTTTTGGCAAGGCCATGCAGAAGGTGAGATCTGTAGCATGGCTGGTGAAAACCTGGGGAGAGCCAGCTGAATGAAGAAACCGTGCATTCTTTGAGGGGGATGGCCAAAATTTTTGGTAAACAACCCAAAGGAAGCATGTTGTGGATGCTTCACTGCTTAAGAAAGCTTGGGCAGCTCACAGAACATGTGATCATGTTCCTTTATGAAAGAGTTGCTAGGTGGCACTTCAAACAACTCCTTTAAAACTTTGCATAGACATATCAACTGCTCTTTTTTGCTCTTTTGGATGTTCAATATATAACCAAGACAAACTTTCACACAATTGTTTATATATTGGTATATACAGTGTAGTAGTTATATTACAAGGCAACAGTTTTATGGGTGCTTAACTTTTAATACATGAACAGTGTCCTGTTCCAGACAATTCACTTCTGGAAAGGCAAAGTGAAATGGTCTGGGAGAAAAATAAATGATCCAGAGTGTTTAGGAATCACCTCTGCAATGAGACGTTGGACCCATTTCTATAAACCTGATTTAGTAAACGTTTATGAATTAACCCCAAAAGACATCATGATAACCTGAAAAGCTGCAGTAGCCTCGTTTAATATATGCTCATACTGACCTAATTCAATAGTCTATCCTGGAGTAAAAGGGTGGTAGAAATGCTTTGCATACACAAGGTCCACTATTAATCTCCGAGCACAAGAAGGTGAGAGTCCCCAACTTGTGGGTGCTCCATCAATGGAGATTTCTAAGAGGTTGAATCAAGAAGCTGATGATCCAGTTCTACAGAGGAATTATTGAGTCTGTCATCTGCACCTCTATAACTGTCTGGTTTGGTTCTGCAACCCAACAAGACAGACAGAGAGGATAATTAGAACTGCAGAAAAAACAATTGCTACCAACCTGCCTTTCATTGAGAACCTGTATACTGCATGACTCAAAAAGAGGACTGTGAAAATATTGACAGATCCCTCACATCCTGGATATAAATTGTTTCAACTCCTACCCTCAAAACGACTCTATAGAGCACTGCACACCAGACCAACTAGACACAAGAAGTGTTTTTCCCCGAACGCCATCACTCTGCTAAACAAATAATTCCCTCAACTCTGTCAAACTATTTACTAAATCTGCACTACTATTAATCTTCTCATCGTTCCCATCACCAATCTCCTTCCACTTATGATTGTATCTGTAACTTTGTTGCTTGTATCCTTACGATTTATACTGATAGTTTCCTGATTGCTTAATTGTAGCCTATGACTATCATTAAGTGTTGTCAATGTTGTACCTTGATGAAGGTATCGTTTCTTTTATGTACACTGAGAGCACATACACCGACAAATTCCTTGTGTGTCCAAACACACTTGGCCAATAAAAAATTCTACTCTACTCTACTCTACTCTACTTCTATTCTATTATTATCACCATCCATCATAAACGGTACAGTCTCCTACTTGAACTACAACATTGAAGAATAATAAATAATAATAAATAATAAATAATAAAAACAATAATTTATTATTTAATAATTTATTATTATTTATTATTAAATAATTAGACTAGAAGATCTCCACGGTCCCATCCAACTCTGTTCTTCTGTACAGTATTCTGAGAACTGGCTTACCAAAACAGTCTTTTTTGCATCTCGACACCTATCTGACTTGATTTTATTGCCAGCTATTTACAAGCCACTTCCGCCGACGGGCAGCTGTTTCCTTCTCAAGAAACAGCCCGCTTGCACGCTACCTGCAGATGTTTAAGTTACGTGAACATGCAGATGATGCTATACACTCTCACACGCACACGCCTGCGCGTGGAACGCTCGAGCTGCGTCGTCGCAATCGCGGGTTGCGCCCCACGTCCCGCGACTCTTTCTCGGGTGGGACTCTTGCAAAGGACGACCCCCCACCCACGTGCAGCACCCCCTCACCTCTCAGGCTGCCCGGGGCTGGGCCGGCGGAGCGGTAGCAAGAAGGCCGGCGGCAGCCGAAGAGGAAGAGGCTCCTGTGGAAGGCCTCGGGACGCTCTTCCACCGGCGCGTAGAGCTGCAGGAGGAAAGCGCAAGGCTGCCCGCACACGCCGCACCGCAGCTCGGAGGGCCCCGGCAAGCCGGCCTCGCCCAGCCAAGCCGGCCTGCCGCCCACCTTGCAAGGGAACTGCTCACTGCGCAGCCGCCAAGGTGCCGCTTCTTCCACGAAGCCCAACTCGACCTGGTGCGAGCACATTTTCTTTCTTTTTTTTAAGCAAGCAGCAGCAGCCGCAGCCCCCCAGAAGCGGCGGAAGATATCAGCAGCCGGGCGAGAGGAGCGAGCGCCTCTAGCGGGGCGGCGGCTTCTCTGTCCCGGTCCCGGTTGCGCTTCGCAGTCGGTTCCCAGTTCAGCACATAGCAAGTGTGGGCAACGATGGCAATTTTACGACCCGTGGCCTCCAACCCCCAGATTTTCTGACCCAACCAGGGAATCCGGGGCCTTAAAGTCCACGGGTCCTAAAATTGCCATCGTTGCTCATTCTTTGGCACAGGGGTCTCCAACCTTGGCCACTTTAAGACTTGCGGACTTCAACTCCCAGAATTCCTCAGCCAGCTTTGCTGGCTGAGGAATTCTGGGAGTTGAAGTCCGCAAGTCTTAAAGTGGCCAAGGTTGGAGACCCCTGCTTTGGCATAGACTGAGGAAAGGCTCCGCTCTTGTAGTGAGAGCAGTTTCCGAATCAAATCTGAAGGATAAAAAACACGTCCCATGCATCGGACTTGTGAATCGCGCCATCGGTTCGGTACAGGGACTTTTGCTTTTTTGATGCTCTCTTCCAAACTCGGGTAGCGTAAGCAGATTTGGAAGGGGAAAGGAAGACGGGCTTCTCGCTGCGAGATTAAATGCTCTTCCGTTCGTGCAGAGTGGATTCTTGCTGTGACGCGAGGCAGTTTTTAGATTCGTGACGGGCAATGAAAGTTGGGTAATGAAAAGTCTGCAAGAAAACAACCAAGCTCAAGAGGGCACCAAGGACCCCGCCGTTTTTAGGATCATCCTAACACCACCTGTGTGATTTAATTAGTGTGATTTTTTTTTTGCAGTTCTCCTACTTATAGCCCCATCTTTTTAAAACAACATTTTATAGGAGAGCTGTGGTAGTCAAGGGTACCCTCCCCCACCCCCAAAACAGGGAGAAGCACGGTATAGTTTTTTGCTATAGTAAAAGACATACAGTAGGCTTTCAGGAGCTACAGTTCACTTCATCAGAAAGCTTGCTTGAGTCATAAAAAGTGTTACCAGAGTCCTTAATGTGTGTGTGTGTGTGTCAGAGGTGGGTTTCTGAAGTTTCTAACCAGTTCTGAAGAACCAGTAGCAGAAATTTTGAGTAGTTTGGAAAACCGGTAGTAAAAATTCTGACTGGCCCCGTCCCCATCTATTCTCTGCCTCCTAAATCCCAGCTGATCAGGAGGACATGGGATTTTGCAGTAACCTTCCCCTGGATTGGGGAGGGAATGGAGATTTTACAGTATCCTTCCCCTGCCACGCCTACCAAGCCATGCCCACAGAACCGGTAGTAAAAAATTTTGAAACCCACCACTGGGGTGTGTGTGTGTGTGTGTGCGCAGCCGACTAATCTGCAAACATCAGCTCCATCAACCAATCAAGATGTAACAACACAGCCAACCAACCCGCTTACAGCAACAAAGCCAGCACTCCACATCTCCCCACCAATATTTTTAGAGAGACGGCAGCTCCGACTACGCTTTGCTCGCACAAGCATGAAGCCGTAAACACCAGCCTGAAGATGATGAGTAAGACCTTGTCGAAACGTTGCCAAGATACTCTCAACCTTACACGGGAAAAGACCCAAATACGCCAAGACTTGCATGTGTGTGTATATATATATGTGTGCGCACACACACACGAAAAATAAATGGCCGTCTTTGCTACTGTTGTACTTATTTCCCATACCTTCAGATGTAAGGGCAACACCTACACTCAGGAATTTAAAACCATATATGTATATATATGTATGTATGTATGTATATGTGTGTGTGGTTTTAAATTCCTGAGTGTAAGTGTTGCCCTTACATCTGAAGGTATGGGAAATAAGTACTACAGTGGCACAGATGGCCATTTATTTTTCCTTTGTATAAAAAGTAAAATAATGTTTATTTACCTTTCAAATAAAGTGAGGCTAAAAGAAAGTTGTTCCAAGATTCAGAGGCAGGAGCCTGGCAGGTCTCTTTTATATTTGCCTTGTTGCCAGTTGAAGAGCAAGGTATGGATGCCTGCAGATGTGCCCTGCCCAGTCTTCAGCATTTCAAACTTGATTCTAGGAAAGCTTCACTGTAATTCAATGTCAATTTTAAATTGTTGATGAGGAATGGAGTGATAACTGGGGAACTGAAACAGCATAGAACTTTTTGGATTTGCAGTATTTTTTTTCATAAAGGACCTGGAATGTGCTACTTTTTTTTCTTTTTACAATATTTAAAATTCTGTTTACTCAAACTTATAGTGTGGGGTCTTTGATGATCTCTGAGCTTGTTTGTTTTCTTGCAGATATTTCATTACCCAACTGGGTAACATCAGTGCTAGAAGAGATTGAGGTTTGCTCTCTGTTTATATATATATGTGGCCTGCCCTGTCAATGTTGATGGGATTGTTTTTGGTGGTTCCTTGATTAAGCTGTTGTTTAGTTTGATTTTTTTGTGTTGGTAGTTCCTTGCTTAGGATAGTTCCTTGCTTAGGGTATTGTTTACTGCTTGATTGTGGTCTAGTATTGGTCTTGGTCTGCTCATCTGGGTGTTGACTGCTGCCAAGGAGGTGTTGTGGTCTTTTAACTTTTTGATTCTCTGTTTTGAATGGTATGTAGATGTTATTTATTTCTACGTGCCTTTGATGAGTGCCAGGTATCCAGGAAATCTCTGGTGTTTTGGGATCTAATTTAATCTAGGATGCTCATGGTTTCCCAGTTGAAACTATGGTGAAGTCTGTCCATGTCTTGTGCAATTAAGACGTTTTCATCATGTGTTCTACCAGTTGGTGGTCGTAGATGTGCTCTGCTAATCTATTTTACATAAAGGCTGTAATAGGTCTTATATTGTATGTTGTAGATGACTCTTGTTTTTATTTCTGAAGCTACTGGGTCTTTTGGTTTTCTTAAGATATTTTAGGGGCTTTAGTTGATGTGTGTGCTATTGTGATGCCCTGTGGTTGTAATAATCTGTTGGTTGTTTCTCAGATGTTTTTGATGTATGGCAGTGATATCCTTTTCACAGCTTGTGTTAGTTGTACTGTAGTAGGCTAAGTGGTCAAGCATGTTTTGATAAGTTGCATATCTATTTTGTTGAAAGGTGTTGGTATAGATGATGTTTCCTTTTTTTGATGTCCAGGGTTGCTGGAGTGTTTATGCTTGTCTAAACAGCTTCTCTTGTGGGAGGTTGGATTGTTATTTTCTAGTGGAGCACTTGCTTAGTGTGGGTGGTTTTATGATAGACTTATGTTTCTAATTTGCCATCATTGCCTTTGCTAATAACAATATTCAGGAAGGGTAATACATTGTTTTCTTCTTCCTTTGTAAATTTTACTCCTTTGAAGATGTTGCTGATAGTTTCATGTATCTTCCCTAGTTATTCCCTTTTTTATGACAAAGATGTCATCCACATACCACATCCATACTTTGGGTTGTATGCATGGAACTTATAATTCTATAATAAGCTATAGTTTCTAGGTGTTGCATTATGGTCTCTGCTATAAGTCCAGAGAGTGGGGATCTATGGTTGTTCCTCTGATTTGTTGGTATAGTTATTTGTCAAATTGAAGGTAGGTGGTAAAGCAAAGGCTGATGAGTTCCATGATTCTGGGTATTTCAATCTTAATGTATTTGGTTATGTCAGCTGTATTATATAGTAGTTCTGCCATGGATTATTTCATTAATTCTGGGTCTATGAATATAAAGAGTGCGGTGACATTGAATGAAAGCATGATTTAATCTTTTTCAAATATCAGGTCTTTGGTTTTTTTGAGAGACACTGTAATGGGGAGTTGATAGAATATTTGCTCCTCTTTGTGAGATATACTTTATCATAGCCGCTTTCAATATAAATATTTTAGATTACCTGTGGAGTTGATTTCCTGATCTGGTCTATATAGAGGAACTGACATACTGTATATTTAATACATGACTTATCCAAATTATCTTCTGTAACACTAGAAAGCATATCAAATATATAAAGAGGCCGGTTTTGTCAAAAGCACCCAAGATTGTGACACTAAGCATCAAAGTGCATGAGATGAGAGATGTGCTGTAGTGGCAAGCACTGCATGCTCACAATTAAAACATAGCCTGTGTTACAACTCTGCCTTCACTTCCAACTCCAAATCTATACAAGAGGATTTAAGAGTATATAGGAGGCATGATGGTTCTGAGCAGAAATCAGTCAACAGGGGAGGACAGCTGATAGTGATCTGACCTACCATTGTGTTGTGTTCCATTTTCAAAACCTAACAGCAAGGAAAGGGACAAAAATGTCATGCACATTTAAGACTCTGCGACAACCAAGAACAGCAAGTAGCACACATGCCTCCTGTGTTAGTTTTTAATATTCCAAGAGCTGCAAATACCACCTTTTTTTAAAATCAGTTACATCATTAACATTTTGTGGGAATTAATTTCCATGAAACAGATTAATCCCTTCATAAATTACAATGGCAATCATAGTTTTCTTTAAATATTGCTTTCAACGTTATATAACCTTAGCTTATTTTATTTTTTTTCACAACCACAAAACAACCATACAAAAGCAATCGTCTTGTTATCATGGCAAACGTTTCAGATATTACCTTATTATTCAAATATTAATATCTGGATGAAAGAGGGAGTCAGGTGATATTCACTGAAGGGAACTTGAATGTACAAAGACTCCTAAGCATTAACGCTGAGAAAGTTCCTCAAGTGATGGTGTAAACAGTTTGACTTCTGGAATTCTTCTCCACCACTGTGTAGCAAAAGCATGTCAAGGTAGAAAGGGTATGTTGTAGTCTTCAATAACATTTTCCTCATTGTGTGCCTCATTTCCAACCAGGCTCCACCGTTAACAGTGTACATAACAAGCCCTTCTAGCCTTCTTCAATTAAAGCCTTGCAGTCATTGCATTCCTTACAGGTATCCTAGATTCTAAAAAAAAAAAGGAATACAGTGTGCCAACAGTTTTGAGCAGAGAGAAGGAAAGATCTTGAGAAACATTCCAAAGCTTTTATAGAAATAGTGCACATTGTTAAGTATGCATCTGAGAGAGGCAGAAATATTTAATAAACTGAAACTAATTGTCAGAAGTGGTGATATTTTAAGTACCCATAAAAGTCACTGGTTTTTATAGCCTGATAAATCATGGGGGGTCACAAATAATCATGAACAAATAAACTTTTATCTAGGAGAATTATTTTCTTTACTGTTGTCTTTAACTGTTTATATTAATAATGGTAGAATTATTAACATCCACTGAAACCACAATAGACCGCCAATTCCATTTCATTGCAACGAATGAAAACAGATTATATTAATACTGTACTTCGAGAAATGTAAAAATACTAAAATGTAATACCTTCTGCTTTCTGCTTTGAAAAACATAAGAAGCTTACATAAGTTCTATAGCAATGTTGGCGAACCTTTTCGGCACCAAGTGCTGAAACGGGAACACGCGTGCGTGTGCCGGAAACACAGCCACCCAGTATGCATGTGCACACCAGGAGGATAATCTTCCGATTTCCAGCGCATGCATGCGCACTGGCCATCTGGTCTTCTGGTTTCTGGCATGCATGTGCACATGAAGATCAGCTGGCCAGTGCAAATGTGCGTGCTGGAAACCAGAGGATCATCTTCCTGGCGTGTGCATGAGCACCGCTGCTCTTTCAGTTTCCGGTGTTCCTACACATGTGAAAACCAGATAGCCAGTGCGCCAGAACCCGGAAGAGCAATGGGTGACAGCTCGTGTGCCTGGAGAGATGGGTCTTGTGTGCCACTTCCGGCACACGTGCCATAGGTTTGCCATCACAGTTCTATAGGATCAAATATTAATTCAGCATGAACAGAGTATAATAAAAAGCTAACTTTACTGAACCAGAAAGTATTAGTTCATCTAGCTTAGTACTCTGCCTGCACTAACAGGAAGTAGATTTCCAAGATTTTATTTGGACTTTTTCCAGTTAAGACAAAATCTTACAATTTAAAAAAATACATGCATAGCATGTAAATCCTCTAAAGCCGTACAGTCCTAAAAGTTCCTCCAGAATTTCTAAAACTCTTGATCACTGCTAAGGTCAATAGCATATATTGTTATCAATCACTACCATTAGCAAGTCTATGAATTGTTTACCTGTTTTGTCATGGAAGTCAAGTGATATTATAAAAATGGAATAATCTACCCAGACAAATTTTGAATTGCAATTAGTAGTCAGAGAGGAGGTTTAGCCCATATTGTCTCTCTCAAGGAAAAGGCTAACTTTAGATTGATCTTAAATTTCTATAACAGACAGCCCTAGTTCCTTATTAGCTTGTCTATTTATTAGAATCAAAGCAATCAAGCAGCCAAAGGTAGCACATACAGTATATGAAATCCATGTCTTAGCTCAAGCAGATAAAAATGTAGGCAGTGAAATCTTCTGAGTCAACACACCGCTTTGACTAATAATTTTTTTTTATAAAGCCTGGCTTTATTAGTTTTAAAAAATATTTTTCTCCCTAAAATAGTTCCAAAAGGATAAACCATTCCTTGTAATTTAAGGATATTTCACAAGTTCCTATGTTCCTTAGGAGTTGTAGGTTGCTTTACAAAAAAAAAGTACTACAAGAAGCAGCTTTGTCAATATGGATAATAAATCTCCTTACAAAGCCCAAAGTGCCTCCTGCCACATTTAATCTGTAGCATGCCAGGCTACCATAGGAACCCATTAGAGAAGGACTTTTCCCTGCTTTCTGCCATGAGCTCGACAAATGGTAGTAGTAGGTTTATTACATTTTAAAAACCCCAGCACAAATAGGGGAAATAAGCCATTGGATGAAATTTCTCCACTCCAATTTCTCTGTAATTCAGTATCTCCTGCTGTATCCATTTTCAAATCATATTACAATTTCTAACTTGTAGTGTTGTTGTTGTTTTTTCATCAACAGCAAAATAGCAATTTAAAAATTAAGACATAATAGTATATCAACAAAATTATCTTAGGTCATAGCTCCCATTTCCAAGTTTCTATATATCAGTTAGGCAGGTTTATACTTATCAGATCTTAAAATATGACCATCCCAAATTACAAACACACGCAGAATACAAAGAAGGTTTTGTTTTGATGGTAAAATTCCACTCATCATCTAATTGACAGGAAAGAAAAAACAGGAAGGACAAACTAATGTAAGAATGTGAATAGTATAGGTCTGTGGCTATATCTTACAGGTAAGAATGTTGGACATTGACAATTGCCAACAAGGTGTTCCACCCTAATTTATGTGAATGACCTGATAACAATTCAGTTAAAACTGGTTTTATTTGCATGGAATAAAATGCACACTCTATACAAACAGAGTGATGCAATGAAAGGCAGGAAGATTTATAATTTATTCAGATACACACTTACCAAACATTCCTGCAGTCTTAGCCAGGGACTCTTTATTTACTCTGTAAGTGAATCCATCACTCCTGGGGGTGGACGTTAGAAGGGAAAGAGAAAGAATTTGAATGAGGTTCTGTAGCATCCAGTCTTTACTGTGGGGTAAAGGGACTATAAATTCTCTATTCTGACCATGTAACAACATTAAAATTATTACTCATGCCAACAGTGCAAAAATTTCCAGACATTGAATGCTGAACTACATCATTTAGCACAGGGGTCTGCAAACTTGGCTCCTTTAAGACTTGTGGACTTCAACTCCCAGAGTTGAAGTCTTAAAGGAGCCAAGTTTGCAGACCCCTGATTTAGCACATTGATAGAGCTGGCAATGCTTTTTACTGTTTGAAACTTAGAGCTTTATTGACTTTTTAAAAGAAAAGTAATAACAACCATAACTGTTCATTTTAATCTGGGGCATTGTTGTTAATTTATTATCTAAAAAAACACCACCAAATAGCACATAAAACATTTAACCTCTGAACTATTTTATGATGTCATCAGAATCCCTGCCAGACTTGTTGGTATGGTTCAGGTCAAGTATTGATGTTGTCATTAGTTTAACTCTGCAAAATAATTTGATCAATGTATTTTATCTATTAAATTTTATTTGTTTATTAAATGTTTATGAGTCCCGTTTTCCCTATGAAATGGTTCTGGGCCTCTTACAAATTATAAACATACACTAGAAACTTCGAAGAGCAACAGATTTTATTATAAGGCATATGCTAATGTCATATACTGCAATAACATTTCGTAGTCTTAAAAAATGAAATAAGATGTTTTATGTTACCATAGATTAATATATTGGGTTATTAATACTTACTCCAGGTATCCATTTGGCTAAAATACCTTGTAAATACAGCTCGGACTGCAGAAGGTATTAAGCAATTAATTCACTACAGGTAGTATTTGCTATCTGATTTAAGGGTTTGGAATACCCCATCTGTGGTGCAGGTCATTTTTTTTATTACCTGCCAAGGCTCATCTATAATATGGCCCCAAAATCTGTGGGGAATAAACACACCAACTCTCTGAATTTTGTCCTTCATAACATTATTATATATCAGAGGTGGGTTTCAGCAGATTCTCACCAGTTCTGGAGAACCAGTAGTGGAAATTTTGAGTAGTTCGGAGAACCAGTAGTAAAAATTCTGACTGGCCCCAACCGCATCTATTCTCTGCCTACCAAGTCCCAGCTATTCGGGAGGAAATGGGGATTTTGCAGTAACCTTCCCCTGGAGTGGGGTGGGAATGGAGATTTTACAGTATCCTTCCCCTGCCACGCCCATCAAGCCACACCCACAGAACCGGTAGTAAAGATTTTTTTAAACCCACCACTGTTATATATGTGTCAAATAATGGACATCTGATCTCATGCTGTGAGTCATGCAATAGATACTTGAGAGTTTACTCTGGCTTTCAAATTAAGACCACTGAAGAGAGTTGTCACTTTTCCCGACATGGAATTCCCTCATTCTCTACTACATCTGATATTCCAGATTGTGGTAGCAACAGTAGTGGTAGAGTTTGCAGGAACTTTCTAGCAGATTTCTTAAATATTTCAGATCCAGTCCAATCTATTAGATATAGTTATAGGTACAGGAATACCTGCTTCGACACAGTGCTTACTCCTCCTATATACCCAAGTCATAAGAAGATATATTCTTTTGAGGTTGCCATGGATTTGCATTTAGTGTCAGATATGGTTGTGCCCATGATACGAACCAGGTTATAAGACAATTTGCCAGGAGAAGAAACAAGCCCCTCCTTATTACAGTTTAAGATGGGGCGTAAAACCTTATTCACACAGTGTTTTAATGGTTTGTTGGAACTTTTATATTTTTTAATTAAAATTTGAATAATCATTTTCATGGATACTTGATTGTACGGTACACACTCAGACTCAGGAAGGGATCAAATGAATATCAATCTTTAGAAAAAAATAAACATATACAAACTTGCTACCTAATCTCCTTTGTGGTCGGTATATTGTACTGCAAAATATAATAGCTCCAAAACTGGGTGGAAAGTGAGAACAGAGCAAGGAAAGTTCCCTCCATGGGCAAAAAAATGCTCATGATTTTAGCTACAGCTCTAGGGGACCTGGTCAGGGTCCATTCTAGAGTTCTTTTAACTTTTGTAATTAGCACTGAACGCTCTGTAGAATGGTAATAAAATTACATTCCTTCTTCTGAATATTTTCTACTGTTAGGAGATTGATAGTAATTCAGCTTCTTCGTTGAGTTCCAGAGATATACTCACGTTTTCATTCTGGCCACCATGCCTAGTCGCACAAAAGTAGCCAAAGCATTTTTCTGCATATCCGAAGATAGGACTTCATAACACTGAGTGCTCCCTAAACAGGAAGAATGGAGACAATGAAAAATGCGGTCCTTCTATTTAAGAGCTAACATCAGTATAGCGCTGTAATGTCCAAATCCCACACCTGTCTCCAGAAGCTGGGAAGCAAGGCTTCGGACTCCAAATACAAAGTGCTTCTCAGTAAAGGCTTCATTTGTTTCATTAAAAAGGTATTTGCAGATTATCTAAGAAAAACACATTTAAACTGATGTTACATTGGTGTTACTGAGCTCATCACAAAATAGCCACTGTTCTTTTTTACGGGAAGGTAGGCATACAACAAAACTGAAAACATCTGAGCTGAAATATACTTCTACGTATTTAAAAGGAGTTGAAGTTGGTGGTTAAGAACTATTTTTTAAAAAAAATATTCCCAGTAAAAATATATTTGTGTTTCTTCTTTGAATGGAATTTTTCCAATACTATATATCTCAATCTATTTCTGGAACTTTTATGTACTTTGTAAACAAGTACTGGAACTGTCTGCGTCATGAGTGATATAAGGATAAGTAAAAAGCCAGAAAGGCAGATAGGAAGAGGCTTGGTGAGACGATTTCAGCCCTTCTATTCAATATTCATTTCACTGCCTCTTGGATACACTGTAATCCTATAATATAATAATGCTCAATTATATCTAAAATATCAGCTTTGGTAGGTGATGCAATCTTACGTAAAAGGGTGTGCGTGTTTCATTTTTCTTTGAACGTATCTGTGCTAATCAATTAGAGCACATTGGTAATAGTTGCCTTGCTTAAATTAGAAAAATGGTGGTAGTGAAGAGGTTTATCATTCAATGAATCAACTTAAAATTTAACCTTCAAAGCCCTAAACAGCTTCAAATATAACCACGCTAGGTCACATGGTGGCTCTCTGGCAGTATTGGGAGTTAAGCTCCAAATGTAGACAGCACAGCATGAAATTGTGAGAATTAAAGACTCAGCCATCTGAAAAGTGACAAAATTACCTGCTCTCATTTGATATATTGTAAATCAAGGTCATCACTTGGGGGCCTTTCTTTAGTTGCCTTGGCCATCATAAATTAGATAGAAGAAAAGGAAGCAGAAGGCCTTTTCCATGGCATTGCCCTCAACTCTTCCCCAGGGAAATTCATATTCTCTCCTAACTTGATGAACTGTAATTGTTGGGCAAAGACTTCTTTACTTGCCAGACGTCTTAACTCAATGCTAGATATAATATTTGCACTTTAACAATTGTTTGGTTTGTTTTTTGCTCATCCGTAAATCTCTGAACTTTGACATTCTTCTTCATTTTTATGCTCAGAAAGCAGATTTGTAGACACAAAAACTATTGGAATTAGGAGACAATATATTTACAAGAGTGATAGAAGCTCAACACTGACATGTAATATTTATTATCACTCCGAATAACAAAGATGACCACTAGTGAAAAGAATGTTGAAAAACCCATACCTGATAACCTTCCACAAATGGTTTAAACATCTCACTCAAGAAAGTAATTATTGAATTTCCTTTCTCTGTGACAAAGATTTGCTGTGGTGTGTCTTGAACGGCTCCACATTTTGTAAGTAAGAAACAACCTTCTTCAAAATCCTAGAGATTAAATAAATCTCTATTATTATTTTTATTATTTTTGTTAGTAGCTGTAAACTCAAATGTAACATCTATAATTTGTTCTAATGTCAACCAATATACACAGAGTGTAAAAAAAAAAATCTACAGATCATGTTAACACCTCAATATTTTTTATTAAAGTCCAGAGTCATGTGGCAGCGAGATGGATGGATGGATGAATAAACAAACATAATAAATGTATGTTACTAAAGTAACTGGAGGGAGGATGAGAAATCAGGAATCTAATCCTGAAAACCACTAGCAACATTTACTGTTCTGGGAGTCTAGCTACCTCATATACTCTAAACCAGGGGTCTCCAAACTTGGCAACTTTAAGACTTGTGGACTTCAATTCCCAGAATCCCTCAGCCAGCATAGTGATTAAAGAATTCTGGGAGTTGAAGTCCATGCATTTTTAAAGATGTCAAGCTTGAGAAAACACTGCTCTAACCTATCATAAACAAAGCCAAGCTGTAAATATGAGGCAAGATGATATGGTGGAAATAGAATCCAATTATAGATCTCTAAATGAAAACCTGCTTTTCAAGAAAAAAGACATTAGACCTGATATGCACTCAGACTAGTACAGTCCTTTTGCCAGAAGATGATAATTTATTTATTTTTTAAAAAAATTTCTATCTCACCTCTGCTAGGGTATTGAACAACTTCCAAATAGGAAATGGAAATGCAAGTTATATAGGTACTTCCAGTTTGCCACACAACCCCATTTCTATACTCAGATTACACACACTTTTTGGATAATTGTTATACCATGTACAGCATTACAAAATAATCCCCAAAACTCAACAATGCAATCTGTGTTTCGTATGACATGAAGAATTTATATTTGTTTGCTTGTTTGTTTTACCCGGCTTATAAACTGCTCCAATCCCAACTGATTCTGAGGATCTTCACAAATTCTATTAAACGGACAATACATGTCGTAATAAAATAGCAAGAATGTCAAATAATAAAAATAGCATATATTGAAACAGCAAGGACTCTAATTTAATAACACAGAGATTAAATACAAAGACAAAACCTTTCAATCAGAATGAATATGAACTACTTTCCAAAGTGGGATGACAACAAAAAAGGGAATAGTTTGCAGACAGATAAGACCATGACATTCCTGGCCTCAATGGTGCCTACAACATTCATCCCCTTGGGAGGGGAAGGACAAAGAGAGGGACAGAGAAAGGGAAAGGGAGAAGGAGACAAAGACGGAGAGAATGCCTATGTACGCCTATGTGCCTGCTAACCAAAGATAGAAGACTTTCTGTAACTATGAGCAAGATCTGGTTCAGAAAACTTGCTGGTAAATAACCAGTTGCAAGTTCAGATATCAAATTACAAATTCCAGCAGACCTCACCAGTAGGTAAGTAGGGATGCTGAGAATGGTAGTGCAGTACAAGTTCTCAACTCTTGCTTAAACGATAAATAATGTACATAAGAATCCTCCAAATATATTCTAGCTGCAATGGTAGCTACAACTGTTTTATAGCCAATTATTTATACTGTAGGGGACGCGATGGCTCAGTGGCTAAGATACTGAGCTTGTCAATCAAAAGGTAGGCAGTTCAGCGGTTCGAATCCCTAGTGCCACGTAATGGGATGAGCTCCTATTACTTGTCTCAGCTTCTGCCAACCTAGCAGTTCGAAAGCACGTAAAAAATGCAAGTAGAAAAATAGGGACCACCTTTGGTGGGAAGGTAACAGTGTTCCATGTGCCTTTGGCGTTTAGTCATGCCGGCCACATGACCACGGAGACGTCTTTGGACAGCGCTGGCTCTTCGGCTTTGAAACGGAGATGGGCACTGCCCCCTAGAGTCGGGAACAACTAGCACATATGTGCAAGGGGAGCCTTTACCTTATTTATACTGTAACCTTCAATCAGAGCTATTGCACTACAATGTTCTTCTTTCCCAGTTAATACTGATTGAATAATTGTAACCTGGAATGCACCTGACCTAATTGGAATGACCTGATTGCGTGGCAGAAATCAGCTGCAGTATGCCCCACCCTTTCCAATACAATTTCAAGATAGTTACTGAGGGCTTTCCCTGCAGCTTTGAATGATTACAGATTATCAGTTCAGCAAACCATTGCTTATCTGAAACAAGTCCATTTTAATCCAAAATATAACCAAGGAAAGTAGTTTCCTTGAACCAGTTGCAATTAAGAATATTCAGAATTTGGGTTTGGATATAGTAGAAGATTAACTTTTCATTTCCTCCACATTTTCATTGATACGCTTTCTGTATCCATTTGCAATTTAAACCACAGGTGGTCAAGCCTTTTACACGCAAGTTTTGCAGCCCCCCTCAAGGCAGAAAGGCCTTTTTCTACTTGTTTTGGGGATGGAAGGGAGCTAAAGGAACAAACTAAACCTCAGGGAAGCTTAATCATCCCATTTTGTATGTTTGTTTTTCTAATAATTGTGGAAAAATCATACAGCTGGAAATCATCAGTTTAATCACGAAATGCTCTGGAATCATGGTCATTATCAGATCAAGTGTTCTTTCACCCTCCCCCCACCTCCCAATTTCTAGAATTCTGAGTCTTCCATTGGGAGTTTTGCTCCCAACTGCTCTTTCAAAAAAAGCGCAAATGGTTTTTCTAGGGCAGAAGAGAAAGAATTTGTCATGAGTTTTCTGTATCAAAATTAGGAATGGCAAAAATTTCTGCCTACTTGAAAGACTGTACACAAGAAAAATATATTTTGGAATGGAGAAAGTGGATTGATTATATTCAAAATAAGTATCAGATTAAAAAATATCAATTAGTTTTTGAGTGAAGTTAGGAATTGCTATGTGTTATTTTAAGAAAGAAGGGAATTGATAGTGTGATGGTGTGAAACGGAATATGTTTTATGTTATATTTTAGATTATGTTTGTTAGTTACAATACCCTGTATTCTGTTCTGGGAAGTCTCGGGGAGGGGAAATGGGGGAGGAAGATTATAAATTGATTGATTGCCATTGTACAGGAATAATGGTAAAATTAAACAAGTTGGAATGGTGTAAAGTTGGGACTGTGTAAAGTTGGTAACCACTCCTGAAGGGAAAGGGTAAGGAAAGAGGAGTAAAGAAGGAAGAAAGTAGATAGGCAGGTAGGTAGGTAGGAAAGAAGGGATGGAGAAGAAAAGATAGGAGGAGAAGAAGAAGGAGAAGATAGAGGGTTAGAAAGGATGGTAGTGAGAAGTGGGAAAGAGGTGGGGAAGTAGAAAAGCGAGGAGAAGGATGGTGGGGAAAGTCGAAGAAGGATGAGAAGGGTAGAAAGGATTAAGGGAGGGAGTGGCGGTCGAGCAGCCCTGATTGAGTATAATTTGAGTATAGGATCAATTGTTGGATAAGTGATTGTATTGTACACTGGTCAAATTGTGGGAATTATTATGGAAAATAAAAAATTTTGCCCTGGAAAAAAAAATAGGAAAGAAAAAAAAAAGTTGGGGGGAGCACAGAACTTGAAATGAACTTGAGCATTTTGGAACTGAGCACTCTGTGCTGCTTTGAGGATTCCTGAAATATTATATTGAGACAAGCTGAAGTGCCTTTTCAACCTGAAGAGGCAGAGTAACAGAATTACACCACAATATCACATCGAATACCTGTACAATTAGCACAGGGGCGCCCCAAGGCTGTGTGCTCTCCCCACTTCTCTTCTCTCTGTATACCAATGACTGCATCTCCAATGATCCATTTGTTAAGCTACTGAAGTTCGCAGATGACACAACAGTGATTGGTCTCATTCGAGACAATGACGAATCCGCATATAGACGAGAGGTCGAACGACTAGCCTTGTGGTGCAACCAAAACAATCTGGAACTGAACACACTCAAAACCGTAGAAATGGTGGTAGACTTTAGGAAAAACCCTTCCATACTTCCACCTCTCACAATACTTGACAACACAGTATCAACAGTAGAAACCTTCAAATTTCTGGGTTCTATCATATCGCAAGATCTCAAATGGACAGCTAACATCAAAAACATCATTAAAAAGGACAACAAAGAATGTTCTTTCTGCGCCAACTCAGTAAGCTCAAACTGCCCAAGGAGCTGCTGATCCAATTCTACAGAGGAATTATTGAGTCTGTCATTTGCACCTCTATAACTGTCTGGTTCGGTTCTGCAACCCAACAAGAAAAACACAGACTTCAGAGGATAATTAGAACTGCAGAAAAAATAATTGCTACCAACTTGCCTTCCATTGTGGACCTGTATACTGCACGAATCAAGAAGAGGGCCGTGAAAATATTTGCAGATCCTCGCATCCTGGACATAAACTGTTTCAACTCCTACCCTCAAACGACGCTATAGAGCACTGCACACCAGAACAACTAGACACAAGAACAGTTTTTTCCCGAAGGCCATCACTCTGCTAAACAAATAATTCCCTCAACACTGTCAGACTATTTACTGAATCTGCACTACTATTAATCGTTTCATGGTTCCCATCACCAATCTCTTTCCACTTATGACTGTATGACTATAACGTTACTGGCAATCCTTATGATTTATATTGATATATTGACCATCAATTGTGTTGTAAATGTTGTACCTTGATGAACGTATCTTTTCTTTTATGTAACACTGAGAGCATATGCACCAAGACAAATTCCTTGTGTGTCCAATCACACTTGGCCAATAAAATTCTATTCTATATCCGTAGCAAACAGTTGTGACTTGGCTTATACAAGAGTAAACTGAAGGACCCTTATGGCCCAGTAACCACACTTGGGAGAAAACATGGGCTGAAGCAACCTCTCCTTAAGGGGGTGGGGGGTGGGGTAAGCAACCAAACTAGATTAAGTGGCTGTGCACGTACTTTTCTGTCAGCCTATTCATTATGGTTTTCCTGTGGGTCAAAATGGGTATGAATTAAATGTGGCAAGGTCTCAAATCCAAGCAGTGGGCAGAGGAGGTGCAGTAACACCCCTAGGATAAGAGCAACTGTAGTGGAAATAAATAGGGCAGTGAAAGCTCCCTAGATTTGCGACAAAAATTTTAAAAAAGAGCACAGACTGTTGTTATATGAGAAGCAAGAACATTACAAAAACTAGAAGATTAGAGATATGATTGAGGGCATGCAGGAAGTAGCTCTTGGAGGACAAGAATTTTACTCCACCCATTTAAAACGATCCTGAAAAATGATGACCTCTTGGTTCTTTTTTGTTTCCATTGTCTTTTAAATATTTTCCTATTTAAACCTATTATTATCAGTGGAGCAATTAGGTTACCTGAAAAACACTCACATCTTAATTGGGATATCAATGTAAACAAAATAATTCAGAGATGACTGGACAAAGGTTTATTTAATCCCAAAAATTTTTTTTTGAAAAACTTTGAATATTGTTTACCAATGAATAATGATTTTTTTTTCAAGTGATTAAAATAAAGAAGGTATTTGGATGGTGGTTGCGAATTGCAAAATGTTATCTTCAGACTGTTTTGAGTCTGAAATTTCATGAAACGTGTCCCATCTGTAGAACTGCTGGTTCAACTGAGAAACTAGAAACAACTCATAGTGCTTTGGAAATGCTTTGATCTTGAAATTCAGTACTTTTCAGTTTGGATCAGCTTTATTTCAAACTCAAAATACTCAAAATAGGGGAGTTTTTATTTATATTTTGTTTTTTGTTTTCATAGAAGAGAATATAAAAAAGAAAAAAATTTTTTTTAAAAAAAACCATACACACCCAATGTAAAAAACTGTCCCTAGTCTTAATCTCAAGTAAATCATGACAAATTTCCTCAAATATTAAGAACTCAAGACAACAGTTTACCTTCAGGGATATTCCAGGAAAGAAGATAAATTCTTCAGAAAAAACATCACGCCAGAATGAAAACTGGTTATAGACCTCCTCTGGAAAACATAATTTTTTTATGAGTAAGCCCTCTCTTCAAATAATTTTGCTATTAAAAGATAAATGTAAAAGATACAATTTAATGTATACACACACACACGTATGCACAAATACACAGTTATAACCATTGCTTGATAAATGAAAATGTGCACATTGTGGACATAATTTGGAAATGCATTCCGGGGCTTCTCGTGCATGAACCCACTGAAATGAGTCAAAATTCCAGAAAAACAAGATTGTTCCAATGGCAAACAATGGAAATAACATTTCTAGCTATCTACTATCTCCAGCAAACAGTTGTTGCAGAATTATGCTGCACAGGAATTATTCCAATTGAATCTGCAAGGCTTTGGATGTACTTCAGCCCAGAGCCCCAATTAGTCAGGCTATGGGAAGAGTACATGTGGACCATAAAACCCTATCAATGCTACCTTGAAGAGGTTCAAACTTACCCAAGCTTCGTATTTTACTTATGCTAAATTAATGTGTGTGCCTAATGGATGCTAAGGCTGGCTGAAATGGTTTACTGGACACAATTGATTTGATACTATTTATTCACTTGCAGAATAAAGAGAACAAAAAGACGACAGGAAAAAAAAGACGACTGTGTCTCACTATATGTCTCTACTATTGGTATTAATACCACCCGACAGGTTTATTTCCCCCTCTTCCTGCAAATCTCCCATCTGCTACAGAGGTTTTAAGAGACCCACCGAAGTTGATCTAAGGCACGGGTCTCCAACCTTGGTAACTTTTAAGACTTGTGGACTTCGACTCCCAGAGTTCCTCAGCTAGTAAAGCTGAGTTGAAGGCCATAAGTCTTAAAGTTGCCAAGGTTGGAGACCCCTGAACTAAGGTGAAGGACAAGATTTGCTCAGAAAGTAACTGAGCTCAAATCTATTTACAAAGTGTTGGTTAGCTTGCAGGCTTAAAACCTAGCCCAAGGAAGATTTCTATATGAAAAAACTTCTTTATAGCTATTCACAAAACATGCTTATCTTGGTGCACCTATATTCTCTCCATTCTTTGAACTCTTGGGCCCAGGGACAGTACTAAAATTCAATGTTTGTCTACTTAGTGACTTATGCAGTTGAGCAACGGATTTATCTGTGGTTTAGATGTCAGCTTTGTAATTATAATAGAGAAGTGAAATTACCTTTTCTGGAACTGTGTGTGATTTGCAACGCAATTGCTACAAGAGCTGGTCGCACAAAGATATTAAGCAACTGATTCCTATAGGAGCCACACAGGAGGCTGGAGAAGGCTCGCCTAAACACAGGGTCCTCTGTAGTAACAAATCCCATTTCTTTGTCATTGAGGATCACTTCCCCATTGACCAAGCTGACAATGTTGGAATGCAGCGCCAAGGAGGATTTTACAGCTTTGCTGGCACAAAGATTATCTAACAACAATAGCAACAATAAACAAATGCAAAGGAATATCAGTACCTACAAAGATATGCTTTTAGCTTTCTGCTTTACTATGAAAATAAATTGGTGGGAGGAGGTGTCTCGCAATTAACGTATTTTCACAATGGTCTGAGCCTTTCTGAGCCTTTTGAGGAAGTTCTCAGGGGGGCGGAAAAATCTTTTTGAAAAAAATATCCAAAAGACCAGCTTGAAGGAGCTATTCTGTTGTTATTAGCCTTAAAAAAAAAACTTCCTAAACTTACCAAAGAATGAAGAAATAAAGGAAAAACAGCAGCTAAAGTTTTTTCCCCTCAAGTTTCCAAACTTTAAAAATGAGGATTTATCCAAAACAAATATATTCTTTGCTGTTGCTGGCACATTGGGGAATGACATTTTCAGGTCAAGTGGTCAATGCACAAGGAGGTTTTTTTTAAAGAAAGAAAAGCTTCCCACACTTTAGATTAGTTAATAGTAGAACATTTTGGAAGCAGTTAAATCACTTCTTGTGAAATCTATAAGAGTGCCAGGAGGAAAATCAAAGGCAAAGGTAGTAAGAAAACCTCTAACAAAAAGCGGCAAAACTGGAAAGAAGAGCCACATTCTTGTACATGGGAGAAAGATGTCTGAATTGGGAACTTGCTCATAAAATAATAATGATTTCCCCTTACTACCCCAAACAACCAGCAAGTACAACAATATCCTATTTCCTGCCCTCAGCAGCTAGCAAAAATATCTACAATATTGTATGGCAAACTAGTGAAAAAGAACAAAGAACCCCAAAAGAACTGCAGTCAAGCATTAGGAAAAACAGGAATTGAGGAAGATTTGTCCTCTTCCCCAAGTAATATTAATTCTGATTTTCAGAACCTTATTGTAATGACAAACTGAAATGGGCTTATGAAGGGGAGGGGGGGAGGATTTTGCTTAAATTTGCCAGAACACTTTTTTTAAAAAAATGATTTATAAAACATTTTAAAAACTGTTTTATAATGTGTTTTTTTATTTTTAAATGATAATATTTTTATACATAATTGAAAGTCAAATCAGCTCCTGAGCAAGGGTTGAATAAATTCATCGAATTTTATCCCTATTGGGATTTTCACTAGGACATAACATAACTAGGACAATTTTGGTGCAGTGGTTAAGATGCTACATTAGAAACTAAAAAACCATGAGTTCTAATTCCTCCTTAGGCACAGAAACTCTCTGGGTGACTTTAGGCCAGTCCTTTTCTCTCAGCTCAACCCACCTCACTGGGTTGAAGAGGGTACATAATTAACACTGCCACCTCACAGAAAAATAAGAGGAGGGTACATAATTAACACTGCCTCGAATTGTATCATATAAAGATAGGATTTAAATCTACTAATTCTTTTTTTTAAAAAATACAAAACGTTCTTTATTCTACATGATAATCAGATAATAAGAACAGTTTTAGCTTTCTAAAGAAATATGCTTCAGCGGTAATTCTAGTCTTTGACTATCCTAAAATAGAAGCAAATAATAATACAAACTATACTGCTTTCAGAAAAGGAAAAGATGTACAAGGGTACTTGCGTACCAGGCCAGTCTAGGAATCCTCCAAATAGCTGAGTTAAATTTTTCAACCAAAGTGTCTTTTCCACCAGAAGTTCAAAATCTATGGCTGGTAAATTCTGGAGCAAGATCGTGCAAATCAACACCCATGGATTCAGAACCGTGTTTTCTATTTGTAAGAGCTCTATTTGGTAGGCTACATCACTGACAAATTTCAGTATTTCCTCAGATGGCTTTTGGGGAACGTGCCTAAGAAGAAAATGTACAATGAGTAAAGCACTTTTAATGGTTATCTTGCAATCCCTTTTCAGCTTTAATTGAAGCATAGAAGAGTCCTTGGATTTCCTTTTTTTTTTTTTTTGCAAAGAATCTTTCAGCCCCTCTAAAGCAGCTTATCTTTTAATAAACAAAGCCTTTTCCAAATTTCTATTACACATACAAACACACACACAATCTTATATTCCAGTTATCCAATGATTTCAAAACACAGCAAAACAGAGCTACCAGATCTGGTTACAGACATCTGAACAATTACTAGAAGCAAATGAAGAGAAAAGAGTTTCTCTGCATTGCTATTCAATGGTTATTTTTGCAGATAATATAAGAGCTCTATGAAAGACAGATACCAGAGTCTTTTTTTTCCTTGCGAGCTATTAAAAATTCTCAACCATGAAATGCATACCTTGGAACTAAATTAAATGGATATTTATTCATTCTTCCAGCTTCCAATGTTCTGAGTGATACAGGTTGCCCAAAATGCACATGTACGCTTCCAAAATCTTCATTCAGAATTTTTCTGGCTTTCAAGAGTCCCTGAGGAACAAAAATGAAATGAAAAGAAATTTTCAAGGCCGATTGATTTTACATAGCAGCTGATTTCACAAATGTGACTCTGGAAAACATACCATAAAAGCAAAACAACAAAAACATATCTTAAAATAGCCATTAAAAAAAGTAAGAAAAAGACATATGAGAAGAACCACGGAAGAGTATTTAAAACTCCATCCATAAAAAAGTCATCTTGCAGGCTCCCTGTGCCTAAAGGATCCTCAAGCCTGCCAAAAAAGCACATATGAGCTAAAAGATATACAGATATAAAATCTGTAATATAATTATGTCTGTAATATAATACATAATTATATGTATTGCATATATGGTATGTAATATATATAATACATACATAATTATATGTAATATAATACATATAGATATTATACATTTCTTATTTATCTCATAATTTCTGCAGTATAGATAGTCCTTGACTTACAACCTTTCGTTTCGTGACCTATTTAGTGATCAACAGATGATGATAGTGATCAACAGATGATCAACCTATTTAGTGATCAACAGATGATACTGTTAATATGGCTCTGCACTACATCCTACAACATCTTGAGTCTCCAAGGACCTATGCAAGGGTCCTTTTTGTAGACTTTAGTTCAGCATTCAATACCATCATTCCAGACATTCTTCTAACTAAGCTAAACCAGCTACAGGTACTGGAACAGACTTGTAAGTGGATCACAAGCTTCCTAACAAACAGGAAGCAGCAGGTGAAGCTAAGCAAGATCACATCAAATACCTGTACAATTAGCACAGGGGCCCCCCAAGGCTGTGTGCTCTCCCCACTTCTCTTCTCTCTGTATACCAATGACTGCATCTCCAATGATCCATCTGTTAAGCTACTGAAGTTCGCAGATGACACAACAGTGATTGGTCTCATTCGAGACAATGACGAATCCGCATATAGACGAGAGGTCGAACGACTAGCCTTGTGGTGCAACCAAAACAATCTGGAACTGAACACACTCAAAACCGTAGAAATGGTGGTAGACTTTAGGAGAAACCCTTCCATACTTCCACCTCTCACAATACTTGACAACACAGTATCAACAGTAGAAACCTTCAAATTTGTGGGTTCTATCCATATCGCAAGATCTCAGATGGACAGCTAACATCAAAAACATTATCAAAAAAGGACAACAAAGAATGTTCTTTCTGCACCAACTCAGTAAGCTCAAACTGCCCAAGGAGCTGCTGATTCAGTTCTACAGAGGAATTATTGAGTCTGTCATTTGCACCTCTATAACTGTCTGGTTCGGTTCTGCAACCCAACAAGAAAAACACAGACTTCAGAGGATAATTAGAACTGCAGAAAAATAATTGCTACCATCCTGCCTTCCATTGAGGACCTGTATACTGCACGAATCAAGAAGAGGGCCGTGAAAATATTTACAGATCCCTCGCATCCTGGACATAAACTGTTTCAACTCCTACCCTCAAAACGACGCTATAGAGCACTGCACACCAGAACAACTAGACACAAGAACAGTTTTTCCTGAAGGCCATCACTCTGCTAAACAAATAATTCCTCAACACTGTCAGACTATTTACTGAATCTGCACTACTATTAATTTTTCATAGTTCCCATCACCAATCTCTTTCCACTTATGACTGTATGACTATAACTTGTTGCTGGCAATCCTTATGATTTATATTGATATATTGACCATCAATTGTGTTGTAAATGTTGTACCTTGATGAACGTATCTTTTCTTTTATGTACACTGAGAGCATATGCACCAAGACAAATTCCTTGTGTGTCCAATCACACTTGGCCAATAAAAAATTCTATTCTATTCTATTCAGTTATAATGGTACTGAAAAAAAGTGACTTATGACCGTTTTTCACATTTACGACTGTTGCAAGATCCCTATGGCCATATGATCAAAATCTGGCATTTGGCAACTGGCATCCACTTATGACAGTTACAGTAATCCAAGCGAGAGGTAGCAGGCGCATGAGTGACTGTGCATAAGGCATCCCGATCAAGGAAGGGCGCAACTGCGAACCAGGCGAACCTGGTGGAAGGCCCTCCTGGAGCGGCCGTCAAATGATCTTCAAATGACAGCCGATCATCCAGGAGGACACCTAAGTTGCGCACCCTATCCTTTGGGGCCAATAACTCGCCTCCAACAGCCAGCGGCTGCAGCTGACTGAATCGGGATGCCGGCATCCACAGCCACTCCGTCTTGGAGGATTAAGCTTGAGCCTGTTTCTCCCCATCCAGACCCGTCACGGCTTCCAAACACCGGGACAGCACTTCAACAACTTCATTGGGGTGGCCGGGGTGGAAAAGTACAGCTGGGTGTCATCAGCGTACTGCTGGTATCTCACCCGAAACCACTGATGATCTCACCCAGCGGCTTCATGTAGATGTTGAACAGCAGGCGAGAGAATCGACCCTGAGGGACCCCACAAGTGAGGCCCCTCGCGGTGACCTCTGCCCCCTGTCAACACCGTCTGCGACCGGTCGGAGAGATAGGAGGAGAACCACCGATATCGGTGCCTCCACTCCCAATCCCCCAACGGGCGCAGCAAGATACCATGGTCGATGGTATCGAACGCCGCTGAGAGGTCTAATAGGACCAGGGCAGAGGAATAACCCCTGTCCCTGGCCCTCCAGAGATCATTCACCAATGCGACCAAAGCTGTCTCTGTGCTGTATCCGGGTCGGGAGCGGACTGGAGCGGGTCTAGATAGACATCTTCATCCAGGTATTGGGGTAGCTGTCGCGCCATGGCACTCTCTACAACCTTCGCAAAGAAGGTTGGAGACTGGGCGATAATTACCCAAAATAGCTGGGTCCAGGGAGGGCTTCTTAAGGAGGGGTCTCACCACCGCCTCTTTCAAGGCGGCAGGGAAAACCCCTTCCAACAAAGAAGCGTTGATAATCCTCTGGAGCCAGCCTCGTGTCACCGCCTGAGTGGCCAGTACCAGCCAGGAAGGGCACGGGTCCAGTAAACATGTCGTGCCGTGAAGCCTCCCCAACAACCTGTCCACGTCCTCGGGAGCCACAGGGTCAAACTCATCCCAAATGGGCTCAACAAGACGTGCCTCCTCTCCCTCGCTTGGATCATCCCAAATTCGGTCCAGACCGTCCCTCAGCTGAGCGATTTTATCGTATAGATAACCACTAAACTCCTCGGCTCGTCCTGCAAGGGTCATCCGCACCTCCTGATGTAGGAGGCGGGTCACCAAACAGGGCGGCAGGCGGTTATCTGCCGGCGCAATGAGGGTGGGCGTAGCGCCTCGCTTCCCTCATTGCCACTAGGTAGGTCCTAGAATAGGACCTAACTAGTGTCCGATCAACCGGGCGACTGGACCTCCAGGTGCTCTCAGGCGTCTTCTCCGGCGTTTCATCTCCCTCAGCCCCTCGGAGAACCAAGGGGCGGACGAGATCTCGCGGGTCAGAGGCCGCAAAGGCGCGACACGGTCCAAGGCCCCGCCGCCGCCTGTTCCCAGGCCACGACCAGTTCCTCAGTCGTGCCGTGGGCCAGTTCCTCAGGGAATGGCCCAAGCTCCGTCAGGAACCTCTCGGGGTCCATCAGGCGCCTGGGACGGAACCACCGTATAGGTTCCATCTCCTTGCGGTGGTGAATGGCGGTTCGGAAGTCTAGGCGAAGGAGAAAATGATCCGACCATGACATTGGTTCTGTTACTAAATCATCTAATACCAGATCATTTAACCACTGTCCAGAGATATAAATCAGATCCAGCGTGCCTCCCCCCGTGTGCGTAGGGCCATCATTTACTCGAATCAGGTCCAAGGCCGCCATGGAAGCCAGGAACTCCCGAGCTGCCGTCGATGACAAGCCGACTGATGGCAGGTTAAAATCCCCCATGACTATAAGTCTGGGGGTCTCAACCGCCACAGTAGCAAGTACCTCCAACAGCTCAGGCAGGGCTGTGGTCACGCAGCAAGGAGCCAGGTACGCGATCACCAAGCCCAGCTGATTCCTATAGCCCCACCGCACATAGAGGGATTCACAGCCGGCAATCTGAGGAACAGTGGTCTCCCTCGGCTCTAGATCCTCCTTAATAACAACCGCCACCCCCCCACCCCTACCTTGGACCCTCGGCTGATGAAATGCTCGGAAACCTGGAGGGCACATCTCAACAAGGGGGACCCCCCCCTCTGGGCCCAACCAGGTTTCCGTAATGCCCATAAGGTCCGCGGACTCCCCCTGAATAAGATCGCAGATCAGGGGAGCCTTATTAACCATGGACCGGGCATTACATAACATCAGCCGAAGATCCAAGCTCTGAGGATCATGGCCACCCGAGGAACGGGTAGGGACTGAGGGGCCGGAGCACGCGATCGCTCTCAGACATCGAACACGTGCTCCCACAACTCGGTACGGCCCCTCCCCCCCGCCATATCTGCCTCTCCCACTTACCGTACAGATCGAACAACCCTCTAAACCTGGAACGTCCTCCCCCCCTGCCTTAAGACAAGATGGAATAGTGTCGCGAACTAGCACGGGGGCTGGATCCCTCTCCAACGGGTTCTCGCCCCCACCCGTCAAATCCCTCCCCCCCCCTTAAAAAACCCTTATTTAAAAAACTATTTAAAAAACCACACAGATTCTTCTTCCTCGCATGCCACCTCTCCGGGTCCCAAGATCCCTCGTTAAGGCAGGCCCTCGATAACCCAGAGGGCCATTCCTGCGAGGCGGGGGAACCTCGCCTCACCTCGCAGGTTGCTACCAACCTGCTTTCCATTGAGGACCCGTATACTGCACGAATCAAGAAGAGGGCCGTGAAAATATTTACAGACCCCTCGCATCCTGGACATAAACTGTTTCAACTCCTACCCTCAAAACGACGCTATAGAGCACTGCACACCAGAACAACTAGACACAAGAACAGTTTTTTCCCGAAGGCCATCACTCTGCTAAACAAATAATTCCCTCAACACTGTCAAACTATTCACTGAATCTGCACTACTATTAATCTTCTCATAGTTCCCATCACCAATCTCTTTCCACTTATGACTGTATGACTATAACTTGTTGCTGGCAATCCTTATGATTTATATTGATATATTGACCATCAATTGTGTTGTAAATGTTGTACCTTGATGAACGTATCTTTTCTTTTTTGTACACTGAGAGCATATGCACCAAGACAAATTCCTTGTGTGTCCAATCACACTTGGCCAATAAAAAATTCTATTCTATTCTATTCTATTCTGTTATAATGGTACTGAAAAAAAGTGACTTATGACCGTTTTTCACATTTACGACTGTTGCAAGATCCCTATGGCCACATGATCAAAATCTGGCATTTGGCAACTGGCATCCACTTATGACAGTTACACAATTCCAGGGTTACATGATCACCATTGACCTTCCCAGGCATCTTCCAACAGGTAAAATCAATAAGGGAAGCCAGATTCGCTTAAGGCCCACGTGATTCATTTAACTGCTGCAATTCGCTTAACAATTGTGATAAAAAGGATTGTAACCTGAGGCACAACTCACTTAACAACTGCTCTGCTTAGCAGCAGAAATTTTGGGTTCAATTGTGGTTGTAAGTCGACGATAACCTGTATTGCTTCTTAAATTTGTACAGCTTTATTATTCTTACCCATTTTATCCTTACAAAAAGTCTATGAGGTTTAATGCTATTATTTTTATTATTTTACAGAAGTAAAACTGAAGTGGCTCATGAAGAGTGGTACCCTAAAGAGAGTAACCAATTACAATTTAGAATACTAAGAATTAAAACAGAAAGCAATGAATTCTCCTTTTTTCTCTTCCTTTTCTTCTTAGGTGCACCTGTAAGGAGTTGGGAAGCTTCTGCCTTCAGTTTTGTACACCGTTCAGTCTCCTAATTATGTCTAGTTGAAATAAACCAATACCACAAACTATGGTTTAAAACTGGTTGCGATTAATCTAAATTTTCAGATTTCCTCTTGCAGCTGCATTGAACAAAGAAAAGGGAAAATGTGGTGACACCTAAACTCACGCCAGCTTATCTTAGTTTCATAATGCTGATTTACAGTTTAGTATTATAATCACCCTAAACCAAAGGAAATGGCAAGCCAGTATCCAACATTCCCCCCACAAGTACGCCAATTTGATTCCTTACCGATGTAGACTCTTTTGGTTTAGGGACTCCCAAAAGTTCATATGCATAAAGAAATTCTTCCAACACCCTCTCATAACTGATACTGATTGGGACAAGATATATATCAAAAATCTCCCTTTTAAGAAAAGGATCCACCACAATATTGAGAAGACCTGCAGATACAAAGAACACCTTTTTTAAAAAAAGTACAAAAAGCCTTTTTAAAAGAAATCTAAATTAATACCTAATCTTCATATAGGAATTCAACCCTATATTTTAGGGCTGTGCAAAAGATTCTGCATATGAACCATTTCATGCATAGAACAGGAAGTTCTTATCAGTCCACATCCAGGGAAGTCCTTTTTTTTTTAAACACAGATCCAAAATATATGTATTTCATCCAGGCACAAAACTGGAATATACATGTTGAACAAAGTGTTCCAGAACAGAAAAAAAAGCAAGTGCTACACAGGATGTAGGAGAGAGGTTAAAACAAGGTAAGGGAAAAGGAAGAAGTGGGAAGAACAAGGGAGGGGCTATCACCACCTGAGTATATGGAGCAGGGGTAAATATAGTTCCCGACTAAAAGGAAAAAAGGCAAAAGAAATTTGGGAAGATTGAGGCAGGCAGTTGGCAGGCATATGCGGTGGGTCCTTGGATAGCAAAGGTGACTAGCAAGGAAGTACTGGAGCCCATAACACCAGACATGTCACTGGAAGGCAAAATCACAAATTTTGACCATGTAATGCAAGGGAATTCACTAGAAAAAGCAATTATGCTTGGAAGAGTTAGTGGTAAAAGGAAACCAGGCCAGCAAAGAACGCAGTGGCTGGACACCATCAGAACTGACATCAGCCAGAGATAGAACAACTCAAAGTAGTGCAAGATCAGAAGATGTGGAGAGACCTGGCCCACAGAATTACCATGAGTTGGACATAACTGAATGGATAATATCACCATCACCATCATAAGTGGTGAGATGACAACAAATGGCTATGGGAAGGGGAAAGGAAAGATTGAGAGGAGGTGGGCACACGCTGAAGAAAGGAGGGGAAGATGAGATGCACAAACCTAGCTTTACTCACCCAGATGTCCCTACCAGGTATGCCTTGACTCAAATAAGGGAGAAATATTTTCTGGGTTTCAGCTTGTTTAGACTATAACCTATACTGGAATGGTCTGGCTAAATGTCCAAGCCACAATGTGTTTGTTCCATGCAAAGAACTTAACACATCTTTCATTTCAGGCACATGTGTCAGTCCCTAGTAGCTATTGACAAATAAGCTCAGGTTCTCCCAAAGTTTATAAGCCAGAGTTACTAAAAGGAAAAAATAGTCTGAAGTTACAGAAATTTGAAAATTAAATGTTCTTTAGCTTGTCTATCCATTATTGTAAGGGTCCATTGCTTGTAATGCCGATTGCCTCTTGAAGCAGGGAGAGATTGCAACTTACTTCCCTCATATGGAAGGAATATGCATACATTCTGGCTTTGTAATCTTGTGGAATCTTCCAGCCTCTAAGAAGTCTACTAGATCAGGGATGTCAAACTCGCGTCGTCGTGTTGTCGTCACATGACATATCGCGACTTTTTCCCTTTGCTAAAATGAAGGTGGTCGTGACCAGCGCATGACGCATCTGGCCCATAGGCCGGGAATTTGACATTCCATGCTCCTATCAGATTTCTAATATCAATTTAAGTATTGTACCAAAGATAAATCATCTGGGCCTACAGCAGCTGTAACTTTTTGATCAACATACCAAACTTTGGAGACAATGTCTTTGCAGTACGGCTTCTAGTACCTTCAAGGTAAAACTCAACAGGGGCATATCCATTCTTGAGAGGGAGAGAAAGAGAAAGAGAAAGAGAGAGAGAAGTCAACAATTAGCAAAACAAGTGAGAGATATACATTTTTCAGACAAGCAATCCATAAAATTGAAAAAAAAATGAAGCACCAAATAAATGTAAAATGTAATTAAGAGGAAAACATGTAACTCTGATTTTCAAAATCTAAAATTAAAAGGACTCTCTTGTTCCTCAGGACAGATATGTATTTACATATTGCCAATGAAATATTAGCAAAAACCAACATAACATTACTGGCTATTTTAAAGTTATTCACCTTTAAAATACACTTGACATATTCAGCAAACACTGCCCAATATAGCTTGTTTCCACCAAATGTACGTCGCATAAAAAAGGCACCTGATTTTCGAAGCAGCTCACCAACTATTTTCATTCCAAGGAAATCTAGCAAAAGCACAGAAGATAGATGAAAGAAGTCAATCATTGTCAGTCTTGCAAGATAGTCCAAAAGCTTTAACCTTACTGTAAAATTACATTAATAGAATCTTGCCAACAAGGAAAGTCTAAGTTAGACTCACTTGCTAGATCTTAGTACAGTTTCCTGGATACTTTGCATGGCTTAATTAGACACATATAGAAGACACAGCATGGCTAATAAAAATCCCCTTTTTATATCCATTATAGTTTCCCACCCTTTTTTCCTTATCTCACTGTTCAATTGAATTTTGGGCTATGTGTCTTGACTTTGAACATGGGCGATGGTTGTTGACCTAACTAACATCTCTGCCTTGAAAAGCTGGCTATCAATTAAACCTTCCTAAATTAATAGCTTTTGCTTCTTCAATTGAGTATCACTAAAATAAAGTCTGAACTGCCATTAAATGTTTCTAAATCAAAGTTAGTTTCAATTCAGATTTCCATTAAAAAGCTAAAATGTATGTATACAGAACATGCTAAACTTAACATATTCAATTTACAGGTATATACAGCACCTTTACAAACTACTCAAAAAGTTATTGAAGAGCTTCAGTTTCTATAACTATTTGTGGCATTATGTGATCATTTGCATCTCATGTTTATTAAAGTTTACAAGTTCATATATATTAGAAGCTGATGTTCAAAGTAAGTTCTGAATATGGATTACATGCAGTCATAAATTTGAATTAGCTTAAAACAAGTTACTCTGTTTTCAGCCTTTTTTTTTTAAGTTGTTGGGGGGGTTTGCCCAGAAGTATAATGATTGACAACAAACACCCAGAGATCATAAATAAAGAAGAAATATTTCAATCCAGTTTTATAACAGTCAGATCAAGTACATCAACTACTATAAAATTCTGGGAACTAAAAGCAAATTCTAAAAAAATTAAAATGTTTACCTATTCCTGCTGCAATGACAGGCAAAGCCAAGTCATAGCTATATAGCACATAGGACAGTAAGAGAAAATCGATGTAGCTTCGATGGCTGGGCAACAGGACAACAGGATGTTCTTGGATTGCCTGTTGTAACTAACAGGACACAACATGTTATTTAAGTTTAAGAGACATTGTGAATAACTTTTTGTTTAAAAAGGCAATATTTTACTAAAGCACATACTACAACTATGCCATTTGTTTTCTACACGCTAAAATGCTAATTTTATGAAGAGGTGCACATTTTGCATTTGAAATCCATGGGCTACATCTACCTGTAACCCTGTACCATTAATGATGGCCACAGATTATATTTCCTATATTTTTCCTATGACTCCCTCTTAACCTAAATTTATTCTGGAAGACTAGAATTCAGAAGGCATATTGCTTTATGTTATTTATTTATTTATAAAATTTATTGGTCACCCATCTTAGCACAGGGCAACTCTGGGCGGCTTACAACCAACCTCTATATAGGGACTAAATGTGCCTAAAATGGGGATTTAGCTCTGTACTTTGATAGGACAACAATTATGGGGTGTTTATAATTCAGAACTCTTTTTTCCCTTATTTTACTGATAACAATTCCTTTGAATGGATTTTTAAAAATTTTGCCTTCCCCACAAACCAGCATGCAATGTATTTTGTGTTAAGTAATTGCCAATAATTTCTATCTGGGGAAAAATGGTAGGTGACTTCAGTTGCATTGTCCAAAGTTCAAATTGGTTCATTGAGTCTTCAGTTGAAGTACAGAACAGTGCTTAGTACCAGTCTGTCATCTATATACTACTAAAACTCTTGTGTCTGTAACCTTTACCGGGCAAAATGGTGCAACATAGGGCAAAACATTTTCAAACGAGGCACCTCAAATAAGCTAACCTACAACATGGGAATGAAATTTTGAAAAGTTCTTGCCATTTCCTTGCTGCCGCCATGCTGCTGGGATCACACGACCCTCATTTACAATGTTGTCTGACACCTTCCCACAAATTAATGGGGAAGGCCTCAACTTACCACCACAAAATTTCTATTGATAAGTGAGACATTTGTTAACTGAATTATGCCCCATTTTATGACCTTTCTTGGTACAGTTGTTAAGTGAATGCCTGCAGTTGTTCAGTTAGTAACACGGTTGTTAAATGAATCTGGCTTCCCCATTGACTTTGCTTGTCAGAAAGTCACAAAAGGTGTTCACATGACCCCCGGGACATTGCAAGCATCACAAATATGAGTCAGTTGCCAAGCATCTGAATTTTCATCAAGTGGCCATGGGGATGCTGCAATGGTTGTTAAGTATGACAAATGGTCATAAGTCACTTTTTCAGTGCCACTATAACTTCGAAGGTCGCTAAATGAAATGTTGTAAGTCAAGGACTACTTCTATATCTGTAAAAATGATCCAATGGGTCAGAGGTTGTTTAGTATAAGAAAGCCAAACCCTTTCCCATATAGTTTTCTAAATTGTAATCGTATTCCATGACAAAGATTGATAGAAACTGGGTAGTCAGAGTTCAATGCTTTAAGAATATAGATTATAATAGAATAGAATAGAATAGAATTTTTTATTGGCCAAGTGTGATTGGACACACAAGGAATTTGTCTTGGTGCATATGCTCTCAGTGTACATAAAAGAAAAGATACGTTCATCAAGGTACAACATTTACAACACAATTGATGATCAATATATCAATATAAATCATAAGGATTGCCAGCAACAAGTTATAGTCATACAGTCATAAGTGGAAAGAGATTGGTGATGGGAACGATGAGAATATTAATAGTAGTGCAGATTCAGTAAATAGTCTGACAGTGTTGAGGGAATTATTTGTTTAGCAGAGTGATGGCCTTCGGGAAAAAACTGTTCTTGTGTCTAGTTGTTCTGGTGTGCAGTGCTCTATAGCGTCGTTTTGAGGGTAGGAGTTGAAACAGTTTATGTCCAGGATGTGAGGGATCTGCAAATATTTTCACGGCCCTCTTCTTGATTCGTGCAGTATACAGGTCCTCAATGGAAGGCAAGTTGGTAGCAATTATTTTTTCAATTAATTAAGCAATTATTATAAACTAGGAAACAAAAACAAGCTCTGGGTATATCCTGAATGAAGTGCATCTATATGTCTGTAAAAGCTTTGCTGTTCTATAGCTAGCTATTTTATTTGCTACTTTTTACCTATTTCTCTGGGTATATTTTTCATACTCAGATATATTTCTTAAAATCAAGGAGCTACAAGACACTTGTTGGTAATGATCTGAGTACTAACTTGGGTAATTTCTTTGCTTATATTAGTTGTGAAAATCACGCTGATCAGCAATATGGACCTTTAACCACTAAATGTGGTCTTGTGGTAAGAAAATACAGGGAGTCACAAGGAGTCCCTCTGTGGGAAGATGGGTGGTTTCAAAATGTGACGGATGGATGGATGGCTAGACGGATGGATAGACAGACAGACAGACAGACAGATAGGAAAACTTAAGTATCCCCATATGTTCCCAGCATAAACAAAGCAAAGTTTGTCTCATCACTCAATATGGAACATTGTGATTTACAAACATTTAGCTTTCCTCAGCCTGGTGTCTTCCAGGTGTGGCTGGTTCAGAATTCAAGAAAACTGCACGGTCAAAAGAATCTACAAATACTTTAACATAATTAAAACATGGTATACTCTGATCATTCTTCAGAATGAGTTTGGTAGCACCTTATCAGACTAACAAAATTTATGAAAAGACATAAGCTTTATAAGCTAGGACTCACTTCATCGGATCCCTGAAGAGGTTAAGCTGATGTAGGATGTACAATGGAACGAGGTAGGCAAAAGGGAAGGGAACACGGGATGATTATAGAGATGAAGGTTACATGTGAGAGACACAAGTACCTTATCAATTAACAATTGTAATATATTGGATAAGTGATTGTACTGTACACTGGTCAAATTGTTGGAATTATTATGGAAAAATAAAAACTTTTTTTGGGAAAAAAACCCAATTGTAATATATTAAAAATCCAATCTATTTGTTAACCCTATTTGAGAAAGACTTTGTCAAAGTTTTACCTATGCAAGTGACAATCTCAACCCAAATCTTTGATTACAGTGATTGCCGCACTTCTAAAATGTTACTAATCTGTCCTTAATTCCCTTTTTTAAATATTCCTCTGAAAATATGAACATAAGCCAATATGAAATATGAAATCAATCAGTTTTCATATCACAACTTATTTTGACAAAAAAATACAAGATCAGGTAAATATATGCGCTTGGAAAAGGATCCATTTCCATCTTCCAACTCAATATCATCTATTGATTAATCTTCCACACGCAAATACTCAAATCCTCCCCAGCAAATTTTGTGACGGAGGTGGGGAGGGAATAAGAAGTTGAGAAATGGGGCAGTTCTATTACAGACATAAGACTACAGCATTCCAGAATTAAGCCCTCTTGCATAAATCCCCCCCTCACTTTATAGATCTCCTCCAGTTGCAACCAAGTTTTGTAATACTTCTAAGAAGGAATTCTCATCACATATTTCTAACTATGAATTTGGTTTTATTTATTTATTTATTTATTTATTTATTATTTATATTTTTATACCGCCCTTCTCCGAAGACTCAGGTTAATTCTAGGCTTATCTTTTGATAGGCTAGGTGTGGTTAAATAGAACAGGCACACCTGATCATTTTCTTACTAGTACGACTGATACCATGACAAACCAATTTACCCACATAGTGCTGAAAACTAGTTTATTATAGAAAGCAGAAAAGATAAAGCAAAAAAAAAAAACAACCAGAGAAAATGAGATCAGCTTCAACATGTGACTTAAGAAAGCAAAAAACCTTTTTTTATGAAAAAGTTGACTGTTAGAGGAAACCCTCCTAAAGTATCAGTGCTTATGTTAAAGCACATTTCCACATAATATTAGCATTGCTTCAGCTTATGATGAAAACATGGCATAATTACATACTTCCAGAATAGATCTACCCATTTGTAAGGTGAAAGAGCTGTCTGTAGGCTCTTAGATGGTAACTACTCTCACTAACTCCATCCCACCTTTACAGTTGTCTTCATTTGTCAAGCTAATTCTTGCTTTTAAAAGATTTTTTTCCACCATTAGAATACGTATTGTTTTGCTGTTGCTCTGCATATAGAGACAAACTGTAGGAACTTTGATACCATTTATCTAAAGAAATATCATACAAAAATTGTTTGCATAATTGTTACTTGTTCTTCACCCACTATACCTATTGCTATATGCCCCACAAAGTAATCTACAGTCTCTCAATGTTAAGCACACTTGTGATACTACTAATACATCTAGTATCATGAAAAATTACAGTTTTTCAAAAAAAAGGATTAAGTCACAAAATTGGTTACTGAGATATTCTCTCTTTCAGCTAATGTTCTACCAGCTGCGTAAATCTTCCAAGTACTTACCAACTAGTTACACAACACTGAGCAAACAAAGACCTACCTCCCAGAAGCTATTATACTTGGCTGTGGGAGTCTGATTTGTTTATACCTTGAGACTTTCCCTGTTTGGGATAAAGAAATCCTTTTTAAAAATCATCTCTGCTTAGACATCTGTTATGGGCAGAGACTACACTGCACTAAAACAGAAATGTGCTGGACTATAAATGAATTTAGTATTTCATCTCAATTATTATTTCTCAATTATTATTATTATTTCTGAAGGTAGGAAAAGAAATAACTTGATTTCTAGTAACTTACCCAGTCTCATCTATACCATTTTCTGGCACCACAAATAAGTGGTTTACCACCTCTTACTGGATTTTTTATTTTTTTATTTATTTTTTAGCTACCTGGTCTCACCTAAAGCCCTAAACATCCCATCAAAGTCCTCATCCTTCAAAGCTGAGTCTACTTAACTTTTTAAATCAAAGATAGCTAGGCCTCATCTTGTAGCTGGGCAATGGTAGAAGAGAGCTAATCAAAACAGGGCCTTAATCTTTATGGGGCATGTTTAAGAACAGCAGGAAAATGGGCATTTTAGGATTTTACTGATGGCTAACAAACAAGCTGATAATAGGTTACTACTTTTGATGCCTTTACAGTTGTCAGTAGTGAGACACTCACTTTAAAGCAATAACAGACCCTTGGAATTATTTTGCAAGTTACGCCAATCCCATACTAAGAACTGCATATAATTTTTGTAAAAATTAATATTTATTTATTGTTGCATCTGGACATCTGCAGTCACATTTCTTTCAGTTTCTTGTTCTGCATCTTGGTAGGACGATCCACAACAAGTAACATCTTTCAGTGAAGAGTATGTTAATGGGATAACAAATGCACAACCCAAGGAATTTGGAAAGCTTACTGTAACTAGGGATTCTTGCATTAATTCACCCTGATCGCATTTGCATAAAATGCTATTTTATCAGGAAGTATTCATACATACTTACTTTTTGCATGCCATCTTCATTTACGTACACACTCCTGAAAAGGCATTTAAAGATTTTGCTCAGCGTGAAAGCAAAAAAACGGATCGCTCCCATATGCATGCCATGTCCCATCTCATCCAGAATTTCTGCTGCCTCTTCTTGTATAATATCAAGGGATTCACCAGTCTCTTTTGATAGCTAAGCACAGAAATCAAGAGCTTTAATTAATAAAGGCATCCCTCAAATATTCTGAATTTATGGACTTGCTGAATCAGAGCAACCCTAGACTTCTGCACCACGGAGGCCCACCAAATATCTGTTAAAACCAGGGGTGAAATGCTCCCGGTTCGGACCGGATCACGCGATCCGGTAGCGATGGGGGCAGGTAGTTCGGAGAACCGGTAGCAAAAATCCTTGCCCCCCACCCCGCCCATGCCTCGCTGTTCCTCTTCTCTGTCCCTGAAGCTCTCGGTGGTGATATAGCTGCAAACGGTCTTAAATGACTGCCATGGTGCTTCAAAGGGCTGCACTACAGCTGATCAGCGCTGTAGGCGGCTAGTAGATCGGTGCCTCTATTTTTAAAGAAAGTAGACCAGTGCCTCCCAAAAAAAGGCAATTGGTAGACCGGTGCCTCTATTTTTAAAGAAGGTAGACCGGTGCCTCCCCAAAAAAGGCAATTGGTAGACGGCTGTGCTCCCAAGTTTTGTATACTTTATTATTTTTATTATTTATTATTATTGGCCATGCCCATTCAGTCATCTGACCACCAAGCCACGCCCACCAATTAAGCCACGCCCACAGAACCGGTAGGGAAAATTTTTATATTTCACTCCTGGTTAAAACTCTTAAAAAGGACATCAGAAATAACAGTATTTTCTGCTCGTTTTCCCAACTGGACAAATAGATACATAAAAGGCAGCCATTAATAAGCTTAACTTTCATTACAGGTAGTCCTCAACTTACAACAGTTCATTTAACGACCGTTTGAAGTTATAAGGGCACTGAAAAAAGCGACTTGTGGCCATTTTTCACACTTATGACCGTTGCAGCATCCCCATGGTCAAATGATTTACATTCAGATGCTTGACAATTGGTTCATACTTATGATGGTTGCAGTGTCTGGGGGGGGTCCATATTTTGCAACCTTCTGACAAGCAAAGTCAATGGGGTAGTCAGATTCATTTAACAGCTGGAATGATCCACTTAACAAATATCCCAAGAAAAAGTCGTAAAATGGGACAAAACTCACTTAACAAACTTCTCACTTAGCAACGTAAGTTCTGGGCTCAATTGTGTTCAAAAGCCGAGGGCTACTTGCTTAAACAGTAAGGCCTTTTTACTGCATTTATTTATGAATGTATGAACTGCTTAAGACAACTCTCAATAGATTATAACAGCTACTGTTTATGCAAAAACAACTATAAAATTTAATCATATATAAGAAATATGATATATAATTATAGTAAATTCCTGGCATTTCGGTTTGAACAACTGTATGGATGGATGTATCCCACCCAAGAAAAGAATTGGGACTAGCCTCATTAGATATTATCAAGACATTAGAACTATATCTCCTGGAGTGGTATATCTCCAAACAACTTTTTACAAAATTAATAAATTACAATCAGCACAAATCAAACAAATCTCTCTGATTTGGAAATATGTCTTTAGGCAGCTTCAAAACTATAATGAAAAAGCACAATTATTTCAAGGAAGAGTTCTATCACAAATCTTGAAGAGAGAAAAAAAAAGCTAGGGAGCCAGGATAAGACTTCATAATTACGATATTAGTGAATAACAAAGTTACTGGTCAAATTATTATAAACAGCAGCTGACAAATAAACAGCTGACAAATAAACTGAAAGGGGAGCAGATAAAAGGTTGACAGACCTGCCTGATGACATACTGAACCTGTTCAGACTGTAGAACAATACTTTTAATGGCACTTGGCTTGCAGGGAGAAAGTTCTTTATAAACAACAGGAGTATAACATTTCATTGCATATCTGAGGTCACTGGACTGCCGTCGCTCTTCCAAAATATCTTCAAATTCATATTTTTTCTTTGATGTGAGATTTTTCTGCTGGGAATAATACAAATGGAGAATTAGACACTGGCCACATTAGCACATAATTTTAAGTAAAATACTCTAGCTTATTACACTTCTATATATAAAAACGCATTGTTCCAGCATTTGTAGTCCCACCAGCATGAGTGGGCAACCAAATAAAGCACAGAGAAGTAAGCATTATGATTTGTTTCCTTCCTTCCCGTCTCCTCTCCTCCCTTCTCCTCCCCCCTCCCCCTTTCCCTTCCCTTCCCTTCCCTTCCCCGGTGAGTCTGCGTTGACTCTTTGTTACAGCCTGGACAAGTCCCGTAGTTTCCTTGGCATCGGTTTTTGGAAGTGGTTTGATCCCTGCCTCCTTCCTAGGATTGAGAGTGAGTTACTTAGCCAGCAGGGAGTTGTGCCTAAGGAGGGATTACAACACAGAGTGTCTTGGTTTCTAACCTGGTACTTCAAACCATTACACCAAACTGGCCCTTACGTTCTAATATAGAGTTGTGGTTTATTGTGTCTTCCCAGAAACCAGGATCTGAAAGCCAATCTATAAACCTGAGTTTACAGAATTGCTCTATATTCAAGAAGACAAGCAAACAGAAACCAAGTTTTAAGCCAAGATTTAGGCACATCAAATAAGTCCTAGCAACCACAAAAGATTTGTTCCCAGGTAGGTATGGCAGCTTTAATGATTTTGTTCAGCTTCTAAGATTTGTAGTGATAAATGTTATGTAATACTTTTGTAATATTTGCTGTCAATTTGTAAGATGTAATCAGCCCACACAAATGAGCCACAAGGGATTATTACTGGCATCTACAGGTTCTAGAAAACATAACCTACTGATACTGCCATATCTTCCTTCCTTCATCTGAAGCTACAACAACTATTCAGTAACAATAGAATCCTCCTACTTGCATCCTACTCGCACACTGGAAGAACGCCAACTTTAAAAGTTCTTAGAATGCTAAAATCCTCATAATGTGAGCCCAAAAGAAGTGAAAAACATTTACACAAGTTTCGGGATCTGGCATTCTGCTCTGAAGAACACTATTACACTCAGGGAGTCATGTGGGGGGAAGGAGACACAGGATCTGACACAAATTACACTGAATCAAATGTTCCTGGGATCATTAACTTATCTGTAAATATTTACTGATAGTAGGTACCATTGAACTTAATGGAACTTATACATATATTTATGTACATAGAAGTAAGTGTACATAGAGGATTATATTAGTACAGTCTAGGTAAAATCCCTAGAGTTCCTTAAAAATCTTAAAATATGAATAAAGATGATAAAAGTGTGAGAAAGAGGATTCAGAAATGATTACCCAATTTTTCTAGAATTTATTTAATGTATCTGTATCAAACAATCACTGCCTCCTAAATCGGTTAACAAAGAAATGTGACACACCCTCAGATTTACAATATATTCTGACAGGACACATGAAAAACCTGAATTTAGAGATTAGTTTCTGAAGGTTAAAAAGAGTGGTGAGAAGATGTCTGGCATTTATATAAACTTGAGGGTTTCTATTATTTTTGCTTTTAAAAGCCCAAATCAGGCTCCAAACAAAAAAATCAAAGAATCATCTTACTGCACAGCCTTTACAAATAGTCCTCGACATACAACCAAATTTACAATGTACCCCAAATATGGAACTTACAACCTTGTTTTGAAGTTACAACATCGCCCCCCCCCATCACTTGGCTACATTTTGGGTGCTAGGCAACCAAATCACATTTATAGCAGCTCTCTGGGGTCACATGATTACGATTTACAACATTTTTGCAACAATCAGCATTTTTCTGGTTACTGGCAAAACCCACTCCATAGCATTTAACAACTGCATAAAAAAGCTCACAAAATCAGGTCTGGTTGCATGGTGAGCTGCTTTGCAACCATCACGACTTAAGATCATAATTGTGGGCTCAATTACATACATAATTCGGAGGGCTAACTGTACTTCTAACAGATTTTAACCTTTTTTCAATAAAAATAATCCCAAAGCCGGATTGAATATAACAAACTGATGTACCAATTGCATCACAGAGTTTAATGGCACACCGACACAATAAAACATAGCTTTAACTGACCATCAGAAAGAATGGGTATCTATTAAATAATTCCAACATTAAAATATGTGTGGTTGATATAACATACATCATTTGTGCTATTATGTAATTGGCCCTTTTTATCCGTTGTTCAGATCTTTTTTCCGCAACTTTGGTAACAGAATACACAACAAGATATGGAAAGTATCTTTGTTCAAACCTTGACATTCCCAGTTTCAAATATCACAGACAGAAAGGGTGAGAAAGAACTGCTGCCCAAAACTTTGGAGAGCCACTCTTAATCAGAATAGACAGCAAGATGATGTAATACTGTGACTCCATATAAAAAAGTCTTGATAACTTTCTTAGATATATTTTCCCACAAATGAGATGCATAATCTGCATTTGTCACTGTACTGCTCTGCCCAGAGAAAACTTAGTTTTATATTAATGAACACAAAGAGGTAAATGGTTCTGTTTCCTTCAGTGGCACTATTAAAATCTTCCTGTTTTTTAACAAGAAATCAGAAGGGTGTAATACAGGTAGTCCTCCACTTACAACAGTTCATTTAGTGACCGTTTGAAGTTACAATGGGACTGAAAAAAGTGACTTATGACCATTTTTCACACTTACAACCGTTACAACATCCCCATGGTCATGTGATCAAAATTCAGATGCTTTGGCAACTGGTTCATATTTATGATGGCTGCAGTGCCTCAGGGTCATGTGATCCCCTATTGCACCTTCTGACAAGCAAAGTCAATGAAGGAACCAGATTCACTTATAACTGTTACTAACAACTTCAGTAATTCACTTAACAACTGTGACAAGAAAGGTTGTAAAATGGGACAAAATTCACTTAACACCTATCTCACTTAGCAACCGAAATTTTGGGCTCAATTGTGGTTGTAAGTCAAGGACTACCTGTAGCTGATTAAACAGTAAGGCCCTTTTAATGCATTTATTTATGAATGTATGAACTGCTTAAGGCAACTCTCAATAGAGTATAAAAGCTACCGTTTATGCAAAAACAACTATAAAATTAAATTATATACAAGAAATATGATATATAATTATAGTAAATTCCTGGCATTTCGGTCTGAACAGCTGTATGGATGGATGTATCTCACCCAAGAAAAGAATTGGGACTAGCCTCATTAGATATTATCAAGACATTAGAACTATATCTCCTTGAGTGGTATATCTCCAAACAACTTTTTATAAAATTAAAAAATTACAATCGGCATAAGTTAAACAAATCTTCCTGATTTGGAAATATGTCTTTAGGAAACTTCAAAACTATAATGAAAAAGCACAATTATTTCAAGGAAGAGTTCTGTCACAAATCTTGGCAGAGAGGAAAAAAAACTAGGGAGCCAGGATAAGACTTCATAATTAGGATATTAGTGGATAACAAAATTACTGGTCAAATCATTATAAACAGCAGCTGACAAATAAAGAACTGAAAGGGGAGCAGATAAAAGGTTGACACACCTGCCTGACTGTAGAATAATACTTTTAATGGCACGCAGCTTGCAGGGAGAAAGTCCTTTATAAACAACAGGAGTATAACATTTCCTTGCATATCTGAGGTCACTGGACTGCCGTCGCTCTTCCAACATATTTTCCAGTTCATATTTTTTCACTTAACACCAGTGGTGGGATTCAGCCAGTTCGCACCACTTCGGGAGAACCGGTTGTTAACTTTCTGAACAGTTTGGCAAACTGGTTGTTGGAAGAAATCATTAGGGCAGAGAACTGGTTGTTAAATTACCTGAATCCCACCACTGCTTAACACCTATCTCACTTATCAACAAAAAATTTAGGCTCAAATTGTTTGCTGGTTGTAAGTTGAGACTACCTGCATGCTATAGTACAGCGTTCACTTCTTGGGAAGGGAAGGATAAGATACATATTAATAATATGTGAGAATGAAGGATTGCACAAGTCAGGCTAGAAAAAGCAATCTGTTAAAGCACAATCATATCCCCATTAGCACTGAGAAGAGCAAGAGGACTCTGTGGAAGTATTTACACATTTTTCAGTTTCCAGCAGTACGACACTTACAATACGTATTTAGCTTCCCTATTCCATGGGGACAGTAAGATATATTTTTTTCTTCTGTTCAATCATGTCCAATTCTCAGAAGCTGCCTGCACAAGTCCCTGTAGTTTTGTTGGCAAGGTTTTTCAGAAGTAGTTTGCCACTGCCTTCTTCCTAGGACTAAGAAAAAATGACTAGCCCGAGGTGACCCAGCTAGCATTATACCTAAAGTAGGACTAGAGCTCAATTGATGCCTTAACCACACCAAATATCAAATTATTAAAGATTCTCTTGATAAACTTATTATATAATTAAAAAAATACCTCTAAAGATACTGAGGCAATTGTCAAGTCTTTTTGGTTGCTAGAGATTCTTCCAAGACCACATGGATATATCAGTTTTGTGATGTAATTCCTTACTCTTATTGTAATTATTTTTGAGATGTGGTTATTAAATGTTATTTAAAGTATTTCCGAATCATAAGCATCAGTATTTACAGATACTAACCCCTCCTACATGCTGATTGAATCAGCAATCTATTACCTTTTGATAAGGTAAACAATTTGATAAATCTCATTTTATTCCAACAAGATCACACATGCTGAAATGCTGAACAGAAAATAGACTATTACAAAACAATACTCTCTACCCTAATGGTTTGTATTTGGTGGCAATATAAAGAAGTACAAAATAAAAGTTTACTAATGTATTTGTTAGATTTATTTCTCAACTTTTCTTAGGTAGTTGAAAACAGCATACCAATAGCTCTGTGAGCTAATTGGTCTAAGGCAGGGGTCAACAACCTATGGCTTTGGAGCTGCATGTGGCTCTTTCATCCCTCTGCTATGGTTGTCACCGGTCGGCTCCACAATTGATAGGGCTTTTGGTTATGGCAGGTAAAGGAAAAAGGATGCCGCGCTAGGAGGAGACTATGGTGGGGGAACCGGACTTCCAGTCAGTAGAGGAAAAAGGATGTTACGCTAGGAGTAGACCATGATGGGGGAACCAGACTTCTGGTCGGCTCCAGAATTGAACAGGGGCTCCCGGTTAGGACCTTTGTGGCTCTTTGAGTATTGAAGGTTGCCTACCACTGGTCTAAGGAATAGTGGCTGACCCAAAGTCACCCAATGATCTTTTATGGGCATGGATAGATTTTAGCCTGATTTTCCTGTCTAACATCTTAAACCATCACAATCTACATGATTGTATCCTATTTATTGGATGCATCCTATATGCATTTTTTTTTTAAAAAAAAAGAACATTCAACAAATTATGTATTTTGAACATGTCTGGATGACCATTTTATCAATCACGATAATATCTGAGATTAAAGCATTAGTTGAATCAACTGTATCTAAACTGTTCAAATTTATGCCTGGAACAAGACCACACACTGCTCAAGAATCAGAACGCACACGCACTCTTTTCACACATATTTTACGTGGCAAAAAATTGTAACGTTTTAAAGCCCCCATTATATTTTCAAAGCAAAGCCTGTCTTTTAAAATAATCATTCCAATTAACAGGTGCTGCCTTTACTCCAGAACAGCAACACGGGTACAAAGAAATCCAAACAAGCCCGTCTGGTCCTTGAATCTTTGGGAAGTATACCTCAGGGGACAGTGCCAGGGACTTCATAGCACCAGAAACCTCAGAAAATAGTGCCAAGAGACTCAAGCCACCCTTCCCCTTTAAGAAAACCAAGAAGCACCAGCAGAAAGAAAAACACAGCCCTGCTAACAGATGAGACAATAGAAGTACTTAAGTAGAGGCATTAAGGTAAGGGGAATCAGGCTAAAAAATAACTCATCTGGAACTCCCCTTTTCCTCTTTCCTGGCAGAATTAACCCCCAGGATAGCGAAGACAAAGGCCCATGAACAGGATTAACCCATTAAGGCAGGAAGACAGGATCCAGGGCCATCACTTTAACTAAAGGCACCCAAATAAACCCATCAAGCTGCAGGAGCTTCAAAGGGGAATTAAGAATAAAAGGCTGAGAGTCACACTTCCAAGCGGGCTTGCAACCCAGCTGCGCCACATCTGCTTCCTTGCCTTCCTTCATCAAAGAATCCCACTTTCTGGCAGCTGCTTCGGAATTCATTTCTTTTCAGCGTCCCTGGTTTTTCCCAGCTGGGAACGAACGCAGGAAATTTCTTCTAACAACATGCATACATGTGAGAGGCAACTCATCACACAGAGCACACGGGTGCATGTGGCAGCCTCCATCCCCAGTCCGATGCTCGTCCGCAGTGGGGAACCCCAACTCCCACCATCCCCAGCCAGAAGGCAAAAAAGTGCAAATACTGGCAGGGAACGATGGTCGCCGGGAAAGGAGGCCGCCGCTGCTGCTGTAAAATGGGAATCGCTGCTGCTGTAAAATGCTGAGCTTCAAGCAACCACTGCAGGACCCGCTTTCTTCTAGCCCAAAAAAGGAAGCGGCTGTCCCGTTACTACACGCGCAAGGATGTCCACGAAGGGATCATGGAGGGGGGAAAAAGAGGCCTTTAGCTGACGACGCTGCAAGGCTTCCAAGCACGCCTCGCTTCTCCCTTCTCCCCGTCCTCCCTTCACCCTGCGCGAAGCAATCTCGCCACGGCGGCGGCTGCGGCTGCCACCACCCCAGCGGTCCCCAAAGCGGGAGACAGCTACTTACCGAGTATACAGGGGGGCCCCGCCGAGCGACTGCCCCGGACGCTGCGGCCATCGCCAGGCTGCTTTCTCCTGCCGGGGTGCCCGGCTGCACTCACTCCTGGCTGGCTGGCTCCCTCCGCCGGTTACCGGTAGCACCCATCCACCCGCCCCTGCTTGGCGACGCCCTCGCCGCCCTGCTCTGCGAAGCCTGGCGAAGGAGGGAATCTGTCACTCGGGGAAGAAGGGCGGAAGTACCCGATGGGCGCCGCCATCTTGTACGCGACGGTATTCGCGCGGGGCCAAACCTCCTCTGGGGCGACAGTGATCGCCATTGGGGGAAGGGAAAGGGAAGGGAAGCGGCATGGTGGGAATCGTGGGCGGGCAGAGCCCGTCGCCTAGAGAGGACGAGAAGGAGGACTTCGCTTTTGCAGAAGGGCTGCTGGACACCGTCCTCGGTTCCTTGTATGACTTCGGTGGGTGATCTCAAATCTGATTTTTTTTCCCCAGGGACTATGGGTTTCGGTGTTGCTTCCCCTTATTCTTATCGTGGGACCCTGCTCCCCTTTTTTCTTTCTCGTTCCGGATTCTTAGCCATCTCCTGCTCTCAATATTGTACTAACAATGAAATGGATGCTTGAAACAAGGGGGAGCTGGTGGAAGTGAAATCTTGAAGAATTTGAGAAACCTTCACGTGTTATATAGTTACATTGATGGTTTTAGTAATGTAGTTCTTTAAGCCAAAGCGAAGCGATCCGAAACGCCCACTTTCCGGCCATTGAAACCAACCAGTTCTGATTAGACCCATAAATCCAAGAGGGCTTTCAAGCAACAAGGCAGCAGATATTTTATGGGATCTATTTTTTGTTCATTCCGGGAAGAAACCCTGGTCGAATACTTACCCCAAGGTCCTAATTTCTTGGCAATTCCATACCTGCAGATTGTTTTTGAATTACTGGATACCATTACTGTTTTCATGTTTGGTGTGTTGTGGTGTCCAATGATCTGTGGATAATAAGATGATATAATAGGTAAATTATTCTGCATATACTGTGAATGTAGCTCTGTATAGATTCCTTTTAAGTTCTTACAGAAAGTTCTGTGTTCTTCATTGTTCCAAGTGTCTACATCTAGGTTCTAAAATACTAAATGCTCAACTGTAGAGTAAGTTTGTTAAAGTATTTAGCTAAAATTTAAATACATTAATAAAAATATGAAATTATATATATATTTAAAGATGTATAAATAAAAAAGTCTCATTGAGCTTAATTTTTGTTTTATTTATTAAATTTATATGCCTCCCAACTCAGTATTCAGAATGACTATGGGCGGCTTATAATGTAATAAAAATAGAAATTTAAAAACAATTATAAATATAAGAGCAATTAAAATTATAAGAATTAAATACAGATTCCCAATACATCACTTCCTAGTGAGTATACAAAAAAGCTTCTGCTTTTATGGCAACAGTACAGATTTGCTTTCCATTGCCATCTTTCAGGATGCTTTTTAGCCTGGAAATTTCCTGATATTCTCTCATACAAATAATAACCAGGTCCAAGTTTGCTTGGGTTAAAAAAAGTTCCGCCAAGGACAACAAGGTGCTGGCATCTGCTAGGATTCTCTGCTAGGATTCGTGTGTTTATGAGTTCATACTTATCTGTGGAATGTAAACATCACTATAGATGGCACCCATGATAGGAAAACATTCTGCATTCTGTGCTACCCAGATGAATGTGCCAAATTGTTCCTAGTAGATAACTTAAATATTATCTTATCAGAACCAAGAATTTTCTAACAATGTTTAAGAGTTTATAAAAAGTATATTTAAAAATAAAACAAAATAGTTTAGCATGATTTGCAAAAAAAATCGGAAAAGACTTTTGGGAATACCAAAAATAGCCAAGAAAATAAACAATTAAGTTGTAGAACAAATCAGTCCCAAATTCTTATTTAAGGTACAAATAATGAGGCGCAAACAATAATTCTCTGGGCCCATTATGTGAAGACTCAGTTCCCTTGAGAAGCCTATATAATGCTGGGAAAAGTGGAAAGAAAGAAAAAGGCAGACAAGCTACAAGATGATGGATTTGATTACAACAGCAAAGAAAATGCACCATTGAAAGATCTAACAGGCTTGATTGAGGACAGATCATTCTGGAGAAAATCTACCTGTGTGGTTGCTAACACTTGAGGCTATACTGGTAGCACTTAATACTGCAATCTGTGGCTATGAACAGTGAATTCTGAGTTCTGAGCATGATAAAGTGTGGAACAAGGAGATGACCATGTTTGCTTTTAAACTATAGGTGAATCACCGCCAGAGAAATGCAAAAAGAAAAAAAACAAGAAAAGATACTCCCAACAGGTAACAGCAACAGTGGCCACCCCTACTACATCACTTGTCAATCCTGAACTTTGTACATCTTCTTTGGGTAAGAGAAAAAATGTGTCCAATTTCTTTGACAATCTGAAAGATGAACTGGCAAGTGTTCATCAGAAAAAATGTGACTCGGGTTCCAGTTCCCCTCATCCACTCCCATTCAAAAGCGGCCAAGAAGAAAAGGCAACACAGGTTGAAGTTGTGACATTCCAAGGTCGACACAAAAAGAAGAAGGCTAAACTAGAAATTCCTGGAAGTGATGATTCAAAGGTAAGGCATTCATGTTTAATTCCCCCATTTTTGGAAGCAGAACATTCAGTTTATAAAAGGGATTTGTCAAAAATAATTACAAGTCACCTTGAAAACATTATTGGTCTGCCTGTATATATTATCACCATATGACCAAAGAGAAGGAAAAGACTTTTCATTTGGTGAATTTACTCTGGTCATTTAGGAATAATTTAGTTGGCTAAGTAAATTAATATTTGCAAGCCTCTTTTACTGTATAGGAATTCTTCATAATAGAATGTTCGTAAATACATTCAGTGTTAAAACTATCCCACGTTTAATTGCAAGGTGAGATGGGAATAAGCAGTTTGCCATAATACACAGCCTCTTTGCTCTTCTCTTTGCAAGAGGAGTAGTGATATTAGAACAGGTAATGGTAAAGGTTTCCCTTGTCGAGCTGTGTCTGACTCTAGGGGGCAGTATTCTTCTGAAAACATTAGCTGAAGGAGCCAATGTTGTCTGAAGACATTTCTGTGGTCATGTGGCTAGCATGAGTATATGCTGAGGTACCTGGAACATTGTTACCTTCCCACCGAAGTGGTGGTTATTTATCTACTTGCATTTGCATGCTTTTGAACTGCTAGATAGGTAGGAGCTGGGGCAAGTAAAGGGAGCTCACCTGGTTGTGTGGCACTTGGGTCTCAAACCCGAGCTATCAGTTCAGCGTCTTTAACCAGTGAGTCATCACACACTCCCAATATCAGGATATTTCTGATTAATTCATAGCTTCTCACTTTCTTAGAGCTTGAGATGTTATACCAGGTACAAAAGAAGTCCATATATTAATTCAACTTTGAATTGACCTACCCAGTCTGGTCTGTGGAAATTCACATAACCACCCATACAATAAAAAAATATTTATGTATCTTTTTGCTACCATCTTTTGATGAAATGGGTTTTTGCAGCCTAGATCTGGTAACTCTAAATAATTTTCTTTAGGAAAAGTTCAGTTACTAGTCATAACTTTCTGTATCAAACAAAATAGGAGACAGAGTAGTTTGTGCTTTCAAATAAGATGCCTAAGTGGACAAAGCCATACTCAAACTTCAGCTTCTTAAGTCAAGCCAAATTGTGTTGAAACCAGACCAAACCAGATCACTCACTCACTGGGCTTCCACGGACATTAACAGTTGTGGAAAATGGAGATAAAATTTAATTGGATTTTTTAAAAATTCTTCTTTTATATTTTATGATCTCTGTCTTGGCTTTTGTGATCCAATGTCCAATCTAATCTATTGACAGGATTTTTTTTTTCTTTCAACAATCTTGCAAATTTTATTGAGATGATGGGAATTACAATTGAGTCAGGTTAATGTGGTACTACTTCATTTCTCAGTGTTTTTACCCTATTCTTTCCCAGTACCTATTTTAAATCTAAAACTGTAACAGGATCCACCTGTTACAAAACTGGTTTGGGACTGAATCACAAACAGGTAGTTCAGTAGAATTCCATGGTTGCTATTATTGCCAAATACCAGTATTTCAAAAGAATTAAGCAAGAGCCAAATGACTTTAATTACCAAAGTTTTATCATCAGCTTCTGAGGTTCAGACAAGTTTTTAAAATTAGATTTATTAAGAATTTTACATTAAACAAAAAACTGTTCAAAGAAAGAAAAGAAAGTGCAAGATATAAAAAAGAATTTTAGAACACTGTATGAATGATTTTTGACTTTCTTTTCGACAGATAATTACAATTTTATTGAGTTTTATACTCAAGTGTTTAAAGCTTTGGAGCATTGGTTCACATTATGTAAATATTTCAAGGAGGATTATAAAAAGAATAGAATTCAGAGGGAATAGCAATAAAAATCCTATAGACAAATATATTTCTCCACTGCAATGGCTGTTAAGGATTTGTTTAATCTATGCCAATTTACTGACTATAGAATCACATGTTTATTAATTTATAGAACATGTTGACAATCATTAGAGGCTTACACAAGATGAAAAAAAATAGTCCTATCTTAAGACTATAGAAGTAAGTAGGTGTATGAAGTAGAAATATGATGAGTATGACCTACCTATCCTGATGCAAAACTGATAAAGGTAATTACAGTTGCTTAAAAATAAATAAATTTCTGTGGCTAACGAGGAATACCAATTAGGAACACTTTAAACACATTCGTTGTTGTTAGTCGCAAAGTCATGTCCGACCCATCGCAGCCCCATGGACAACTTTCTTCCAGGCTTTCCTGTCCTCTACCATCCTCTGGAATCCATTTAAGCTCACGCCGACTGCTTCAATGACTCCATCCAGCCACCTCGTTCTTTTGTCGCCCCGTTCTTCTTTTGCCCTCAATCTTTCCCAGCATTAGGCTCTTCTCCAGTGAGTCCTTCCTTCTCATTAGGTGGCCAAAATATTTGAGTTTCATCTTCAGGATCTGGTCTTCCAAAGAGCAGTCAGGGTTGATCTCCTCTAGGACTGACCAGTTTGATCGCCTTGCAGTCCAAGGGACTCACAGGAGTCTTCTCCAGCACCATAGTTCAAAGGCCTCAATTCTTTGGCACTCAGCCTTCCTTATGGTCCCACTTTCACAGCCATAGATTTACTTTTTATTTACATACATACTTAAACACATAGCATGCATAAACAGCAACAAATTGAGGCCAGCAACACATTCACTTCAACAATACAATAACAGCAACAGAAAAATCAAATCACCTTCCTCAGTACTATTGCATCACTGTAATACTTCCATTGAGGACCTGTATACTGCACGAATCAAGAAGAGGGCCGTGAAAATATTTACAGATCCCTCACATCCAGGACATAAACTGTTTCAACTCCTACCCTCAAAACGATGCTACAGAGCACTGCACACCAGAACAACTAGACACAAGAACAGTTTTTTCCCGAAGGCCATCACTCTGCTAAACAAATAATTCCCTCAACACTGTCAAACTATTTACTAAACCTGCACTACTATTAATCTTCTCATAGTTCCCATCACCCATCTCCTTCCACTTATGACTGTATGACTGTAACTTTGTTGCTGGCAATCCTTATGATTTATATTGATATATTGACCATCAATTGCGTTGTAAATGTTGTACCTTGATGAACGTATCTTTTCTTTTATGTACACTGAGAGCATATGCACCAAGACAAATTCCTTGTGTGTCCAATCACACTTGGCCAATAAAAATTCTATTCTATTCTATTCTATGCTACCCTTGCACAATGCACACGTTTGCATTTGGCAATCTTTTGGAAAGAAGGCACAACACAAATCACAGTTTTTTTCATTAGGACCCAAGAAATGTTAGCTCCCTAAAGCATAGAGTTTAAATACAGCAAAATGTCAATCTAGCAGACCTAAAAGAAACAGTTTTCTTCTTCAATTCAAAATCATTATCAGCCTTACTTACTCTTACTTACCTAACACTCCCCAGCATTCTCTTGCTTTGAGTACCGTGGCTAATAGTAAAAAGATTGAATTTATTGCCTGTTGTATTGCTTAACACGCTACGTCTTTGTGGCTTAGAGAACTTAAAAACAACTAAGCCACCATAAGCCACTCCAATCATGTGAAACAACCTGATATTTAAGGCCCGTGTTGTTCTGAGTTATGGGCATTGTAGTGTTCTAAGTTCTCCCCCCACCCCCGGGGTCCGTTCCCCTAGTGGAGAACGAGGATAGTACCTCTCTGTGTTGATTGGCTAAGCCAGTTGACAGCCAGTATAAAAGGGCTGTCAACAGAGAGGGAGAGAGTTTTTTGTTCGTTTGCATTTGTCACTGCTGTTAGCTATGTTAAGGTTAATAAAGTAAATTACCTGCTATCCAGAGTCCTGCCTACACCTTGCCGGCACCTGAACCCACAATATAACAGGCATCTCCTTCCCCCTCTGATATTTAGGTGTGGTCATAAGAAGGCAATTCAAAAGATTGTGTTCCTTTTTAGTTTAACCCTGGTACCTTGTTATATCCAAATATAGAACAACAGTGCAATTGCAGGTAGTTCTCAATTTACCACCATTCTTTTAGTGGCCATTTGAAGTTAACAAGGGGACTGGAAAAAGTGACTTGCAAGTGTTCCTCGCGCTTATGATCAGCACAGCGTCCCCATGAACATGTGATCAAAATTTGGGGCAGTGACAGCCAGCATGTATTTGCAACGGGTGCAGCCTCCCAGGGTCATGTGATCACCATTTGCAATCTTCCCAGCTGGCTTCTGACAAGCAAAATCCATGTGGGAAGCCAGACTCGCGTAACAACCAACATGATTCACTTAACTGCATTGATTCCCTTTATAGCCACAGCCAAAAAACTGGGGGGTGATTCACTTAACCACTGCCTTGCTTAGCAATCAAAATTCTGTCTCAATTGTGGTCCTAACTTGAGGTTACTTGCAGGGTTGTTGTTTTTAATTTAAAAAATGGCTTGGAAAAAAAAAAACCCAGTTGATTACATTTTTGTTATTCCAATAGTGCACTCTGCAAAAAGGGTTCAGTTCAGTCAAAATGTTCCCATCATGGAAAAACTTGAATGGAAGAACTGGATTGACTATATTCAAAATAGATATCAGATTAAGAAATTTCGGATTGCTTTTGAATGAAGGATGTTATTTTTGATTTTAATGGAAGAAGTCAGGTTACGTGAGAGAGAAAGATTATAATTGTGTTAGATTTTAAAAATTTAATGTATACTGTTTTGTTTAATGAACTATACCTTGTGTTTGCTCCGGGAAGTCCGGGGGGGGAGGGGGGTTTTGGAGGGAGGGGGGGAGGGGGAAATTTTTTTGTTGTAAAACCTTTTCAATAAAAAAAAAAAAGAAAAAGAAAAAAAAAGAAAAACCATTTTTCACAGATTTTTCTCTTTAGTTGCATATCTCCCATCTATGGAGAAGGAATTGATCCTGTGGTATTTTTTTTATTTTTTTCTGTTCTACCAGCAGAAACAGCCTCCTATATTGGAAGTTTTCCTGCTCTAAGAAGGGTTTAATTCTAGAACCAGTTTATACAGCATGATACTGCCTTGTTTGAATTGACAAAGTTAAGATTAGTTATTTACTTGGAAGACTAAACCTCTGGTTCCAATGTCCAATCTAAATTGGATCCCACAAGATTAGTTATGGTCAAGGAATTGGATTGCATCATAACTTGTGGCTAAAAAATAAAAGCACATGCTAATGAATATTTTATTGTTAATACTGTTGAAGTGGTGAAATACTAATACTTTAAAGGCTAATACAGGATTGCTGGATGTAATTAAGGCCAGTATCTATGTTCTCCTCCTGTTTAGTGTTACTCTCGGCTACCTCAGCCACAGTTGTGTCCGATGCCGTGAGAAGAAACAAGCCAACTTGGTTTTCTTTTCCACCTGTGACTTCGGTTATTGGGTCTGCATAAAGTCAACACTGAGCTTCTGCCTCTCAGCCCCTTTTAAACATCTCACGCTGCTCATGCCCCGCCCCATGGCTGAACTGGTCCGTTGATTGGACGCCTGGCCGCTCTCTCCCACCTCGTCTGACAACCTCAGCTGCCATGTCATCTGCTAAATCCCGGAACTAAAGCAGCTCTTCATGACGCCCAGCCCTCATCTCCCTCTATCCCGGCTGCCTATGTGATGATCTCCTTCCCATGCTTCCCAAACACAGATTTCTGCAGCATCATGTGCCGAGTCAGTGCTGGGCTCGACAGTTACATCATTATTGCTAAACAACTTGCCTCTTTCTGATCAGATTTGTACCAGCTATTCGTATACTTGAGATTTCCTTTAGTTTGGGGCTCTGTTAACTGAATCACTATCACCTGAGCTGAAAATTGCATAAGAGTGAGGCTCTCCTTCAGGGGTGAAATCTAAAAAATTTCCCTACCAGTTTTGTGGGCGTGGCTTAATTGGTGGACATAGCTTGGTGGTCAGGTGACTGAATGGGCATGGCCAATAATAAATAATAAAAATAATAAACAAAGTATACAAAACTTGGGAGCGCACGGGTCTACCTTCTTTAAAAATAGAGGCACCGGTCTACTAGCTGCCTACAGCGCTGATCAGTTGTAGTGCGGTCCCTTGAAGCACCGCGGCAGTCATTTAAGGCCATTTGCAGCTATATCGCCACCGAGAGCTTCAGGGACAGAAAAGAGGAACAGCGAGGCATGGGCGGTGGGGGGGGGCAGGGATTTTTTCTACCAGTTCTCCAAACTACCCACTCCCATCGCTATCAGATCGTGTGATCCGGTCCGAACCGGGAGCATTTCACCCCTGCTCTCCTTCCACATTCGATGATATAGTTAGTTCATTTTTCATGTTCTACAACTCCCATATATAATAAGATTTAGCCTTCAAGTCAATCTGGACTCCTGGGGAATGGCTGGAAAAATCCCTGAAATTTTCTCAGCAGCGTTTATCAGAAGTGATTAGACAATGTCTCTTTACTGGAGCTGAGAGAAAATGACTGACTTTGTGCTCAAGGAGAAACTATAATTCAAATTTCCTATTTCTAGCCTAGTGCTTAATTGTTATACCAAACTGGCTTGTGTAATGAGAATAACATGGAAACTATATCAGGATTCTTAATCTCTTCATTTTTTTCTTTAGGCCCAGACTTTTAAATTCTATTTAGATGATATGTAAGTTCTCATAGGGAAAATCAAGGCTTTTGCGTACATAATTACATTTTAGTTTCTTCATTTTTCAGCAGACAAGCTAATTACATTTTGTTTTGCAGATGGCAAATGTTAAAGGGCATAGTTCTACAAATTTACGAGCACCTAATTTTTAAATTCATTATAACAAAATATATTACACGCTCGATAACAGAGGTCTCCAACCTTGGCAACTTTAAGCCTGGCGGACTTCAACTCCCAGAATCCGCCAGCCAGCAAAGCTGGCTGGCGGATTCTGGGAGTTGAAGTCCGCCAGGCTTAAAGTTGCCAAGGTTGGAGACCTCTGCTCTATAATGCTCTTGTTTAAATTCTTAAGTTCTGTAAAACTTAAATTCTTACTCTTTATGTGTTGTATATTTGGATTACAAGTTTTTATCAGGAAAATTTACTTACAAAAGCTACCAGACAAAGCAAAGTATTAAAAAATAGTATTTGTGGATACCCTATTTTATTTAAGAGCACGTCTATTGTGGATGTCTATTGTGCATGTTCAAAAGTCTCATTGAATTCATTGAGATTTACTATCAGATTAATCTATAATAGTAGCACTGACGTGTCTGTTTAAATAATATAGTTGAATTCTGTAACCACCATCATATTCAAAACATCTTGCTCTAACCAAGTTCTAGCTTAAGCGTCGATAAGAAATAAATTGAAAAATCTTACTTAATAGCAAAGCATACTATTTTATGTTTTAAATTGTATCTAGGCAAAAATGGCGGCTGAAGAACCATGTATGGACACCCAAGAATTTCACTTGGAAAAAGTAAGTTAATTTGATGTATGTTTAAAGGGAGGGTGGATTTGATTTAAATCGAATTGAACACTGGAAATTTTTAAGAAAATGTTGGATAACCATCTGACTGAGATGGTGTAGGGTTCCTGCCTGGGCAGGGGGTTGGACTAGAAGGCCTCCAAGGTCCCTTCCAACTCTGTTGTTATGTTATGTTATGTTATGAATTGATTTAAATCACTAGTAAAAAGGCTTGATTTAAATCAACTCGATTTAAATTATAATTTTTAAAGAGCAACTGTCATCTCTGTCCCACAGAGGCTCCTCCTTTGACCCGCTGTTGACTCACCAACAGTCCATTCACTTTAATGGGATGGCTTGTGATGCGACAGTGACACAACAAAGTGAGGGATGTGACAGGCAGCAGGTGACTGTTAACAGGTGCTGCCATGATGGATCTGAAATGACAGGTGCTCTTTAAATGTAAGGACTCATTCTTGCTGGTAGTTAGAATCTTTAATATTATTATTTGCAAACAGAATTAAGGTTTCCTATTTAGCTTGTAGAGCTTGGATTCATTGAATCCAAAATGTAAATATTGCAGAATATACAGCTTCATGCTACATAACTAAGCTCCATTTCATGCTCAATAAACTAAATTATTAATGTATCTTAAATAGAAAACTATCTTTAGATAGATTTTTATTCCAAAAGCATTTTGTTAAAATAAATTTGATAAAAATAAAATCTGTTTTAAATTTTAAAAAATCCATTTTTTTTTATTTTTTAAAAAAATCAACAATTTTTATCTACCTTGTTTAAAGGTAAGCACGTGACATGGAGTCTGATGGAGAAAAGGTAGAACTGTCCATAGATCAACCAGGCCCCAAATCTACCAGGATTTTCCCCCTCATAAACCAGACTTTCCACAATTATTTAGGAAGATCTGCAATATTTTAGGCCTGAAACCATACACTCGGGGACTGTTTGTTAAATGCTTGACATTAGAGAGTTTCCCAGTGGCAAATCTATCACATCCTTCTAGTTTCTTAACATGCCCAAATTGAACAAAGATAGGGACAGCAATCTGTATCTGAAATGGATGAAGTGTCATATCAAAAAATCTGGATGGAAACCTGAAATCCTGCATAGAATACTCCAGAAAAAGGAATTCCAATCCCTGCTGGATTTCCAGGTGGCCTATCCTAACATCCAATATCTATCCAACACACAGAAAGTTCCTGAGCTTCAAATATCAGGATGCCCGCTAGTAGAAGGACCTTCCATTCAGCCTGTCATCCCCTCCCAGAGTGTTTAGGTGACGATTACCATAGTTTTAAAAATAATGAACACTCAGTTTGTGGTGGGGGGGGTGTTGAACGGCCAGGTGGATGTGTATGAAATCCAAATTCAAGCAGTTGATAGAACTTGCATCATTTGTGTCATTGTCTAATTGTAATAGTCTGTGAGAATGTCCTTCATAGAAGCAGGAGAAGAAAGAATAGCAGGCAAGGTCAAGTAAGAGGCAGCTTAGTCTGTAGAGGGAATGGAGGCATGGCAAATGTCTCAGAAGAGACCATCTCTATTTTCTTCAACTGTAAAGGTGGGGAGAGGAGAGGATGCATTTTCAGATTTGCATGATTCTGTTACTGTAAGCTTACAATAAAGATACAGTTCAAAGCATCAGCCATTTGTTCAGTGGGGATGGTGCTGAACAAAGGGACTTACCACTGATCCTCGAAGCTCCAGCTGTTGCAGGACTTTCGCGGTTATGTGAACGAAATTTGGGCATTTGGCAACCAACCCCACTTACAGCATCCCATGGTCACATGATCACCATGTGTGACCTTCCCTACCGGCTTCCCACAAGGAAAATCAATTGGGAAGTCAGCATGGAAGGTTGCATGCTTGGGTAAGTCTTCCCCACCTACTCTGGCCTTTCTTTGTTTCTATGCACTGGGTTCTTCTTGCTCCCTTTGCTTGCTTGCTCACTCACACGTATTGGACCCTCATTCCTGCCTTTGCTCACATGCATCCTATCCTCTTTGTCTCCTTCCCCCAGTGAACTGTGCACTGTCCTCCTTCACCCCTTTGTATGCACCACTAATGCCTCCCTACACTCGCATGCATTTCTTCCCAAGCCTCCCTTCAGTTGCACTCTCAGGGGGCCCCTATCCCCCTACAGCACTCCTAATCTTTATCTGGGACACCTTACCTGCTCATCCACCTGCATCAGTGGTGGGTTGCTACCGGTTCGCCCTGGGTCGGGTGAACCAGTGGCGGGAAGTTCCGCCCACCCGCCCAGACGCTTCTGCACATGCACAGAAGCTTCACATGCGTGCATCCATGAGTGATGGGTTTTGAATCCCGCCCCTGCTGTGCATCTCAGGGTTACAACAGCAAACAGGACTTCCTGGATTGCCATTAATAAACAATGCGGTCACGTGACAATCTGTTTTGCAACTATATCACTCGGTGATGGGATCCTGGTGCCAATTGTTTTTGTAATTCAAGGATACCTGCTCATGGTTGGTGCTTCTTGTCTGGATTATCTCAAAGGAATGACATCAGTCATAGAGAGGCTCTGGAACCAGGTGAGGGAGAAAAACGGGCCTTCCCCACCCACCCCCCAGGCCCTCTGGAGGCAGGAAACAACCTGTTTCCCTACTTCTGGTGGGCCCCGAAGGCCCGAAAATCAGCTAGGCAGCGTACACATGTGCGCCAGAGCTGAGCTCGCATGCCCACTGATATGGCTACGCGTGCCACCTGTGGCATGTGTGCCATAGGTTCACCATCACAGATCTAAATGATGCAAATTATATAAAAAAGATCTACCATGATACAGATAGCACTCTTATGTCCATATTGCATCAATCTGTCAATTGTTCAGGATCAAAATCTGAAATAACATTTTGCAGTTAACATATGAATCTGACGATCGTTGACTCCAAAAAAAAAATCCCTCAAGTTTTTATTGGCTGTGAAAACAGGTGCAGAACATTTCTTCTGTATGCAACATGGTGGCATGATGTGTTACGCTATTCTTCAAATGCGTTTCTTATGAAACCAGTTTGTATGCTTCTATTTCTTGAAAAGCAGAATTGCAAAAGACCAAAGGAAAAAAAATCAATTGTGTTTGCAATGCTTTAGGCCCGCTTGGAAGTACACCGGCTTGGAATTACAGGATTCACAAAGAAAGAACAGAGAGAATTGGAGCAAGAACGTGCTATCATGTTGGGGGCAAAGGTATGACACTTTCTTGTGAGTCAAGAGATGATTTACAGAAGAGGAGACTTTATTTTAAAGCTTTCCCATTGACAAAGCCTTTGGCTGGATTTTTTTCTTTTTCTCTCAAATGGAGGAGAAATGGCAGGGTCAAAGAATGGGAGAGGTTTGAGATTTCAGAAATAAATTGTGGATGAGCAATGTAGCATTCCTCCATCCAGAGTTTCTGTATTAAATTCCTTTAAAAATTTTAAAAGTAGTACTACTGAATATACTTGGGTATAAGCCAGCTCTTGAATTTTTAATCAAAATATGAAAAATGTACCACCCATAGGTAAACCAACACACATTTTGTGTGATATTTTACTTAAAAATCCAAAGATTGGCTTATCTGTGGATGGACTTATCCATGAGTATATATAAGAAAATGGTACTTTAAAATACTTTTTTAAAGTATTACCGTATATATTTGAGAAATAAGTATTCACAGACATCAAACCTGAAATTTGGAAGTGTATTGCACTTGAAATGTTTGACTTATCCAGTAATACATATGACAGCTCTTAATACGTAAATGTGACTGGTTGCATAATTATTTTAAAATGTTGCCTTAGTATTGAACATATTTAGAAATCTTATGTAGTTTAGCTTTTTGCCTTTTGAATTTGTACTGCCGGCAATGCATTCACATCAAGACTTAAGAAATATGGAAGGTGGTGTTTGCATTTCTGTCAAACATTATCTACATAAATGTTGTCTCAAAGCATCCCATCTTCTGAAAGAAATGAGAACAGTGTTGATGAATTGCTAATCATTTCATAAATAGCCATATTCCCAAACATCATAGCTACCTCATTGATAAGGCTTATTTTAACCACATTTCTATTGAAAGCATCAAATTAAATCATGTTAGCCTTTAAAGAACCATCATTATACATGATTGTATTATCACTATGAACTTTTCTCTCTCTCTTTTGGTGTTTTGTTTTTTTTACAAAATACTGAAATAGAGTTATTAAAATCTTATTGCAGCCTCCAAAAAAGGAATATGTGAACTATAAAATTCTTCAAGAGCAAATCAAAGGAAAACAAGCAGCAAAGAAGAAAGAAAATATGACGGTTTGTGTGAAATATTTCATATAAAAACAAAACCTAAAATCAAGTCGGAAAGCTCTAGTATAATAGTTTCCAGTAAGACCTGGGCTATGTGTTTAGCTACAGGAAATTCTAACAGCAAATTGGTCAGTTTCCATTGCATTTGGGAACCATATTTGATTTATGGAAAATGTGGTAAATGACCATTTAGAACATTCATTCTCCTATTCCTCTTTTCATTAACAGGAAAATAAATCTGATTCTCTGAAGAGGAGAAAAAAGAGAGGGCATGTAGAGAGGTGAGCCAGGATTTCAATCTTATATAAACAAGGTGTAATAAATTGGATTTATTTTTGTATTTGTTTTGGTTGTACTTATTAAGTTTTTTTCACATCTACTGCTAAATAATACTGTAGTTTTGGCATTAAAACAACTGAGCCTTTAGCCTCTGTTTTATTTTCTATTTATGAAGTGTAAGGAGAAATAATTAATGTTTGTCATTGAATGGGACTGGGCAAATATAAAACAGTGGTTCAGTTTCAGAAGCAATAGGAATCTCTTGATTGAAACTTTCAGGATAAAATGTTGAAACAATTGTTATGATTAGAATATATATATATTTAAAATGTAATTGCCAAACTCTAGAAACAGGTAGTTTCATTTGTTTTGTATGTATATGTAAAAACCTCATGAGCATCTATCCATGTGGTCACAAAGAGTCGATGTTGTAATAAAAATCAGTCAGTATATAAACATGCATATATATACAAATATATGTTTTCTCTTCTAAAAAAAAACAGAAAATCCAAGAAGACAACAAAACAGAACATATTGCCATCAGGACGATTAGGAAAATTTAAAAATGGAACTTTGATTCTTCAACGTTGTGACATAAGGAAGATCAAATCTTCCAAGTTGAATAAATGAACTTATATTGAACACAGAATAGGATGAAAAAACTGGGTAACAAAATAACTCTTTTTTTAAAAAAAAATCTAATTGTTCCTTTTTTTAAAAAAAATAAAAACTCATTTAAAGGTTCCATTTGTAATCTGAATTTAATAGTGTATTGTTGATTAATGTGCAATAAGAAGAAATGCATCTGAAAACTAAATTTTGCAAATGTTACCTGAATTTCATAATGGTTTCCACTGAACTGGTTACCAACAGATATGCTGAAGAGTTCGTCAGAATGTTTTACACTGAAATGAATATGTACAGAATATATTATGATTAATTGCTCTGAATTCATTATATTTTTCTACAGCTCGTTTCTATGAGTGTTCTATAGGAAATGGCAGTTTCCAGTATTACTCTTAGGATCACTCTTAGGACTCCTTTATGATGCTCTGATCCATTTTTAAAACTTTGCCTACAGCTTTAATCTTGAGGAGAAATCTAGTATTTAGTATTTGGTTGAAGAAGATCAAATAGTCCTCTTCCCATTTAAAATGTCTTCTGTATATCTTCAAGTGCTGACCACATATAATATTCAATGCTAGGAGAACCAGTTTGGTATAGTGGTGAAGTTGCTGTTCTAGAAACCAGGAGATTGTGAGTTCTAGTCCTGCTTTAGGCAGGAAAGCTGGCTGGGTGATTTTGGGCCAGTCACTCCCTCCCTCAGCCTCAGCCAAACTCACCTCACAAAGTTGTTGCTGGGAGCATAGGAGGCAGGAATAACCTCCTTGAGTTATATTAAAAGGGTGGGATAAAAATATAATAGTAACATTTCTCTTTAATAAATTCGTAAGTAGAATTGTGTAGGTGTCTGGGCTTCCCAGAGTAGTAGATGGGAAGAACAAAATCTAAACTTGATTTAATTTTTATAGGCTTATTATCCAATTAAATATTGAATCATTTTCCCTTGCTGACACATTAAAAATGTAATTTGATAATGGTATATGGAGTTCTCAATGGGAGGATTATTTCCAAGTCTTTTGAGTCCCCAGGTCTTTATGCACCTCAGTTCTAGAATGGTTAGAGATGGTCCCCAGATTGCAAATTAACTAAAAAAAAGAGAGAGACTTTTTTCCTGCTTTGAATCTTCATTTCGCAACATTTCGCAGAAGAGAAGTTTTTTTAATGTTCTGCAAATCTGTTGAAGTTATCTGGGAAGAGTTCGATACTGTTGCTCCTGAAGACATGGACAGGATACTGGGGAGGCTGAACGTGACCACATGTTTATTGGATCCGTGTCCCTCCTGGCTGGTATTGACCACCTGGGAGGTTACACGAGGCTGGCTTCAGGGAATTGTCAATGCTTCCTTGACAGAGGGTGTCTTCCCTACCGCCTTGAAAGAGGCCGTAGTGAGGCCCCATCTCAAGAAGCCCTCCCGGGATCCAGCTGTTCTAGCGAACTATCGTCCCATGTCCAACCTTCGCTTTGTGGTGAAGGTTGTAGAGAGTGTGGTGGCGCGACAACTCCCACAGTACCTGGATGAAACTGTCTATCTCGACCCGTTTCAGTCCGGCTTCCGGCCTAGGTACAGCACGGAGACGGCATTGGTCGCGTTGGTGGATGATCTCTGGAGGGCTCGGGACAGGGGTTGCTCCTCTGTCCTGGTCCTATTAGATCTCTCAACGGCCTTTGATACCATCAACCATGGTATTTTGCTGCGCCGGTTGGAGGGGTTAGGAGTTGGGGGCACCGTTCTGCAGTGGTTCTCCTCCTATCTTTCTGACCAGTCGCAGACGGTGTTGGCAGGAGGGCAGAGATCGGCCGCGAGGCACCTCATATGTGGGGTGCCACAGGGTTCAGTTCTCTCGCCTCTTCTGTTCAACATCTATGTGAAGCCGCTAGGTGAGATCATCTGTGGTTTTGGGGTGCGATGCCATCTGTACGCTGACGATACTCAGCTGTACATTTCCACCCCTAACCACCCCAACGATGCCGCTGAAGTGATGTCCCGGTGTCTGGAGGCCGTGCGGGTCTGGATGGGGAGAAACAGGCTCCGACTCAACCCTTCCAAGACTGAGCGGCTATGGATGCCAGCGTCTCGATATAGCCAGCTGATGCCATCGCTGGCTGTTGGGGGCGAGTCATTGGCACCCAAGGAAAGGGCTCGCAATCTAGGCGTCCTCCTGGATGCACGGCTGTCTTTAAAAGAGCATATGACGGCCGTTACCAGGGGGGCTTTTTATCAGGTTCGCCTGATACGCCAGTTGCGTCCCTTTCTGGACTGGGATTCTTTATGCATGGTCACTCACGCTCTCGTCACTTCCCGCCTGGACTACTGTAACACTCTACATGGGGCTCCCCTTGAAGAGCACCCGGAGGCTCCAACTGGTTCAGAATGCGGCCACACGGGTAATAGTGGGAACAACCCGAGGCTCCCATGTAACACCTGTCCTGCGCGAGCTGCACTGGCTTCCGGTGGTCTTCCGGGTGCAATTCAAGGTGTTGGTTATCACCTTTAAAGCACTCCATGGCATAGGACCGGGTTATCTATGAGACCGCCTGCTGCTACCAATAGCCTCCCATTGACCCATGCGCTCCCATAGAGAGGGTCTCTTCAGGGTGCCGTTGGTCAAACAATGTAGACTGGTGACCCCCAGGGGGAGAGCCTTCTCTGTGGGGGCTCCTGCCCTCTGGAATGAGCTGCCTCTGAGGATACGTCAACTTCCTGACCTCCGGACCTTCAGCCGCGAGCTAAAGACCTTTCTATTTCATCGTGCAGGGCTGGCTTAATGAAGTTTTTTATTGGGGTTTTATTATAGTCTTATATTCCTTCAGCCTTTAATTTAAGTAGTTTTTAAATGTTTTTTAACTTTTCTGAGTTGTGCTTTTACCCTGGCTGTAAACCGCCCTGAATCCTTCGGGAGAAGGGTGGTATATAAATTAAATAAATAAATAAATAAGTGTGTAATATTTAAGGGAATAAAAGCTTTAACAGGACACCATTGATTCAGTTCTGCAATCTCTTAAATAGTTCTTTATGGTACAAGATAAAAATGTTACTCATTTGAATAGTGCTTCAATGCTCTCTAGCTATGATAAAAGTTCAACATCTAGAAAACATCTAAAAAACAGATTACATCAACTTTTTTGCACCTGTTGTATAAGGGAGTAGAGATTAAGGGTTTTAAGAAACATTGTTTTCTATTTCTGTGTGCCAAACCTTTCTACATCTGGGGTTCAAAAGTAGCCTAACTTGTCTGCCAAAGAGTAAAATGTGTTGGTTTTCCATAGAAAAGGTACATAATCTTCAAGGTAATATGAAGGTATAGAACTTATCCATGATTTGTGTAACTCTCAGAAAGATTTCATCATTTCAGACTTGTAATTTGGGGAAACTATTCAGTGTCATTCTTTATGACATGATAGCAGTATTCCAATATTTGAGGGACTGCCACAAAGAAGTGGGGGGGTCAAATTATTCTCCAAAGCTCCAGAGGGCAGGACAAGAAACAATGGTTGGAAACTAATCAAGGAGAGAAGCAACCTGGAATTGAGAAGCTTCCTAACAAGGAGGACAATTAACCAGTGGAACAGCTTACCTTGAGAAATTGTGGGCGCTCCATCACTGGAGGTTTTTAAGAAGAGACTGGACAGCAGTTTGTCTGAAATAGTATAGGGTCTCCTGCTTCAGCAAGAGGCTGGACTAGAAGACCTCCAAGGTATATATATATATATATATATATATATATATATATATATATGTAGGTAGGTAGGTAGGTAGGTAGGTAGGTAGGTAGGTAGGTAGGTCGGTCTTTGGTTATTGGGGTTTCTCAGCGTAGGTGGAAGTGTCTTGGCGGCGTTTCGACGAAGTCTCATTCGTCATCTTCAGGCTTCAGCTTCGTGCTTCGTGCTTTGCTCCCAGAAGCACAAAGCTGAAGCCTGAAGATGACGAATGAGACTTCGTCGAAACATCGCCAAGACACTTCCAATTTTACGCGGGAGAAAACCCGAATAACCAAAGACCTACATACAAACACCGCGAAAACCTCAGAAATATATATATATATAGATTTATATATATATTTATAGATAGATAGATAGATAGATAGATAGATATTCCAGGAATTTGGGCAGGAAATGACTTGACCATTTTTTTGCCTTTTCTCCAAATCAAGGTTATGATCATCAACTGGCTTTTCAGAGTGGAAATACTTTTTTATGGAGTCCTATCAGGTGCTTTTTATGGGACGCTGTGGTTCAGGGGCTAGGACGTTGAGCTTGTCAATCGAAAGGTCGGCAGCTCAGCGGTTTCGAATCCCTAGTGCTGCCGTGTAACGGGGTGAGCTCCCGTTACTTGTCCCAGCTTCTGCCAACCTAGCAGTTCCGAAAGCACGTAAAAATGCAAGTAGAAAAAATAGGGACCACCTTTGGTGGGAAGGTAACAGCGTTCCGTGCGCCTTTGGTGTTGAGTATGCCAGCCACATGACCACGGAGACGTCTTCGGACAGCACTGGCTCTTCGGCTTTGAAGTGGAGATGAGCACCGCCCCCTAGAGTCGGCAACAACTAGCACGTATGTGTGAGGGGAACCTTTACCTTTTTATCAGGTGCTTTACAGGTAATTGGTTTGGGCTACAAGAACAAGACTACTAGATGGCTGCTAAGAAATTTGAATTTTCTGTATCTCTTTGTGGCCATCTAGTGGTTATTTGTCACAGCTCAAATTTGGTAGCCTTAACAGACATGTTCATCCCTCCCTCTCTTCTGACATTCTTTTGTGACTAAAAAGTGAAATGAAACAAAAATCCAACTATGTGGTTTTCAAGATTTCATAGGAATTGTGTTTGTATTACTCCTTGGAAGCTTCTTAGGAGACCTGTCTGCTCTAAGTTAACTTGTTCTGCTTAAGCAAGAGGCTGGACTAGAAGACCTCCAAGGGTCCCTTCCAGCTCTATTCTATTCTAAATATTCTCTGGGGTGTTCCTTCTAGGGCAGAGGTCTCCAACCTTGGCAACTTGAAGAGTTGTGGACTTCAACTCCCAGAATTCTGGAAGTTGAAATCCACAAGTCTTCAAGTTGCCAAGGTTGGAGACCCCTGTTCTAGGGCATGAAATCTGTTCACACTGTAAAATTATATGGGACGTGTCTCAGTAGTAGGGTATATGCTTTAAATGGGAATGATCCCATGTTTTATTCTTTATCCCTCCATGGAGAAGGACCCTGGGTGGAGCCATTGCTGGTCAAGTAAATAATCTGCTTAATAGAGAAATATATGATCTAATTGCTTCTGCTTTTTTCCTGCTGGCAGAGGAATTCTAGGAGGTGAGGTCCATGCATCTTAAAATTGCCAAGACTGAGAAATATTGATCTAGATGCTTTGGGAAGAGTACACAATTGCAATTCTATTTAAGCAAAAGGAAATAAGTGAGACAATGGCTTTGGATTTGTTGGCAGTGTAGTAAGAATTTATTTTAAATCTGTAAAACAGCATAAACTTATACTTCATGTTTTCAAAAAGGTAGTACATAAACATTTGAGACAATAAGACAAAAACGTTTTGCTTCCAATTCAAAAAATACAAACTTTGCTACAGGTAAAAAATTAGAAAAAAATTACTTTTTTTTTCTAAACTCCTTTCTTGGATCTGGTGACACAGAAGATGTACATTCCACCAGATCTAAGGATATAAACAAAACCTGTTGTGATTAGGGGTGACAACTAGTGCAAACAATGTTTTGCTTACTTAACCAGACTTTAACATAACGTGACTTTCTTTTCTTTTTTTTTTTTGCCAACATTTAAGTTAACATCTTCCATGCTTTTATAACTTGAGAAAAAAACAGCATTTCTACCTCATGCATTAATTCTAGAACATTGTCATCATACCATGTCTCTGGGCTGTGCTTCCGTTCACTATTTTTTACAACATTATATTTTTATTGACAGTATTTATGTAACACAGGGTTAGGAACACTTGTGAAACTCCGAAGAGGAATCCTGCATTTTTAATATTGAAAATAAAAGGACATCCTTTAGCTTGACCATCTTCCAACAAAAACATTTATAAGGACAAAGCCCGCTCTATGGCTTTCTGCCATTTACGATCAAAACCTCGGTTTTGAAAACCGGCTATTGATGCTACTTTCTAAGTAGTTCTTTCTATCACACCAGTGAATCTCTGGTGTATAAGGGGTGGTGGTGAAAGAAGAATGAACCGTTCTATAAGGTGGAATCTTCCCACCTGGTCACTTCCCATCGTACTTCCCTGAGACAGATTAGGTGAGTGCAGCGATCCAAGCAAGAGTTTGACAGGTCAGGAACAAATGCTTGGCATCCCATGGATGAACTTTTCAAAACAGTGGGGGTCAGCTCAATGAAACATAATTGGCTGGGTCCACGCGACGCATTGAGTCAAAACCAAACAAGCCATGGTTTGACTTAATGGAACGTGGAAACCCAATCAGGGATTGACTTCCTTCCTGAGCGAAAGGGAAATGGATGATAAATCCTGAAATTAGGGCATTTTAAGAGATACTGTTCTATGAATCAGATTTTGCCAATTGTTTTTAGACAATTATACCAGCATCTGATCCTAGTACCACTCTTATTCTAGTGCTACATTGACTGATCATGACTGACTTATGTGTACTTGATTGGCCCCTCTCGGTTATTACATGATGCTGATCATGAGAACTGAGCTATATGAGGGTTTTAAAAAAAACATTTTGTAATGTAAAGTGTGGAGAGTTCATATAGTACACTAATTAAATCCTGGTTGCAAGCATGATTCCTCCTTTACCCGCCGAAACCATTTTCGCCCACCGATGAATTTTGTGGAAAAAAACATTGATTCCATCTGCTTATTCCAACTCTTGCACTTTTTTTCACGCCAAGAAGTTTATGGTTAGGGTTATCAACTGATGGTTGACCTCTGCAAATTTAGGTATGCTGCAATCACAACAAGGATATCGCAGCAATCAGTTTTATCTGTGGTGAGCAAAGCATTTTGAATAGCAGATTTTAATACTTGGGGTGGTCAAAGGAGGAACAAGAGAGTACGAATAAATGAAACACATAATTAAATTCATTCAGATTTTGGAATAAAAGCACAAGTAATTTGTCTTAAGTGTTCTCTAGAATTCTGAAGAAGCCCTGATAGGATTATTTCACCCTAAATTTCTACATCACTTCACTGTTCTCTTTGATTTCCAATATTGTCAATAAAAATAGGAAATTGCTTAAAACAACAACAATAATGAACCACAATTTCTGTTGTTTTTTTCAAATTGATTCACTCTGATAAATGGGAAAAAACAGATTATGAAGTTATTTTAATACTATCTTCTGTTTCTTTTTTCATATATTAATACCACCACTTTCTATTCAGGGTTTTGGAAAGTTAAGAGAAAGCCATAATAAAGCTGCTTTAAGCTGGACTAAAACTTTCTCCTACCAGCTATCATCAACTTCGCGATCAAACTACAAAAATCCTAAATCGGATTTTTGTTTATTTCTGTTCCACACTTTAAACATTACGAGCAAAACTAGAAGTGCAGAATTGCAAGAATGCAATTAATATATATGTCATTTGTTACACATATGAATTTTGTAAATTTGGGATTATGGAAGGTGGGGGGAGGATATAACTCCTTCCTTCTTCATCATGACGGAAATCAAAATGACAGTCCTGGAGCTTCTGTTTCTGTGCACTCATCAGCACTCCTGAAGTGCCCTCAAAAATATTAGAAGCCTCTTCAGGATGGTTATGTCTAAAGAAGAGGAAAGAACTAACAAACAAATAAACCAACAAACCACTCTCCACATTTTCATTGGATCCAAGGCTATTCAAGCTTCCTCTATTTACACAATAAATTATGGGGCATCATAATGATGGGATTTTCTACTTCATGAGGAGGCCCATTTTTTTGTGGTTCCTGACCCACTCCCCTGAAGAGGATCTGCAATGGACTTTTGTGTGTAAAGGCCTCAGCATGGAGTGTGGCTTCATGTGTTACATTGCAAGTGGAATGGAAAAATTTCCAGGCATCCATCACACAAAGAGGACCACTAGACCGAGACATGCATGGTCCAGGCCTGCTACAGGCAAAACAGCTGTGTTTGTGTACAACTGAATCAGTCTGATTGCAACAGTATCCACAATGCAGTGTCTTGAATTGCAGTGCATGACTCCCATCTCTCTAAATAGTGGCCATATTAAAAGCAGATGGGAAAAGCTGAAATAGCGCATTTCCTCATGCTCTACACATCTAAGTAGCTTGAAAACCAAGTACTCCTTTTCTTTTTTGCTGAAGACATTTAAAAAATCTACAACACTACAATGGAACTTGACCACTGATCAATAACAGACTACTTAACTACGTTACAATGCATTATTTACACTAAGATGATAGGTATGCATACATTACTACATTACATGTGTAATATGAAATATCAATGTCTCCTCTTAAACTCTGTAAATAGCTTAATAGCTACAACCCTACACAAAATTAGGCACACCTACTGAAAACTATGGTCTTCAGTATACCTGTCTGATGGATCATGGCCTTTCTATTTTTTATTTTTCATTTTACAGTGGGTGTTGGCATGTTCTTTATTCTGTTTTCACCTGGCCAGCTCAATTTTCATGCAGAACAGAATAAAACAAACAACCCCGCTGTTCTTTTACCCTAAAAAGAATGTTTTTTTCTCTCACTCCCAACATCAGACTAAATGAAAGACTGTCAGACAAAATTACATCAACAAAACTTCAGGGTTTTCTGTTTTAATCTTTGAATAGAAAAACCACTGAGCAACTGCATAGTTCTCTGACATGTTATGTCATAATTATATTCCAAGTTAGTTGCAAAAATATTACAGGAAACGAGTTTGTCATGGAACAGAACGAGCTAAAAAAAGAATGACAAATGATCATTCTCTATACTTAACAGTGGTATGTTATGAGTTAAGGATGTCAATTCAACTTTCTCCCTCTTAATGAAAAAGAGAATCTAAAGTTGTAGGGTTTAAGGCTTTTTTTAAAAGCACTAAAAAGTGGCTTTGGTCTTCAAGCCCCTTCTCATTTACCACTAAATCCTCTGTAATGTTTGTGTAATCCTAAAAAATACACAGAATTTCTTCTTGCTATGTTTGATCACAACGGGAACAGCATGCTTATAGGGGAACTCAACAAAAAAGAAAAATTAACTTTTCTCTGAGATTATCAAGGAAGTAATTCTCATACCACTCTACTGCCCATATTGATATGTCTTTTGGCCTGAACCACCTACCGCAGGGGTGTCAAACTCAATTTCACTGAGGGCCGCATCAGGGTTGTGTTTGACCTCAGGGGGTGGGAGTGCGGGTGGCCACATGCGGCCCTCCAGAGCTCTGTTTTCACTGGCAGAGGGTTGCAGGAGGCCGTCCCAGCTGAAATTGGCGATTGGGAGCCCGTTTTCACTGGCAGAGGCATTGCAAGCTGATCCTTTGATGTTTCCAGGGTGGCCCTGTGGGCCAGATCTAAGCACCTTGAAGGCCAGATCTGGCCCATGGGCCTTGAGTTTGAAACCCATGACCTACAAAAATAGGTTTTTTAGTGATTCAGCTTACAATGCTAAAGTTGAATTGAATTCCACACATCTCTCCAAAGGTTTACATTAATGAAATTGTGGAAGAGGTACTTGTCTCGAATATTAATGTAAGAATACTAAGTATGCTATACTAAGTATGTTGTTAAACATAAGAAAGGAGATATAGATCATGGGGGAGCTTTATAACATGAGAAAATAGCATGGCCAACTGACCACATACATGCATGCATTTTATTTTGGTGGATGGGTGGATATCATCCCTGAACCAAATATCTAATAGGACAAGACTTGCCAAACTTCTTGTAACAACATTTTTCATTTCTGCATGGTTTTGAACCTCACACTTGCAAAATACAGCTTCAGCATTTTATCTGCTATGACAAAGTCTTACTCATATACTTCTTCAATAACCATCCAACTGCTTGGGTTCTACAAAGTCACATGAAAAAGATCAAAAGAAAAAAGTTAAAAAGAGGGAAAGCAGCATACTTCTATGGTAGTAGTAGCTATGGGATATAGTATCTGGATGTGTTTCCCTGGTAAGATCTAGAGCAGGGGTCTCCAAAGCTGACTGGAGTATTCGGGGAGTTGAAGTCCTCCAGGCTTAAAGTTGCCAAGGTTGGAAGCCCCTGCTCTAGAGAAACAAAGTACAGACTCATAGAAGTAAACATAAAACAACTGATATTGAGTCCAAGCCTGCCCAGTCTACTACCATAATTCCTCCCTACTCACACAGCTGGATGAATTTGAAGGTGGCAATCTTACTGAATTTATTTATTCATTTTCAGATGACATTCAAGGGAGGAGACTTGTAAAATATCCTTATAAGAGATCTGGACTCATAATTAACATTTTGCATGAATATTTGCCCTTCCTGGCATTATTAGGTTAAGAAAAGTAATTCCATAACCAAATGAATAATCAAAACAACAAAAATATGTTCTTGTTTTGTTCATAAGATCTCTGGATGGTCTGTGCCTATCAAACAGATGGCCCAAATTCATTCAGGGGATATTAGTTTTGTTCATTGATATATCTGAGCTTGTTACTAATGCTTACTGGAACACATGGGAAATACATAAAGCAGAGCTTTATCTTTATTAAAAAAAAATAGGACATCAAACTTCATTTATTTTGCCAGAATAACTTAGCCCATCTTTGTAAACTATATTCCTAGTCTATTTCATTAGTGACAAATATTTTGTAGAGGTAAAACAGACTTATTTTTACCTGGCTCCATTTAGATCTCTTACCCTATTACAAGTTGCTTTGACTTTATTTTTTTAAATGTAATTTATTCAATTTAATTTGGCCACCTACTCCAGAAGACTCTGGGTGACTTGACTTGCAAAAAAAAAACAAATAAATCAATTAACACCCTCACCCCACCCCCTCAAAAAAACAACAACACCAGGCAGTCTGGACTAAAACAATAAAGCAAAAAACATAATTCCCTCCCCCAATTTGTTTTTGGCATTACTGTACTATATACATTGACTTTCCACTGAAATAATGAGGGATTTAAAAAAAAAGATATGGAGAGAAAAATCCACCAGACCTTGAAGAACAGCTGATTTATTCCTCTTTAATAGTTTCTTTTTTCACCACTTTTATGGTTTTGCAACACGTCCTGAATGTGTATATATGTATTAACTGATTAGGGCAGTAATCACTATTAGTTTTTTGTAAACAAAAAACAAACCTGTATTACTTTGTGTATGTACCACATGATACTAATTGGTTTAAGAGAAAAAAACCTTTAAAGTTTTATTAGCTACATAAATCAGCTATTTCCTATTCTGCTGAAAGATATCTGAATATAGCTGGGAGAGGTAGATTCAATAAAAACATCAACAATCGTAATTGAGATTTGTATAATGTTTCAAGCATTCAAGGTAACATGCATTATAACCTGATAATGCATGTTAATCACAGGCTGCTTTGTTCTAACTACTCTGTTTTAAGGATTTCTTCCTATGTTGTTTTAGAGCCATCTAAGATTACGGTAGTTCTCCTCTACACAATATAAAATAAGAATGAGTCAACTGATATTTGAAAGCAGCATATCATCAGAGAATTGCTATATGTCATTGTGTGATCATACATACAGCGTCTGCGAAGTTGTTAGTAAAATGGTCCTTGGATAAAAAGATGTCTCAGAATTTCTCCCACTGGATTCTCTCTTTGAATCATCATGAGAGAAAACACAGAAATGGATGCTTCATTTGTTTCTGAACAAGAACGGAGAATGCCGATATCTAAGGTTTGCATTTTCATCTGTTTTTTTCATTACCTCCAAGGAAAACATAGTGCAAGTACACACAACATAAAGTTATATTAAAAAAACATATACCAAAACCTAAACATAAAAATTCTACAGTAGGATTATAAAAATGATTGATAAGGATTCAGATTGCTGGGCATTGATTGAAGAAAAATTCATAATGTTTCAAAAGAATTTGGCTTTACCCCCAAATAAGGAATGTTAATTGCTTATTGATATCTAGCATAACAAGCCATACCATGCTAAACTGTAATATTCTACTAATTACTACTAAATCCACCAGTGATTTTGAAGCATTTTTATTATATCTGATCACCATAATAAGATTATGGTAAGTGTGTGTGTGTACAGGTGCACACGCATATAAACCGGCAACAGCTTAACCAGGGAATTCATGGTTTGTTCAACAAGCTAAAGATGCCTGGATTCATATAATGCATTTAGCTAAGCCACATTATGGCTTAGTGCAATGAAAGATTTGGGGTTCATAGAGGCAGAATGGATTCCCTGCCTACAGAAAAGTACGGTACTTCAATTATCACTGTTCCTCCTACCAAGCCTAGGTTTATACAAGGCATGTTCACAGTGAACAAGGTCCATAATATGTAAAGTTGTTGAGGTAGGCCTGAAGCTGACTCTACTAAATATTAATAATTTTAAAATCCTGGACAAAGATAGGGCACATTTTAAGCATGAAAGAAATCAGAGCGCTGTCATTTGCTACTTTAAATGTCTCATCATATCAATATTTAATAATTAACAAAACAGTCAGAGAAGCATTTCTGTACTTTACAAGAAAGTACCTCCAGCCAATGCAAGATAGATGAATTTGAATATTCTTTCCTGCAATAGAAAGCATTTTCCCTAAAAGAATTTTGAAATTAAAAGGGAAAAAATCATTCCAATTTCATTTGCTCTTCCCCATATAAAAATTATCTTTGTCTAGTGTTTCTTGATTTATTGGAAACAAGCTGGAAAAAAAAATACAGATATTGTATAATTATCTTGATATCCTCCCTCTTTTTATACTGTATAATCCTTTTCTAAGTACTTATCACTGCCAAAGCAATTCCCCAAGATATAGGCAGAAGGAATGTTTGAATTTCAACTGCCAGCTTTTATATTATGGAAGAATTTTGATTAATTCACATAAAAAGCATTCTAACAGCTTTATGGCACCTAGCCTTCAGAACCTATTGCTGATGTACGTATGATGATCATAAAGTCACAAGTAGATCATATAACAGCCTCCACCTCAAAATGAAGAAACACAGACATAACTTCAGCACATGGACTTAATTAAGAATAACGATTAGGAGCCAAATACAGCATGTAGAACTTTGATGACCTGCCTAATTACTTTAATTCTGAAAGCTGATCTAGATGCGCTGAAACACTTCCAACTTTATCATAGGTTGTCATAGCAACACAACCTCAAATGTCATATGGTGAGACCTGCCCCATTATTAAAATTTCAGACAAGACAGAGCTTTTGATTTGGACTTTAAAAAGTTATTGGGTTCAAATCAATTAAGTAGAATCCTCCTATGCCGTAATTTGGGCTGTACCACTCAGGTGCAGGTAAGAAAATGATTCTCTAGAGAGAATATTCCTTATATGCAGTTTATGAAACAGCAGCTCAGGAAAAAGGTTCTATCTAGACCAACTGTTTAATTGATCCTGCTGGCTTTCTGTGTATGAGGAATATATTTTGTGGGGAAGCATTCTTTAGGGTTGTTTTGCCCTAACAAAATAGTACAAATTTCAAAGAGTACAAATTCAGCCATCTAAAGCTTCTTCATACTTGAACTTGATGCACTGTTTGACAAATTAGGGTGTGCACTTGTATCTTAATAATGAGAAACAGCATTATTTGAAGGATAATTATTAATAAGCTAATAGGATCCATGAACTTGTTAATTTCCAAATTGGGAAACCAAACCAATTAATGAAAACCCTGACTTTTCTTTGCTTTAACTGAGGATGAACAGGGAACTCTAGTTTAATATAAACCAGAAATTGTGCACTGATCAGCCTGTGCTAATTTCTCATTTCTGCTAGGAAAGGTATTTCAAACCAGATCAGAGAGAGAAAAGGATTTGATTTTTCCTCCTCATGCTGCTGGCTTGCTAAAATCCACTACAAAAATTCATTTGGCTGGCATAAGGAAAAGCTAAGAAATATTTAAACACATGTTTAACTTTTAACTTAATACTGTTGAATACAGAGCTAAAGCAAACGTAAAATTTTCTATTTGATTAAGTGCTGTTCATTTCTGAACTTTAAGTATATTCCCAATAACTGCTTTGGTCGTAGCTCCTGGGAGAAATAATTAAAATTGGCAAGTTTAGAATGAAATAATTGGTTAATCGGTGAAAAGGCTAAGATACCTGTTAGGGATGTATTAACAACTTCCAACTTGTTTCCAGAAAGAAGAGATTAGTTACCCTTGATCACATCTTAACCTTGCAAGTGTAAGATTTGCATCCACAAAGACTAGTAAAAGTATACAGGAGTACAAGCTGAAGTTGCTTTTGCCAGATGAATTCAAATGGAATAATGACAACAAGGTGGAAAACGTGAGTATAGAATTCATCAAAACATTAATGTGTCATCTTTGTATAGATATGGATTCCGAGCTTCCTTTGCTTCATATCCCTATATATGAATGGATCTTTGGTTTCTTCTAAACATCTGCTCTGTCTAAAAATTATGTGATTACAATATGGCACTCAAAGTCAGCGCAAAGTCAACACGCACAAATACAGCAGCACAGGATGAACTTTGTGTTGAAGGTAGAGTAACCAGAACAGATATTCAAAGAAAAAGCTACAATGATCTGTATTAAACATTTGGAGATTTGCAGTACTGTATATATTGCGTTAGAAATTTAATCCTTACAGTAGAAGGAATGATAATAATGCTACTGAACCCAATCTATTTTATTCTGCTATGCCAGAATCTTTGGAATAAAAGTGATCTAGATATCACTTAATCCAAACATCTGCACAAGGACAGCAGCCTCTACCATACTGAAACTCCTTCAAGCAATTAGGCCATAAAGGATATAGCTATAATCCTCTATGTCAATATAGCATAGCCACAGATCAGGATCAAGCAAAACGTGCCCAGAACAAATGTGATCCAGAGAAGATTAAAGATGATTAATTCCCACTATAATCAACAGCATTTGTATACTGTTGATTTCTCTCTCTTTTTGCTACGAAAACAGAATCGATGTGTGAAAAGAAAATGAAACTTTAGCGTTCACTTGTGTGATTATCTTTAGAGGGGGGATGGTAAGCTTTCACACAAGGATAAAGCCAAAAATGCACAGGCAGTTTGGTGGTATAAGCACTCTTGAAACAATATAAAAGTTTAAAAGGCATGTAGAACCAAGAAGGAAATCACTGAGTTATTTAAACAGGGGTATTTACAGGATAGGTTAAAATAAAGTCAAGACGGCATCTGGGAACGGTGGATTTGAAACCCACTCCTTTTTATGTGTATAATGCAGGTAAAAAAAAAGTGGGTCACAGAGGCCATCTTGGCTGTTTTAATCTCCCCGCAAACACCCCTAAATCTAACTATCATTAGTTTGATTTCAACTATGAGTGTGTTATTTTAAAACTGATCATTTAGAAAGATTATAAAATCTAGCTGAGATATAAGTAGCAGGACCTCAGTTGCTTGGCAGCTTTGGTGGTCTTACAGTCTGAGGTACCTCCAGACCTGTGTGTAGAGTCACCTGCAAGAGGAAAAAAAAAACAAGTCCTTAGAACTAAAAATATATACACAAAGTAGGGGATTATTAGCTATGGCAGGTTTTGCAGGAACCCATTGAAATGGAATGTTTTTCTAGGACTTTAGAGCATAAAATATGGACGTAACCTTCCCAGCATCCACTAAATCATGGTTCAGGGTACATGGTGTGTGTGTGTGTGTGTGTGTGTGTGTATGAAGGGTAGCACATGGTCAGTGATGGGTTTCAAAAAATTTTGCTACCAGTTCAATGGGTGTGGCTAGGTGGGTGGCATGTGACTGAGTGGGCATGGCCAAATTGACATCACTCACGCCCACTCAGTCACATGACACCCCCCACCTAGCCATGCCCACAGGAAAAGGTAGGAATTTTTTTGGAATTTCCACCTATCTATCCCCGCCCTCCCTTCGCCAGTTGCCCCCGTTTTCCCTCCTTTGGTGGCCCCGGCCCTAGCCCCACTTCTTCCTCCACCACCGCCTCTTTGTTTGGGCTGCTTGCCTTCCGTGGCAACTGGCCCAGAGTCTGGAAGGCAAGCTAATTGGAGTTTTCGGTGACCCCCAGCAAGCCACCACTGCTGGAAAGCAGCTGGCAAAGAGGTGGCAGCTGGCCGCAGGCCGCCAAAAACTACCAGAGGTCGCAGAAAAAGCTGCTGCTGCTTTGCACATGTGCAACCCATTGCAAGGCAATGGGATGCATGAGCACGAAGAACATGGCGGCTATGAACATGGCGGGCAGAGCATGTGGCAACTGGGGAACTGGTTCGGGGGCATAGCCAGCCGGCCATCGCTACCAGTTCAGCGTCCTTGGCCAAATTTCCACCAATGGTTTGCGCAAATTGGTGAGAACCGGCTGAATACCACCTCTGCACATGGCATAGAGGGACTGGAAGAGAATGTGCAGATGGGGAAACCTACCCAAGCGACTTGTGTTCTTCCCTGATGGCTTCCCCACTGACTTTCTTAGGGAAGTCAACAGGGAAGTTTATAAATGGTGTTCACATGATTGCAGGACACTGCAATCAGTCACAAGTGTGAATATACACACACACACACTAACTGGATCCCTGTGCTTTGCTATGAAACTATGTGATCAGGCTTGATAAATCGATACTTACAGCTTGAAAATTAATGAATAGTTACCATCGGCCTCTCCTCTCCCCTTCTGTCTCTCAAGCTTGCCCCACAGAAGCCTGTCCTATGCTATCCCATTCTCTCCAGAGTTATTTTCAAGTTGGGAGGGGGATTAAAACATCTAACTAATTAGCATCAGAGCGTGTTATAATAATATAACAAATATTAATGATCTGATGGTCATTTCAGAAAATCCTTTCTTAGTGAGCACCTAGAAGCCAAGAGAAACATATGTGCCAAATTTCAAGTTTGTAGGCTTTACGGTTCTGGAGATTTTGTGATTAATGTGTGAGTAGTTTTTGCATATATATACTTGCCTAGAACAAGCTAAATCCAGGAACTTTAGGAAATTTCTGGAAGTTTGGCATTTAGACAAATCAGTAATGAATAGGCACTTTAAGATGAATATTTACACATCATTCAAAAGAGACAATTTAAAAAATAAAGCTAAGAAGAAACAAAAAGTCCAGAATGCATCATCTCCAGCAACCAATATTCAGATAAGCAGAGATTAATACCACACAAACAATCAAGCAGAAAACAATACCTTAAGGCAGGGTTGGCGAACCTTTTCGGCACCGAGTGCCGAAACGGGAGCTCTCACATTGGGGGGAGCACCAGAAACTGAAAGAGCAGCTCCCTCGTGTGCACGTGCAGGAACACTAGAATCCAGAAGACCAGTTCCCCAGCGCGAATGTGTGCGCCAGGAAGCTGGGCTTCCAGTTTCCAACGTCTACATGCACGCCAGTCACCTGGTCACCTGGTTTTCTAGCTGAAAGTCAGCTTCCCAGTGGGCACATGTGCTCCAGGAAGCTTGTCTTCCAGTTTACAGCACTCCTGCACGCACAAAGACCAGCTGGCCAGCATGCATGTGCGCGCCAGTACTTGGAAGAGCAACAGGCGACGGCTGGTGTGCCCAGAGAGATAGCTCTGTGTGCCACTTCCGGCACACATGCCATAGGTTCACCATCACGGCCTTAAGGTATTACCCACAGAGAAAACTACATTCCCACCAACATTGGCAGGCAAGCCACCATATATCAGTAGGGAGTAATCCCCATACTCACTGGCATTGATGATGTTCTCTAGTTGGGTAATGTCTGCAATCAGGTTCAGAGGGCAACAAGGGCACCACACAGTGCAATTTATTCAACTATTACCGTACTTTGAACTGACCTAATCCAATAGAAGAAAATTTTTACCTGAACATTTCGGTTGAGACTTAATGCAGGCATGAAAACACCCTCCACATTCTCAAATGCTGGAGGGCCCTGCTGCTGCCCATTTATGTAAAACGTTAAGGAGTGCTTGTTGAGGTCCAGAAGAATACCGACAGTTGCACCTTTTGAAATGCCTCCTTCTGTCCTAAAAAACAAAGAGACAATAATGGCGTTAACAACATCAGACTCTGCCGTATTTTAATTTTCTTAATGCAGGAATGTCTTAGAAAAGGGCAAGACGCTAAGTAACTCATCACTGGGTCTCTGCTGGGCTTCAGATTAGATTCCAAAAATGTAATTTAGAGTGCATAGGAAAGAATTTGCCTATGTGTGTAGAACCTGTTTGTACCTGTTTAAAGCAGTTATGTCTTTTCTCAGGATATGTGGTAGCTACACAGTGCAGACAAAAGATCCCTAGAAAAGCAGCAGCTGCTTTAAAAAGTTGCCAATAAATACTATTGATTTATTTGCCTGACTCTAGGAAAAAAAATTAATCAGAATAAAAGAATGGAAACAATGACTTCTAAAAGACACAGTGTAGACTACAAAACTATACCCAAGAAGATCAGGAGAAGGGGAAAAGTTCATCCCTTACTACCTACCGACCCTTTCTTTTGCATTGGCAGAATATTATGTTGAAAGATTACTTTTAACATAAATAACCACAGTTTAGGGAACAGTTCAGTTATGCAAGTTTAGTGAAAATGTACAACTGAATAGTGATAGAAAAATAATAGAAAATTAACTAATAGCAATCTTTTACTCATTGCCTGAAAAAGTTGGCCAGGAGTTTGCTATCCAGATAGGGCAGCTGTAGCCAAATGAAATGCAAATTTATAAGTTTTTTTTAATAATATGTATGCTACATTGTTTATTATCCAATTATACCAAGGTAAAACATATACAGGTAGTCTGTGACTTACAACAGTTCATTACAACAGTTACAACAGTTGTAACTTACAACTGTTACAACTTACAACAGTTCAACAGACTGTTCAAAGTTATAATGGCACTGAAAAAAGTGACTTATGACCATTTTCACACTTACGACTGTTGTCGCATTCCCATGGTCACATGATCAAAATTCAGAGGCTTGGCACCTGACTCATATTTATGACAGTTGCAGTGTCCTGGGATTATGTGATCACCTTTTGACAAACAAAGTCATTGGGGAAGCCACATTCACTTAAAAATGCTGTTACTAAATTAACAGCTGGAGTGATTCACTTAACAAGTGTGGCAAGAAAGGTCATAAAATGGGGTAAAATTCACTTAACAAACATCTCACTTAGCAACATAAATTTTGGGATCAATTGTGGTCCTACATCAAGGACTACCGATATTGTCTAAAACAGATTACAAACGAATCATACAGAATCCAGTAGGTTGAAGGCAAGGATCTGCAATATTGAGGAGAAATACTAACTTACAACTTACACGGTTGCTGTAAAGTTTACAATTAGGTAAGGGAACACTTTCATTCAGTATTTTTAATCAACAGACATGCTTATTAATTCCTTATTTCTTCCATTTACATAAATGATCATTAAGCCCTCCCTATTATAATGATAAACAGTTCACTGTTACTTTACTGGCTTATATTTTAAAACAACTCTGAATAGATTTGAGAAAATTCCATATAGTAGTTTAGTACAGATTCATGGCCACATCTGGATTCAGGTCAATACACAGAAGCCATAGAAGTGACTAAGGTCAATTGTTATTTGTTATCCTAAAATCACCGGTTATGGAGGGCGGGGGAGTTGGAGGAGGTTTCAGTATATATTCTGCTTTAAATTCTTGGAAGCAAAGCAGAAGCCAACGAGGAAATGAATGAATCATTTGATTCAAAATAGGAGACAGATTCAGAAGCAGGCTAGCCAACTTCATTTTGGATATAATATATCTATCTATTTTTTAAAAGAACAGTAAGGAAAGAGAGATGGCGCAAAGCTAACACTCTGATTGATTTAGCAGACTCCATTTAAATGCCTTTTTGCTATTTTGCCTCTTCAGTCGTTTGCATTATAAGTGATGGGAGCAGGCCCAGGTTAAAACCAAGAATCTGCTAAATGCCATATCATATTTGATCCATAAGCCTCATGCTGACAAATGTCAAAACACTTATGTACGGTAACACAGATTTATGAGCAATGTCAGCAGGAATTGGGATGTATGATAAATGTTTCTGAAATGATGGGGTGGCAGGACGTTCACTGCACAGCTCTTGAAGAGCAAGAAGAAAACCTAGTTTAAGTCAGAAAGCAGCTTCTTGAATGCTTACCGATTAGTGTGGGAGTTGCAATGCATGAACCAACTGCGATTGTTGTCAACATACATAGCCCAGGCTTTGTCATCCTTCCCCAGCATCATGTCCTTGACCACATTGATTCTAGCAACCCCAAAGGCTGGATCCGGATGGTTATCGTAACGGTCCACATGCAGCTCCCAGTAGTGGACTCCCTTTGAGAAAGCTGCAGTGCCCAGAACCACACGATCATCATAGCTACTGCAGGTAGCAGTCTGGTTGTCATTTGAAAGGACTATGTCTCTATGGGCTGAACAAGGATCAAATGTAAACCAAGCCACTATTAAAAAAGAAAAGAAAAGAGATGGAGTATATTAGAACAGTGCAACAACTAACTGAATTGTGATGAAGAGTAGCACTGTATTAATAAATGAAGACCGTTTATGATTCAGGATACAGGTCTTTCAAATCTAGGAACTGCTATAGGTAGTTCGCCTTAATCAACTTTTTAAAGTTTTGAGATTATTACGACATAGCCAATGCCATAAGATGAAAAAAAATATGATAACATGCATGGTCAAGTGGTTCAAAAATGTAGGGATTATGAATTAGTGATATAATTTATAGACAGTAATCAGCTGCATGATCTTATTAAAAACATGATCTCAAAGTTCTACATGCTCTCTCTATAATAAAGGTAAAGGTAAAAGTTCCCCTCGCACATATGTGCTAGTCGTTCCCTACTCTAGGGGGTGGTGCTCATCTCCATTTCAAAGCTGAAGAGCCAGCGCTGCCTGAAGACATCTCCATGGTCATGTGGCTGGCATGACTAAATGCCAAAGGTGCACAGAACGCTGTTACCTTCCCACCAAAGGTGGTCCCTATTTTTCTACTTGCATTTTTTTGTATGCTTTCAAACGGCTAGGTTGGCAGAAGCTGGGACAAGTTATGGGAGCTCACCCTGTTACATGGCACTAGGGATTCGAACCGCTGAACTGCCGACCTTTCGATCGACAAGCTCAGTATCTTAGCCATGGTTTCCTCCAAATTTGTGGAACTTCAATCCCATAATCCTCCTAGCCATTCTGTCTGCTGGCCAGAGTCAACATCTAAGAGACTATAGAATTCCATGTTTAGAAAAGATCCGCTATATTTTATGAGAAAGCCTCTTTTTAGCAATATCTACACACCTAATGAAAAAATGAATTATGGATGCAGCAATTAATATTTTAGTGTGATTCTCATCAAACCAAGATGTGCAATATACTGTAAATAATACATACAAATATTTATGTGTGGAGACCAAACATTATCTTACACAGTGCCAATTTACTCCTACTAAGAATATAGACATAAATTACTTCTTTATTTGTAGGTAGGTTTGCTACAAAAATCTACTATTTTCTGTAGACTTTTAAAGAAAGGATCTTGGAAAACAAATGTTTTTTTCCCTCCTAATCTAATCTCGTAATGTTAATGTAAGAAAGAAAAGAAGAGAGAGAAAAGTTTTATGATTCATGAAGGTTAAGTATCATTAATCAATATTAATTTTAAGTTTAATTATATGGAACTGAAGCTTAAATTCACATGCATATTTTATAAGACGTTATGGAAAATAATTTCCTTGCAGTGAGTTGAAAGGTAATTAAATTCTGCAATTTCTCACTGGAATAAAATGGAGGTAGGAATTTCAGATACACTGAAGCTCAACGAGGATCATTATTATCAGTCATATTAATTAACTTTAAAAAAATCTGCAGTTCTTGTAGAATGCCTGCCTGCCTCTATCTATCTATCTATCTATCTATCTATCTATCTATCTATCTATCTATCTATCTATCTATCTACCTATCTATCTTTCTATCTATCATCTGTCTTCTGTCTATCATCATCATCATCCATCTACCTACTCAGAATCCATCAGAAAAGCTAGCATATTCTGAAATCTTTCAAGACTTGACAGATTCTGCCATGGAAAGTGCCAAAACCACTTGTGCATTGTGATATATGCATTATCCCAAAATGAATCAAACTTGTTCAGATGGAACTGAATTCTATCTGAAAGGGAATTCTCCCAAAAGTTATGAGAAAAGGGAATTATTTTTGATCCTGAAATATTCTGGAACCCAACAAAATCTAGAAAATCTAGTATATTCTAATTGTATAGGTCGATGTTCAAGATGGAAACATACATATGTTAAAGAGAGTTGGTGTTAAATGATTTGGATATTTATTCCTCACTCAATTTCAGAAGCCTGATCTAAAAATTCATAACTACTTTTGTAGGAAATACAGTTCAGTTCAACTGATTTCAAATATAAAGAAATTTTAGGAAGGGAAAGTATCTATTCTTTTAAAGACTCACCGTCAGAAGTTTGTAAAACAACCGTCTTGCTATAAGGGCCTACCCCGGATGAATTAAAAGCTTTCACTCTTGCATTGTAGGTACTATTGAAATGAAGACCATCAATTGTACACAAGGTTTCCTTGCCCACATATACTTCCTAAACAACAGCAACAACAGAAGATACAAATGTGACTTTCAATTGCTTTTGGACAATTATCACTGTGACACATAGTAACATGAACACAAATTAAGAAGAAATGACACGAAAAAGTTATGCATAATTGGAAAAAGCTTGAAGAGTATGATTTCATTAATTTTAAAAGCAATTTTTTTTAAGAGTTATTGGTGTCTGGCTAGATGCAGTAAGGGCTGTCAAAGTATAGCCAAATAGTTCTAAGTTGTCCAAGCCCAAAATTTCAAGCCTGGTGGCATAAGGGATTCTGTTGTGAGCAGAGGAGTGGCGCTGTCTTCTCATGAAATGTTGTGAGCAGAGGAGTGGAGTACTCTTCTCATGAAAGACCTCTGGACTCGCTCAATTGTATTTATGTCCGATATGCAGGGCGGGTTCCAGGTAGACAAGCTGTATTCGAGAATTGATCTAGCAAAGATTTTGTATGCCCTAGTTTGCAGTATAATATTACCAGAGAAGAAGCTTTCTCAATATTAGGTTGACAACTCTTAATGCCTTTTTGGCAATGCTGTTACAGTGAGCTCTGGCGCTTAGATCGTTTGAGATGAGTACTCCAAGGTCCTTGACAGAGTGAGGGTCGTTTACAAGGTCGTATCTGCCCAGCTTGTATTTGGTGTTCTGATATTTTTTTTTTGCCAATGTGTATGACCGAATATTTGTTGGTTGAGATTTGGAGTTGCCAATTGTTTGACCATTCTGGCATATTGTCAAGGTCACTTTGTAGGGAGAAAATGAAAAGGCTCCAGCAGCATGCACAAAAACCATAGCAGTTGCATTGGCCAAGACCTGCAGAGGGACCCTTTAATTTAGGATCCTCCCTTCTTCCCTTCAGATCTTGTTTGGATCTTCCTTGACTGCAAAAGGAGGAAGCATTGGGCTCCCATTTCTGATACTAAGCTTGCCCATCATACGGCAAGCACACCAGCATTTGCCCAAGAACGCCAGACATAAATATAAGAGGAACGAAAACTCACTCGAAACTGGCCACCATCTCCATCATCAAGCTCCAAGATGTATCCCTCCACTGGGTTGTGGCTAAAGGGCGGCATCCGCCAGGCAAGTGTCACACTGTTGTTTCGAGTACAGCATTTCTCCAGCTGCAGGAGTGGCACTGGGGGTACTGAAAGAGGAACTGAGCACAGATTAGTGCAACTCTGCCCTTACCTTTCGGGCTGGGCATAAAGTGAGCCACACAACATTCACATCACAAGAAAATCACAACCGGCCCTCTTAGACCACCCAACTTGCAGCCTGAGTTCTGAAATGGCAATCCTGACACCCACAACCTCATCATGACTACCTCAAAATTGCCCTCAAACTAATGTGGAAAGAACTGAGCAATCAAACATTGAGAAAGTTACCATCGTGCCATCTTGCAAACTTCATCTCGGCATAGGATGACTCAGCTAGCTCAGTGTTTCTTGACAACTTTAAGGTGTGTGGATTTCAATTCGCTGAGGTGGAATACTGGGAGGTGACATCCACACATCTAAAAATGGTCAAGGGTGAGAAACATTGAGCTAGACAATAGTTTTGGTTTACGTTCAGTGCTGTTCTTTAAGTAGTCAACCTGTCAGTGGATTTATGGGGCCTGTGAATGGGAGCTATATTTCTCGAGAAGCCGCTCTGCAATGCAGCCCAATGCAATTTGCCTAGTCAGGATGCAGAAGCAATATGATTGGCACTCTGCGCCATATCAAAGCCTTGTACAGCAGTTGCGGGACTCAGAAGAGGCTTCCTGGACTTTCCCCTATGTTTTCTATGGGCAAGCGAGGGCCTTTGTTTGATCATTTGGAAAATCCATAGAGCAACTCCTGTGATGGAAAGCTTCTTCCTGCAAAAGGTCCATTGCTTGGTTGCATTTTTAAAGCTTCTTGAAAATTGCAAAGGTGCAATGAGCTGCTAAAAATTTGAAATCTCTTGTTTCACCCTATGGGCCCATTGTGTCAGGTAATCTCTCTATGAACTCATATTAAAATTCTTCTCCCTGTGCACTAAATTTTAATGAATTTCCCTTTTCCCAGTATCAGGTTCCCTGCAATAGCTATTAGGCTTTTAAAAAGTGAAAGGAAAAAAGAACAGTAACACACTTAACATCATTTTTAGTAAATCATTGCAAGCACATTAATTCCCGAGGCTACTAACTGTTGTAAAATGAATTGCTGCTCCATATGATCTATGTCACATAGTATTGTTAGAAGTGGATGATGGTTCTGAGATCATAAGAGTTGTTCTTAAGCATACATACAAATGGCTTTTCTTCGATTTTGTCCTGACATTTAATTTTGTTTAAGGCTGAAACTGCTATATATTATTAGCACACTTCACTTCCTACTTTTTCTATTCACCTACATTTCTCAGTGCCAAAGCAATTTTAATAGGTCTCTTTATCATATACCTCTTCCTTTGTTAATATTCTTGGAACCTTCTATAAAGCTATGCACAACTCTGCAACTAACCGATGTATATTTTAATTGCACAGTTATACATAGCTGTACAGAACAGAAAGCAGATATTGAAAACATCAAGCATTTTTTTTCCAGATTACTGACATTTTAAGAGTCAGGTCTGGGAAGGCTGGGAATTCAAGAAATATGCTGGTTTCCTGTTGGTTTCCCAGCAGCAACCAGACTCACAAAAGGAAAAATGAGCAGAAAAACTGCCGGTTCACTTCTGGTGGTTAAAGTTATTTTCACTTGGATCCAACAAGAGCTTATCAACTGTCTTTTCAGAAAACTCATGTATAACTAAAGTACAAAAGATAGAAAAACATCACAGTTCAGAAAATGGGCTTTTATATCGTAAGTAGCAGTTTTGGAGTCTACATCAATCAATCCCAAACTGCTTGGTCCTTGGCAAGAGATTTGGGGATTTGTTACCCAAAACACCTAGAAGCATTAGTTTGTCTATCCCTATCATGCTGCCTAAGAAAATGAGTAAACATTATGGTCTTCATATGTAATTGGTTTGTATTTACTGTTGTATTTGATATGCTTTTCTACAAAAGAAAGCTTTTTAGAAAATTATAACTTAGCATTTTTTACTTTTTAAAAGTACCATATTTTTCGGAGTATAAGATGCCCTTTTTTCCCTCCTAAAAGTGGCTGAAAATTTGGGTGAGTCCTATACTCCGAATGTAGCTTTTTTGAAGCGTTTTTTCAGCCCTAACGAGGTGCTATCGAATGAAGCGTTCTCTGCTTCCCTGCTTTGCCTGCTCCCTTCGACTCTCAGCTATGAAGCTTTTTTTCAGCCCTAAGGAGGCGCTAGTGAGTGCAGCGATCTCCGTGGTTTGCCTGCTTTTCTCATTGCCTCTCTCTCCAAAGATCAGTTGTGCTTTAGAAGCTGTTTTTTATCCCCAAGCAGGGAATTAAAAACCAGCAAACTAATGTGCTGAAGCTGACCAGACTAAGGACGCTAGCCGGATGAATACCTGGTAGGCAGATTTTTTCCTCCCTATTTTCCTCCCCAAAAACTAAGCTGCGTCTTATACTCCGAAAAATGCAGTATATTAGTTCCTAATTGAAGCTTTCTACCCGGAAATAGAAAGGTATCAGTCATTAACTAACGTATCGAGCATTGATGGAGATTGTTATTTGTGCTTTTTAGAATCATGGAAAGAGAAATGGAAATTATTCAACCTCTAAAAAGTGACTTTCCTCTGGAGAACTGAGCCCTACCTCTTGGTCTGACCAGGGGTCTCTAACCTTGGTCCCTTTAAGACTTGTGGACTTCAACTCCCAGAGTCCCTCAGCCAGCAAAGCTGGCTGAGGAACTCTAGGAGTTGAAGTCCACAAGTCTTAAAGGGACCAAGGTTGGAGACCCCTGGTCTAGATGACTCTCCCTTTCACAGCCATTCTTTGCAATCCCATACAAAAGGGAAGGGAAAACAGCCTACAAAAGCTCACCCCTACATTTCATCTGAATGAAGTCCAGCTGATGGATTGACTGCAGCAAAGGTTCACTATCCAATGTCAGATCGAATTCAGCAGATACTTTTGGTTCCAGGGCTCCTTTGACCCACTGCTCCTGAGATACTTGAACACGTTTGATTAAAGCATCTGAAATCTGAAAAAAGAACACTTTTTTTTTTGCAGACTAGACAAAACTATTGAAGAATCAGTTCATCTACTGGAAGGCGGGGATTTGTGATCCCAATCACTCAAGGAATGAGCCCCCTGAATGGTGGTGGGTTTCAAATTTTTTTACTACCGGTTTGGTGGGTGTGGCTTGGCTTGATGAGTGTGGCTTGTGGGCGTGGCAGGGAGAGGATGCTGTAAAATCCCCATTTCCTCCCGATCAGCTGGGAATAGATGTGGGCGGGCCAGTCAGAATTTTTTCTACCAGTTCTCCGAACTACTCAAAATTTCCACTACCAGTTCTCCAGAACTGGTCAAAACCTGCTGAAACCCACCTCTGCCCCTGAGGCAGGTGAGTCAATTTTTGGAGATTTAGGTCTTAAGACTTTTAAATCAAGTAGCAAATATTTTCAGCTAGCTTCGGAAGGTGGAATGCGTAGTGAACACTAATCTGTCAATAAACTAATCAATTTCAAATGAGGCTCACAAGAATCCACCTTTCTCCATCTTTCTCATGGAATTGGATGGAATAAGCCACATAAAAATATATGTGGTTGGTATGAGAGCATTTATCACTTCCAGACTAGAATCCTTCATAAGAGGTTGTCATTTATCCCTAAGACAAATGATAACTTACCTGTAAGAAACCAGAAGGATCGTTTTCTTTGATTACTTCTAGGCAATATTCCATAAGTCCTGTTGACTGCCGCAGTTTCAGAGTGCAGTGGTTTATCTGGTCCCATACAACCTAGGGGAGTGGGGCAGTGGTGAAATGTAAAATTTGTTACTACCGGTTCTGTGGGCGTGGCTTGGGGGGGTAATGTGACTGGGTGGGCGTGGCCAACTTTTTTTTTTACTATTAAAAGCATTTTTTCTACAACCTCTTCAGCCGAAGAGGTTGTAAAAAAATGCTTTTAAAAGGCTCCTCTGATGATCCCAGCTGAGGCTTTTCTTTTCTTTTAAAAGCATTTTTTTGCCTTAAAAAAAAAAAGCCTCTGCCGATCAGGCAACTCAGCTGGGATCATCAGAGGAGCCTTTTAAAAGTATTTTTTTACAACCTCTTGGGCTGAAGGGGTTGTAGAAAAAATGCTTCTAAAAGCCTCTGACGATCCCAGCTGAGCTGCACAATCATCAGAGGCTTTTTTTTTACTTTTAACAGCATTTTTTCAGCCAAAGAAAAAATGCTTTTTAAAGTTTAAAAAAAAACCCTCTGATAATCGTGCAGTTCAGCTGGGCATGTGGGGGGAGGGGATTTTTGCTACTGGTTCTCCGAACCATCTGCCGCCATCACTACCAGATCAAGCAATCTGGTCTGAACCGGGAGCATTTTACCCCTGGGGTGGGGTGGGAAAATGACTGTTGATCTCTCCAACATTCACTGAACTAGGAAATATTTTTGGAAACACTAGCAGAAAGAAGAAGAATTTCATGGAATAATATTTGCTTAGACCAGGGGTGTCCAAACTTGGCAACTTTAGGACTTGTGGACTTCAACTCCCAGAATTCTTGAAAATTGCAGCTTGCTGGCTGAGGAATTTTGGGAATTGAAGTCCACAAGTCTTAAAGTTGCCAAGTTTGGACACCCCTAGCTTAGACAAACTGTCAGCGTTCCGAGTAATGCACCTGTTCTGTCCCCTCCACCTCACCGAAGAAAACACAAGTGTCAAAGAACGTCTGCCAGCATTTTATTTACAAGTTGGCCTGGTTCCCTTTGGCAGAAGAAAGTTCTGACAGTGATTCCCCCAATGCCTGCCAAGTTCTTATCAAGAGTCAGTGTGTTACAGTCCATCGCCGGAGCAACCAGGAGTCTACAGAATGGTCAAAAGTTACTCACGAAAATCCAAGTCTTAAATCCAAAAACTGTCTGAAGCTCACACAATGCAGTTCACCCTTAGTAGCTTTTGTCCGTCACAAGGGCCAGTTGGCAACCCCACCCGCTTTTATCCCCTGTGGGGTGTGGCTCAGTGACTCAGCACTCTCTGGGCCTGCCACACCTCTTCCTCTGCTGCGCACGCCTCTCTTTCCGACGGTGCCTAGGGTCTATCCAGGATTGATCCTCCCTGTCCTCTATCTGTGGAGGCTCAGACACGCCTTCTTCCTGGCCTTCCGCTGGCACTTGAGGCGTTGCCAGGAAGGAGGGACCTGGAGAGGGAGGCCTTGTCGGCTCCTCTCCCTCACTCTCCAAGTCCTCCTCCTCCATGAGGACAGGCTTGGGGGCCGGAGTCACAACAGCACCCACTAAAAGCAGAACTCTGAGGCAGGTAGATTCCTCAAAGTAAATGTTTATTGGATACATCGTATCAGCACAGCCAGTAAAAACCAACTCTAAAAGTTCCCACAGTTTTCACCTAATTAAAAGAGTAAAATTCCCCATGTCCCCAGTGACACTGTCCAATGAATATAGTTGCCAGGCTCTTCTCCTCCTTCACCAGCCACCTGTTACAATGACCTTGGTTCTCACAGGAAAACTTTTTATTTTGACTGTACGCTGAGTAACCTTAGACTGGCTACTGTTGACCTCCACCCATTCCTAAGAGGTTTGTAGAGGGCATGCATAAGAGCACCAGGGTGCCTACCGTCTCTGTCCTAATGTTCCCTTTAATTGTATTCATTTTATGTATTCAATTCATGCTTATACTTATATATATAATCATCTAATATGTACTCGACAAATAAATAAATAAATAAAAATAAATAAGAATAAATAAATCTACTTCCCCCCTCCCTTCCCTCTCAGGCTTTGTGGCAACTGTGAAGCAGCGCAAGATGGCTTCAGCCAGGTTCACTTCAGAGTTGACACAAACATATTGATATCTTTTTTTAATAGCTCCAACCATAGGCTCTACATAGATTCTGATATTAAGGAGGTCAATGGCATATAAGGCAAGTTCAACTTGCAGGGGAAGATTCTAAAAAGGTTCAGGTGTCAGGGTTCCAAGTAACAGCCCTGACGAAAAGAAACTCCAGAGGCTTGGATCCATTTATATTTATGGCTGAGTTATTTGAATCTCAGAGGTGTGTGACTTGTGGCTTCACATGTCTAGATTAGATACAGCAAATTAGGATCTAGGACTACAAAGGATTCTTTGGATGGTCTTGTATCCTTTTCTCTCATAAAATTCAGTAATGATGCTAAATAATTAATGTAAAGCTTTAGAACTACATATTCAAAAACATGGACTTTTAAAATGATCAGGTTCCTCTATTCAGCAGGTATGAATAAAGTTTTCCCTCACCTTTAGCTTGTGCTCACGTTCTTTGGTAACTTTTGTGAGCAGTTTGGCCTTTTGGCGAGTCAAAGCATCAACTAAAGCATCACACTGAGCAACCAGACAAGCTTCATAGTCCAAGCCATTTTCCTAAAAAAAAAACGTAGGACAACATTTACCTTTATAGTCATATTCTGAGAACACCAGAACCAGTGAGTGTAACCAACAGCTATTTTTTCTGCTCTTTTCTAAACACTTTGGAATCAGACAGGTTATTTTTAATAACTAATTAGCATCCTGAAACCAGTTTCCTACTGCTATAAAATGTCTGCAAGTATACTACTAAGAGGATGATTCTGACAGAAGATAAAAATATCGTTTCCTAACTTGGCACCATTAAATTTTTAACATCCTCCATGCTTTGTTAGGGGCGATGTTTGTATAAATTCTTGGGTGTTATTAATCAGGTTTCTTTCCTTCTCTCCTTCCTTCCTTCCTCCCTCCCTCCCTCCCTCCTCACATTTCTCAACTGCCCATCTCCCTTATTTTCCTGTGTAAATCCTGCTCCTGATTGAGAAGCTCAGCTGTTGGAATCACATCCATGATAATGCAGAGATCCTGTTCATTTCAATGGAATTCATATAGGATATTGTGGATTTTTGGTACAAGGGTTCCAGACTAGTAAGGCAGTGGAGACTGAGTGGAAAACACCATAAAGCTGCAGCTTTCACAATCGTGTTCAATGAGACATAAACATGCCCGCATGGTCTCACGTCATACTTACCACTTGTACATATTCATTTCTCTCTCTCTAATATACAAGCTGACATAGGTACACTTGATGCCAGTGTCTTGAATAACTGACCGGGCTCCGTGAAAGTAAGGAGGAAGCAAGATTGCCGAATAAAAGAGAAATAATGAAGATTCTCCCTCCCAGCAAATTAATCTGAAGACCATTGTGAAAAACCAATGGGTTGAGGAATGGGGTTAAAGATAAATTTCCCATTATGATCTGTGATTCCAAGTGTTGGATTGGGTTGTACTGAGCTTTTATTGACTTGGTTTAGCCTCCTAAACAGCATCACTGCAATTACACAAAAAAATTGCCCAGTAGACTTGCCACTGGACAGTTTTGTTATGGCCACCCAAAACAATGTACAAAAAAGCTCAAATTCTATATACATTACCTGTATCTGCTGTAAAATATTTTTCAATTGCACCAAAAATTCTTTTGCTTCCTTTGCTTTGTCTGAAATGCCGTTCAAAGCCTGGGACAGTTGTGCCTGGAAGGAATAAAAGATGAAATTATCTACCACTATTCATGCCTTCCTGGCTGCCTTTCTATTACAAGCCCTGGCAATTGTACATAAAAAGATTGAGATTTTACTTAAAAGGCAGATGGGGGATGAAGACTGGGTGTTGAACTGGAATCATGGAGACCCAGATTCCAGTCCGCCTTCAGCCATGGAAGCTCAGTGGATAATTTCAGCTACTTGTTCTCTCTATCCAATACATCTCATTAGCTTTTTGTGGGATAAAATGAGAGAAAGCAAAACTGGGTATGCCCCCTCGAGGTTCTGGAGAAAAGGTAGCAAATCAAATAAATTAATAAAAAGCAGCATCTTCTTCATGTATTTACTGCTGTACTGCTTTGTGAACCCTATAAGCCACTCTAATCTGCTGACTCTATATGGTACATATCGGCCCAATACGTAATGGGGATAGACTAGACTAGACTAGACTAGACTAGCATAGCTTTATTGGCCAAGTGTGATTGGACACAAAAGGAATTTGTGTCCGGTGTATAAGCTGAGTGTGTGTACAAAATTTATAAGCAACAACCAGAAAATATTTCTCCCAGTGTAACCAATTAGTCAATACCTGCATTCCATGATCCTGAATCTTGGAGCATTATGTCAAGATATTTGAAGCTCCTCACTTGTTCAATGTCCTGCCCTCCTATTACCCATTGTAGTTTTCCTACATTTTTAGCAACATAGCATCACGTTAGTCTCATGAAAAAAAAAATATTCCAAACCAATGTTACCTATAACACTACACCAAATGTTTTGAGTGCAGGTTGAGGCCAGTTAGAGTCCTTAAAATAATAGCCGCCATCATCAGTATATAGCAGAAGAGAGAAATTCATAGCTGCTAATTTAGGGAGATGAAAATTTAAATGGGATATACTACATACAACAACGATATTAGGGAGTGAATTTTGTGAATATCTTAATCTAATTCTAGGATAGGACAGGACAGGACAGGATAGGATAGGATAGGATAGGATAGGATAGGATAGAATAGCATAGAATAGAATAGAATAACAGAGTTGGAAGGGAGCTTGGAGATCTTCTAGTCCAACCCCCTGCTTAGGCAGGAAACCCTACACCACTTCAGACAAATTGTTATCTAATCTCTTCTTAAAAACTTCCAGTGTTGGAGCATTCACAACTTCTGGAGGCAAGTTGTTCCACTGATTAATTGTTCTAACTGTCAAGAAATTTCTCCTTAGAACTATGTTGCTTCTCTCCTTGATTAGTTTTCACCCATTGCTTCTTGTCCTGCCCTCAGGTGCTTTGGAAAAGTCGCACAATTTCTGAATAAACAACAGCACCTGACAATCAATAACACAATCTCTGTTTTTCCCATACAAGGGCCCCCAAAATTAAACCAAATGCTGATTTAAAGACCACATAATGGAAAATTTGCTTTCAATGTATTTTTCAAATGACATAAAAGTATAATGTAATTTAATATGGACTGGACAGATCTGAAGCCCACCTGGTCCTGGCCTACAATAGTTTTTGTTCACTAGCCATTCTTGTAATTTCCATTCTAAATGCTAAATGCTACTGAAAATGGTAAGGAGACTAATAGGTCAATAGCTGACAGGCTCACCCCTTTCCCCTTTTCTTAAAATTGGGACAATTAATTCCACGGCCAAGTCAGGAACCCACTAATCAACAGTACATTTCAATATCACAACCAGAAGCCTCACCTAATATTAGAATGTTAATAAGCTTCCTTACTTCAAACCCTGAGACTAGCAACCAATCAGGGAAGGTCTTGTTATTTTTCTGTAAACTCATAGGTTCTTCTTCCTAAAACCCATAGACAGTTTTAAAGGAAGCTTCCCAAACAGCCATTGGGGACTAGCCAGCTGAATAAAATGAGTTATTATTACCCAGCTACAATTTGCCAAACTAAAGAGGCGGTTTTATCTGCAAAGAACAAAGGTTGCCATGGTTTCGCTGAAGCCACTTTGAATGATTTGTATTTTTTTTACTGTTTGAATAATTTAGAAACGAATATTAGTGCAGAGACTTTGAGATATAATGTATGCTAAATTACTTCTGACAAAGCACCATCCCTTCTATCAAAACATTGTTTACCTTGCTTCATTTGCAGAGTTCCTGAAGGCTCCAATTCAGTTCATTGGCATAACTAGCACCTATTCTGGCATTTAGCATGACTGGCTGGTTTTCCTTTATCTCAGGGGCACTCAGAAAATTTAGGAGTGGAAGGGAGTATCCTAATTTTCATCTCGGTAACATCTTTATCTGGGCCTCTACATAGATAGATGGGGCTGAGAGATAAATGTCATAAGGAACAGGAAAAAATGCATCCTTCTCTTCCCTCCCAATTCTCTCAAAACGTACTTCTGAAGACACCCAGAATTGGTCCTTCATGGAAATTATTGCAAAGCATAGCAGATTTTATATATTGCCTTTGGTGTTGGAATACTGCAATGGGAAAAGCTTTACTTCCGTGCGAGTGTAGCTAATCATGCTTTTAGTTATCTCCAGTGGTGGGATTCAGCCAGTTCGCACCACTTCGGGAGAACCAGTTGTTAACTTTCTGAGCAGTTTGGTGAACTGGTTGTTGGAAGAAATCAGTAGGGCAGAGAACTGGTTGTTAAATTATTTGAATCCCACCATTGGTTATCTCCCTCATGGGTTAGGTAAAGGTAAAGGTTCCCCTTGCACATATGTGCTAGTCGTTCCTGACTCTAGGGGCGGTGCTCATCTCCGTTTCAAAGCCAAAGAGCCAGCACAGTCCGAAGACGTCTCCATGGTCATGTGGCCGGCATGACTTAAATGCCAAAGGCGCACGGAACGCTGGTACCTTCTCACCAAAGGTGGTCCCTATTTTTCTACTTGCATTTTCAACATGCTTTCGAACTGCTAGGTTGGCAGAAGCTGGGACAAGTAACTGGAGCTCACCCCGTTATGCAGCACTAGGGATTCAAACTGCTGAACTGCCTACCTTTCGATTGACAAGCTCAGCATCTTAGCCACTGAGCCACCGCGTTCCCTCATGGGTTAGGAGGAGATTAAGGCAATGCTGGGGGAACAAGGCAGAAAGCTGGTGAGGTTGGGGGCATGATTATCTCATGGTTATATATAAAGGTTGTCAAGGCCAAATGAACATGAACACACACACTATGCTCTTTTAAATATGCAGGCTGTCTCTTACCACAGAAGAATCCAAGTATCTTGGCAAACAGCCAAGATAAATATTTAGCTATACTGTTGAAAATTATCACCAATATTCTCTGCAGCCCACCAACTCTTTTACAATATACTGAAAGATTTCCTTTGAAACTAAGTGGTGATGTTGTAAATGCCACTGAGGTTGTCCACAGCTATATTCAAGCAATGATTGTAAGTAGGGCTGGGTTATTTTTCAGAGAATTTTCTTAACTGCTTGTGCCTAAATCTGTCAATAAAGGAGCCCATGCAAAAAACAGGACTTCTATTGATTCCTTGAATAAGCATCAATTCTGCAATTCCTTCTCAGATAAGGATTCATCTGTTATCCTGGGAGTAACAGCTGCAACAGAGTATTATTGATTTCTTTCTGATCTGGTTGCTGACTACAGTTTACAGGACGTGGGACTGTTGAGGCCCACTTTCCAAGGCTATTTCAGAAAATCCAAATAATGGCATTGTCATTTCTATAATAACTTCTATAAGATAAGACCAACAACTAGCTCTCAGAAGCCACCCAGAGGTCTCTTCGGAGAGAAACATGAACAAATGGCCGTCCCTATCTATGGACTAATTAAAATAATTACTACCGTAATTAAAATAATAAAAAGATGTTAGGATACTAACCAATTTGGCTTGCTACATTATTATGTAATTATTGAATTTTAACCCCACCTTCTTCATTTGCCATTCTTGAACCTATGTATCCATCTAGGAAGCATATACTACTCAAAAAAGTAGTTCTCTTTTTTTCAGAACAAAGAGCTGGCCCAGCTTTTTGTTAAGCGCTATTGTTAAATGTGCAAGCCACAGTAAACAGCATGACTGAAGTTGATTGTATTAACGGATTGCCTTTGTACTGTATGTACTACAGGCCCCCTGTTATTCTGCTGCTGTCACAACATGGGGGTACTAGCTGTTACAGAAAGAGAAGCTTTCTTATAAAATTATAAAATTTATTTTAAAAAATTTAATAAAATAAAAAATAAATAAAAGCTGCAAGGAATATAAATCCTTCCATTCCCCACTATCCTGTCAGAGCTTTTGGGATAAGAAGCGAAAGGTCTTCAAAGAAAAAACAAGGAAGTCCAGTTGCCTCCTGAAAAAGTACCTTTGGGACAACCATGACCTGGATGACTGAAAATCTCCTCAGACATTTAGCTATACAATTTGGGATGAACACCCTTTGAATGATGTGGGAGTAGGAATGGATTTCCAGAGAAAAAATTGCAGACTACAGGAACCAGGAGCACTACTCAGGTGACCCTGAGGACACAGATTAACCTCCAAGTGATTCAACAACTCTCTGAAAGGATGCAGATTATCAGATGTCTGCAAGGAATATAAATCCTTCCATTCCCCACTAACCTGACAGAGCTGAAGAAGCTTCTTGGATGAGAAGCAAAACATCTTCAAAGAAAAAACAAGAAAGTCCAGTTGCCTCTTGAAAAACCACACCTTTGGGACAACCATGACCTGGATGACTGAGAATCTCTACAGACTACTGCTTGGCACTTACGCTGGCACTCTAATTCTCAAGGGTTTACTGTAGTTACGGCAAGGTGGTAAGGTGGCCCATCAATCTGAAGAACACTCACTGTTGTTATAAAACAGGCTGTTTTATAGTAGATTAACTATAGAGAATCAGAAGCAATAGCACCAGTACCACATCACACCAAGCTGCATCCTACTTTGAAATAGAGTTTTCTTGTGAAGAAAATCTCTCGCAAATCATTGGGTTTTTAAATAAATGAAAACTTTCATTTCGATTGGTGCATCATCACATGGCTAATCACAACACCTTCTTCTTGTATAGTTCCATTAGGCCTCAGTGACCGTCATTCTTTCTCTTTTTCTATTGCTGAACTGGCATCTGTTTTTATATTCAGGTTGTAAGTACAGAATCCTGAGCTTGCTTGCCTTTTCAGAAAAGGATGGAAATATCTGGCCCTTAAACATTTCTCTTCTGTAGTTCTTATGACCAGTCAGAGATCTCTTGAAAAAGGCAACATGAACTTGAAAATGGGAATCATTCTTGCCATTGTCTAAAAGGACTTGCTCTGGCATACCAGCCAATGGTCTCTTAATCCCAAGTCATAAGTTTTCAGTCTACATTTTCATACCAAAGTGTGCTGAACTGCACAACAATTTAGATCCCCGCGGAAAAGGTCTATGATTCAATAATTTAATAAACTGGAATAGTCAAATAAATTTCTTTGCCTAGATGACAGACTTCTTGATTATTTCTACATAGCTATATTACATCATCAGTAGACTTGACACATTTGCTCATTCAGTGGCTTTAAATTATTCATAATGTAATTTAAGTTCAAGAAGTACTTAACATATTTATGGGCAGAAAGAGAAGCCATTTGAAAAAGAATCGCTGTTAGCATATACTTACAGTAGATAAATATTTGCTATTACTTCCTACCAAAGGCCCATGCAATCCATAAGTGCTGAAGAAATGTACCACCCAAATCAACCTATGGCATTTTTCAATTATGGCCCAAACACTGCAGTCAACTTGGAGATACTATCAATGATGGAGAACAGCACCATGCATTTAAATTGCTGCAAGTTTTACACATGTTTAATATCTAGATTATTTGAAACACAGCATTTGGTAAGAGTGCCTTTGGGTCCCTGACAACATAGTAAACTATTCCAAGTATATTGCAGAAGGATAATTAATACTTGCAGAAACACAAGATAATCACTATTATCACAAAATTAGTTAATTTATGCCTAGTTTTCTCAGAAGCAAAAAAGAAGACAAATCTACATTTTATACTGATTTTGGATGGGTTCATGCACTGTAAATTAAAATAAAATTAGATTTGATACTTAGTGGTGGAAATCCAACTGTATTAAGCTGCAGTATATTTATTTGCTTGGGCAAAGCACTGTTAAATTCAAGTTAACTATTATATTATTGTTTACAGATTGATGTAACTTTATTAAACTTCAGTTGCAGGCAATAGTAAACAGTTTATAATTCGGAAGAGCATCATAAAAACCAACAAATTAAAACAGTACAATAGTAATTTTAAAATCATCATCACCACCACCACCATCATAATCTATTGTCATTTATTTATAGCATCACACTTTTAATTAGCCTGAACACCAAGGCCCTTCTAGACCAAGGGTGTCAAACTCGCATGGTCATAGCAGCATCACATGACTAATGACCTTCCCCCCCACCTTTGCTAAACTGGGTGTGGGCGTAGCCAGCACGTGACGCATATGGCACGCAGGCCGCAAGTTTGACAGCCATGTTTTAGACCAGGGGTCTCCAACCTTGGTCCCTTTAAGACTTGTGGACTTCAACTCCCAGAGCAAAGCTGGCTGAGGAACTCTGGGAGTTGAAATCCACAAGTCTTAAAGGGACCAAGGTTGGAGACCCCTGTTCTAGACTAACCAGGTTTTCTCAAGCCTCCAGAATACTACAAAGAAAGAACTTTTCTTCCCTTCAAAGGGGAATTATTCCATAAATGGGAGCTCCAAAAGAGAAATTCTCTTCTTTCCCTGCTATCTTGTAAAGATTTTATTTTAATCCTTGGTTTCTTCCCCTGCCAAATATAATTCGCTATAAGTTTATTGAAGTCTTTTTTTTAAAAATCCCTAATTTTATGGGTATTACTGGGAATAAAAATAATATTTTTGGTAACACATTCATTTTGATTGATGCTATTTTTCCTAGCAAAGAGGAGGATTTGGACTCCCAGATTGGGAAACCTATTATAAAGCAACATCATTTATACGGATCAAGGATTGGATAGAATTAAAAAATAAAAGAATTCTAGCATTAGGTACTCTCTGTTCGCAACTCTTAGATAGGCAGATACTACAGGTGTGTTCTCCCAGATACTCAGAACCCAAGTCATGCAAAGCTTTATAAGTATTCACAGGCGCCACCAACTGCAATTGGAAACAACAACCAAGGAAGCTCAGTAGCAACATATTACAAAGCAATAATGTGACAGCCCTGTTACCATATATGCAGTCACATTTTGTACTACCTGAAGTTTTCAGGTGATGTTTAAGGGCAATCCAATGCAGAATGAGTGATAAGTTAATCAAGGGTTGTTAAGGTTGTGAGTTACTATTTTTGTTACAGAAATTGTAAATCAGAAGACAATACCACGAAGTAGAGGAGAAGCAAGAATGTAATTGCGCAAATGGAACAGATTTCCGCTCGTGCGGGAGAAAAATCTGAACAATAAGCCACACCCATGATTGCACTTTCATAAGTTTCTTTCAGAAAGTAAAATAATAAAAGAAGAAGTTGACATTTAGATTACATGGTCAGCATATAATAATGTCCAAGGTATCTTACACCACCTGATTTATCTGTCACTTTCGATGCCCCCTCCTTACAACATCATGTTACAGAAAGTAGCTGGTATTACAGGTCACAAAGAATAATAGTTAGCAAGATTTCACATCTTCCTGTTGGTTATTGCAACAGAACGCCTCTGCAAGATACTATAGTACTTCTGCTTATATGATGGGAAAATTTCTTTAAGCCTTATAGATTTCTAAGTATTCAACTTTTGGGGTATATTGATACCCTTACTTTGGGGGTCTACATCATTTTCAGTGCATCCTACTTCAGAAGAGTCTACAGTTGGGCAAAAACCTTCCTGTGCACGGCCTCAACTTGCTCCATAAGAAAGAATTGTGAGTCCAGGAGGACCTGAAAGTTGTTAGCCTGCTCTTTTCAAAAAAGCCCAATCCTATCTAGGTTTCAAAGTTGGTAGAAACCTGAAGTCTTTTGGTTTCTGAATTAGCAATCATTCCGTCTGCATAAAGTTGACTCTGATTCCTTTTCTTCCCATCCAGATCCTGATATCCTGGATTAGGACTTCCATTGCATTTGCTATATGGTTGGTGCTACACATTGATGATACCTCACCCCAAACCAATAAATGGCTTTACCCAGTGGTGAAATCCAATATTTTTTACTTCTGGTTCTGTGGGCGTGGCTTGGTGGGCATGGCAGGGGAAGGATACTGCAAAATCCCCATTCCCACCCCATTTCAGGGAAGGATACTGCAAAATCTCCACTCCTACCCCACTCTGGGACCAGCTGGAGGTGGTATTTGTTGGTTCTCCGAACTACTCAAAATTTCCACTACCGGTTATCTGAACTGCTCAAAATTTCCGCTACCAGTTCTCCAGAACCTGTCAGAACCTGCTGGATTTCACCCCTGGCTTTACCCAAAGATTAAATTAAATTACAGGAGAGAAACAAGCCCTGAAGCATCTCACACTAGAGCATCCAATAGTTTTCTCCTCCTTGCCCAGAATCCACCAACTGGAAACCTCTCTGTTCAGGAAGGAGTAGACTTCTAGAGGATACCAAAACCATCCCTCCAATTCTCAACCCTTGCAAACATCCCAAGAAGGATATTGTGACAAACAATACTGAAAGAGAGAGGGCAGTGGGAATGGCCTTGAAAGACACGGGTAAGAGTTACTACACAAGCAAGAGGCAAAGTAAGAGGGGCTTGAGCCTGTGTCAAGAAAATAATGTGAAGAAAGGGCTCAGACAAGCCCCTCCATAATTCATGAAAAGATACGGTGAAGGAGGGGAAAAGAACATTCAGACTTGTACCAATAGGTTCCGTTACTACAGATGTTACAATGAAAATAGTTCTGACTAATAGTTTCTTAGTCTGGCCTACCTTGTTGGGTTGTGATGGTATGTCTAACAGACCCAAGGAATACAGAGGAAAGAGCAGGACCATCACAGAAAAAAATACCTTCATCCAGGGGAGAGACAGGGGATAAGCATGAGAGAAAGAGTCAGAGTAACTCAACAATTATGCTAAGTTGATCTGGAGAATTGCTCTGGCAGGTTTTCAGAATTCAATTACTGTACCTTACTAACAATTACGTTCATTCCAGAAATCTAAGTTTCTGAGTTGAGTTTGCCAGCCTTGAAAGGATTCTCACAAACAGACCAACACCTCTTTCAAAATCATCACACTTCTACCTCCCACAAGGAGGTGGTATTGATTATTGCTCATCTCTTTGTCACTTCCCAAAGTATTAAGGATAACACAGCTAGGGTGAAGATTTAGTCAAGAGGTTAATAGATCTGACATTACAGAGGACCCTGTTCACTTCCTCAAAATCCACACACTCAAAAAACACCCAGATAAATCTGCAAGCTGTGAATGTGCCACGTGAATCCAGTCCTTACAACATTTAATTACATCATTAAAATGAAGGGATAATTTGAAATGCTGCTTCCATTGAAGCACTTTGTGATATACTGCTCTTAACAACCATTACTTCAATGCAATTTAAACTTTATATTTTTTTTTCCAAATGCTACTTTCTCTAGCACAGTGGTGAAATCTGAACCGGTTTGCTGACTGCGCATGCGCGCTGCGCGCACACATGCACAGTGTGCACCATGCACCAAATGCAAGGTGCAATAGGAGGCATGGGGTAAGTAGAACAGCGCGTGGGGGGGGGAATCATCTGGGATCATCAGAGCCTTTTTTCCCCCTTTTAAAAGCATTTTTTTAACAACCTATTCGACTGAAAAAATGCTTTTAAAAGTAAAACAAAAGGCTTTGACAATCGCATGGTTCAGTTGGGATTGTCAGAGCCTCTTTTTTTACCTTTTAAAAGCATTTTTTAAAAAAAGGGCAAGCAGAGAAGGGGGCGACCGGGCATTTGGTGGGTATGGGGTGGGGTGGGGGTTGCTACCAGTTCTCTGAACCACCCGCCACCATCGTTACCGGATCAGCCGATCGGGTCCAAACTGGGAGCATTTCACCCCTGCTCTAGCACACCTTTGAATATTTGATCAACAGATCACCCTATTTAAAACATTAATACTGTGTCTTAGCTTTGTATGCATATACTGATCCACTTCCCATTCCATTTGCCATCATAACATTCCAGGGTAGTAAGTATTTATAGGGATAACTAATATAATTAATGACTAGGCATTTGATCTCCAACCAAGTGGAAAGGAAGGAAGGAAGGAAGCAAGGAAGGAAGGAAGGAAGGAAGGACCTCTCTCATCTCCTACAATATAGGAGGATAAACCTCAGCCAGAATGGCCAATGATGAAATCTAATAGATGTCTTCCACAGACAACAATCATCCATTCCTATAACATGGTAATAATAATGTACTTCGAAGCATTAAGAGTATTCCATGTTCATTTGCTCATTAATCTTTACAATAACCCTGTAAATAGGTCAAGATTATTATCCTTGCATTATGGAAGAAGAGGGCAAGTTAGTAGGCTATTTATAGTTGGTGAGTCCATGACAGATGGGAGTTGAAGCAAGGGCTTTCTGGTTTATAGGATGAGCTTTTCATCCCAAAACCTTTTGATCCCATATCAATCATTGCGGTATGTTAAAATGAAAAGTTTATTTTTCATTAATTAAGGAACAAAAGGAATACTTTCTACTGCTAATTCCTGGGCTCATACTACAGATCATATTGATGAAATTCTGCTTCAGTGATGCTTTGCTTACACTGTTCTGCACTTAAAAAAAAACACCATTGTATCGCAAAATGAATATATTTTTTATTAGAATAAATTATGCAAGCCCAGAGCTGTACCCCAGGTCTGTAGCTTCATAAAAAAACATTTGTCTTGCCATGCATGACCTCCTCGTGAGGCAGGAAAAAGCATCTGAAATTCTAGAGAGCTGCTAACAGCCATAAAAACAGTGCTGGGTTAATTAGATGCCTTTCTTGTTTTGCTATAAAGCTGCATTTTGTTTTCCACTCACTGATGGGACTGTTGGTGGAGATAACATATATTTGCCTTTGAATTCTTCCAAACCACCAGATTTTCCATCTTTCCCCCTCTTTCAATACCACTACAAATGAACATGAGATTGACTGATCTGCAGATTTATTCAAGTAATCAAATGCTATTAGCAGAAGTAATGCTTTATGTTTGCAAGTTGGGAGCTTGCAGGGACCTGTCGGCCAATCCGTACTTGCCCTTGAGGGCCAACAGCTCCGCCCAAAGAATGGCCAGCCAATCAGAGCCCACTTGCTATCCTTTTCAGCTTCACAATAAATGAGTGATTTGGCTTAACCTTCTTAGGTTTCCCTGGATTTGTGCCTAAAAACAAATGGCCCCTTGTCCTCTTCCCAAGCGGAAAAGAAAATATATTACTGGCTTTCCCCCAGCCTATGAATCATGTGCATGTATTGGTGAATGTTTGTCCCTTCTTTTGCAATAAACTCTCAAAGGCAATTGGAGGAGAAGCTGTGCACCGGGAAGGGGACGGTTGCAAACAAATGCATGGCTTAGCAACTTGAAAGACTCCCCACTGGTATGGGGCTTCCAATCTCCATTGACTCACAAATCTTCACTGACTCACAAAATCCAAATGTTGGCATCCTGGCAATTCTGACCAGGGGCTCCTTTTCCTAACATTTACAGCAAAGCTCTTGGAGTTGGGAGATAAACTGAACAAAAGATCCCTTCCAAATAGGAGCCCAGTCAACCCCCAAAGCTACATTTCCATTCTGAAGCAGAATTCCCAAAGACTTTCAGATGGTATTATTCTTGAGATGGCATGATACCATGGTTCCAGGCACAATGTCTCAAGGTCATTTCTCCCCACAGCAAAGTCCTGATTGTGTGATGAAAGTTGCATCTGCAAGAGCAGAGGTGGAGACTTTGAGCTTTCCCAGAAAGAGGCCTGGATTAAGAGACCGTAAAGTCCCAAACCAGGGGTGGTGGTGAGAAGAAGAGGTTCAGGATAGCCACACACTAAAATCTCTCAGGATGTCTCTAGTAGGTTAGAAGGTTATAGCTTCAATTTGGCAAGATTCTGTCCATTAAAAGTAAAGGTAAAGGTTTCCCTCGCACATATGTGCTAGTAGTTCCCGACTCTAAGGGGCGGTGCTCATCCCCGTTTCAAAGTCAAAGAGCCAGCGCTGTCCAAAGACGTCTCTGTGGTCATGTGGACGGCATGAATAAATGCCAAAGGCGCATGGAACGCTGTTACCTTCTCACCAAAGGTGGTCACTATTTTTTGACTTGCATTTTTTACATGCTTTCGAACTGTTAGGTTGGCAAAAGCTGCGACAAATAACAGGAGCTCACCCCGTTATGCGGCACTAGGGATTCGAACCACTGAACCGCCAACCTTTCAATTGACAAGCTCAGCGTCTTAGCCACTGAGCCACCGCATCCTCTAGTCTATCCATTAGGTGTAAGCAAATAAACAATTGTACTCGACTGGATCTCACTGTCTCATTGGGCCTGGCAGGTCATAATGTCATGGAATCCACTTTGGCTGCAATGGTGAACCTATGACTTGTGTCAAAGCTCACATGCCACATTTGGGTAACATGCCAGCAATCCCCTATAGCTAACACCCATTCTTGAAAGCACATCCCGTTCTCAGCTCTCATGCGGCCTATGTAACTCTCTGGGTTCATAGTTCACACTCTATTCTCATGCAATGTTTTGGAGAATCCAGAGGCTACATGACTTCCAGAGAGTTCAGAGACTGCATGAAAGCACATTACATCCTTACATGGTCTCCAGAGCCTCCAAAAATCACACAAGAATGGGATTGTCTCCAGTTTTGGGAGACTGGAGACAAACTCCACCGAAAAACATTCTCAAAAGCTATTTCAAGAAAGGCCTAGCATGACTCAGAAAAACCTTGACTAGATCACAGGAGCCTGTAAACAGAAAGAGAATACCACCTGAACAGCGATGGGCTTCAAAAAATTTTACTACCGGTTCTGTGGGTGTGGCTTGGTGGGCGTGACTTGGTGGGCATGGCAAGGGAAGGATACTATAAAATCTCCATTCCCTCCCCACTCCAGGGGAAGGATACTGCAAAATCCCCATTTCCTCCCGATCAGCTGGGATTCGGGAGGCAGAGAATAGATGGGGACAGGGCCAGTCAGAGGTGGTATTTACCGGTTCTCCGAACTACTCAAAATTTTCACTACCGGTTCTCCAGAACTGGTCAGAACCTGCTGAAACCCAGCTCTCCACCTGAAGATACCTAGCAAATCCTGAGGAGCTCTGGGCTACAAGGCCAATCACGCTGTTCCTCAAGGCTCACACACCTTTGGAGACAGCACAAGGCACTTTTTTGAATAGCACTGGTGGGGCTAGAGCTGAAGTCAAGGGCCATGACTCTAATTCAGGCCCAGTCTCAATTGCCAAATGCCACTATTCAGGGTGACCGAAATTGGCGGGGGTGAGGGGGAGAGAAGCAGAGCTAGAGAATTGATTTTCTTTTGTTTGGGAGGGGTGACACACCAGCAGAATCAAATTTTTGACACGCCAAGTCCAAAAGGTTTGTCATCACTGCACTAGGGGGCTCATCTTGCCCGATTAAGGTGAACCATAGCTTTCATCTGAAAAACCTCTCAGTAACTTTCAGAGGTTGGAGAAAATAAGAAATTTCTTTTTATTTTTCTGCAGGAGAAACAGAAAATTATTGCTCGTATAATAGAGTGGAAGGAGGAAAGGCTGCATACAGGCACACACTGAAACAAGGGTTGTCTTGAGATACTGAAGAGATGGGAGCCCTCGCTCACCACTCAAGCTCTGCCCAGAAGTCAATGCAGACATTTTTTTATTGCACTGCAGGTTTTAAAAAAGGCCCTTAAGCAAAGTTAGCACATATAAAGAAAGACCATGTTAATAGCTTTTTTCCCAGACATGTTACTTTATCAATAAAAGGAGGCTCCTGTATGGCGTGCATGTATCTGTGTGAGTATGCAGAGTCAAAGCAATCCTGCCTCTAAATAAAGGAGTTGATACAGTCCCCTGGGGGATGTACATTGTATAAAGTATGTATTATTTAGCAATAAAAGACATTTCATTGAAGCACAAAGTGAATAATCAATAATCTTCCTTTCCAGCAAGGACAAATGGGCTTAATTTCAAGTCACTCTCAAGATCTGCTTAAGAGTAGGGGCAACATAGTTGGATTTAATAAAAAAAACACCCACATAAACATTATTTTAAAACTCCATCTATGCATAACATACTTTTAATTCTTGTCATAGCCTAAAATCATTTGCTGCAAATGGTTAAGTGCTCCTGAATTTTAGTATCAAATAGAAAAGAAAAGAAAAAGAAAAAGGAACATGACTATAGGAAATTGATCATTTCCAACTGCTTTACTCAATTTAGGGTTACTTGTGATTTCAGGTAAGAGATCCACCTTCTATTCAAAAACATATCTTGGATGTGGGACTGATTAGAAATAGTCCTTAACTTTCAACCATTCATTTAGTGACCATTTGAAGTTACATTGGCACTTCAAAAGGTGACTTATGAACAGTTTTCACACTTACAACAGTTGCAGCCTTTCCATGGTCATGTAATCAACCTTTGGGTGCTGGGCAGCTGGCAAGTGTTTATGACAGTTGTATTATCCTGGGATTGTGTGATCACCATTTGTAATCTCCCCGGCTGGCCTCTGACAAGCAAAGTCAATGGGAGAACCCAGATTTGCTTAACGACCACGTGCTTCACTTAACAACTGCAGTGATTCACTTAAAAATTTGGCAAAAGAGGAAATAAAATGGGCCAAAATTCACTTAGCAACTGTCTTGCTTAGCAAAAGAAATTTGGGGTTCAGTTGTGGTCATCTGTCAAAGGCAACCTATACAGGGAGCAGGTGGCTCTTTCTACAAAGATTCACTAATGACCAATCTGTTTCACTGTAAAAGATTCTGACCTACATATGACAGTGGATTATTTGAAAAGCCTTGTTCTGGCATACAAATATGGGAGCCCACTTACAGTACGTATTAAGAATTTTGAGGAAGAACCTATTCCTTGGTCCTGCTATCATCAGAGAGGTGTATTTGGAAGGCACTTGAGAATGCACCTCTCCCATTGTTGCTCCAAACTTTGAAGCTACCTGCTAAGAAAGGCCAGATTGCTTTCCACATTTTTGTGTCTGTGAGCTGGCAAATCCATTTTTATTCAGATGGGAAATTGTCCGCTACAGTCAGTTTTAATTGGCCGCTGTTTGTTTCTTTTTACTGAGGTGTACTTCCTTTTTTGTTTATTGTTTAAGCTTTATTTCTGTATGCATTTTGCATTATGCATTTTGGATGCAAAATCATGGTTGTTTGAGTCGACGGATTGTTTTAAACAAAATGTTTAAAAATCTCTGGGGTGATTGGCTGCAAATGTCTTTCTCACAAAGCTTTGTTCAAATCCCAAAGAATCCCCGATATTCACAGTGACCTGAATCTTTGGCTCACAAGGGACACCTTGAACGATTCTTATGCCAGAAATTGGTGGCTCTGAAGCTGCTATGAAAACTTCACTTGGGAGAAAAGCCAAACCATCCCCCTTTGTGACAGATGGCACAGGAGATAAATGGGGGTTGTTGAGGCAAGTGGGAAGGTATATTGTTAGTCTCATTTTGCCATTAATACTGAAGTAATCTTCAAAACTGATTAACTCACTCCTTTAAAAGGTAAATAAGACCTGTTGCTAAGAGAAGCACAATAGAGATTGTAAAGAACATGCATTTATTAAATAAAAAAACAGGAGTGTTTAAAAATGCCCATTTGAAGTCAGACAATTTATCCCTGATTATACCTTATGTATGAATACCCTGATAAAGAGAGTTGTTTAAAATCATTCTCATCTTAATAAAAAGGCAGCATTTTTTTAAAAAAATGAGAAGTACCAGTGCTAAATTCGGCCTGGCAGTTGCACATAATACAACAGTGACCCCGATTTCAATCTTCTGTGAATTATATCGGATATAAACTCTGCACTTCCTCGGACATTTGTCTTTTCTTCCACTGCTCAGCATTGTGACTCTTCTCTGCAATAAGAATGCCCAGGAAAGTTTTAGGGGGGGAATTATTCACCCTTGGGAAGTAGCCCAGAGTGACTCAAGACAGTGAGATGTATGGCATATACATTTCATAAATAAACAATTAATAAACTACCTTTATAAGAGGGGCACCCCTGTCCTCATTTAGCAGGTGCTGGGATAACATGCAGAAGCCTCTGTTGGTACACAGAGTAGGGCAGGCGGCTGGTGGGCAAGGCTTACCTTGTGTTGTTTCCACATGGCTCCCAGGGCTTTCACATCATGCTTGGAGTGCTTTCCTTCTTCCAGACATTGATAACAGACGGGGGTCCGGCAGGTCACACAGTACATGCTGTAGTTCTCCAGCTCATGATCCGCGCAGGTTGGGGACTTGCGGGCAAGGCCCAGGACTTTAGTTCCTCCGCCGCACGCCCCGCCCGCGCCGCTAGGGGCGCTCTGCTGCTGGCTGGGGGGAGGTACCAAGCGGTGCTTGGCGAAAGGCCCGCGGGACGGGTGACATTTGACCTGGCAAGCCGAGCAGTAGAGCACCTCGCACTGTTCGCACAGCACCACGGCCGCCTCCGGAGGGCTGCGGTCGCACAGTTGGCATTTGGCCGTAGCCGAAGCGGCGGCCCGGCTCTGCTGGTAGCGGTGCACGATGGCCTCCAAGAGGCGGTTGCGCTGGAAGCCGCGCAGGCCGCGAGGATCCAGGGAAGCGCTGCGATGGCATTGCGGGCAGGTGAGCGAGGAGCTGGTTCCGCTCCCGCGGGGCCCGGCCAAAGCCGCCGCGGCCGACAATCCCGGAGGCGGAGGTACCAAGGGCAAAACTCGCACCCCGTTAGGCGATTTGAGGCTCGGGGTGTAGGAGCCGTAGCCGCTGTCCGTCTCGCTGTGCAAGCTCACCTTGTCGGCGTGGTCTCCGCCACCGCCGCCGACGGTCCCGCTGCTTCCGCCGGCGCCGCACTCGTAGTCCAAAGAAGCCGGGCCGCTTGTAGCTCCAGCGCTTGGCATTGCCGCTGCCGCAGGGCCCCGAGGGTGCAGCATGGCGGGCAGATGCTGCTCGGACTCCGGCGTTTGCACAGCGATGGTGCGGGCGCAGGGCAGGCACACATTGTGCGAGCAGGGCAAGATGATGGGCTCCCGGAAGAGAGAACCGCAGACGGGGCATTTCAGCTCTTCTTCCATAGCTGCGGCTGCTTTGTGTCCAGACGGCGGAGTAGGGAGGATGGAAGCGATCAACACGAAGGCGGCAAGCTACCGGTCAGGCTTCTCGCTGCTCTTGCCGCCACCTTTTCGACCCATATTCCACCGCGCAGCCCTTCTCTGCTTTCAATGGCGCATGTATCGTCGAGGCAGGGGCGGCGGGCCGGGGAACCTCTGCGGTCCGCTGCAGGGCCAGCGCGTGCCCATAGAGGAGCTCAGGCATTTGCTTGGGGCGGCACGATGGGTGGGGGCGGCACAGCAGGTGAAAGCGGGTTGCAGGCGAGTGGCCAAAAAAAAAGAAAAAAAAACCCTCTCAGCACTCGCCTATTAGGGCGACCATTAGATGGCAGCAAAAAGGTAGGTAGAAAGCTGCATTTCTTTGCTGTCCTCTAAAGGTTGCCCAGATTTTTACAGCCCGGATCTGGTTGTCATCGATCTCCCCCACCCACACCCCGCCTTTCCTCAAGAACGCTTCCAGCTATTGCTGCAATCGCTGCTGTTTCTGTCCCCAGTGTATCTTATGGGACGCAAGGCCTAGGCACCGGAATAGGAATAGGGTCGCTTTCCATTGTTGTGGGGCCCATCTGAGAGGTTTGCCGTGGGGCCCAGAGAAAGCTCTACTTACGCCCCTAAGTCTAGTCTTCTCCCTGGAAAGATGTCGGAAAGGAATCCGGTTTCAGCACCGAGGCGGCGTTGGACAGCTCCTCGCGGTGCAGAGAGTGTCGGGTTCAGCACCGCGGCACGTATGGACAGCGATTTCGGCGGTTGAGCAAAGAGGGAGGCGGAAGGATGGTTCCTTTAGGTTGAGTTCAACAGCGCCAATGGCCGGATCAGCTTGCTTGGCGTTGCAGCTACCGCGCTCCAAGCAAGAAGGAAGGGCGGGAGAGACCGGTGGGGGGGGGGGTTTCCTTAGTCTCCGCAGCTGCTGCCGCAGCGGGACTGACCTTGCTCGATGGCGGCGGCCAAAGACATGGAAGACGAGTCGGCTATTGTTTATTGCAAAGGAATTTCCTTGCCCTTGGTGAATACCGTTCGTGTAATAATCCACTTGCTTGAATTTCTATTGCATAGAGTAAAAAAAAAAATAAGGGGGGGGAAAATATCGTAAAGGGGGCGGGAGTAGGATTTTTTTTTCCTCCAGCAAATAGATGAGCACTTGCGTGTGACAGTGAAGGGAGAACAAGTTTTATTTAAAGGGAGATGTCTTTATATCTTATGTTTATGGCTTAAAAACCCATTACTTATAGGCCAGATTGAGGATGGGAAGGGCAGGGGAAATTCTTCATTTGTATTAGTTTTATTATGCCCAGAGGGGGAAAAATATGCTCTAAATGAATAAATTGGAAAGGCTAGAATGTGATCCCAACATAATTGTTGTTTTGGTTTTTCCAGCTCTCCTGTTAAACTGAAGCACCAATTCAGACCACAAAATCAAGCACTTTAGTTAAAAGAATGAAAGAGAAATGTGGCTTTTTCATTATTATAGGTGGCACAAAGGCTGAACGGTGATTGGATGATGGCACTTCACACACACACAATTATACATAATGTAGGAAATAGAAATGAAGCACATCACTGGCAACCAAATCCAGCTTTGTTTCAAGAATAAATCAGAGTTGACAGCTGAATGTGTGTGAGTTGGAAATAATTATTACCAGAAATCTCTCACAGTGATAAATCCCATCTGTTTTTCCTTTCCTCTACATATGTCTTAGAAAATGGGGGGGAAAGCTGTTAGGGCTTTCTTTCTAATGCAGATAAAAAAGTCCTTTTTTCAACTTTAGAAAGAATTTAGAGGTACTGCAACCCAGTTGTTAATGGCATGGAAAATAAATTAGATATACTACCTCAAACTTT